>NC_045601.1:20501030-21126030 GCF_009762305.2 Zalophus californianus | reverse complement strand
AGGTTGGTGTGTCTATGTGATTGGGTTCTGGCCAATGGAATTCTGGCAGATGTGTTGTAGGCCACTTCCTGGCCCACACACGGTCTACCACACTGACCTCCTATCCTCTTGCCCTTCTGCCGGGCCAGAAGGAAGAAGACCCACAGGGAAACACAAGTCCTGGACTGGAAGGCTTGCATTGGGAGCTGGTCCTTAAATTGGTGCTTGCAGGAGAGCTACCCAAAATGGAACACTGGCATTGGTTGTAAAGAGGAATAAACTTGTATTATCTTGAGTTGCTGAAATTTGAGGTTTGCCTGTTACTATTACTAGTGCGTATTAGTGTGTTAGTGCCTTCTTGATCTTATCAGAAAAATCAAGGATTTCTTTCCCTCACAAATTATGTCACTAATGCCAGTTACTAAAAGAATCTATTGGCTGTAAAATATACCTTGATTTCAGAGAGATTAAAAGGTTAAAAATCCCCTTTTAAATGGATGAAATAGGATAATTCAATGTTCCTGCATGGAATTTTTCATAGCCTTTGTGTGAGTCCCATAGCGGGTGCCTTGAAGAATGGAAAAACTACTCTTCCTGATGATCAAAACATAAAGTCTTAGAGGACTTACAGTTAATCTCCTTTATTCCCTCTCATGTCCCACACCCAGACCATCGCGTGGTACACTGTAGGAACTCAGTGAAATTTGTTGAATGAGAGACCAATGTCCACATTTTAGAAACCAAATGGTAATTTATCAATTTGGGATAAGAAATCTAACTTGAGGGGCGCCTGGGTGGCTCAGGCATTAAGCGCCTGCCTTCAGCTCAGGTCATGATCACAGGGTCCTGGGATCGAGCCCCATGTCCGGCTCCCTGCTCCGTGGGAAGCCTGCTTCTTCCTCTCCCACTCCCCCTGCTTGTGTTCCCTCTCTCGCTGTGTCTCTCTCTGTCAAATAAATAAATAAAATCTTTAAAAAAAAAGAGAGAGAGAGAAATCTAACTTGAGCATGCTGCCTGTAGCATTCAGGTCTGTGTGAGGAGGAATTCTCCATCTGCAGTTAAGCCTCATGGGAAAGTGAATGACAGTGAGGAGCATGGATTCAAAATCCAGAGATATCGGGTGTTTAATGGCATTATGGTGTGATGCATGTTAGCAGGGCTTCTGAAGCATGCGGGAGGAGAGTATGTGGAGGCAGACAGCTTACCTTTTTATACAGACTCCTGAAGAGCTGCCTCAAGACTGCAATGTATTTATGTGAATTGTAGTCTTCAGTGTTAAAAAAATCTATAAAGCTGTTTGTCCTATTTTGTTCTAAATAATTTCAAGGGGATGCTTTGTTTCTGATGATTGTGTTTAGGTCTCTGTGAGGATGTCTCTGTCACTGGAAGAGGAATGCACACCATATAGGAGCTTGTCCTACTCTGACGTGCATTGAGTTGGCTCTTTATGGCAGGGCAGTAAGCAGGGACCGTGTCTTGCCCGTTGCTGTATCCCCAGTGCCCAGTGCAGCACCTGGCACTGAGCTGGTGCTCAATGCATATTTTATGAATAAGTTGTAACTATTAGTTAAAATGGCTGAAAGGATGACTCAAAGCTGAAAACCATATTAACTCCTATCTGGAATTGGAAATATTAGCCCCATTTTTTGAATTGTTCTATGAGCCAGGCATTTTAGATATATCATCTTGTCTAATATAAAAGGAAAGCACTAGCATTATTTCTAAAATAGAAAGAATCTGAGACTCAGAAGGACAAGCCATTTGCACAAAGTCCCAGATTGACAGAGCTCAGGTGTGAGCTGAGGTTTGATCTCTGATTAAGCCATTCTTGCCCACTATGCCTGAGAAATGGTGTGCTTTGAACAATGGAATAGCACCATTGCTCCAACATGACGTAGCTCCAACTGTGTACGCTCCTACCTTCTTGGTGGAGGCGCCTGACCTGAAACCAGCAGGTCCACCCAGAAGTGAATAATGCTATTTTTTTGAGAAAAATGGTTCTCATTTGAGCCATACCCTTTCAGGTAACAGCCTGAGGCATCTGTGGTACCAGGTAAGAGTGAGCGCGGAGTGGTTGACCACATGCCATCTATTATTTCAGCTGCTCAGGATCTGCAGCGAATTCCAGTTGCCAGTTTCTGCAGCATAGTATTATAGGCTGAGTGACCAAAACATTTGCAAGGACATGGACTCCTTAGAGGTGCTAAAGGTAGGTCTCCCTGGGAAATGAAAAGATTGCAATGTCATCATCTTTTAAGTTATAATGAAACATTCCTAGCTTTCCTTTTAATCTGAATGAAAAATCAATGCAATTTTACCCTGTGGCAGAATAGAACTGAGACTTATATTTCAAAATAAACATCTCTGACATCCTGTTTTATGCACAGTTTATTTTGATTCAGACAGTTACAATTTGTTTTTCCTCCAGGAAGTACGGGTGGCGGTGTACATGTTACCCCCTCTCTTCCTTCCCTGAGTCCTCACCGTTCTTAGGCTGATTCATAGCATCATACTAGGCACAGATTGAAAGGATTTTACATGTGCTGGAATAGTTCGAGATAGTTCATGTTTCAGATTGGTCAGCAAACATATCACCTCTTTTTTTCTTCAGTGCTAGGTACTCAGCTCAGTGAGATCATTCTCAGGGAACTGATTATTTGCCAGGCATCAGTTTCTATAATAGCAGTTGATAGTGAGTGATCTTTGTAGAAGTCATGAATGCAATGTTCTCTGTTCTCTGAGTGCTGGTTGGAAACTAGGAGAATTTTGTAAACGTGGTGATTCTATCTAGAAATTTTCATGTAGGTACAAGACCAATTAGGGTCTCTGGTTGCTTGCAGCAGGGGGCCCTGAAGAAACCCCAAGTGTGAGGCAGAGTACTCTTCTTTTTCAGTGAAATGCTTCTACCCTGGTTTTGGCCTAAACGATGAAGAATAGAAGATGTTCTATGGAATTTAAAACCAGTCACTTTCTATACTGTTTCTGAAAAGGAGAACATGAATAAATATCTTTAGGTGACATGGACTGTCTTTGAAATTATTGCCAATGAAAATAATGCTCTTAATATTTTCTTGAGCTAGTGTCATACCTCTGTCTATAATGACACAGGTTTGTTACTAACCTCTCTGATTATTGCAGTGGCATTCAGAAACAGTATCTTGCGTGAAATATTGAGGTAATAATGCGCATGGACTTGCAACCACAATCTCAATCTGAGCATGCAAGCTGTGTTATATTTCTTTATTATCAAATAAAGTCTACCTGAGCCCCTGTCTTGTCAGGTTGGTGAGAAGCTGGTCGTTGTTGGTGACTAGGAAATTTCCAGTTTATTCCAGAACAATGGCAGGTGAAAAGACAAAAGTAACAACAACAATAAACCCTAACTTCAAGGTGGCCCCTTAGTTTCCTGTAAGAATGCAATACCCCAAGCCTTTAAGAGCCTTAAAAGTCAATGTCCATGTGGCTTCCGTGCCTCATTTTGACAAGGGAAATTTTTCGATGCCAAGGATCTGAATCCTCATCACACATACCTATTAGTCCTTCTTCTTGAAGTGCTCACTGCGCAAGACATGCTTTTTTTGCTTTTAGACCCTGATGTTTTCATGTTGACAGGAGGTGGGTTTACTATAAAGCTAGTTAAAACTGGCTTCAAGGGTCCCTTTCAATGACCTTGGAGGGGCCCTGACAATGTGTTCCTATGATCACATGTTTTGTAAAATTTTCAAATGCAAAATATTTTAACCATCAACAGTGAAGACCACTGTCTCCATTCTGACTTCTCCCTATGTTAGGTGTCTTTGAGGTTTACTGGCATTTTGGAAGTCACACTACATGGAGTCAAGGAAACGTTTAGTTTGCTTAGATCATGTTCAATGCCTTACATATATGATTGTGTTATTGCTGGCTGTAGGTATAGCATAGGAATGGCTTCCAGGGATCCACCTACATATGACTCTTTCAGCACTGTAAAACAATGGTGTGGGACTGGAGGTTGGTCGTGATATATAAATGTATCCTAAGGCCCTGGAAATATGTGGGTATTGGAGGAAAAAATAAGGTTTGAAATGTTCAGAGCCAGAAGCTAGTCTATGGGGAATTCGCTCAGTCATCGGGTGTTTATTATTGAAGCAATTCCTGTTGATGCCTAATGAAGACATTCTCTGAAAGTAAACACTTGATGCATTATATAATTATAAATGTAACATATTTTTCTTTTTAAAGTGAAAATAATGAAAAACATTATCAGAATTTTTGCATTTGTAGAGCAGAAACCTATAGCAGAATTTTAAATACTAAGTCCTTCTCTGTGTGAAATCACATGTTTTATGCATCCCAACATATTAGCTCACATCTTGGCATAGCTGAGGCATACTGTCGTGAAGTAAGATGAAGGTTCCAGATGACTTGGCATACAAAATTACCACCAACACAGCAAAAATCCTCAAGAAAGAAGTGGTGTAGAATCCTACATGGATTCATTGATACGTTACTAATACTAATTATATATTACTATATTAACGCTCTAATATTAAACATATTAGTTTTATCAGTGTACTTCTTAATGTTTTACTCTATGTAATTGCATATATAATAGAAATATTATATGACTATATAGCTCACTATAACATGACAGCAGACTAAAAATAAATTTTTTATATGCCTTGTTTTCAGATTAAGATAATGTCATACATTGTTATCCAGAATTATTAATTATATATAAATCAGATACTATGCAAAGAGAGTATTCTAGTGGAAGCCAAAAATGTAACAGAGACAATCAGGCAAAGGACAATATGGTACAGGGGTGCCTGGGTGGCGCAGTCAGTTAGGCGTCCAACTCTTGGTTTTGGTTCATGACATGATCTCAGGGTCGTGAGATCAACCCCTGTATGGGGCTCTGTGCTGAGTGTGGAGTCTGCTGAAGTTTCTCTCTCCCTCTCCTTCTGCCCCTCCCCGCCTCACATGCATGCTCTCTCTCTCACTCTCTCTGAAATAAATAAATCTTTTTAAAAAAGACAATCTGGTACAAAAAGACAAAATTTGGCATATCAAACCTCTCTTACTGAAACCAAAACTAAAAATCTATATGGTCATCAGAGCACACAGAGATTTCAACAACAACTTTATTGGGAAAATTCATTGACTTTGATAAATTCCATGCTTGTCCTTGTAAATTGACTTTAGCACTGTTTAATTAAAAAAAGCAGATTTCCCCCCGCAAAAGCATGATGCTAGTTATATTTACAGGGAATTAAATAGAACGTACAACAGACAGTAGAAATATTTTTCAAGTACATATGAATAACAACAGTAAAAACAAAAAGCACAATGTTTAAACTGCTATTAGATCACAGGTAGTGAGAACAAGATAAGATGTTGTATATACTGTATAATTTATAAAGTATTTCAATAAGTCAGATGTAACTTCCTGAAAGCCAGGAGGACTCTCCAGACAAGGAGGTACTTGAATGAGAGATCAATCAAATACAAATGTATGAGATGAATACCTTGAAGAGCAGAGAAGAAAGAACAGTCAGTTTTATTGGTAATATTTTGTATTATTTTTAAGCATTTTTAAGTGAATGGGATTTGCCCTTCAGAGGGTACAATGAAAAATGGTGTTCTTTAAATAATGATAATTACTGAAACCATGGGAATTTTTGAACAAATCATTGTATTTATTCACTTTTGTATGAGCACACTGAAAAATGCAAAAGTAGATGTGACTCAATTATTGCAAATCATTTATCAGAATTAAATCATGGGAAAATGTGTAAAAATGAAATAATAGCTAAGTAAACAAGATATCAAGTATTACTACTTTATTGTTGAGTCTACACTAAATGTGATTGGTTGGCCCTTATTATATGCTACTGTTCTCACTGAAACCTTATGAATAACTCTTAATTCTTTTGCCAGCCAAAAATTCTGTGTGAGAGGAAGTGATAAGCAGAGATAATGAATATGACCTTGGATTGCTTGATAATCCAATTAGTGAAGAGGAGTGACTCATACAAATACATTGGAAAAAGATTTAAATTTCTTGCTGTTTTGACATAAAATAGTGACTTCAGTCACCATATTGTAAATGCATAGTGTGACCCTACAGTGAAGACATAGATATGACAAATGGATCAGTGGGCATCATCATTGAAAGAGTATTTAAAATTGGTCACCACAAAAGCAAAACAAAACAAAACAAAACAAAGCAAAACAACCTTGAAATGACCTGAAATCTTCTAGCTTATATACAAACTACAGACTTGATAGAGGTTTCCTAAATTTGACAACTCTAAAGATTTACATGATATTACCAAAAGGAGTTGTAGAGCTGAAAGAAATTTTTCTGAACTTAAATAAAGATCATAATATTGTAAAATTTAGTGGACCATACTAGAAGAAATACTGAATGATTTACCTTTTCTATAGAAAATACACAAATGTCATATGAAAAAAATCACTGAGGCATACGCAGCTGAAAAGTGTAAGCAAAAGCAGAATCACATAGGTGTGTGGGACAGTTCTTTTAAGAAAAGTAGTTTTACAAGTAAAGCTACTATATTTATGGATTTGTAAGGTTTTCTGTTTTTAAATGCTTTGAAAATTTGTGATCTGTTGTGATTTCTTCTCCTAAATTTATTTTGAAATCTAATTTTGTATTCATAATTTTTTATTTTTTTAAGATTTATTTATTTGAAAGAGAGAGAGAGAGAACGAGCGGGAGGGGCAGAGGGAGAGGAGAGAGACTCCTCAAGCAGACCCCTCACTGAGCATGGAGCCCGAATGGGGCTCGATCTCACGACCATGAGATCCTGACCTGCTCTGAAACCAAGAGTCAGAGGTTCTACCCCCTGAGCCACCCAGACGCCCCCATAATTTTTTTTTATTTTATTTTTAGATTTTTTTATTTATTTGAGAGAGAGAGAGAAAGCAGGAGCAGGGGGAGTGGGAGAGGGAGAAGCAGACTCCCCACCAAGCAGGGAACCTGATGTGGGGCTTGATCCCAGGACCCCAGGATCATGACCTGAGCTGAAGGCAGACGCTTAACTGACTGAGCTACGCAGGTGCCCCAATTTTTTATTTTTTAAAGGAGACTCATTCAAGCATATAAGCTTCACCCCCATGAAACCCCTGGTCTGTCCTTCTCATTTTAGCCTCCATTCCAGTGTGAAGGTTTCTTCTTTCTCCCTCTTTGGACCACTCTCCCTTCTTGCCTGGAACAAGTTGTGCTTTTCACTTTAGCTGGGAAGATCAGAAAGTGACTTCTGCTTTAGGGGCAATCCCTTATTTTTCCCCAGCAGCGCTGGAGCCCAACAGAGAGGGGCAGTGTCATGGAGGGTGGGGGATACAGAGACCAAAACCAAAACTCTACCTCTGGGTAGCATACTGCCATGTTCAAATTGCTAATACGTGTGCCTGCCTCTTGCTATGCCCCCTTGCTATGCCAGCCCCCCATCTCCTGTTCATTCTCCACTACAAAAGCAAAAAATTAAAGCAATAAATGAAGGCCTCACTTGATCATATAACTCTCACTGATTTATTTATTGGGTACCTGCTCTGCCTGAACAATTCTGTGTTGTCCACTGGTGTTGTTTTCAAAGATTTGGAGCTTTAAAGGACCATGTGTGGAGGTTGGAGGTGAGGTGGTCAGGTGGCCACTCAGCAGCTCAGAAGAGCTATGTCATTTTCTAATTGATACGCTGGACTTTAGGGTAAGATTTTCTGAAAGAACATGTCTGTGTTTAAAAGGGTTTCGAATATCATTAGTCTCTATGCAATTTTTAAACTCATGATTTGTAAGGCTCCTCAAGATCCAGCCCAAGCTCATTGACTGCTTGTCCATGATATGCCTTCTCTATGCCAACCACAGAGAACCACTTCTCTTTTTCTCAAATATGCTAAGTGCTCACGACCTCCACACCCTGCACACACTCTTCGCACCTATATCCAGGAGCACCTTTCTTCCCTGTCCCAGAGACAAACTTCTTATCCTCTCCCTTCCAGCTTAAAAGCCCTATCTGCTCAGTGGTGGCTCTTTTGACCCTGTTCTCGTTTCTTCCTGCCCTCTGGCAAGCCCAGACAATCATTTATTTATTGATTCAATTTCATCACGGGACTTCAACATTGCCTTGTAATTATTTGTCCTGTTTGCTCATTATGAGTTTTCCTACAGCATTTATCTTGTTTATCTTGAATCTTTGAGACCTAGCTCAGGACCTGGTAACATACATAGCAGGTGCTTGGAAAAAAAATTACTCAGTGAATGAAGAAGAGATTTTTTTTAAAATAAGGTAAGCTAAACAGTGTTTGTCAAGACAAAGGAATACTTCCCCAAAAAACCATTTCTTGAGGTACAAACCTCTAGTCTGTGTTTGTACTAAACAAATGAAATGACAGATATGTCTTACCTTCATTCTACTCTGTAATCCCTCTTCCCTTCCCTGACTGACACAGCCTTAGGCTCTCCACATGATGTTTCCTTCTTGTCAGTTCGAGGAATATATAAATCAGTGGTTTCTTTCCTATCAGTTGCTTCCTCCCTTTGAAACAGGAGAGTACAGAGCATGTGTTTGTCCATTTCTTTTAACTACTTTTTTTCCAATGCTTATTCCGCTGTGGAAAATCTAATGTCCCTGTTTTTCAGGCATCTAAGGAAGATCCTTTTCCTCTTTTTTTGTTATATTTCTGTGACAATATCCTCAAGCCATGGCATGGCATAGGAATTATGTGAACATTACATTTTTATCAAGAAAAGGGAAGGTTGCTTTAAAAATACATGAATGCAGCAAATATTTATTGAGCACAGGCTCTTCTATGTAATGGGGTCATAGAGGTGACCAGGACAGACAGCGTCCCTAACATCATGGAGCTTGTTGTCTAGCTGGGGAGACCAGATAAAAGAAATACTCAGAACAAGTAACTATACTAATTCCTAGTAATTATGATTGAGATAAATGCATGAATGCCCATGCTACGCTGCTTTAGAAGGGCCGGTGTCCATCCCGGTGGATGGGCCTCTGGTGTGAGATCTGAAGCTGAGCAGCCGTGTGATGTGGGGAAGATGGGTCGAGGAGGGGGGCTTTAAGGACAGAAGCAGCAGCATGCCCAGAGATCCTCCGCTCAGAGGAGCCTGCAAAGATTGAGGAAGAGAGAAAAAGTCTGTGAGACAGGAACAGAGGAGGCGAGAGAGTGACAGGATATGAAGTTCATTAACAGAGTAAAATAACAAAGCAGCATGGTCAGCCTTGAAGCTCTGCTGCTGTCCAGAGGTTCGTTTTTCACACTGACTTTCTTAACTCAGCTTTCTTGATTTTTCTGCTGTTTAATTATGAATAAAATGCGATATTTTCTCCTTTTGTCCTCCCAAATGTAGTGCGTTTCAGCCAAATTATGGGTAACTTAGGCATCTGTGGACATGTGTGGAACTCCCACCATCTTTTATGTGTTTGCCTCTGGGAAACAAAGCCTCCTGAAATTCAAACAGCCTACTTCCTGTGTTCTTCTGGAGCACCCCATTTCTAAGTTGGGAAGTGGCTGCCTACACAGGGGTCTTGTCTGTGATGACTGCTGAAGAGTCAACATTAAACTCATTCTGAATAGCAAGTGATAAAGCTCTTCTATCTGCCAGAGAAATTGTGGTTTTCATAATTTTATTGCTGAAGAAATAGTTGTCATGGCAATGATTTACATAACTTTGAACAGCTATTAGTTAAGTACTGTTAATGGCGTGCTTTCAATGCACCAAGAAAGTACTGTATAATGAGGAGTTTGCTCAGTGCTTTGTCAGAGTTGGTGTATTTCCTGGTTTTGCTGACATAATTGATCAAATTTTTAGAGCCTCAGGTGATTTCTATACATGTTTATTTTAATCCCTCAAGATGTTCCATTATGTCAGGAATTGTCCCTTTGCTTCTTTGTGCTTTAACCTGATGCTCAATTCATTCAGTGAGCTTATGTGGGTTTACAGAATGCATTTGTGAGATCCTAATCTTAGCAACTCTAAAATAATTTAATTGAATTAAAAAAATATTTTCAAGTGCCTACTGTGAACAGGGCATAATGCTAGGCTCTGCAGAGGATAGAATGGATTCTGAGGCATGTGCCTAAAAAATGCAGAAGGAAATTTGGAAATAAATGTTGCTTGATGTTATGATTAATGTCAGAACATTATGAAATAAATATAAATGTTACTTGATGTTATGATTATATAGAGTAGCATTGCTATGAGTTAGAATTTGCAGCTCATGCCACTGAGACTGGGGGTGGTGTGTGAGCACTGGAAGTCACTGCTGAATTTTCTGTACTCCTCTCTGGTTTATTTTCTTATGGTTCTTGTAAAAGGGAGGCATCATAATGAAGTCATTAAGAGTGGAATCTGGGACTCCTTCATTTAAGCACGTTTCCTATCTTCACTGAGTCAGTTTCCTCTCTGTAAAATGGGGTTATAGAACTATTTTCTTTAGAGATTCATCTTGAGGAGTAGATGAGTTAGTATGCACAAAGTATATAGATGAGTGACAGCTAATGCTGAGCAATTAGTAATAATAATAACAACAGTATGATGATGGTGATGATGATGATGGGTGAAGGATGGTGATCCATTTAGGTACATGTGGCACATCTTGGTTTCCTGATTTAGTCCAACTTTGGGTCTTTCTAATCAGTAAATTGTCTGGCTCAAAAAGATGGACACATCCATCCATCCAGTAATCATTGATTCAATAAACATAAATTGGGAGTCACTAGTTAGATGCTAGAGATATAGTGATGAAATAGACATAGTTGGAGTAGGGGGACCAATCAGTGGTTGTAGCCAGTTTGGATTTCATGGAGGAATAGCATTGCAAATACAAATTTGGAAATTGGCACTGGGTTGCCAACATTTTACTTTGCCGAGTCAGGATGATTTCATTTTGTATCACCACATTTTAACCCCACAGCAGTAGGAAGAACATAATATCACAGTAGATGAGTCTATAAAATTAAATAGATTTAGCATCGAGGAGAAAGGGCCCAAAATAGGTGCTCGATAATTATTTGTTGAATGAACTTGCCATTTCCTTGTTTTCCTCAGGCCTGTGCAGACCAGTGAATCTTTGTTTGCAGACCAGTATTTAGGAATATGGGAGAAAGTGGGCTTCTGTTCTTGCATTTAGGTTAGACTCTGCAGACACATTTTACTTCATACATCTCCAAGGAGAAAACTAGATGCAGAGGTGTAAGGTTATCCGTTTAACAGAAGATAGTCAATGATGTTTAAATAAAAGGGGTTACCAAGGGGAAGGCTTGGAGTGTTCTTTGATAAATTATGGGAATGGATTTTAGTTCATAAATCAAAAATTTGTATGAGTTTTTTGTGAATTTCATATGCTTTGTGGTTGAAGGTTATATTCCTGAGAATTTAAGCAGAAACGTCATGGTTAACAGTTAAATATCTTAGGGAACACAGTCCTGCCGCTCAGTAGAGATAATGAGACAGGACCCACAGACATATAACTTGAGGGGCCTTTTATTCACTGGGATCATCTTTTATCATTGCCCTTTGTTCACTGTGATCCTGTTTTTGAGGAACGTTACTATTTTCTCCCCTTCTATCCTTTATCTTTCCAGCACACAACTATAATAGACTTGTGTCAGCAGGATGTTTCTTCCTAAGGCTTATCAGATACCACAAGGTGCAACATTTTCTCTTAATTTTCAGTAAGGTGGAACAATTTTTTTTCTTAACAGTTTTATATGCACAGGAACCACTGATCCAACATTAGCTATAATCCAACTGATTTCGTAAGATTGAAAGTAACAACATTTCTTTTCATAAGGACATAACATATGTATCTAATAGAAAGGTGACTTTGTGCTTTTTAAAGCTTTTTAAAGTGCCACAAGTTGAAGGACAGCAAATTAGTGTGGGAACAGCACATTGAAAGGGTGTACCTCTCTGCCTTGTGATTGTCCCTGTAAATGTGGATTCTCTGGGGCTGTGAGAGGCTAACTGATGAGTGGGGTTTTTTTCTAAAGACGTCAAATTGCAGACTGCAGGAATGAAGAGTCACATTTCCTGAAGATCAGAGAGTCTTCTGAAGGCCTGTCTCAAGTGGGCTGTGACAGATATGGGATGATGGACGATACTGCCAGAAGTCCACCTCAGATTCCTTGGGGTATAGAAATCAAATTATCTCCAGGAAATGGCATTATGATCATTAAAATTTCCTATTTTGATTTCTTCAACTTCCTATAATGAAAGTAAGTTATTTTTATAATCTCTGAAAAAGAACTTTATGTTTTTTTAAATAAAAGGTCAAGTATTATATGTCAAACACCTAAAGTTCTTAAAGAGTAGTTCACATTGTTATTCAAAACCTATTTACTCTTGTTCTAATGTGTTTGGTTATTTGTGTTATTAGCTTGTATCAGTGGAAAAGGTGTAAACAGCACAAGATAAAGAACTTGCAGTTGGAAAAGCAAAAGGCACCAATTATAATTTCAGAAAAAAATAGATCCTGACAGCAGGAAAAGTGGTAAAATATTCTAAATCTAAACATAAAAGAACTTTTTTTTAAACATAAAAAAATTCCAATCCATTCCGCTGAGTATAGGGGCATAAACTTCGTGTTCCTTGATTCTTTCCCCCAACAAAAGTAACGTTATATTGTATGCCTTTTAATTAAGAAGACAGAGATATATGTGTTGTGCATAATTTTTTTCTTTTAAACATGTTAAAAAAGAAATCTATTATATAGGTCATTATGTGCGTCTTACTTACCTTATTTGAGCCTCGGTTTCCTCATCTTTAAAATAGGGTATATTAGTCAGTGTTCTTCAGAGATATAGAACTAATGGAATATATAAAAATGATTTTCATATTACTTATTTATATTATTGATAATGATTGGTTTATTAGAAATAATGAAAATGATGGTTTGTTTATATTATTATATTTATTATATATAATGTTTATCATAAGGGATTGGCTCACATGATTATGGAGACTGAGAAATCTCATGATCTGCAACGTACCAGCTGGAGTCCCAGGGAGCCAATGATGTAGTTAGAAAGCCTGAGAGAGTCAATGTTGTAGATTCCAGCCCAAATCTCAAGGGCTGAGAACCAGGCGCACCATGGGCAGAAGGTTAATGTCCTAGCTCAACTAATCAGGTAAAGAGCAAATTTAACCTTCCTCTGCCTTTTTTTTCTATTCAGGCTCTCAGCAGATTGGATGATGTCCACCCTCTCTGGGGAGGATCATCTACTTTAAATGCTAATCTCTCCTAGAAACACTATCATAGTCACTCCCAAAACCATGTTTAATCAGAAATCAAAGCATCTCATGGCTCAGTCATGTTGATGTATAATATTAACCACCATATTAATATATGATGCTAACTATAGCTGCCAGTCAGGGTCCAACTAGAATATAGAAACTACACAGGAATTATTAAAGAAGTTTAGTATAAAAAATTGTAAACTATAAGAGAGGATTACTATAATGAGGGATTGGTTAGTAGGAAGGAAGAAAACTCTAAAGAATATAAAAATAGTCAAAGCAAGGACTTTATCCCTAGGGCTGAAATAGAGTGTCCAGGAAAAGGATTCTTCAGAAATGAGATCCAGACCTCATTGGAGAGGGCATGGCCATGGCTCGGTGAATAACACCATGCTTGTAGCTCTTGCTCAAACTCCATTGAGGTGCCAGTAGAATTTTTTTGAAGCTGCCTTGGGGAGTGGGTAAGGAGTGTTGTGTTAGGAGAAGTTTCTGGGTAAGTATCCAGAACACAGGAGTCTCTCTAACCTTGTTCTCTAGTTAACACTCCATCTTCTGCCAGGTATCCCTGACTCCAACTGCACTCTGGTATGAAACAGGTCAAGTCTCTGGGAAGAGTGTAATAAATTTTGAGTCCCTTGAGGAAAAAAAATGGTTTTGAGTCAGAAATAAGGAGAAAGTGAGGAAGGTAATATACATACACTGAAAATGTTGAGACCTTTCTCCAGAAGGATTTAAGGCTCATTTTCAGCAATATGCTGAAAATATAATTAGCTTGGTGGTTTTTCAGCTACATCCCAAAGGAAATATTAATTTGATTTATTCAGGTTGCAATAAACATAAAAAAATCATTTCTAGCTTAAAAAAAAAGAATTCATTGGAAAGATACTAGGGAAGCTCAGAAAATTAAAGGAAGGGTTAAACGGCCTTTGGTTTTTAGAAGAGAAGGTCCTAGAACAGCACTGGAGTCTCAGAAGCAGAAATTAATACCCTTTCTATCTTTACCTCTTGCCATGACCTCAACTCAGCTCTAGTGAATGTCAGTCCCCAGGCCTCACCATTAGGTATAGGAGACAGCCTCTGACTGATCCAGCTTGGGCAATATTGAGCCCTTGCCCGAAACCCAGGGCATGGGTCACAGGGTGTGGTCATGACCAACAGACATTTGAACTGAGTATCAGGGTCAGAACCAGAAATACTGGCATCCTGTTGAGCTAGGTAGCCAATGGAGAGAAAGCTGCATGAAGGAGAAATTTTACTTGTAACCTGTTCTTGCTAATAAAAATGTGAGGAGCTATCTGGAAGCAGCCAGCCCTGTCCTCTCAATTGATAGCTGGTCCTCATTTAGGAATGTTCAATTTGTGACTGGTAGGACTTCCATTTTCATCAGATAAAGCCTGGCAATAATGAACATCTTCCTGATAACTCTTGTCACTCCTTTCCAAGGAGGTGAAAATGGTAATTAATGCAAAAGCTGTGTTTATTGGTTCATGAAATTGTGTACAGTCCTTTGATACTGTGTCTTCTTGATAGTGAAAGTTTGGGAGGGGGCAGGAAGCATACTGCACATTAAAGATGCAATTTATTTTACAAGATATTACAACAAAGGCAACCTCATGTATATGAAAATCTTGGGCTTTTGTTTGCTTTGCCAAAGTAGAGACAACAGAGCAAGAAGCAGGTGTTCTTCCCATTCTCCCTCCTCCCAGAGTCTCAACATACTCCTGTACATTGTTTACCTCCTTAAGAAAGCAACCACAGGGTTGGAATGACATTCTGTTTTGCTTAAGGACACAGCTCAGAGTTCTGTCCCTAAAATGCCTCTTACTCTTGAGTTCTTAGTCGGAGGCCAGGGCGAGCAGTTTTATCTGATAAATTCCCAAAGTGCTCAAGGAGGTATTGAGGCATGGAGGGGTAGAAAGACCCTTTCTGCAGCAGAAGAAAGTAAGAAACTGTGTTTAACTAATAAGGATTCTAGGACTGCTAGCCTCATAGCTGGAAGCCTTAAGTATGCTCTGCATTTCATTATTTTAAGTTGTGAGTTTCAGTTGCAACCAAATCTGGACTGGGTGGGGTTTTGTAATCAAATATTAATCATGATGGACGTGAAAGAAATGCTGGAGGGAGGCTCCAAGGAATTTTACACACACACACACGCACGCACGCACACGCACGCACACACACACATGAGGAGGAGGTTGTGTGACCATAGAGACAGAGACTGGAGGTAGTAATGCAGCCATGAGCCAAGGAAAGCCACCAGAAGCTGGAAGACGAGTATAGACAAGAGTTGGAGACTTTGAACAGAAATAATAGGAAAGATGCTCAAAATTTGGGAACTTTCTGGATTGGAAAATCAAGTGATTTTGGACTCTAAACACTGAGTATTGAGAAGGAAAAGAAGTTTGAACAAAAACTCAGAATTTTTTTTTTGTAAAGCAGAAACCTTTTTCTTGCAACAAAGCACTTATTAAGAACATTTCCTCCCCACCAAAATCTATTTTTTAGGTGACTTCAAAGAAGCTACCATCAAACTGAAAGAGACACATAGTGGCAAGAAGGACATGAAATTAAGCAGTATTGGATAATATGTCACAGGTTCTTGGTGCATGGAGCTGAATAGAAACAAGTAGATCAGAAGCCCAGTAAGTTGCTGAGGGGATTGTATTGTCAAAGTCATCACAAGCCTGGACTAAAAAAGCCTGTGATTATAAATCAGCCTGAAGACTACTAATTTACACCAGTAGGATATGGGCTACCGAAACTGTGTAGCCCCCAAAGGAACACTTCCCAATGCCCAGTTCAAAGGTGAGCATAGAGTATAAAAGATAGAAACTCCCAGAGAACAGAACCAGGGGTTACAGAGAGCTATCGGCAAGAAAGTTTCTCAGAAAAAGCAGAAGCAGAGTCAAAGTGCAGAACTTTGTCCACTGCTAATGCACAGGGTCTTTATTATTTCTTCCTGGAAGGATTTCTTTTTGCTGTGGAATCTCCCATTCTTCCCTGTACACAAGGAAATTTTAATTGAACTATGGGTCACTGGTGCACAAGGAGACACACCTATCCCTGAAGGAGAACACCATATGCCACCCGGGGACCCTGGACTTTGTCCCAGACACAGTGCCGGGATGGCGCTTTGGCTTGACTAACTTGGGGAGGCAGTGCGTGTTTTATCGGTGGGGAGAGGGCGTACCAGACAGACTGTGCAGAGGTGGCTTACTGTCCATAAACATCTATGCTTCACCTTCTATCATACTGCTGAGAAATGGTGTCTTGTCAAGGGTCACTGATACCAGCCTTGCTTGTTTCAGGTGAGGTTATATGATCAGTACTCACCAAAAAACTGTGAAAGAAAGTGATGTGTATCATTTCTGGTTTAAGAAGTGGGCATGCCTTCTCTTTCCACCCTTTCCCCTTCTGTCTGGATGCAGTGAACTCTGAGACCTTCGGGAATGGCAGAGCCATGGGATGGCAGGATGAGGGTCCCTGAAGATGAGGTGAAAACATTCACCAACTAGGGACATGTGCATTGGGTTGTTACATGAGAGAGAAGAAACAACCTCTGTGTTAAGTTGTAGGATTTATTTATTATAGCATTTGGTGTCATACTAAGGCATACCTCGTATACATATATAGGACACACACCGACATACACATACTACATTCTAGTCACAGCCACCCAGACACAGATAAATCATACTCACTTTCTTATACTCCGTTGGAAGGCTGTCTGACTTCAATGCTTGTGCCAGGCAGCACAAGTGCCAGAAGGTCCCCAGATTTATGACCTCTTGGGACCACTGAGGACATATTTACACTTAAGAGACCAATTCTTGATTAGCAAGGACTACCATTGCAGTTTGGGACTTATCCAAAATCCGTTGCTCCCTTGAGTCTTACCTCTCTTAAAAGGGCAGGAAGCCTTTTGCTAAACATGGAGATGGGTATATGAAGTGGTGGGGAATCAAAGCAGCTAGAACTGGAATGGACTTCTGATAATTACATAGATGGAGAAGTGATGGGTATATGAAGTGGTGGGGAATCAAAGCAGCTAGAACTGGAATGGACTTCTGATAATTACATAGATGGAGAAGTGATGCAGTTTTCAGGAGATGACTTGCTGGTGGTAGAACAAAGTTTAGGGGCAATATCTGCTAATTCTTTGCTCAGTGGTCTTTCTACCTGACTGGTTTTCTTCCCAATTTCAGAGGGCACCTAGATCACACACTGGGGACAAATCAGTAGCTCTAATAAAAGGCTTATTCCTAGAGGAAATTAAAACCATTGACAATAAAGTTCAAAATTACTTTTAAGCTCCAATCATCTTGCTCTACATAGCTTCATAAATGATTAAATAGAAGGTGGTTATGGCCAAGAATCAGCACTGATTCTTCACTCATTATGGGATTTACTGTTTTCTAAAAAAAAAAGTATTTTCCAATTTGCATCCTTAATATTTTATTTTTTAACCTCATTTTTTTTTTAATTTCAAAAAAGTATTTAAGTATATCTTCTGCTCCTTGCTTCTTAAATTCTGAGTGGATAGCCTTGCCATATTAACAAGGATTCTGGGGACCATCAACATGAGCTGTTAAATGGTGACTTTTGTCCAGACCTGCCTGTACTGCTGCCCTTTCTAATCCAACTTCAGGAGACTAGAACTTCTGCTTCCTGCCTAACACTGAAACTTTCACCCGACTCCTGGTGCCATTCTGTCTAGTGCTTCCTGAAGTTTGTACCACCGACTACTAATTCTCTGTATCCTATGTTTAAAGTCTCATCTTAGCCTGTATATGCTTATTCCTCTTTAAAAACAATCCCCAAGTTAAATCTTTCAACCTTGAACCCCCTTGCAGCTAATACTTTATCTCCTTCCTTCCCCTGGCTATCTATCATCAACTACTTGAGTTTCCCTATTCACTCTCTCTACCTCATATCTCCTTTGCTCCATACCTCATTGCACTATGGATGTTCCTCCAAAAGTCACCAGTAATTTCCTAATTACAAAACATTAGAATCATTTTATTCCTACCTCCTTTGACTTCTTTGTAGTATTCAGTGTTGGTTATCACTCCCTTTTTTTCCTTGACCCTGTTGGTTCTCCTTCTAGCTAACTGCACCTTCTCCATCTCCTTTAACAAAACATCTTGTTTCCCTTGGGATTTAGTGCTAAACCAGAGATTCAAATAGCGTCTTGCTCTTGAGATTATTGTGTGAGTGAAGTGATATAATTTATATAAAAGTTATGACAACCACTTGGGACAGAGTAAGTGCTTGGAAAAAAATGTAGTCACTACTAATGAGTTCAATTTTAGATTGGTTGATTTGAAATGCTTGTGACAGCTAGAAATAGACAGCTAGAAATAAGGAACTGGATATCAGGAGTGAGAGCTGGGGTTGTGGATCTGGAATCGACAGTACACGCATGAGAGCTGAAGATATGGGAGACCATGAGTTCACCCAGGTGGTGCATATCCATCAGGATAGGCTAAGTTAGGCTGAGGTAGCATCCCCAAAACAGTGACTTTCAGCAACAAAAGATTAGTTCCCACTCATATTATGTGTCTATGGTGGGTCTGCAGGAGTTCTGCTCATTGCTGTCATTCAAGAACTCAGACTGCCTGAAGAGCAGCAGACTCAAATGTGGAAAAGAGGGAAAAGAGCTCTAGAGGTCTGAATAAGCAAGGAAATGCTCTGGTCTACAAGTGATCCAAATTTCTTTCGCTCACAATTTATTGGGTAAAACATCATGAGGTGCACTCATCCATAAACATGGGCAGGAAGTGCAATTCTATCGGAGACTGGGGAGGTGGAAAGCTAGAAATATTTGGTGAGTGTACCAATCACTACCAGAATATGTCTAGAATGAAAAGCAGAGAGAATATTTAGGAAAATATGCTGTATTGCCTTTCCTTACCTTCTACATTTTCCTTCCCCACCCCAGTGCCTACATTGTTTTTCAAATCTCACTTTTCTAGATACTCAAACCTGATACTTCTTTTTTAAAAAAAGATTTATTTGTTTTAGAGAGAGAGAGGGAGGGAAATAGAGGGAAAGGGTGAGAGAGAATTTGTTTTAAAGAGAGAGGGAGGGAGATAGAGGGAGAGGGTGAGAGAGCATCTCCAGCAGACTTCTCACTGAGCACAGAGCCTGACTTGAGGCTCAATTCCAGGACTCCGAGATCATGACCTGAACTAAAATCAGGAGTCGGAAGCTTAACCGACTGAGCCACCCAGGCGCCCTCAAGCCTGATACTTCTAAATATCTGTGACTCTTTAATCTTGTGCACTCTTTCCCTCTAATTTGAATATAAAATTCTATCAATTCAGTTAGCAACATATTTGTTGAATCCATTCCCCACCCCACCCCCATCAGCTCTGGGATTCTCATTAGAGGCTCCAAACTGCTTTCAGTCAGAATGACCTTATAAAACACCAATTTTGTCATCCCACATGGTTTTAAAAATACATTTTTTTCTCATAAAATAATTATCAGGATAGGATAAAGATGGAGTGATGGTGGTTGGGTACTGGAGTTTTTATTTATTAAAATACAGACTGGGGATAGAAAAATTATAGAAAACAGAAAAAGTATAGAGGAACAAAAGTGCATGTCTCCCTGTCGTATTTGATATGATCTACTGCTCCTTTTTGAAACTATTCATGTGGTGCTCTCACCCTCTCTAGTTTTCGTCTCCCTGCTTCTCTGCCCTTTACCAGCTCTTTCCTCCTCTGCGGGATGCTTAAATACTGGTAATCCTTGGGGCCCTATTTTGGTTCAAGTCTCCTCTTCTCTTACCCTGTATCTTCTTTCTAGTGATCTCATCCATCTCGTGCCATCAGTCCCCCCACCACACCCAGCACCAAACTTTTTCTTAATGTTCTCTTAGAAGGTAAAACATAGTGTGTTCAAAAGTTAGCTCCTTTCTTCCCCCCACCAGTATTCCTTTGCCTGGTTCTTTACAAGTTGTACAAGCCAGACATGTGAGAACCATCCTAAGTTTCCTGTCTTCTCCACTCTCTCTACACAATTAGAACAAGCACTCTTGCTTCTAAGCTAACTCCCTGGAGCCTTCTTACCCTCTTCTCCATCTCCACTGCCACGGCCTCAATTCAGGCACTCATCATTTCTTGCCCCGGGGAACTGCAACAGAGACTCTTCGTGCATCTGCCTCTACCTCCCTGCCTTTCCCCCAACCCTCAACGCACCAGTATATCCTGCCTCTGCTGCAGAAGTAGACCGATTCTTCTAAAACCTGAAGCAGATCAGGATACTCTTTTATTTCTTCCCCAGCTCTCTATTGACTTCAGGATAAAATCCTAGGTCCTTAGCATGGCACAGAAGGTTTCCATGACCTGGTTCTTCCTTGCTTCTCAGTTTTGCTTGCAGTCTTTCCTCCTCCAAATTCCTCAGGAGCACCTTGTTATGCAGAAATGGCAGTATTTGGTCTTTTAAGGCACGACACTGTTTACTTCTCTGTAAAGATCATGCACGGTGCCTTCTGCCTGTCATGCTCTTCTCTTACTCTTCCTCTCTCCACACACCTGTTTCCTTATGAGATCAAGTATATTCTATTCATCATTTAAGATGCCACTTGGGAGTGAATTATTTCCAAAAGTTTTCCTACCACTCCTGAAACCTCCCTCTCTGTTCTAGGTCCATTCTCTGGTTTCCATAACATTCGGTATTCACCTTTAACCTGGCAAATGGTTATTAAACTGTAGGGGAATTTTGTATTAACCACTTTGTACTCCCCTTGAGGGAAAATACTTTATGTGTATCCCTAACACCTAGAATAGTACCTGGCACAAACATGGCATTCAGAAATACTTGTGGAATAAATGACCATGTTCAGTGCTCCGATGGTACTTTGTCCAACAGTTTTCTCACTGCCTTGTAATTATTTCATTTATATATCTTTCTCTACTAGATTATGAAATATCCCCAATATTTATGCAATTCTAGACTCAAAGTAAGTACTATAGAAATGTTACCTGATGTTGTCCAATTTGAAATTCTTTTGTATTTCAAAATACTGTTCAATATAAGGCTTTATTTTAGAGTTTAATAAAAGCAGGGTATATGAACTGTTATTATTTTAATGGTGACTATAAGATACAGAAATGAGGAAAACCTGATGCTAATTTCATTTAGACTTTATTTCTCTTCTGTAGTTATTTTAATTCTCTTAGTTTTTCAAGGTTGTTCCCAACAAACATAAGACATTGTACCAATGCCTTTCTAAGGGAACTGGAAAGAATAAAAGTAAGAACAGAAAAAAAAAATGAGCAAAGAATAAAGGAAGGGGAAGAAGGGGAAGGAAAAGAAAAAGACAGGAAAGTTTACTTATCCAGAGTTCTGATATTTATTTTAAAATAAGGAAAAATTTTAAAAAGTATTAATTAGTCAAGTTCCATTTCATGAAACAGACTTTAAGTTATCTTTACATATATTTAAAATCAAAGATAAATATTTATACATTCTTTAAAGATTTTATTTATTTATTTTAGAGAGAAAGAGAGAGAGAGAGGGTGAACATGAGCAGAGGAGGAGCAGAGGGAGAGGAAGAAAGAAAATCTTACTCAGACTCTCCGTTGAGCATGGAGCCCAACTTAGGGCTCAATCCCACAACCCTGAGATCATGACCTGAGCCGAAACAAGAGTCAGATGCTTAAATGACTGAGCCACCCAGGTGCCCGTAAATATTCATACATTTTTAAAGAATAAATTAACAAATGTACTAAATTTAACACCATGTTTAACTTGTAGGTTTAACATTTATTAGAAGATATGAATGTTTTATTCCCTCTGATATTTGGTTTAATTTCACCTTTTGTTATATACTACAGTGAGAAGATGCTGGTGTAGAAGAAGCACTAGCATTTCTAGCACATCTTAAATGCATATAGGCAATATTTGAGAATAACAAATAATTTCTGATGTGTTTTTCCTTATCTATCCCATTTTTGTATTTTTACAAACTCTTTAAATTTACTGGTAAAACTATCTCATCAGTTTTGAATTACTTTCTTGGGGGGAAATGATTAAGGAAAAAAATCTCTGTTAGGGGAAATGTTCTCAGTAACTTGAGTTAATCAAAGTACAAATAAAAGAGGATTAAATTCTATGAGGCTGCTACACTTCTATGTTTTCCACCTCTTCAATCAAGACAAGGGGCTTGTTTTTAAGAGGCTTATAATCTAATTAGGGAGACAGAGCATATACATAAAAACATGAATAGCACTATAGGGAACCCAAAGGAGTAGTCCAGACAGTAAATGTTTCCAATTTGAGAATCGGACAAGTGCCTGAAAGCTGGGGTGGCTGGACTTGAATTGATCTTCACAGAAATGAGGGGATCTTTAACAAGGGGTGGGAGGAAGTGGGGAATGACTTTTAATGCATACAGAGTTTATTTTGGGGATAATGAAAATGTTCTAAAATCGAATGTGCCAACAGTTTCGCATCCCTGTGAAAATACAAAAAAATCATTGAATAATACATTTCAAATTAGTGAATTGTATAATACCGAAGTATATCTCAATAAAGCTGCTATATTTTTAAAAATCAGCCATGGTATTGGCACCAGTTACAGAAATAGGGCCTTCAGGAGTTATGGATATTATCTCCCCCCACCCTTTCCCTTTCTCTACCTTCTTGTAAAGGGTGGCTGGTGATGCTTAACTTCACAATCTAGTTCATAAGTCACTACACAGACCAGTGAGAAGCCATATCCAAAATAGATGTGGATGGCTGCATATTACCTGGAGTTCCTGAATTATTGAGACAATATAATGACTGATGCGCTGTGTCTCCTTTCTTTGAGGAGAGCATGAGAACGACTGTCTACAAAAAATAGTTGCAACACCTTAGGTAAAAGCTTGATAGTGCTATACGAGAGTAGAATATGATGGAAGTCCAGAACGGATGCGGAATTATCCATCTTTGGCCTGTTTTGCTCTCAGATCCATTCCTTTCTCTTTTCTGACTGGCTCTGTATAACCCACCCTGTGGCTGTGGGTGACTTCTGTGGAGGGCATTTTCCAGGTTATAATGGCTACTGGTTTCTGGATTGGTTTGGCCAGTAGGAGGCACTAGCTGGTTGGAGGACAGGAAGAAGTGAGCCTCAAGGGTATTTCTCACTCCGTCCTGCTGCTTTGAATAGCATCTCTGGCAACAGCTCCATTTTCTCTGTTGCTATAGCTTGGCTGCAGCTTTGCTCCAGTGACCTTAAATCTTGAGCTTTCTATCAAAACCTCTTCTCTTCATTCTTCTAGCTGAGATTAGCTAGTGTTAATCTATGTGTTGCCTCACCATGCCTTGTTCAGCTTCTCAGCTCTCCCACCACCTGTGTAACGAATTCCCTGCCCTAAGTTCCCTCTGTTTAAGGCATTTTGACTGTTTTCTGGTTTTCTGTTTGGAACCTTAAACAGTAGGGACTTAAAATGTTTGTTGAATGAATACATTTAGTAGATGGGGAACTGGAAAAATTCTGGGGCTGCTACAAACAAAGGAACGTAAGAGGTGGAAACATTTGGGTGGAGATGAGTTTGATTTTAGACATTTGAATTTGGGAATATAAGGTGGTAATGAATCATTAGCTGAAGTAGGGAAGAGTGTTGGGACTGGGAAGCCAAAACTTGAGATCTGTTTCCATAGAAATAAGTACTGAAGTAGAAGCAATAGCAATAGAAAACATGAACAAAGGGGAATGTGTAGAAGATGAAGAACAATAAAAGATCATGGAGAAAAACTTGGGGACCCACAGAGACAGACTACGAGGGAACCAATAAAGGATGAGAAAAGTTAGCCGTAAAGGTGGGGAAGGTATCTGCTTAGTACTGAGGGCGATGTCATGGAAACCAGGTAAAACAGAGAGGGAAAAATTAGTTAAATGCTAAGTAATACAGGGTAGTCATGGAAAAGAAAGACTGAAAACAATTACTGAGTTTGGTGCTTAGGAGGTCATTGATGATCTTGAAAGTGTGGTTTTATTAGTAGCGTGATGGCTGATTACCCATTGCCAAATGGGTAAGTAGGTGAAGAAAAATTGAGGTTAAAAGTATACAGAGATAATGTGATTACAGAAATTCAGAAATGAAAGACAGAGCTAGGGTAACAGCTAGAATGGTAAGCTAGGCAGCTTGTTGTTCTCTCTCTCTCTCTCTCTCTCTCTTTCTTTCAAGGAAAAGTAAAATCTAAAAACATTTGTAGATGAAGGGAAAAATACCAATGGTTATTACACGAATGAAAATGAAGAATCCACAGAGGATAAATGATGGAATAAAATGCTGGGGGAAAGAGCAAAAAGATCACTCAGGACACAGGGGAATAAACACACTGGGGGAAATGTGAACTGCTTATTTTGAAGTAGAAAGTCACAGATACTCACAGGCAGAGTGGAGATTGGGGAAGTTAAGGAGCTTGCAGTAGATAGCCTGGTGAGAGCGTGGGGTCCGAGAGAGTGTTTGAGGACAGAGAGCAAGAAATCCTGAGGGGTGTCAGCAGAGAAAGTGATTGGCGGGCCAAGTTAAGGAAATGATGGTGGACCTACTCTTGTAGGTTGGAGAACTAGGATGTGGTGGGAGAGTCAATAGCACTTGGTAACCATGTGAAAGAGACCACCTAGAAAGCGCTAAGTGAAGGCTGCACCAAGTTTATTGCCGCTGATAAAATTGTTTCTGTGAGGTGTGGTAGGTAAAAGATAATGAGATTGCTGGATGGCATCTTTAGTTTGAATTGAAAATATCTAATATGCAGTTAGAAATTTTGGACTAAATCTCAGAGAAGCAGATGTAAATTTGAAGTCAATGGGAAAGAGTTGATAGCAAAGCCAAAAAAGTGAGTAAGAGCTCTCAGGTATACAGTGTAGAACAAAAAAGTTAGAATGCCAAGGACTGAATGCATCACCATATCTGAGGATAAGAGAGGAAATGGAGCCAGAAGAATATGCAGCTATGAAAAATTAAGAAACTTTCTCAAGTGGAAAGTAGCAGTGCTTCTCTCTAAGTTAAATTCCCCTAACTCAAATGTTTCACAAGTAGAGCTACTGGTTTTGTCCATATCCTGCACATTTGCATCCCTAATAGACATCTTGCAGAGCACTTTGAATGGTCTTAATGTTTTTCCACATTTACAAAGATGAGCCCATTCACAGAGAAGCACACTTAAGTGAAAGAGAAATTTCTGTAAATAGGCAAAATCATGGGCTACAAAGCCCACTGAAAATTCCCAGGGATGTATATGTAAAAGCTGAATTGACACATGTGAATGGTTGAGAGTGAGAACATGGAGCTGTCATAGTTGAGCCGTCGAATTCTTTCCCAAAAATTAAAAAGAGGACTTTTCTGTTCCAAGTCCTTTGACATAGATTACTGCACTGCCATGTTCTCTCCGGAACTTACTGTGGCCAAAGACTACACTAAGGTGATTTTGTCTTTTGTAAGACATTGGACACATTGATGGGCCACAATGTTATTTTATTCATTCAGGGTAAGCTGTTTACAACATTAAAAAGCTCTAGTTCCTCAGAGTTGACATACTTTTGAAGCTGGAGGTGGCAGCCTGGTAATAGTCATCACCCATCCCCAGTGGAGTCAGGCCAAATTACTTAGACCAGGGGCCAATAGGGGCCTGGAGGCAGAAATACGGTTATATCAATACCAGGCAAACATAACCAACTTAAATTTACTTTAGGATACTTTCTTTAGTTGTTAAAAGAAACTTCTACATTAAAAACCAATCAAACTTTCTGCTTTGAGGCAAAATTTCTGATCCAAAGACCTAGAAGCATCTAAATATTTCTGTGCCGGACATCTAGCAATTCCTTTAAACTTACAGGTTGTGCCCTGGTTTCAAAACGAAATCTTACCCACATAAGATGATTCTAACTATTTGATAGGATTCAGATCTGCCCTCTCCTCTCCATTTGACTGCTCTGTGCAGCTCAAACAACCATCTTCTCTGGCTTGCTTATGACCCTTACTTCTTAACCCTCTCCTTACCTTTTGTCTCATTCACGCAAACTTGTTTTCTCATATTGCGATCAGCATAGACATTTAGAACGCAAATTGTTAATGCTATTCATTTATTCATTCATGAAGATTGACTAAACACCAACTATTTGTCAGACACTGTCTTTGATGCCAGAAATAGAATAGTGATAGAAAAGAGTCCAATACAAGCAAGTATTCACACTGAAGAACATACGAATATATAACAAAAGAAACTGACCCACACAGCAATGTCAGGAAAGTGGAGCCTGATGATGGAGGAGGGGTGAGGAGCAAGGTGGGGGAAAGGGAGGTTAATCCAGTCAGAGGGAACAGTATGTGCAGCAGGGGTGGGGGTGGGAGGACGTGGTATGTTTGAATTGCTGAGAGAAGCCCAGAGAGCAGGATGACAGGAGTTGGGAAAGGTAGCAAAGGCAAATACGCAGCTTCTTATGGGCCTTTTAGGGTCTTTGGTTCTCATCACAAGAGTATGATTAAGTAATAGCTTTTAAACATGGTCAAGGCGGGATTAGATTTACATTTTAAACAGATCTAGCTTTGATGTGACTATCAGATGGGAGGAGAATCAGTGCATTTGGGGAGTCTGGACAGTCCTTTACCACTATAGACCAGGTGAGAGATAATAGCAACTCAGACCAAGGTGGTGACAGTGGAAGAGAAGAAACTTGATGCACTACAGAGACATTTTTGTAGTGATGTGGAGGCAGGATGAATACGGGGATTAAGGCGATTTAATGTCAAGGATGTGCTTATGTTTCTGGCTTATGAAGCATCACTGATGATGGTGACACTCACTGGAATATGGAACACCAGATAAGAGCTAGTTTTGGAGGGAAACTAGATGTATTGAGTTTCAATACATTGAGTTTAAAGTGA
The DNA here is from genome assembly GCF_009762305.2 of Zalophus californianus. Lineage (NCBI taxonomy): Eukaryota > Metazoa > Chordata > Mammalia > Carnivora > Otariidae > Zalophus > Zalophus californianus. The sequence continues at coordinate 21,098,901 of NC_045601.1, read as the reverse complement.
CTTTGAGATTTCTAAGTTTAAGTGTTTAATGGCTTCCCGTTGCCCAAAGAGTTAAATTAAATCTCCTTGAAACAGATATTTCAAATCTTTGTGACCTTATCCCAGACCCATCTTGGGTCACACTCATATGTGCTCTGTATTTCAACCATTTTGAACTAGCAGAAAGATCCTGAATGCCCCAAAGTGTTTCACATCTTGATAGCTTTGCAAATACCATTATTTTTGTTGGACAGATTTTTTTCTCTACTCCCTTCTAGAATACTCAGTTAACGCTCCTTCAAGACTCAGCTTAAACATCATCTCCTTTGGAAAGAGTTTTTTTTGTTTGTTTGTTCCTAATGTTATATATGTGTGTGTATGTCTGTGTGTGAGTATGTCTATATGTACACACACATACGTATGTATATATATATGTATTGTGTATGTATATAATTTTTATGGTTATCAATTTATTAATCTCAACCACTAGATTATGAACTTCTTGATGTCAGGAACTATATTTTGCTCATTTCTATAAACACATTTCTCTAAAATGCAGCAGTCAACAAATGAATTCAATGATGAAATCAATGAAAAACTGAATTCTGAATTCTTTTCCTTCTTTCCAGGAAAATATTTTTAAAAATAGACTGTTTTTGGTTAACATAACCAGAGACCACTGATAAGACTGAAAAAACCAGAGCTCTGTCTTTCTTCTTTGCCTCTTTTTTTTTTTTTTCATTGAGCAATTATTTCTTGAGGACCTACTTAGTGGCTCATCAGCAAAAAGACACACTGGAAACAAAAGTAAATGCAAGATGTCAGTCATCAAATGCCTGTTTCATGAAGGGCACAGTAGAAGGGTGGGGTTACAATGACAAATTGCCAGCCCTTGAGGGTCCTGGTCTGATGTAGGAGATTGGACAAGGAGTCTGACCTTGAAGTGGGTCTGGCTGTGAGTAGAGATGGATCAGGAGTTCTTTGGGCAACTTGGGGGTGGTTGTGTTGTGCACCATGGATGGTAAAGAATGAGGCTGCAAAGCAAGAATTTCTGCTGAGACTTTGAAAAGTCTAAGTGACAAATTTGGTACATCTATATAAGACTTTAAACACCACACAGAGTCTAGATTTGAGCTGATAATGAAGACCTCTTACAGTTTTGAGCAGAAGACATATTGAGGACATATATTTTGATACCACACAATCACTGTGCAGCTGATAATGCACTATAATTATTATGATAAAATTATTATGATAATTTTGAGGGTAAAGTACCATTATTCCTGTTTTACATAAGAGATTAAGAAGCTTGCAGGTGATGCAGCTCAATAGTGACAAAGCTAAGACTTGAACCCATAGAACTCCTTTCCTTATGAAAGATTTCTATTAATAATACTGAACCAAAGAATACATCAATCTCTCTTTCCCTGCCTGATCAAAAGTGAAACTTCAATTGAAAGCCATGTCTTTCCTAAGATTCACAGAATATCATTTTAACGTGACCATAAACTATAAGTCAAAACCAGTATGAAAAATCTGAATTTTTAAAATGTTCCCCCCCCATTATAGAAATGACAGAGGTCCACTAGCAAAAATCTAGAAAGAGTGCAAAAAATATAGAACGTAAATATAATCTCACCACCAAAAGAAACCCACTTTTCGTATTTTATTTGTAAAGCTTTTCTGTCCTTTTTCTGTGTTATCACCTATATTCTGCCAGCTTTTCTAATGGAGGAAAGCATCTAGATGTGCAAAAGGCCAGCATTCCAAGCCACATTCTGATAAGTGATCAGAGTGATTCTGTGTTCAAAAATACATGAAAGTTTTCTAGTTCTTTCTAGGGCCTGCACCTCCTGCTTCCTCTCCAGAAAAGGTTAGAGGATGAGACAGAGCCAAGCTCACCTTGGGTCGGCTGGCTCTTCTTTCTCTCCCTTTGCAGAAATAAAAAAACTTGGTAGCTTTAAGAGTCAGGTTTGGGGGAGTTAGTAAAGTACCACATTTGGTCCTCAAGGCCTGAGCATTGTGCTCAACATAGTTTTTAGACAGGCAGCCTTGCTATGGGGGATATTATTCAACTACTGGGAGTTATTAGCTCAACTGCTGGAATGGATGAGTCATACTCTGAGTCAGATTTATTTTCTTATAGATACCTCTCTAAAGAAGTATATGGGGAGGACAGATGATTGTTAAGCAAGTACACAGGCATTTCTAGCTTCCCAGGACATGAATGAATTTGAAATTCCACATCTGAGTTTTAACACCATGCATCTTGTAAGATTAAGGGAAAAAACGGTAGCAAAAGTATATACAGACCCGACATGTTCATCCAGCCAACTGGGATACTACAATACAGTCTGAGGGATTATAATATATATACACACAACAACACATATACAATTTATGCATAAATATGTACACATATCCACATGTAGGCACACACTCGCATCATCAAAAAAGTAAGTTCCAGACCTACGATATTTGTCAGAATTATTTCTGTTTATTTTATGGCAACTTTGAAAACCCCAAATACATTTGCTTTACTCTTGTTTGATTCTACAAAATGACCGTATTTCTAATCAGTTGGTATAGTTTAATTCTAATATGGCAGAGTAGCTTGTTAATTATTAGACATCTTTTCCCCTAAGTATTCATTCATTCTCTTATTACTCACTTGGTTACTTGGCTGAGGAGAAATGTCACAATAATTGGCTGTGGATTTCTCAGCTTAATTTTTAAGGCAAAATGAACACTGTCAATGTTTTCCTCGCCTTCTCTGTGTCTGTGTCTCATCCCGCCATCTGCTCATGCCTAGGTATAGCAGTTTGCATATCCTTTATTCATGGCCCCAAATCCCTGTTTGCTCTCCTACTCTGTGAATTACAGTGAATTGTGTGGAAATCTAGAAGGAAGACAACATGACAAAATACCAAAAGTACCAAATCACTTCAGCCTCTCCTGTTCAGAGCCCAGTGGTTGCCATCTTTAAATACATTGCTTGTATGTCTCATTTCCCCAAAGCCCTCATTCAAGAGGCTGTTGAAGATTTGGAAGGGACCCGTTGTATTACAAAATACCATTCTAGGGAAATGTCAGGCTGTTCAAAGGAATCAAAAAGACCTTCTCAGGTTTCTTTTATCCAGAGGATCTGAGAGGGCTACTTTCTGTGAAGTGTGGGTCAAGCAAATGAGTCTTCAAAAAAATGTCTTGTTCGACAGTGATGCAGCATAGTCTGACCATGGCTCAGAAGCGTGTATTCTGCCAGGGAGCCATTGAACAAAAAAGAGACCAGTGGTCCATTTGTAATTTTCTTAGCTGAAATTATCTGCTATCACTATTAGGTTTCCTCCTTTATTATTCATTTTTGTCTTTGTCCTAGTTTCCCTAGAAATAGTAATTTAAAAATCAACCAGAGTTATGTTATCTTTATGGTCATCCAAACTTTCACTCTGAAATATAGATGACTTTTTTTAAAAAAAAGATTTTATTTATTTATTTGAGAAAGGGAGAGAAATAGAGAGAGCATGAGCAGGGTTGGGGGGGGGAGGGGAAGGGAGAAACAGGCTCCCCGCTGAGCAGGGAGCCCTATGCAGGACTCCATCCCAGGACTCTGGGATCATGACCTGAGCTGAAGGCAGATGGTTAACTGACTGAGCCACCCAGGCGCCCCTAAAATGTAGGTGACTTTTATTCAAATCATTGGTCCTTCTTTAAAATATCGTATATTCTTGGACGCCTGGGTGGCTCAGATGGTTAAGCGTCTGCCTTCAGCTCAGATCATGATCCCAGAGTCCTGGGATTGAGTCCCGCATCAGGCTCCCTGCTCCTTGGGAGCCTGCTTCTCCCTCTGCCCCTCCCTCTCTCTCTCTATCTCTCATGAATAAACAAATAAAATCTTTAAAAAAAATTAAAAAAAATAAAATATCATATATTCTTACTTATAGAGAACCCAGCTTATAACATGAATGCAATTATAATCCTATACTACAGATTGTTGATGTCCATTAATCACCTTAAATATTTTTCTAATTAAAGAAAAGAATATACCCATGAACTTTATCAACTCAGATTTTTAAGCATATTGTTAGATATTGAATAATTTAATAATCATGTTTTAGCTATTTGAGCTATGTGTCCCAAATCAATGACAGATAAAAGTTACATCATTAAAAACAAAGTAAAACAAATACTCTGGATACAGAGATTACATCAACCAAGTGAAAGATATTTGTAGATCTGTAGCATTTTTTTATTTGTAGTGTTTTTCCTAGATTCCCTCTTGAGGACAAGACTTTTATTTATAAAAATAAATTATTTTAATTATCTCACAAATGATGATTTTTGAGCATCTATTATATAGTAGGTTGGTGAATAAGACAGACATGGTCTTTACCCTCTTTTAACATAGAATCCATCAAGGTAGATGGTAATACATTTGATGACTAATTTGACAAGAAGCACAAGATAATGTAGGAAACATATTAAAGGTAATATTCTACTTTTTACTTCTAATATTGTAGAATAACAAGAAGACAGTTTCTTGAGTTTGGAAGTTTCCTTCATTGATAAAAGTCCCTTGCAACATAGTTTTATGATTTTAATGTGGAAAATAGAAATAACACCCCACTCAGGCTCATCTGGCTTTGTTGTTTTGCTATAAGCCTTTGCTCCTAGCTTTCTCATGGTTGGCTCTATTGCCTTCTTCAAGAATAGTCCCCATTCCAGCCTTTCTCTGAGGATATTTCTTTTCTCTATCCTGCTTATTTTCATCATAGCACTTGATACTATTAGTAACCACTTGATATCTTTTATTGCCTGTTCTTTATTCCCAAATGACAGGACCCATATCTTTTTTATTTACCTATGTATTATCCAGCAACTATTATTATGTCAACATATAGTTTGCTCTGAATAAAAATTTGATGAATGAATGGATAAGCAAAACTCATAAGACAATGAGACAAAGTTGAGTTTCTGGTTGTTCCAGAGAATATAAATGATACTCTTATCCACTTGATTACTGTTTATTAAACTATGGTCAATGAAGTTTTAATAATTGTTTTTTAAAGGGTGCTATGGTTGCATAAGTTTGGTAATCATTGACTTAAATAAACTTAATCTGATTCCCTCACTGCTGGATTTCTCAGAACACATATATATTTTACATATAATTTCTAGTAATGTGCACACAGGCACACACGCACACACCCTCCATGGGGTATAGTTTGGAAAATGCTTACTTTGTTAGCAGGTGGGACATGTTAAGTGAAAACCAAATTTTGCAGTCTCATTCAACAATTAGCAAGAGTTAGCATAGCTGGGTCTGATTCAAGGATGGCCTCAGGAAAGCACTGAGACATGATCTGATCAAATGTGTTGTGCCTCCAGCCTTTTGGACTTCTGTGTAAAGAGACTTCCTAATCACAGCAAAGACTTCTGCACCCTGTGAAGTAATTGAAAAATGATTAATCAACTTCCTACCCTGCTTCTTTTTTGCTGAGCTGTTGCCTGTGTTCTTCAAGGTTCATCCTGCTGAGATTATCTGTCCTGGAAAATCCTTATATCACACTTGCTACTTTTTCTTAAAAGTAGTTTGTTGGTCTTACCCCTGCCCTCCAGGAATCCTGTATCAATACACTTCATAGCAAGAAATATTTTAAGATCAAGAGAAGCGGATGTCTGTCATCTGGACAATTCATGCTCAGAGTCCTTGTCCCTCTCCGGTAGGTGTTCTTACTTTCCAGACCAAAACATAAGATCCTCTGAAGTGACAAGGAGACAGACCTCTGGTGAGGGTCTATCTGGCCTTCTCCTTTTGCAGATGGTCCAACAGGTAACTTATAAAGAGGAAGGAAGGAGGACTCCTTTGTGCCTTTGCCTCAATGTGGCCACCACCCAGTAATTCTCCCCTCTCCTGGTGAAATAGCTCTCCTGGGGTAACCTTAGAGGTTCTACATCTTCCCAGAACTATGCTCATTTGGAACAGGGGAGTTGGTGAGTGGCAGGGAGCCTTCCAGACACTAGCCACTTCCATTCAGCCTGTGCCATGCTATTCTCATCTGCCAAGGCCTAAGGATGGTATCCCCACCCACCTTTCTAGAGTACCCTGGATTCATGTATTACTTGTAACTAAAATTTAATTTGACAATAACAGTGTGTTTCCAAATTTGCTCCTATCTTGATTTTAGCCTATGCAATTGTATTCCAACCCTGGCCTGTGGAAATGAATTTATCTAGCATGGTGAGAAGTGTCACCTGTCCCAAGAGGGTTACATTATGGGTCACTGCTTCCCCCTTTCTTGGAAGTGTCCCTTATCTGCTAGGAATTGCTGGTGATGCAATCTACCTTGAAGACATTAACATTCTCTTGAGAGAATTTTTGCTCAGAGTGGCCAATACTTGAGCCTTAAACAAGAGACCATTGCATCCTTCTGACTTGGAGTAAACTCTTTGTTTCTTTATCTTTAAATGGAACACAAAACTATTGGAGACATGAATAATAGTTTCTTCAAAGTGTTTTAGCACCATAAAGAGCTGGGATATTTTCTTCTTAAAACAAAGTTATTGTGTGAATGTAATAAAATATGTAATGTGCCTTGCACATTGCCTGACACATATTAGATATTCAGTCAAACTTAATTATTTTTTCTTTCATAAATGCAATACAAAGAAAATGTAAAAACATTTTTATGCTTGCGTTCAGTATCCAGTTTTTCTCTACCAGAACCCTAATGCTCCTGGGTCAGAATTCTAGCTGTTAGGTATAAATTAAATTCTTCTGCAAGTTATGCTGATGATGGGGAAGAAGTTGGGGGTATCTCTTCTGAACCCTACATTTTTAAATCAGTGAACAAAACTGGAAGAGCCAACAGCACAGACTGAGTATTCATATCTCTGTATCTCACTGACATGCAGCTGAGTTAATATTTTCAGCATTCCCAACCCTTCCATCTTGGTGGCCCATAATCTCTTCTGTCTGCGAGGGAGGCAGATAGTGTTTTTGATCCTGATTACCAGGATTAATATTGAAAAACCTCTTCAGGCTGGTGTCCTAGAGAAACTGGAAAAGTTCCCTTTCTATAGATGAAGTGACTTAAACTGTGAGGCTGGAACAAAGGACTCATCTCTTCGATAATCATCTCACCTTCTTTTCACTCGGAGTCCAGTTAAATAAATGACTCCCTGATCTTTTGTCAATTGTCAGCAGATCTGGCTTTCACTTTTAATCAGCTTGCACATCATGTGGACTTTAAATTCTCTTTTTGCCCTTTCCTTTGTCCATAAATATGATGAGAGCAGGAGTCAAAAAAAGTTGATTTAAGAATAAGATAAATATGCAGATTTCTCTAAGCATTCTTCATATTCCTTCTAAGCCACCTTTTCTCTTTTCTCTGAAAAAATAATTAGGCTGCTGGTTTAACTTATCAGGATCACCAAATGACTTCTGAATGCTACAGGAGCCTTCCATTCAGAAAGATGATTTTAAAGACTTTTTTTCCCCTCATTTTCACTTCTATTTCTATCTTTAAAGCACAGAGTTTCCATTCAAACAACAAGAACATGCTCTTTAATTGGAAATTGGTTAGGGGAAAAATAGGTCCTTGAAAACAGGAATGTATTGTCTCTCTTTGAAAGACTTCAGAGTCCGTCCTCCTCATCAGTGGCTATAATCCCATAATGAGTGTTTCTGTTCTACTCAGAATGGGTGAGATCTGATCCTTTTTCTCAAGAAAAAGTCCCTCAAAAAGACTCAAGGAGGAATGCAAGGCAAGGGGACACTGGAAGGGTAGACAGAAATGTAACAAGAGAAGAAATAAAGATACAGTAGCATCACACACACTAATCAGCAGTGTTAGTTTCTTTAAAGTTTATTTTATTATGTTATGTTAGTTACCATACAATACATCATTAGGTTTTGATGTAGTGATCCACAATTCATTGTTTTCGTATAACACCCAGTGCTTCATGCAGTACGTGCCCTCCTTAATACCCATCACCAGGCTAACCCATCCGCTCTAAAACCCTTGGTTTCTCAGAGTCCATATTCTCTCATGGTTCATCTCTCCCCCTGATTTCCCCTCTTCATTTTTCTCTTCCTTCTCCTAATGTCCTCCACGCTATTCTTTATGTTCCACAAATAAGTGAAACCACATGATAATTGACTTTTTCTGCTTAACTGATTTCACTTAGCATAATCTCCTCCAGTCTCATCCATGTTGATGTAAAAGTTGGGTATTCATCCTTTCTGATGGCTGAGAAATATTCCATTGTATATATGGACCACATCTTCTTTATCCATTCATCTGTTGAAGGGCATCTTGGCTCTTTCCACAGTTTGGCTATTGCGGACATTGCTGCTATGAACTTTGGGGTGCATATGGCCTTTCTTTTCACTACATCTGTGTCTTTGGGGTAAACACCGAGTAGTGCAATTGCTGGGTCATAGGGTTAATCTACACTTGTATAGAGACTCGGCTTCAGGCATAACCTGCAAGGCAGGCAGCAGTGCCCTTGGGAGGGGAGACTCTGGAAGTTGCAATCTTTTCTGCAGCAGTACAAATGTCCAGCCTAACACCTGGGATAAGTTTACCTATCATCTTTTCTTTACCTTCAACTCAGATGCAAATGTAAGCTTTCGATTAATGTGAGTCAGGACCAAAAGCAAAATGACAACGGAGAGTTAAAAATAGCTTGTAAGCCTTTTATTTTTTAGCAGTATGACCTACCAGAATTCTACTCCCCTCTCCCAAATGTTGCTAGGCAAAATTTAACAAGACACTTGGATTGCATGGCTGAGTTTGAAAGCTAGAAAATGAAAATCCCCATAAGAGGAAGGTGAAAATCAAATCACTGAGCTCTCTCAGGGGCATTTGCTGGATTTTGTGGCCAGATTTTAATTACCCTTTGGGGTGGGAAACAAAGACTTGCACTCCATAGATGGGGAACCAATGAACTTTTCCATGTACAACCAGTATCCTCACATTTGGTGAAAGGATGAGCAAAGAAAAAAAAAATACTTACCAGCAAGGATAGACTATGAGAAAAACTACCTATGTTAGCTTTGGTTGTGGTGGAATAAAAAGAAGTCCTCTTTAAGAGTTTGTAACCCTAGGCCTGGCCCCGTTTCTTTCAGTGTTTTGAAGAGATAGTGTTCACCTGTTGAGAACACTGGAGGTGATCATGCATATTAGCATAGTCTCCAGGGAACACTGAACTGAAGCAAATGCAAATCCTCTCAGTAGGGCCATGCTCTCTACACAGGCCATGAGCCAGTGTCATTGGAAGTAACAAAAAGGAAACTTACGTCCCCCAAGAACATCAAATGGAACATCAAGATCCATCTTACTTTCTTTAAAGGTGTAATACAAATAGTTCTAAGAAGAAAAGATGAAATAGATCTATGATCAATTAATAAGGTTAGAACAAAGCAGGCAGGTTGAGAAAAGAACCAAAATACAGTTTCTGAAAATGAAAAATATATTGTAATGAATCATTTCATAGATAAGATAAAGAATAGATTAGACAGAATAAAGAGAAAATTTATGAACTAAAAGCTAGACATAATGAAATTCATTAGAATACAGCAAAAAGAGGTAAAAATAGAAACCTGAAAGGGACGTTAAAAGATGGAGAAGAGATTGAGAAGCTCTCACATACATTTAACCAGTACCCAGGAAAACAAAATAGAAAAAATGAGAGGCAACATTCAAAGAGGAAATGAGGGAGAATTTCCAGAATTGAAAAGAGATATGAATCTACAAAATACAGTTGGAGCCTTGAACAATGACTGGGTAGGGGTGCTGACACCTTGCGTAGTTGAAATCCACATATAACCCTTGACTCTCTAAAAACCCTACTACCAATAGCCTACTGTTGCCTGGAAGCCTTACCAATAATATTAACAGTCAGTTGACACAAATTTTATATGTTATATGTATTCTACACTGTATTCTTACAATAAAGTAAGCTAGAAAAATGAAAATGTTGTTAAAAAACCATAATGAAGAGAAAATACATTTACAGTATTGTGCTGTACTGATTGAAAAGAAGAATCTACATAAACATGGACCTGCACAGCTCAAACTCATGTTATTCAAGGGTCAGCTGTAAAATTAGTCCTAAGCAGGATACATTCCTTTTAAAGAAATCCTCACATAAACACATTTTAGTGAAACTGTAATAACAAAATAATAAAAAAAAACAAAACTCTGTAACCAAGATTATGAACTGTACTTTCATAACCAGATCATAGTTCATAGCATTTTTGCTTCTGAATTAATGATGTCTGAAAATTTTCTGCCCAAACATCCTACTGAGAGTTGAGGAAATATCAGACAATTAAATTTAATTCAATAATTAAATCCATTAGGTAATCATATCTTACTGGGTAAAGAAATGATCAAGAAATTAAGAAATTGAACCTCTAGAGTTTATTTCCAGTTGACTAGAAAAGTATCCAAAAGCTCAGGAGTAAAAACTGCATCTGTTCTGCTGAATGTTCTATGCCTACCATGTAGCCCAGTTCCTGGCATGAAGTGAGTACTCCAGTAAGTATTGATTGAATACCATGATGTGAATGAGTGACCACTGCAAGTCAACTAAACTAAATGGCACATGCGAAGCTAGTCAGAAAAATGTAAATCAAAATTAATTCCATTTTCCTCTCTACATTCTAGAGGACTGGAGAAAATAAATAAACCAGAATGTATGAAAATACTCATGACCCTTTAAATGAAACCTTACATGAATTGAACTGTGGTGGTTATTATAGTCTTAAATTTTATGATCTGAATTTTTTCTTCACCCAATTGTATTAAATAACAGCATAAGTAGAGAAAACCCAGTCTTACCATACTTGTCAGCTAGAATCACTCATTGGCAAATCTTCTGTGTGTCTGGGATTAAATGGATAATGCAGTGTGTATAATGTAAAAGAAAATTAAATACAATGGCTGTCTACCTCTGATAAAAAATATCCTTAACATTTGCTGATCTCTTCATTTTTTGGGTAAGAGGATGAGCTCTGGATTAGCATAAAACAAAGTAAATTGAAGACGAATTTGTGCCAGAAAATTCAGTCTGCATTTTTCAGCCAGGGATGAATGGATGAATATTGTAATCCTACTTGAAATCTAATTAATCTCAAAAGGAAAGCCCTCGGGGCCAAAGAGCACCTCTTTAACTTTTTATACATAGTACCTGGTGTAGTGGGCAACGTGTGTAGGTCTGATCCATTCTCTGTGTTGCAGTGATGGTGGTGAATAAGAGCCCATCCAAAGATATGAAGCAGCCACACCCCAACGTCGATTTTGAAGCGGCAAATATTGCTACAGGGCAGAAGTTCATCATTTCAAAATCTTAAAGTGAAGAAGTTTCTTAATAAATACTAAGGATCATTAGTAATTCGCTGCAGCATAAATATATTGGAAAGTGACATCTTTAGACCATAAACTGATTTGGGTTAAAATAAAAAAAAGATGCTGGTGATAATTTGAATGCATGAAATCATTCCCACAGGCCTAGGCCGCAGCAAAAGGAGGAGGAAATGGGTGACAAAAGTATCTCAATGCAGGATGTCAAAAGAAGTAGATTGCCCAAATCAAAACAAACACTAAAAGTGGCTCTTTGGGCCAGTTACCCAGAGCCTAACAAGTAGGGGAAAGGATACAAAGATAAGTAAGCTCTCAATTACTAATTTTTTTAAAAAGTGAGTTTATTATAAAGATATTGGGGAGACAGGAAATTGGAACAAACACTAGGAAGTTACTTGTTTGGTGGATGGTATCTGAACTGGCCTGGGATCCTCTCCGGGCCACTTCTCTACTGGGGGATCATCAATGGCAAATACTAAGAAATAATAACTTTCCTTCTGTTTTTTAATTCATTGTTACAAAGATAGGGATTTTTCCTTTCCCCCAATAAATATAACAAACAGAATCTACATACTTTTCACAACCTCTCTTCACTGTCCTATTGTAATGACTGAAGACAAATTAAGTTTTTAATTATTAGCAATCTGGCTCGCATTTCGTAGCAAAGTCTACTCGCTAATTGAGATGAAATGTGTTTTGTCATCAACAAATTGAAACAATATTTTATATGCATGCTGCAATATTTGCTTCTCTCTTTTCATAGCCTCGTATGAAAACATCATTAGTTTAGCACCATTTGGTCATCATACCCTCTCTTGAGTTTCTGAGCAATTCCAAAGGAATCAGATATTCTGATACAATGCATAAATATGTTTAGCTTCACTTATTAATTTTGGAAATTAAATGGTTATGCTTATTAATTTGATCTTTCACCACTCTCTAAACTTTTAAAATGGAACTGAAAGAAAATGACATTACATGAATCCACATTGGGAAAATGTGGATAATGCCAGTGTTCTTTTTTGGTGGGGGAGCGATTCTTCAAGGGCAAACCAAATTGTTTCTATTCTATATGCATAGGTTGGAGAGAAGCAGCTTATCAAAAAGACAGGAAATAAAAGAGCAGGGTAACTATTATAGAACTTCAATTTAGAGTTTTTGAATTCTTTGTGCTCAGCCTATTGCTCATGGTAGTGCGTCTGAAAGTCACAAAAGTCAATTTGAGAGGGTTTTAGAAGACACACAGCATGAAGGCCCAATCTGCTGCTTTAATGCCTAACTCCTCCAGCCTGGCAAGGAAGTTCATCAACATCTATTTTTTTGGATTTACATGTATTTCAGGTTGGGGTGCCTTCTTTAAAAAAACAAGGATATGACTGGATAATTGGCCTCAGCATCACCTCTTGACCACAGTATTTTCTCTTCAAATTAACGAGTCTAGGAAAAAAACAGCAGTGGAATGTCCTAGGTTTTATCTTAGGACTCACATATGCTGACGCAGCATGACAGAGGGACGTGCCAGGAAACATGAGAAAAAAGCCAGTGGTAAAAAAGTTTCAGATAAATTGCGAACTCTTTCTTACTCTCCTTACCTAATCTTTTGTGGCAAAATCCATAGTATTGAAAATCAGGCATTTTTGTTTCTGGCACTTCCTGCAAAAAGGAGTTCATTGGCCTTACCTGGGGGAAGGATTATGCCAACAGGCAGTAGCCAGCAGTGACCTGAACAATTTAATCTTCCACACTGTCATCTTGTGTCCCCGCCCTTTGTCTTAAGAGTCATCGCGTGCCTTAAAGAAATGGGACTGCCATCTTCTGGTGGGCTTCAGTGTAATTAGGTGAATGTCACTACTAATATCGTCATTTTCTTTGCTCTCCAGATGATTGTATTACTGTTTGTATCATTGAAATATGCTTGTCTTAGGTCTTAGGAATAAGAATTCAGATCTGGTCAGCAAAATGGAGAACCAACTGTGTACCAATAGTTTTGCCATTTTTTTCCTTTAATGTTCGTAACAACCCATCTGTGCTGTAGGTATTGCAGTGGAATAAAATTACTTGATGATTCATTTGTAGAATCAGCACATCAAGCGAATACTGCATGTAGTCACAACTATATAAGGAAAATCATTTGAATTGCTCATGAAGTGTAATAAACATGATTTTTTGTGTATACAATCATACACAGTAATATGTATATCACCAGTACACAATGTATGCAGTATCATTATATATATAATAGAGTGCACAGATATAAATTATAACTTTATGGTATTTTTTAATTATGTAAAAGGGAGCCATATGGTTGAAAATCCAAAGTTAAATGTGATATAATATCTTTACTTTACAAATGAGATAATTAAAACTCAGATAATATATGCTCTGAGTCATATACTATAAGAAGCAAAATTCAACTGTATGCTAATATTTTCTGAATCTAAACCTGAGGCCAATTGCTGTCTTGTTATAAGACCTTAAGCCTTACAGAAATACCAAATGCACTGGCGTGCAATATTTTTCAATAAGATAAAATTTATCTGACTCCTGTTTTTCAGCACTGATATTTGTTGACTAGATTAGTGATTCCAAAATATTTCTTCCTTGTATCTGCTCTCTCTATTTGAACAGATACCATGTCTCAGTTCATTTCTTTTCTCTTTTGTCCAGGGAGAATTTAAAGAACATATAATTTCAATTGGGAAAAAACTTTTTTGTTCTCACACTGATTATCCATATTTATACACTATCTTGTTCAAGAAAGGATTTTAGTTGTCCAGTATACAACATGAAGACAGTCTACTGCTCAAGGAAAATCTGTGAAAGTAGGCATTAACAGTATGCAATGAATTTAATATAACATGGTCTATTGCTATGGACCAAAGAACACTAGTAACACACCTGTGTCAAACAAAGTTAAGCTTATAAATGTTATTATTCATACATACCAAGGTAACTGTAGAGCGTTTCCCAAAAAAAGTGAGTTAGGGAAAGCTACTTGTAGGCTGGAGTTGATTACAGGCTGAGCATCTCAAGAACTGGTCAGAATTTGCAAATAAGGGAGTTTTTCAAAGAGTCAGAAGCTTTATGAATCCAGGCAAAGTTAGATCAGTTCATCTGTGGCTTATCTTGGACATATGGGTCTGAATAAGGTGGGAATGAGTTTAGATCATTTGCTTACATGTCATGATTTGGTATAGTTTAATCTGTTTTGTTAAGTGAGAGGACAGTTTTGCAAGTTGTTTTTTCTATTTCAGTTTTCAGTATCAAAATAATTTCATTGTTGGCAGCCTTGATTCTGTAGAGATAAAATATGAGATTCCTCTCTCTTACCCTCTAATAGCTGTTTTTCCCATTCATCCTTCAGATATTTATAAATGATCAGACATGTGGCAAACATTGTGCTTTTGCTACATGGAGCTTATAATCTAGCTAGACAATGATTTAATTACATGATTAGAACAACTTTATTTTCATTATGTTTTTTAAGGTTTTATTTTTATTTTTTTAAGACTTTATTTGTCAGAGAGAGAGAGAGAGAGAGCACAAGCGGGGGGGGGGGGTGGGAGAGGGAGAAGCTGGCTCCCTGTGGAGGAGGGAACCTGACATGGGGCTCTATCCCAGGACCCTAGGATCACGACCTGAGCTGAAGGCAGATGCTTAACTGACTGAGCCACCCAGGCATCCCTACAGTTTTATTTTTAAGTAGTCTCTACACCCAACCTGGGGCTTGAACTCACAACCCTGAGATCAAGAGTCATGTGCTCTACCAACTGAGCCAGCCAAGCATCCCACAACTAGAGCAACTTTAATTTGACTTTTCCCAGTCTGCATTTTAAAGAAATTCTATTTTTTTAAAGGAAAGCTTCTAATTTTTAACTGAATTACTCTCTGCAGTGGACTAAATGTTTGTATCCCCTCCAAAATTCAGATGCAGAAATCTTAACCTTCAATGTGATGCTGTTAGGAGGTGGGGCCTTTGGAAAGTAATTAGAACATGAGGGTAGAACCCTCATTAGTGGAATTAGTGCCTTTATAAAAGGGACCCCAGAGAGCTTTTTCAATTTCTTTCCACCACGGGAGAATACAACATGCAGAAGGTAATCTGCAATCTGAAAGAAGACTCTTACCAGAACTGGGCCATGATGACAGGCCAATCTTGAACTTCTAGCCTCCAAAACTTACAAGAAATAAATTTCTGTTTTCCATATGCCACCCAGGCTACAGTACTTTGTTATAGTAGCCCAAACCAAGATGACTCCTAACTCATGTGGGAAAATGTTTGGTTTTTACCTAAGTGACAGAGAATGTTGACTTGCTCCTAGCAATAGAGGTATTATTTTTTAGGTGAGCACATGGCTGTCCTAAATTACAACTTGATTTCTCTAATTTTATAATTAAGTGTAGCCACTCAATGAAGTTATGGCAGTGGGGTGTAAATGAGAATGGGGTTTCCATTCCAGGAATTGTGTTCAACTCAAAGGGAAAGTGTATGGCCTCTTTAAAACTTTTCCCCTTCTGATGGCTGAAACGATGTAATGGCTGAAGGTTGACCAGCCATCTTGAGCCATGAGGTAGGATCTTTACAATAATAATGACAGAGGGCCAAAATAGAAGAAACCAGAGTCCCTAAGGATGATTGAGTCCCATGAACCACTAACCTCCAGAGTTCATTTACTTGAGCAAGAAATAAATATTTATCTTCTTTCTACTCCATTTCTACTTTAAGGCTTCTGTCACTACAGAAATCTATTCTGCTCAGAAGGAAAATAAGCAAGAATTGAAATTATTATATATGACAAACTCCCCCATCTGCCTGAGATGGACAATGGTTGTAATATTAAATATTTTAAACTTTAGAAATTTTCAATCATGAGACTGTGCAAAGCTTCTTATGAGGTACTTCTTACATTTCAGGAAATTTTGCAGATGTGAGATTGCTTGATCCCTAGGCAAACTTGTAAAGGAAACAGGAAAAGTATTAATGACCTCATTTTAGCATTAAGGGAACTGTGACTCAAAGGAATTGTCACATGCCTAGGCTTACCAAGTAGAGTAGTGACACATCCGGGGTTAAATTCCAGGCCATCCCTGGTCCAGGGATTTTACTACCACAGTTCTTAAGTGGCAACTCATGCTTTCTCTTGCAATCAAGATCATGAAAGATTAATTAGAACTCCATGTGTTTGTGGGAGCAACTTAAGTTTGAATCTCAATCACAACTGAAATCTTTTGGGAGACTCCTAAACGGGAAGGGTCATATCCGGGAGCTCTGGATCCTAACTCTGACTCTGTTCTAACTTGACTTCTTGTCTGTTAAATAAAAGAGGTAGAAAAAAAATTATCTCTAAGGAATTCATTCTTTCTAGGGTTTCATTCAGCACTGATACCTTTTGGACTGATAACAAGAGTCTAACTAACATTCACCTGTGTGCTTCCTATTTTTGGAGAAATTATAAAGAATCCAGAGAATGTTTATTGGTTTAAAAAAAGAAAATGTTTTCATTAAGTATTTGGGGTTACTCTATTGTGGGAATCTTTAACTAAGAATAAATATCACCAAAGCTTTGTATGAATTGGGAATAACTTCCATTTCTATTGGTTTCCATGGCAGTAGGGTTGCCATACTTAGCAATTAAAAATACAGGAAGCCCATTTATGTCTTAATTTCAAGGAAGCAATGAATATGTCCCTTGCAATATTTGGGAAATACTAAGAGTTATTTGTTGTTTATCCGAAATTCTAATTTAACTTTGTATCTTATATTTTATCTGAGAATCCTATGTGCCACATACTGGAGACTGGCTTATTCACTACCCAGTTCAATCTCTTTTCAGGTACATTCCTGTACCATGGAAGCTGTAAAGCATTTTGCATGTGATTTAGGTGCCATCAATCTGATGCACTTATCCAAGACTTAAATTCAGAACTGGCGGGCGGAGGAGTAGGAGACCTGGACTTCGTCTGGTCTCAGGAATTCAGCTGAATAGGGATCAAACCATTCTGAACACCTACGAACTCAACAGGAGATCGAAGAGGAGAGTAACAACAACTCTCTGAACAGAAAAGCGACCACTTTCTGGAAGGTAGGACGTGTGGAGAAGTGAATCTGAGGCGATATTCGGGAGGATAGACGGCGAGGGAGGGGGCCTCCGTTGGCCGCTTCTGGCAAGTGATAGAGCCGCGGAGCACAAAATTGGAACTTTTAGAAGCCGGCTCCGCGGAGGGACGTTGCTCCAGTGGCTAAGCGGGGGGTGGAAACCTCACGGGACAGTGTGGTCTCAGGACCCTGGGGGTCACAGAAAGACCGGGGGAGCCTGAGTGCGGCAGAGCTCCCAGGTATCGGAGCGGGGAAGCCGGCTGCAGAGACGGAGCCAAGGCGCGGGCTCTCAGCTCGGGGTGGCCATCAACTGTGATCCGCGACCCAGTCCGGCCACTGCTCCTCCAGCAGGGACCCAACAAGCGGCAGAGCCGGGGAGACTCCCCTTCCTCCCCCAGGAGGAGCGGCGCAGGAGCACACCGCAGGGATCTGCTGGGTTTGGAGACTCCACACAGGGTCGGGTGCCAGAGATAGAAACGCTCAGTCACAGGCCGGGTGAGCACGGAGTGCAGCCGGAGCCCGGGGAGATGGGAGTGACTGACTGCTTTTCTCTGGGGGTGCACTGAGGAGCAGAGCCCCGAGTTCTTGCCTCCTCTGGGGTGGAGATTGGGAGGCCGCCATGTTCACTGTCCTCCTCCAAAGCCATAGCGAAAGCTTGGAGGGAACAAAAGCTCCTGAGAGCAAACCCGAGCAGCTTGCTTAGCTGGGACCGACAAGGGCGGGACAATTCAGCCTCTGGCTAAGACATTTGGGAACCACGGCAACAGGCCCCTCCCCCAGAAGATCAGCGCGAACAGCCAGCAAGCCAAGACCAAGTTTACCAATCAAGGAGAAGGGGAGAACTCCAGCGCTAGGGGAATATTGCACATAGAATTCATGGCTTTTTTTTACCATGATTCATTAGTTTTTCAAAGTTAATTTTTTAACTGTTTTTTTTAATTTCTCTTTTTCCCTTTTTCAACCAACATCTTATCAATCCCTTTTTTAAAAAAAACATTGTTTTTCATTTTTAGAGTCATATTTTATCCTATCATAGTAGTTACCCTTATTTTTGGCATATATATATAAGTTCTCTCTTTAAAATTTTGAGATACAGTTTCTTCTAACAGATCAAAATACACCCTAAATCACTAATGTATGGCTTTGTTCTAGTCTCCTGCCTGATCACATTCTCTCCCTTTTTTTTTTAAATCTTCTTCTTTCTTTTTTCAAACTTCTTATCGTGTCAATTCCTTTTATAAACTCTTTTATAATTTTCATCTTTACAGTCATCTTCCATCCCTTCATTGTATCAACCCTTATTTTGTACATATATAAGTCTTTCTTCCTTTAAAATTTTAGGAGGCACTTTTTTCTAACAGACCAAAATACGCCCAAAATCTAGTCTGTGGCACTGATCTATGCACTAGCCTGATCACATTTGATCATATTCGGTTTTTTTTGTATTGTTCTGTTTTTGTTTTTAATCTTTTTCTTTTTTATTTTTTTTTCTTTCTTTCTTTTCTCTTTCTTTTTTCTTTCTTTCCCTTTCTTTCCCCCTGGTTTGAGGTCTTTTCTGCTTTGTATAGAGTATATTTGCTGGGGACGTTCTTAACCTGTTGGCATTTTGTTCTCTCATTCATCTATTCTCCTCTGGACAAAATGGCAAGATGAAAAAAATCACCTCAGCAAAAAGAACAAGAGATAGTACTGTCAGCCAGGGACCTACTCAATACGGACATTAGTGTGATGTCGGACCTAGAGTTCAGAATCATGACTTTAAAGATACTAGCTGGGCTTGAAAAAAGCATGGAAGTTATTAAAGAAACCCTTTCTGGAGAAATAAAAGAACTAAAATCTAACCAAGTCGAAATCAAAAAGGCTATTAATGAGGTGCAATCAAAAATGGGGGCACTAACTGCTAGGATAAATGAGGCAGAAGAGAGAATCAGCAATATAGAAGACCAAATGATGGAAAATAAAGAGGCTGAGAAAAAGAAAGAGAAACAACTACAGGATCACGAGGGCAGAATTCAAGAGATAAGTGATACGATAAGACTAAACAACATTAGAATAATTGGGATCCCAGAAGAAGAAAGAGAGAGAGGGGCAGAAGGCATATTGGAGCAAATAATAGCAGAGAACTTCCCTAATGTGAGGAAGGAAACAGGCATCAAAATCCAGGAGGCACAGAGAACCCCTCTCAAAATCAATAAAAATAGGTCAACACCCCGACATCTAATAGTAAAACTTACGAGTCTCAGAGACAAAGAGAAAATCCTGAAAGCAGCTCGGGAGAAGAGATATGTAACCTACATGGTAGAAACATTAGATTGGCAACAGACCTATCCACAGAGACCTGGCAGGCCAGAAAGGACTGGCATGAGATCTTCAGAGCACTAAACGAGAAAAATATGCAGCCAAGAATACTATATCCAGCTAGGCTCTCATTGAAAATTGAAGGAGAGATAAAAAGCTTCCAGGACAAACAAAAACTAAAGGAATTTGCAAACACGAAACCAGCCCTCCAAGAAATATTGAAAGGGGTCCTCTAAGCAAAGAGAGAGACTAAAAGCAGCACAGATCAGAAAGGAACAGAGACAATATACAGTCACAATCACCTTACAGGGAATACAATGGTACTAAATTCATATCTTTCAATAGTTACCCTGAATGTAAATGGGCTAAATGCCCCAATCAAAAGACCCAGGCTATCAGATTGGATTAAAAAACAAGACCCATCAATATGCTGTCTGCAAGAGACTCATTTTAGTCCCAAAGACACCCCCAGATTGAAAGTGAGGGGGTGAAAAACCATTTACCATGCTAATGGACACCAAAAGAAAGCTGGGGTGGCAATGCTTATATCAGACAAATTAGATTTTAAACCAAAGACTGTAATAAGAGATGAGGAAGGACACTATATCCTACTTAAAGGTTCTATCCAACAAGAAGATCTAACAATTGTAAATATCTATGCCCCGAACATGGGAGCAGCCAATTATATAAGGCAATTAATAACAAAAGTGAAGAAACACATTGACAGCAATACAATAATAGTGGGGGACTTTAACACCCCCCTGACTGAAATGGACAGATCATCTAAGCAAAAGATCAACAAGGAAATCAAGACTTTAAATGACACACTGGACCAAATGGACTTCACAGACATATTCAGAACATTCCATCCCAAAGCAACGGAATACACATTCTTCTCTAGTGCCCATGGAACATTCTCCAGAATTGATCACATCCTAGGTCACAAATCAGGTCTCAACCGGTACCAAAAGATTGGGATTATTCCCCACATATTTTCAGACCACAATGCTTTGAAACTAGAACTCAATCACAAGAGGAAAGTCGGAAAGAACTCAAATACATGGAGGCTAAAGAGCATCCTACTAAGGAATGAATGGATCAACCAGGAAATTAAACAAGAATTAAAAAAATTCATGGAAACAAATGAAAATGAAAACACAACTGTTCAAAATCTTTGGGATAGAGCAAAGGCAGTCCTGAGAGGAAAGTATATAGCAATACAAGCCTTTCTCAAGAAACAAGAAAGGTCTCAAATACACAACCTAACCCTACACCTAAAGGAGCTGGAGAAAGAACAGCAAAGAAAGCCTAAACCCAGCAGGAGAAGAGAAATAATAAAGATCAGAGCAGAAATCAATGAAATAGAAACCAAAAGAACAGTAGAACAGATCAACGAAACTAGGAGCTGGTTCTTTGAAAGAATGAACAAGATTGATAAACTCCTGGCCAGACTTATCAAAAAGAAAAGAGAAATGACCCAAATCAACAAAATCATGAACGAAAGAGGAGAGATCACAACCAACACCAAAGAAGTACAAACAATTATAAGAACATATTATGAACAACTCTATGTCAGCAAATTAGATAACCTGGAAGAAATGGGTGCATTCCTAGAGATGTATCAACTACCAAAATTGAACCAGGAAGAAATAGAAAACCTGAACAGACCTATAACCACTAAGGAAATTGAAGCAGTCATCAAAAATCTCCCAACAAACAAAAGCCCAGGGCCAGATGGCTTCCCAGGGGAATTCTATCAGACATTTAAAGAAGAATTAATACCTATTCTCCTGAAACTGTTCCAAAAAATAGAAATAGAAGGGAAACTTCCAAACTCATTTTATGAGGCCACCATTACCTTGATCCCCAAACCAGACAAAGACCCCATCAAAAAGGAGAACTACAGACCAATATCCTTGATAAACATGGATGCAAAAATTCTCACCAAAATACTAGCCAATAGGATCCAACAGAACATTAAAAGGATTATTCACCATGACCAAGTGGGATTTATCCCTGGGCTGCAAGCCTGGTTCAACATCCGCAAATCACTCAACGTGATACAATACATTAACAAAAGAAAGAACAAGAATCATATGATCCTCTCAATAGATGCAGAAAAAGCATTTGACAAAGTACAGCATCCTTTCTTGATCAAAACTCTTCAGAGTATAGGGATAGACGGTACATACCTCAATATCATAAAAGCCATCTATGAAAAACCTACAGCGAATATCATTCTCAATGGGGAAAAGTTGAGAGCTTTTCCCCTAAGGTCAGGAACGCGGCAGGGATGTCCACTCTCACCACTGCTATTCAACATAGTATTAGAAGTCCTAGCCACAGCAATCAGACAACAAAGAGAAATCAAAGGCATCCAAATTGGCAAAGAGGAAATCAAACTCTCACTCTTTGTAGATGATATGATACTGTATGTGGAAAACCCAAAAGACTCCACCCCAAAACTGCTAGAACTCATACAGGAATTCAGTAAAGTAGCAGGATATAAAATCAATGCACAGAAATCAGTGGCATTCCTATACACCAACAACAAGACAGAAGAGAGACAAATCAAGGAGTCGATCCCATTTACAATTGCACCCAAAACCATAAGATACCTAGGAATAAATTTAACCAAAGAGGCAAAGGATCTGTACTCAGAAAACTCTAAAATACTCATGAAAGAAATTGAAGAAGACACAAAGAAATGGAAAAACGTTCCATGCTCATGGATTGGAAGAACAAACATTGTGAAGAGGTCAATGCTACCTAGAGCAATCTACACATTCAATGCAATCCCCATCAAAATGCCATCCACTTTTTTCAAAGAAATGGAACAAATAATCCTAAAATTTGTATGGAACCAGAAGAGACCCCGAATAGCCAGAGGAATATTGAAAAAGAAAAGCAAAGCTGGCGGCATCACAATTCCGGACTTCCAGCTCTATTACAAAGCTGTCATCATCAAGACAGTATGGTACTGGCACAAAAACAGACACATAGATCAATGGAACAGAATCGAGAGCCCAGAAATGGACCCTCAACTCTATGGTCAACTCATCTTTGACAAAGCAGGAAAGAATGTCCAATGGAAAAAAGACAGTCTCTTCAACAAATGGTGTTGGGAAAATTGGACAGCCACATGCAGAAAAATGAAACTGGACCATTTCCTTACACCACACACAAAAATAGACTCCAAATGGTTGAAAGACCTAAACGTGAGACTGGAGTCCTTCAAGGTCCTAAAGGAGAACACAGGCAGCAACCTCTTCGACCTCAGCCACAGCAACTTCTTCCTAGAAACATCGCCAAAAGCAAGGGAAGCCAGGGCAAAAATGAACTATTGGGATTTCATCAAGATAAAAAGCTTTTGCACAGCAAAAGAAACAGTCCACAAAACCAAAAGACAACCGACAGAATGGGAGAAAATATTTGCAAATGACATATCAGATAAAGGGCTAGTATCCAAAATCTATAAAGAACTTATCAAACTCAATACCCAAAGAACAAATAATCCAATCAAGAAATGGGCAGAAGACATGAACAGACATTTTTCCAAAGAAGACATCCAAATGGCCAACAGACACATGAAAAAGTGCTCAACATCGCTCGGCATCAGGGAAATCCAAATCAAAACCTCCATGAGATACCACCTCACACCAGTCAGAATGGCTAAAATTAACAAGTCAGGGAACGACAGATGTTGGCGGGGATGCAGAGAAAGGGGAACCCTCCTACACTGTTGGTGGGAATGCAAGCTGGTGCAGCCACTCTGGAAAACAGTATGGAGGTTCCTCAAACAGTTGAAAATAGAGCTACCATACGATCCAGCAATTGCACTACTGGGTATTTACCCCAAAGATACAAATGTAGGGATCCGAAGGGGTACGTGCACCCCGATGTTTATAGCAGCAATGTCCACAATAGCCAAACTGTGGAAAGAGCCAAGATGTCCATCGACAGATGAATGGATAAAGAAGAGTTGGTATGTATACACAATGGAATATTATGCAGCCATCAAAAGGAATGAGATCTTGCGATTTGCAACGTCGTGGATGGAACTGGAGGGTGTTATGCTGAGTGAAATAAGTCAATCAGAGAAAGACATGTATCATATGACCTCACTGATATGAGGAATTCTTAATCTCAGGAAACAAACTGAGTGTTGCTGAGTGGTTGGGGATGGGAGGGATGGGGTGGCTGGGTGATAGACATTGGGTAGTGTATGTGCTACGGTGAGCGCTGTGAATTGTGCAAGACTGTTGAATCACAGATCTGTACTTCTGAAACAAATAGTGGAGGATATGTTAGGAAAAAAGAAAAAGAAGAAGATAGCAGGAGGGGAAGAATGAAGGGGAGTAATTCGGAGGGGGAGATGAACCATGAGAGAGGATGGACTCTGAGTAACAAACTGAGGGTTCTAGAGGGGAGGGGGGTGGGGGGATGGGTTAGCCTGGGGATGGGTATTAAGGAGGGCACGTTCTGCGTGGAGCACTGGGTGTTATGCACAAACAATGAATCATGGAACACTACATCAAGAACTAATGATGTAATGTATGGTGATTAACATAACAATAAAAAATTTTTTAAAAAATTCAGAACTGGCTTACACAGTAAGAGAAAGAAGGCATGAAGCTCCATCTCACTAGGGCAGATCATACAAAGGCAATGTTCTCCTAGAGTTAACAGATGTGAGCAGAGCTTTCCAGTTTTGCAAGCAGCTTGTTGTTTATGGCAGGAAAAGCAACCCAGTTCTATGCTATGGCCTTGAGAATTATCTCTGGAAACTCAACCTAGTCTATTTCTCTAACCATTGCCTTGATCCTATAATAAACACCATTCGGCTTAATTTGGTTGGAATGGTTTCTCTTCTTTGTAACTGGACCATGACTGATAAGTTCCTAAATTATTTTAAGTGGTAAAGAGAAGTGGGGGAATGAAAAGTTCTCCTCCATTTTTAAGCTTATAAACAACACAATAAAAACGAACATTTATTAAAGGAACAAAAGCCTCCATCTCACCATCCTAAATAATCCTATATTTCAATTCGTAAAAAAAAAAATCATTTTTGTGTTTCTTCCAGTTCTAGTTCATATGCAGACCTTGTTTCTCATATTGCAATCACAATGCAGGTATAACTTTACATTCTACTTTCCTGCCTTAACATTATGCCATAAATACTTTCTGTGTTGTTACATAGTTTACATAATTATTTTAATGGCTATATAACAGTTCTAGTTGATGTATCATATTAATTTAATTATTCTCTTATTTTTGGATGTAAAGGGTTTTTTTTTAACATTATAAATGATTCTTTAATTAATGAGAGGTTTTTTTTTTTTTTCTTCTTCTTCTGAATTATTTCCTTAAGATATATTCCCAGCAGTGGAATAACTGGGTCAAAGGCTGTGAACATTCCGTAACTCTTCAAATGTTTTTCCGCAAGGGATGTGACAATTTTCACTGGGTGGCAAATTTTATTGATGACTGAATTAAGGAACGTCAGTGAAAGCTAAACATCATTCAGAGTGTATGTGGCGCAGCTCTACACAACCCACACAAAGAAAGGGAAAATGCATGGAGCATGTGGCCAGAGAGTACGAAACCAGCAAAAAATCACATGAGAAAGCTTTGTTTTTAATAAAACATTATATTCTCTGATTCCTTAAATGAAGTATATCTTACTTCCTTTAAAATTTAATAAACATGTCTTTGCATGAGGACCCAGAAGTAGCTTCTCCAGCCTTCTATCTTGTGTTCTCATTTTCCCAAACTTTCCCTCTTATTCAGATGGAGCAGACTGTCAAGAATTTGTTTCTTTTATTAATGCAAATTAATACCAAGTGTTTATTATCTGGCTTCAGATTTGGCTCAGAAATATTGCTGTTGAATCCACCTGAATGTACAGTTGGCTTCTTGTGAGGAGAAGGGGACAGGAACTTTCCTGACTAATTTTAAACTAGATTGTTCTTTACATTTTCTTCCAAAGATTTTCAAATGTGGAGTTTTTTTTTCCAGTCACTAAATTTAATCTAGACTCATGAATGTCACATCTTCCTATTTTCCCACCAAAATTACCCCCAGTATGGCTTTTCAGGTGTTCAACTCTAATGAACTGAATGTCGTTTTGGGGAGAGGATGCTTAATGTGGAAGATCCTGGGTGATTCCCATTGGAAGATAGTAATTTTCATCTCATTTGGAGCCATTAAAATAGAAAGTGTTTTCGAGTGTCAGATCTCCTTTAGATATGATGCTATCTTGGTGGGAAAGTTTGGACAAAACTGACTACTTAATGATCATGATGGTAGCTAACTAACTTTTCTGAGAGATGACCAACTTTTGTCATGGAGGTCTGACTGCCCAAGGCAGGGAAACAGCAAGCTTTTTTTTTTTTTTCTGACAGCTCAGGTAGGAAATATTTCAGCTTCACAGGCAATGCATTTTCCGTCCCAACTCTTTAATTCTGCCCTTGTAGTGTGAAAACAGCTACAGAGAACATGTAAATGAATGTGTGATTGTTCTAATAAATGCATATTTACAAAATCCAGCTGCAGGCCCCTTTGGCCAGCTGGCCATACTTTGCTGACCCCTGACTTCAGGACTCTGGCTTGAGATGTCCTGCAGTAATAATCCAACTTCATTTCAGAAATCTCTTAGCAGTAATAGGATTATCAACTTCACAAGGAAAGAAAGAATTTAATAAGAAGACGAAAACTTGGCTTTAAATAAACTCAAATAATGTCTTAAAAAAATGGAGGTTATACATTTATGAGATGATCCAGAAACTGTAAGAAAGGATAACTAGGAATTAACTTGGGAGAGCTATCTAGAATTTGAAAGGGTTTTGGAAAATGGATTCCCTCAAAAAAGTCCAACCAAGGGGAGCCTGGGTGGCTCAGTCGTTAAGTGTCTGCCTTCGGCTCAGGTCATGATCCCAGGGTGCTGGGATTGAGCCCCGCATTGGGCTCCCTGCTCGGCAGGAAGCCTGCTTCTCCCTCCCCCACTCCCCCTGCTTGTGTTCCCTCTCTTGCTGTGTCTCTCTCTGTCAAATAGATAAATTAAACTTAAAAAAAAAAAAAAGTCCAACCAAAACTTAGGACAGGGGTTGAAGTAGCTGACCACCCTCAGGAGCAATACCTCTGCCCAGGCCATCATCTTGTTATAATATTCCCTCTTTCAGGTCCTGAGTCAATTTAAGGACAGGGTTATTGATCCTTGGACAATGCTTTTCACTGCCTAGAGTTGACCGACATCCTTGGGGTTCCCGAGACAGACTGCCAATACTATGTTGCTCCCACTCCGATGTGGAACCCCTGGGGGCCTATGTTAAAGGTTGAGTCTCTGGAGTGAGGAGGAATGGGCGAAGGTATGAATCATTTCTGCCAATCAATGGGAGAGACAGCAAAAGCTAGAAGTGCTACGTAGGCTGTTAATATGTTGCTGATATAAATGAACACTAATTTTTCACTTTTTTACTTCAAGTTTAGTCAATAGGCTCTCTTTAGTGATATGTGCTTATTATTTATTCTGAGTTGGAGCCTGCTCAGCTATCTTACTTGCAGTAAATATAATGCACATACTAAGAGCTGACTGTTGAGTGTATGTGGAGGTCCATGTGGTCCTGAACATGATTCTGCCAGAAACTACTCTTTTAAGTGGGGGATATGATTATTCACATGTTACAAGTGAGGAAACAGCCACCAAGGGTTTAGAGAGCTGCCCTGAGTCATACCCTTAATGTGGGCCATTACACATCCAATTATCTGGACCGTAACACTCTTAAACATGACACTATACTACCTCCTTTTGGTTAGATAGGGAACAGACGCTTTTCTTCTTTTCTTTTTTTCTCCTATTACTTCAAGTAAGCAAGTGGGCAAAAGTGAAAAATAGAACACTTAAGTTTATGTCAGAGAGGTCTTATATCCTAACATAAAAACGACTCATGAGAAACCTGAGAAGTAAGACCTTTCTGCACATACAGAAATGCTAGTCTGCCTGCATTTCTGCTGCCTGTTCACTAAAGAAGGTTCATGCCCCTTCACAGGTGAAAGCAAGTGTCCCTCCAGCGGGTAGAACCCTGGAGAGGTATAAAACAAGATGGATCCCACAGAGGACAAGGATTCTCCTTGTCTTTCCCGCAGGAGCAATAGTGTACATATTTCTTCTCAATCTGAGCAAAATCTTTTGGCTTCTCTTCCTACTATGGGACTTTCCGATAGCTGTTTTTCTTACTCCTTAGTATGGTCTTGATTCTTCACTCCCTAAGTCAGATTCCCTTGCTGTCAGTCTCTGGTTCCTGGATGGCTTGGTCACCATTAGAGAGGTTAACTTTTCTTTAAGTTGGAGGGACGTCTCCAAATTTCAAAAGCTGACGTGAACATGGAATAAACGGAGGAATAGCTGAGTGAAGAGGCGAGGCTGTCCCATTCCTCTGTGTTTCATGGAAAATCACCCTCCCTGCAGTCCTGGTTCCCAGGCTCTGGAATTGCACGAGTGACCAAAATATTGAAGACATTCAGATACCATGACAACTTGGCCAAGTTTTAAATTTTATCCTGTAATGATACTAAAGAAACCCAAAGCAAATAATCACCGCTATAATCTCTATCATTTCATAATACAAACAACAATTTTAGTAGCAGAAGTTGGCCATAATCTGAGAAAAAAGAATGGTGCTTTAAAGTGCATTCATCTTGTTTTAGAAAAAACTCACCACATGATCCTAATATTTTTCACTTTGCCTCTGACAGCTTATAACTTAATTCTGAGCTGGCTCCAGTCCAAGGGCTGGTGTTTAGGAAGTGCTGGTGTAATGGAAAGAATCTTGTTTTGGATCTGGCTACAAATTCTGGCTTCTACACTTGACCTTGAGCAAGACAAACGATGAATCTGAGGCTCTTCTTATGAAGAGGGTTGGGAGGCCTCCAGGAGGTAGTGCTTAACAGGCACTAGGTGAGCACCGGGTGAGAGCCTGTTCTTGATTCATGTCTGCTCTGTCTTCCTTTCCTCCGTAATGCATCATAACCATTGAATGACAAGAAACAAAACAACCTTCCATGAAGCTATTGTTAATGGTTTTGTTAATGGTGTTTTTACTGATATAAAGCATATCAGTTATTTGAAGTGTCGCCTTTCTATAAATTCGTAAGTACTAATTAATAAAAATGATTTGGGTGATTCCTAAATTATGCCCTTAGAAACAGTTGGCAAATAAACCCAGAGTAAATCAAACAAACACAAACAGGTGGGGAAATCTGAGTCATTTCTCAGACCTGGGGCTAACACACCTCTGTTAATGTGAAGGCTACATAGGTGTATCATTTGACAAGGGCTCTCACTCCTTGACCAAACTTAAGTCAAGCTCCCATGAGTCCTCTTCTTGACTAGGTCTTGTCCTTGGCCTGCCAATCCAGTTCAGCAAGAGTCCTGCCAAGTCAGTTTAGCAGGATTTCCTCCACACTGGATACCAAACCAAATTCCTCTTAATTATTTTCCACTCACTCCCTTACCCTGCCCATTGGCTATAACTCCCCATCTGCCCCAGGTTGTATTCAGATTTGCATTTAATCTCTCTCCCCTGTTGCAATAGTCTTGAACCCTATTGTAGTAATCTTGAATAAAGTCTTCCTTTCCTATTTAACTCCATCCAGTGCAATTTTTCTTTGACATATCGCAAACCCACACCATGTTGGAAAGAGATCTACACAGGAGGATGTGGAAGCCACATAAGGAATTCATGAACAGTCTCAGGAACAGTCAGCTCCAAGCTTTATAAATTAAAAAAAAAATACATTTCAGGGGTTATAACCAGATGGAATTGTTCAAGTTTGATTATTTTGGAGAAAATAGAAGTCAATTTCCATCCCTTGGGGATAAACTACTAATTTGGGAAGGTGTTGGGTGAAAGAAGAGTCATTCCTTTTTCATTCACGAAATGGTTGTTAAATGTTTTCCATTACCATAATTATTTTTCTAGTGTCTGGAAAACTAGCAAGGAAGTCTTCACCGATGACAGGTTTGTTATAGATAAAAGTGCCAGAGGTTTTTGTCCAGCGAGTGTCAGCACTGATGCTGCTACTAGTAATTAGTACTCCTCACCAACCATTTTCCTTCCTGCTGCCTCACGTTGGCTTCTTAATTACAAAAAAGAAAGGAATCTTGAGGGAAGGGGGAGAAAAAGTAGTTCAGAAAGTTTACTTTTCTCTATAGAGCTGCTCAAGAGATGATTTGCACTGTCCCTTTTTGTCCTAAAGTTCTTTTTTTTTTCCTGCAATGGTTTATAAGCCATTTCATAAAATGGCCCACCACCGAGTGCTTACCACTTCCATCCTCTTGTGTCATTCTGTGGCCTATATGGCTAACCTGACAGGGTTGTGCAGGCATGAGAGCGTTTTGAGTATGTGGCAATCAGCTCATTGGAGCATGCTTGTGTGAGCACGGGCTTTCTGGATGCTCATTACACGGCTCACCGCCTCTGACTTTGGCCTCTCTGTCCTGCTTACAGTGCCATCTTTCTAGTGGTAGTGGATAAGAAAGACCAGGAAGAAGACTCCTCCAAAAATGCTTGCAACTGTAGCTAACACCAAAGTCTGAGAACTGGCAAGTTGAGGTGAATCAGAGGCATGAAACACGGAAATATTTAAATGGCATTTCAGAGACTTGTGGTGGGCTTATTTCTGCAGTGGGCAGCATGGTGCCTCCATTTGACAAAACTGAACTCAGATGAACAAAGGAGCCTGGACTGCAGTTCTGAGGTCTGAACAATAAGCTTCTTTCTTGGCCCCATCTCCTCTTAATGTCAAGGACTGAGTGTGCATTTTTTTTGAGAGCGAGAGAAAGAGAGAATGGGGGGTGGTATGTGTCGGGGGGGAGGGCGGGGAAGCAGAGGAAGAAAATCCCAAACAAGCTCCAAACCCAGCAAGGAGCCCAATGTGGGGCTCGATCTCACCACCCTGAGATCTGACCTAAGCCAAAATCAAGAGTCAGATGCTTAACTGACAGAACCACCCAGGTGCCCCTACACTTTTATTATAGAGCAAAATCCAGTCAATTGTTTTCTATATAAATGCCTTGATATTTACCAAAACACATCATTCATGTTAACGGAAGAACTTATTCTTAATGCCAGTGGAGGGAGGGGGATGTCTTAATATGGTTTGAGTGGGATTCTAGTGTTGGTTCTGTGCCTACGTGTGAGGATGGCCAGGTACTGAAACAGTTGTATTCGTGTAGTAGTTTGCTAAGGCTGCCACAACAAAGTACCACAAACTGAGTGGCTTCAAACAACATGGCTGTTTCTTATTCTTATTCTTTCACGCTTCTGGAGAGGACAGGTCCAAAATCAAGGTGTTGGCAGAACCACGTTCTCTCCTGGCTTCTGGGGGCTGCCAGCCTTCTTGGCCTTCCTTGGCTTGTAGCTGCTTAACTCCCATGTATGTTTCCAACCTCAGGCGGTCATACAGCAGCCTTCTCTCTGTATGTCTGTGTAAAACCAAGGTGCTCTCATTTCTGCACATGTCTGTCTCTGAATCTCTTCTCATCTTCTTATAAGGACAATAGTTATATTGAATTAAGGGCCCACCTTACTCCAGTATGACCTCACCATAACTTATATCTTAATTGCATCCTCAAAGACTCTATTTCCAAATACGTTCATACTCACAAATACTACAGGTTAGGACCTCAACAGATCTTTTGGGGGGATATAATTCAATCCACAATAGGAAGTGTATCTCCTTTTTAAACACTATTTCATATATGGATATACATGGTTCATACAATTATTCTTCTAGTACTATTCAGGTTGTCTCTAAATTTTCACTAGTACAAATAAAGCTTTGATTTTATCTTTCAGCCCTTTGTTTAATATTTGTTCATTTGTTGTTTGTTCGTCTCTCCCATTAGAATATAAGTGCCCATGATGTTAAAGACCATATTTATCTTTTTTATTATACTCATCCTAGTGCAGAGCACAATGAGAAGCACATGGCCAATGAATGAAAATATCCTTGTCCACTCATATAAGTATTGTTAGCAGGAAAAACTTCTGGAGGTAAATTTAAAAATTTAAAAGCTATTGCCAAGTTGCTCTCAAAATCAGCTGTACCAATTTACCTTCTTACTGATCTTACCCATTGCCACATGTACTCATCCACACTGTTTATTATCAACAAAGTTTTCCCCAACCTGTTGGGTGAAAAATGGCTATTTATTATCATTAAATGATTTTATTTTATATCTATCTTATGAAGCTACTAGATTCAAAGCTTCTTTTTTTTTTAGATTTTATTTATTTGAGAGAGAAAGAGGGAGAGAGAGAGAGAGAAAGGGAGTGAGAACAAGAGCAGGGGGAGGGGCAGAAGGCGAGAGAGAGAGAAGCAGACTCCCTGCTGAGCAGGAAGCCTGACATGGGCCAGATCCCAGGACCCTGGAATCGTGACCTGAGCCAAAGGCAGATGCTTAACCAACTGAGCCACCCAGGCACCCTTGATTCTAAGCTTCTTACAACCAGGATCTGGCCATAGGTATCTTTTGCAACCCTGATTTAGGGCATAGTAAGTACACAATAAATAGCTATTGAATCGACCTACTATCCATTTTTGAATTTTTATTTAATTTTCTTCTCAGGCCTATATTAGTTTCCTAGGGCTGCTGTAATAAATTACCACAAACTGGGTAGCTTAACACAACAGAAATTTATATTCTCATAGCTCTGGAGATTGAAGGTCTGAAATCAAGGTGTTGGCAAGGCCACATTCTCAGGGGGCTCCAGAGGACAGCACTTCCTTTTATTTTCCTAGCTTCTGGTGCTTGTTGGTAATCCTTGTTATTCCTTGGCTTATGTCATGGCAGTCCCTGCCTCTGTCTTTATGTGGCCTTCTCATGTGCCAGATTTCCTCTTCTTAGAAGAATGCCAGTCATTGGATTAAGGCCCCCCCTTATCCAGTATGACATGTTAACTTGATTATATCTGCAAAGAACCTATTTCCAACTAAGGTCATATTCAAAAGCCCTGGGTAGACATGAATTTTGGGGGTTACCGTTTAACCCAGCATAAAGAATCCTTTACCTAAGCAGGGTAGCAGACTCTGCCACCGCAAAATATGCCACCTTGTCATGAGAATTATTTTGAGCTGAATGTAATTGAGAAGAAACAGATGTGAGGAAAGATCCCTGCCCCCCCCCACACCGTCCATTTGCCCAAATAAATTTTGCAGAAATTAAATGTGTCTCTCTTCTTCTCTGTACCGGGAAAAGCAAAAGTTAATTACCGGAAAAAATTTTAGACCCTATCAGGTTGGAAACAGCAGAAAACTATATAACAAACTTTACTAACTAGTCTTCATCTACTGTTGGTTTCCTCCCATATATTTACTTTCCCATAGTTTGCCACCATTGGAAGCCAAAAACTACTTTCCTTTGTCTTGTCATTTCTCCACAGATTTATTATTCTTTGTTGAAGTTGTTCTGTAAGCTGGAGTTTTAAGCCATCACTTTGAGTTACTCAGTTTTCCCCGGGTGTCTCCCAGGTGTAGATGATGTATATATGTCAATAAACTTACTTTTTTTTCGCTTGTTAATCTCTTTTTATTTCCAGAGCCTCCTCGAAGAACTCAGAAAAGTTGAGGGAAAATTTTTTCCTCTCCCACTCCACATGTCTTTTAAGACTTCTGTAGTTATCTTTATAGCTGCAACACCTTGAGATAGCTCTTGGTTATGCCAGGTATTAAAACTTCCTTGGTTTTCCTTTGGCTCTTAGTGAAACCTAAAATCTCTTATTGCCCTTGCTTAACACTTGTTTCAAAGTGCTCCCGAGCTTCTCAGTTTTTTGCCCAAGAGAAATAAATGGCTTTTTGCTCCACACAGCTCAGCTAAAAACAGGCGACAAATTGCAACAATCTCAAGATCCTGCCATGCTAGTGTGAATCCCTCAAGACTGTCCTTTTTCAATTAGTATGAATAATTTGCCTCCTCTATTTCCTCTTTCTTCGATCCTTGCCCTTTGAAGCCTGGAACCGGTTTAAATGCTAATTTGAAATTAACATACAATTTATTTCTTTGCTAACCTCTCCTGGCTAACTTCCAACTTCTTAACTTGGCCTCTAACAAATACCTTAAGCATTGATTTAATTCCTTTTTAAAGGGCCCATAACTGTTTTTCTTCAGCTAATGTTGAAAACTTTTAAAATTCTCTGTCTCTTGTGTGTATATGTTGGAGGTTGTACATGTGTGTAGGTGTAAGTGCAAAGCTTAGGAATTGGACTAAAGTCTTGTGACATCCTGTCTACCTCCAGTACCTACAAAAGCAATAGAGTTTCATCTGGAAGTAAACGGTCACTTTTCTCTATCACTAAATTTTACAAGTTTCTGACAGTGCTCACTCTTCAGGGGTAAATTGTTGAAAAGACACTTGAGCAGGTGGTCTCAAGAGACACCACCTTCAAGACCATCCCTTTTTCCTTGAAGGGTAATTTTTTTTTGCCAGTCATTGTGATTCTTTTCATTTTCACATGGGGCCAAGTAGCTTCACTCTAATTGACTTTTTTTTATTGCTGCACACCATATTGATGTTTTCTGTAGCTGTTTCCGTATGAGCCACAGCTAAGCAATGCCACTGGAAGACATGCTTCCTAAGACCTTGTAGAGAGACTTTCCTGCATTTCTTCTTACATGGACACCTCTCTTAGCTAACCACACCTGGTCAGGGTTCATTTTCATTTGGGCCTTTTATTTCCCTCCTTTCTTCTTCTCAAATATTTATTGAGCTTCTATTCTCTCCCAGATTAGGGATAGAACCCAGTGAGAAAAATTAAAACAAGACATAGGATTTTTCCCTGAGAGACTACATTTATAAAAACAGGCAGTGGAAAGACCATATATGGTAATAGACTCTGACCCACAACCTCTACAGCAACTGGCCTGGAAAGTCAAACCACTGCTTCTGCAGCAATCAGTCAAGAATGGTCAGGACTTTGTCTATGAATTATAGCTTCCCTACTTTTCTGTCTTTGCTTCTAACTCAGGACCAACAAGAGAAAGTCAATTATACTCCCCGAACCAATCACATAAAACATGTTGCTTTAATTTTTTAATTTTTATTTTTTTTAAGATTTTATTATTTATTTATTTGCCAAAGAAAGATAGAGCGAGAGCACAAGCAGGGGGAGTGGCAGGCAAAGGGAGAAGAAGGCTCCCCACCAAGCAAGGAGCCCAATGTCAGACTCCATCCCAAGACCTCGGTATCATGACCTGAGCTGAAGGCAGACTCCTAATGACTGAACCACCCGGGCATCCCAAGACACGTTGCTTTTAGTTAGCCTACCTCCTGCTTCCTCATGTCAACAAACCTCCAATCAGAGCATACTTGGAGCTTTCCTTTTCTGCATTATAAAATTTTCTGCTCCCTTCCTGTCTTTGAGTCTCTGCCAAGCACAAGTGATGATGACCAACTCCTTTGCTATAGTAAGCTCTGAATAAGCAGCCTATTTGTTCTCATTTGGTTGGTCTTTGTTTATAAACACAGTTTTCCTGGAGGTTCCACTAAGATCCACTTTGCACTGCCCAACAATTGCTCAACCAGGTTTGATCTTATGGAGGCCCCTGTACTTTGCTGCTGGAGGTTTACTGAATGCATGTCACCGTGGTTAAGTCAGCATAGGTCTGAACTTGGTCTTTCTACATTCAGTTCCTTGGCAATTTATTCCCACTTTGGTGTCTGGTTTTTTTTTTTTTTATTGGTTCCCCCTTTTTTGGCATCCTTTGTGGAATCAGACCATTCCTTTTTATCCCTTTTTGCTCTCTTTTGTGATTCCATTTTGTGTTATGTATCTAAAAGCATTGTTTGTGATCAGAATGAGAATCACTAAATAGAATGTAGGCATAGACCCTATAAGCCTATTGTTCAAAAGCCAGCTTCACCGACTGGTGAGTTTAGGTTTTTACACCATGCCAGCATCCATTTGGAAAAACATTGTTGTGTGTCAACAATACAACCAGGTAAGGTACTCCTTCAATCTTTAATTTTTGATCTGAGTACTTGACTTGAGAGTTTGAGGGTTTTCTTCCTGTTGGGGGTGTGGACTCTCAGGTCTGTGTTTAGAGACAGCCAAACAACAGTTGAGGCTCAAGGCATGAAGTGCACATTCATAATTTTTGAGTGATGATCGCTAGCTCTCATGAGCTTGTCTAAATCTAAATGATCTCTTTTTCTTAGAAAAATTCCTGCTTTTTATGCATGTTCTCTTAATTCTTGTGCTTATATCCCTAATGACATAACTGCACTGAGGATGATTTGACCTTCACTGGCCACCTTGGGAACATTTGACTGGAACACAATTGTTCATTTGAGAGATGCCTTAGAAAGAAAGGGAGTAGCATTTCTCAGGCCCAGTGGGCAACAGTGTTTGCTTGGTGACAGAGGCATCCAACCAAAATCCTCATCAATAATTGCTTAACAACAAGGTTCTTTGGCCAACACTAATGAGCAATTTGACAAACTCATGTAATGAAAGATTAGACTCATTTCCCAAGTAAATTCTCCCCATCTTTGTCCTCCAGTTGCCTCTCTATGTCTAACTCTTCCTTTTCTCTTTTACCTTTCTGATCTCTCCTTCTTTGCCTGTTGACTCTTCCCTTCTTTTCCTCTTGTCCAGCTCACCTACCTTGTTCCACTGATTCTCTTAAGAATCCAAATGCCAGTTTCCTATAAACATCCATCCCTCCCTGAGTCAGGTATATAGGCCATTGTAAAATTTAAACCTTGGGATCAAACTAAATCAAGAGTTATAACTGAGGTTTTCCCTAAACCCAGACAAGACCAGCAAATATTCATAGAATAATTTAAAATTCTTTGAGGGCATAAGATCCAGGACTACTTGATTTATGGTAAGTTGTACACATGTGGTTGGAAACTCAGATGCTAAAATCTGGATGGCAAAAGGTGTTTGGACTAATGTAAAGGGAACGATACTATCCTTCTTCCACAATAAGTTTGAGAATAAACCCCCCTGTCCCCATAGTCTCCTGAAAGCCAAAATATTTCCAATAAGAATCAATTGAAAATCCGTTGCACAACCATGTGAATGCAGTTAATATTACTGAAATGTACAAGCAATGATTGAGATGGTTAAGCTTTTTCTTTTTTAAGATTTATTTATTTATTTTAGAAAGAGAGAGAAAGTGCAGGCAGGGGGAGGGACAGAGGGAGAGGGAGAGAAAGAATCTCAAGCAGACTCCCCTCTGAGTGAGGAGCTCGACACAGGGCTGGATCTCACGACCCTGAGATCATGACCTGAGCGGAAATCAAGAGTTGGACACTTAACCAACTGAGCCACCCAGACACCCCAAGATGGTTAAGTTTTACATCATGTGTTTTTTACCACAATTAAAAAATTATTTTTTTTAATTTGAAAATGTGATTATTAACTATAATTTAATCATATAAATGGAAAAGAGATGAAATCATGGGAGATTTTTTTGGAAAGATTAGAGAATACCTTCCAAAAATATTTGGGAATTTAAGAAGGGGGCAGCTCTTTCATCTCATTTTGACAATGGAGTTCAACATGAAATTGGAGATCTAATTCAAAAACAGAAATTGGAATGGGAAATAGTCCCTTTACCTGAATTATACCTGACAACATTTTCAAAGGGCTTTAGAACAAAAATGAAAACTCCAAATAATCTTAAGGCTGTATAGATCAAAGAGGTGGCCTACTTCCCTAATTACTGACAATATGTATATATGTCAGTAGTATATGGGAACATATGTATATAAACAAAATGTAAACAAAATGACACTGGATAATGTATGTATGTAAACAAAATGTGTATATGTATATATGTACATGGAAACACATGTAAACAAAATATGTATGTATTTGTATGTAAACAAAAATGACACTGGAAAAGAAGGCAGTTCCATCTTACAAAATGAAAACAAAAACAAAAACAAAACAAGGTATAGAAACACCCTTTAATTTAGATGACTGAGGGATACTTCAATGAAGGAAAAAGAGCAAATATCCTGCCTAACCTATAAACACTCAAGGTGAACTAAATATAAATATGCATGGCCAAAACCTCATCAATTACTGGTAGATACAGGTATTTCTCTTTCTACATTAAACACTTACCTGTTCACTCAACCTCCTCCTAAGAGTAAATATACCATTCAGATGGTAGGTATTTCAAATAATCACAGATGTTTCCTATCTCCCAGTCTTTAACTGTAGCCCTTGGGCCCTTGACTGAAAAACATTCTTCCCTGACCTGTGATAGCACTCCTGCAAACTTTTTTTTAAAAGATTTATTTATTTATTTTATAGAGATAGAAAGAGCTACAGCACGAGCAAGGGGGCAAGGGCAGAAGGAGAGGGAGAGAGAGAATCCTCAAGCAGACTCTCTGCTGAGCATGGAGCCCAACTCAGGGCTTAATCTCACGACCCTGAGATCATGACCTGAGCTGAAATCAAGAGTTGGACACTTAACTGACTGAGCCACCCAGGTGCCCCACCTCTGCAAACCTCACTCTATGAACTAAAATTTCAGCTGATATATATAAAAAGTAAAAGGAGCAGAACCTATTAAAGTTCACGCAGTTCCTCATTTATCCAAACTTCCCTAATATGTCTTAAAGCCGGAAGCAAAAGAAGGGATCAAATTTGTACATGAAAGCTTTACACCTACAGGACTTGTCATACTACATACCAGCCTACATACATACTACATACATACATCCTGTCCTGCCAAAAAGCCAAACAGATGAAGATATCAATTTGGTCAGACCTCAAGGCCATCAATAAAACTGTCATCTTTTACTTCCTGGTCATACCTAAATTGAATGCCATCCTGTCATCAATTCTACCTGAAGCTACTTGCCTTACTGTATCGCAGCTTTGCTCAACCTTTTGCAGTGTGCATTTACACTAGAACTGTCAGTACCATTTTGCCTTTACCGGAAGAGGGCAACAATATACTTGATCAGTCATATCCCATGGTTGTTCCTCAAATCAATACTTAAATTTCCCTTGTGATTCAGTTCTGATAAAATATGTGGATGATCTCCTACTTAGTTCTCTGGAACAAGGAAGCCTGTAGAAAGGGTTCAATTTACTTTCTCTCAGGCTTAGCAGATAAAGAACATAAAATTTCAAGACAAATTATAATTTTTCTGAAGTACACTTCATTATTTAAGGTGTGATCTATATAATGAGAGAAAAAGCACTCTACTTACAGACTAAAGACAACCTAAACTTATCTAAGGTTCTTCAAAAAATAACTACTGAGAGAATTTCTACATTTTGCTGGATATCGTAGATAATGGGTGCTAAATTTCACTGAAATTAAAACAGCTCTTTAGGAATTGACTAAGTCTGCCATAAGAAACTCTCTTCAGGGAGCTCAAACATGAATGGGCCTTCTGCAACCTGAGGAGGGCTATTTAACAGCTGTACTTAGGCATCACTAACTGCAAAAAGCCCTTTTGTCTCTTTGTGCATGAGCAATCTTGACAAGCTTTTGGAGTTGCAACTCAACTTCATGGCAATTACCAAAAACCCATTGCTTACCATAACCTCACTCTTGACGTGATAGCTGCTGCTGTAAAAATTGTCAGTGATTCTGCTGGTTGAGCTCCCTACTTGACCTCATGATTCCTCATGCAGTACAGACGTCAGTGCTGGCTGAGAACATGCAGTACTTTTCAGCCAGCCAGTTAACCTCTTATGAAATTCTTTTGTTCTCTCCCTCTCACATTACTATTCTCCATTGTAACACCCTGAATCCCACCACTCTCTTCCTACCAGAAGAAGGGGAGACTCATGATTGTCTTAACTCAGTTAGCAAACAATCTGTACCCTGATCAGATTTATGGAAACTCCCATTGAGAACTCTGACCTAATTATTGATGGGTCATACCTCAAAACTGAAACTGAAAATTATCAAACAGAATGCCATATGCTATCCCTAATTTAAATTCTCCTTTAAACTATAGTCCTCTACCATAGTTATATATTGTTCTCTACCATGAGTAAAATCAGCCAAGATGAAGAGCTTACACCACTTACTAGACCTTGTCAACTAACCGAAGACCGGAGAGTAAACATATGTACAGGTAGCACATATGCTTTTGGAGTAGTACATGACTTTGGGATGCTTTGAAAACAAAAGGAGTCTCTCACTTTGGCAAGAACCTCCATCAAAAATGTAACAAGTTGAGGAAATTTTAGATGCACTACCACTTCCCAGAGAGGTGGCTATTATAAAGGATGCAGCCTCTGAAAAAAGACAAAATATTGAAGAAAAAAGATATGTTCTAGCATATCATTATGTCAAACAAGCAGCCATAACAAAGATTATGATCCTATCTAATCTCTGAAGAGATTAATCTCTGAAGGGATTCAAAGAGGCCATTATAAAATATCAATATGTGACCCCTATTTTGTAAGGGAAAAATGAGAAAAATCTGGTTGCCCTCTTCACTCAGATAGTCTTTGGTGCTCCTAAAATGGCCTGAAACCATTCATCAAGTACAAACTGATTACTATCCTAAATCAGCGCTGGTGGAGAAATTCAAAAAAGATTGCCGAGGTCATTTCTGGGTCCTATGTCACCTGTCAACAACATAATTCTGGAAGAATTATAAAGGTAACAGATGGCCAAAAACCAAAGCCTCATGGGCCATTTGAATACCCTCAAATGCATTTTATCCAGTTTTGAGCTCCATGGGATTTGAATTTGTTTTAGTTGCTGCATATCTATTTTCAGGATGGGTTGAAGCATTTTCTTGCTATAAAACTACAGGCCTGTGTTAAAAAGCTGCTTGATTTTGTTTTCACCCTGTTACATGTCAACTTTTATGTCAGCAACAAAGGTAAACACTATATGGGAAACAATATAAAAGAATTCTGTAAAGTGTTACCCCTTTCCCAAAAGTTATACTGTCCTCACCACCTTTAATCTTCTGGAAAGTTGAAAGAATCACAGGCTTCTTTAAATTAAAATTAGAAGAATCTTCAGAAACCTCTGCGCTCCCTTGGCCAAAGGTATTCTCACTAGTTCTTCATGATCCACTCCCTCAGGGACACATTGATAACTGGAAGACTCATGCATTTAGTGATTCCACCTTCAACTCTAAATTCCTCCTTGCTGCATGTAGATAGGACAAAATACCGCAAGGGACTCATGTGCTATACACATTCCCTTTTGCCAACATCTTCCCAAGTAGCCTCTTTATGGTCTTCAACCAGGGGGTTTCATATATTAGAAGACATCAAAGAAAACCTGCTCTTGAACCTCCCTGGGAGTAGCCTTATCAGAAAGTGTTAACAGCAAATACAGCACTGAAACTCCAGGTTGTCAATCTTTGGGTTCACATGTTGCAAAGAGTGATTCAGAATTCCACACAATTGGAAAAATTACAAGGGTAGGACAAGAATAGAGGACCTTGAAGTCAGAATTCTCAGAAATTCTTTCCAACAGCTTATCTTCAGAAGCAGACTCTAGCCCAAAAAGTTTGGAACAAGCAGATGACCTCAGATAGTGGGGCCCAAGACATTGGATCAAAATGCCTAATTTTACTTTGTTTTTGATGTGCTTATATATCTTCATTCTTTCTCTAGTTTTCTAAAAGTCACTGGTTTTTGTGACCCTTTTTTTCTCTTCCTTCCTAATAATAGTTCTATAGAATACTCTAATGCCATTTTTAAATTATCCCAAATTCTATCCACTCCCCTCAGTTTTACTGACTGATATATATGTCATCTATCACCAGAGCCCTATGATCAAAACCTCTGGGCAATTCTGGTCTCATCAAGTGAGACCATAGGGAATTACAGCTGGTCACATTTCCATTTGCACCTACATGAATAGATGACCTTAAAAATTTTCAACCTGTGACATTGCTAGTGTCCTTCTCTTCCGGAAAAAGAACCAAGTATTATAATCTCTTGATCAGATCCTAGCTAATTCTAAATTTTAATTCAGCAACTTTTGAGGGGGAATGGGCCAAATACTTGTCATCTGAAAAAGACTAATAGAGATTCAAATGTATAACCCAGCTGATGTAATGCCTTGGTTCCAATGTTGTGTCATAAATGACTCCTTTTTCCCTGGATCTCCATGTGTCCCTACATGATACTACTTCCTTTGTGACCAAGACACTAATCCTGTTTGTAGCATACCAACACTTCATTTACCTTAGGGATAGTACTCTGAGACCTCTCTATACACAGAGAATTATATAAATCACTAAGCCTGAAGACAAGTATTTTAATTATAATTTTATAAAAATGAAATTCTATATCATTAATAATTTTATAAATCAGATGTGAGTTCCTAAATGAGGGCACCCATAATTATTCACTCTACCTAGAAGAATTACTGTTTATACAAACAGAACAGTATTCACAATGATGGAAATCAGACAAACAGAAAAGACTATAAGAAACTTATTCTATGAGAAGTTATTAACAATACTAACTCTGCCTTAGATGGAAAACAGATCAGTTTCAAATAGCTGGCATGTGTAGTGATGGATGTTTGTATTGCTATTTGTTGTTGGCTAGTTCTTGAGGCATCTGTGACATTGCTTATAATTTTTGCTGTACTTGGATCAATGAAATGGGTACAAGGAAGGTGGAACAGGGGGTGCCTGGGTGGCTTAGTCAGTTAAGCATCTGACTCTTGATTTCAGCTTAGGTCACGATCTGAGGGTTGTGAGATTGAGCCCCGAGTTGGGCTCTGCACTCAGCAGGGAGTCTGCTGGAGATTCTCTCTCTCTCTCTCTCTCTCTCTCTCTCTCTATTTCTCTTCCTCTGTCCCTCCCCCCACTCACATGCTTGCTCTCTTTCTCTAAATAAACAAACAAACAAACACACAAATAAATTCTTAAAAAGAAAAGGAAGGTAGAACAGAATTAAGGAAAATTCCTAAGGAAAAATCTACTTGTCTCTCTAAGGCTGATCTTTACAGAATATAGGATTTATTCTTTTGACCTTGGTTAAGCAGCTGGAATTCCTGGTTCTGAATCATCTTTCAGAGATAATTCGTTATTCTCGTTTTTGTGATAGTGGTTATAATACTGGTTTGTTGTATTTTATCCTCTCCTGAATGCTTCTGCACATCCAACTCAGATGATTGTCATGACGTTATAACAAAAAAAGGTCAAGAAGATTTGTGATACTGTTGATTATGGGGACAATGAAACAATCCCTATGCAGTGAAGATCTTGATATCTACCTTCTACTGAATTGGTCAACTTTCTTCAAGAGAGATAATGATAAAACAGGAGACTGAGAGACTGATGTAAAAACTGACAATGATCAGTCTACGTATGATAATAGAATTTTGACCTACAATTTCTGCAGCAATTGGTCCAGAATGGCCAGAACACGGTAAATGACTTATCAGTTTCCTAATTTTTTTCCTTCTGCTTCCAACTCAAGACCAACCAGAAAGCCAAATATACTCCACAAACCAATCACATAAGATGCACCATTTCTATTTAGCTCCCCTCTTGCTTCCTTATGCCAGATTTTAATCAGAGCATATCTGAAGCTTTCCATTTTTGACATTATGAAGCTTTCCCACTTCCCTTGCCTGCATGTGAGTTTCTAAGTGATGGTTGCTGACTCCCTTGTTATAGAAGCGCTAAATAAATAATCTTTGCTTGTTTTCATTCGTTTGTCTTTATTTCCATAGCTCCTCAAGGAACTCACATCCTAATGGGAAGAGACAGTGTTAAATGTATAACTATCATACACTAATAAAAAACAAAGCAATAGAATTATAAACCAAAAGGTATAGAGGAGACAGCAAAAAGAAAGTAATAAATGTTTCCTTTTTTGATTGGCTTATTTTATTGTATCACTCTTCTTCACTTTTGGTGAAGAATGATAGAGTAGCCTGAGGATTCTGGTGAATTCCTCAGGAGACTTATGTTAGGTTGTAGCTGAGAAAGCCAAGAACTGTGGATGGCATCCAGTCATCATTAGATAGAGTTGCTCCCTCTGTACCCTAGTCACTGATACTGCTCAGCTTACATCTACAAAGCAGTAAAGGACACTACGGCCACCAAGATGTCTATGGCAACATGATGCTGAAATAGTTTGTAGGATAGTCCTTAACAGGGTGTGGCTGATAATAGAGCATGGTCTGTGACTGGAGGCTGAGCTGGGGGAGTTGGGATATTGTAGTTATGATTCTAGTTAAGAGAATCATTGATGGGGCTACAACAAAAGGGGAACCTTCTGAGGGAGAGGATTTTCTGCAGACTTTTCCTAGGTCCAGTGCAGTGGTGAACACATGATCTTTCTATAATAGGAAGGTTTTTGTGATGGTTGGATGGTGTGAAAAAAAATTCTGGCTACCTCAGAAGAGAATGACGGATTTTGGCTTGTCATTCCTCCTGGAAATTGAAGCTTTCTGGAATAAGTGCATCCATCAGTCCGTGCAAAGCAAATGGCCTTCTCTTGCC
Source organism: Zalophus californianus (assembly GCF_009762305.2). Taxonomy (NCBI): domain Eukaryota; kingdom Metazoa; phylum Chordata; class Mammalia; order Carnivora; family Otariidae; genus Zalophus; species Zalophus californianus. The sequence goes on along the minus strand of NC_045601.1, from coordinate 21,054,679 downwards.
ATATGGGCCTTCTGATAGTTATTGCTCCTCATCTCTAGGTGCCAAGAACAAACTGAGTGTAAAAACTGGGAGTCTAAAAATTTCAGTGGCTGGGGAGTTTTACCAAATGTTTTGGCTGCCATACAAAAAAAGGCATGATGGTTTGATAATCTTCTTGGTGGGAAGGGGGAGGCAGAAGGAGCCCAGATAGTAGAATTTTACTAGTAGAATATTACTAGTAGTAGAAATTTAACACCATCATCACCAACATTAGCATAGGGTTTGTTTTTGTAAAGATGTCTGATAATTTCAAGAGAATATGGCCTAATGCATCTGTCTTCACGTTTTGAGTATGTCTCCCACTGGGCCTGAGCAGTCAGTTCTTGGGCTGGACATACTCTAGTAGGGACAAAGTTGGCTCAATAATGCCATGGTTGCTACTGAAGCTGCTTGTTCTCCTTTTCCATGGTCAACTAAACCCCTTTTATATGGCATACTATTTTTCTTTAGATATAATTGTATTTTCATTCTGATCATAGTTAAAATTTGTGGACCTAGGTACAAGTCTTTCTTTTGACGATGAATTTGCTTAATTCTTTCCTAATCCTTTAAGCATTGATTTTTTTTCTTTTAGCTCTCAGAGAAGATATTTATTTTATTTCAGAGTTTGAAGAGATGCCTCCCTCTAGCCCATGCGAAATGTCAAGAATTTTTACTTTAAAAATAATCCCTTTCCTTATTCACTGATTGACCTGTTTCTTGAGTGCCAATTCTTATAATTATTCCTTGGTGTAAAAGATCAGAGCTGTAATGAAAAGCTTAAAAAATTCACTCACATATTACAGAGGGTAAGTTTGATGCTATACTCTCATTATTGAATCTCTCATCTTATTTATCATATAAAAATCCTCAGTGGGAAAGTGGAAAGCACTCTTGACTTCAAATCATATCATGCATTTTTTTTATCACTTGATAATTATACGAACATCAATTTTTTTATATTTGTGAAAACATCCATATCAAGTGGGTAATAGTTTTGCTAATAAAGGAATTAGTTTAAATTCTCTGAGCCTCAGATTTTTTTAAATCTATAAATTAAAGATAATTATATCTAACCTGACAACCTCAGAGATGTTGTGCGGAAAAATATAATTTTTCAAAATACTTCATGAATAGTAAAGTGTCCCAAAGTCATATTGTTTTATTAAAAAATGGTAATAATAATCATAACAACTCTTAGAATATTTCATTTTTGTGTAGGGCACATGTTTTATGGTTCTGCTCAGAATCCTTCCCCAGGCTAGAACAGTTATTTCCAGCTTCTGGAAAGGCTGACAGAAGATGACCCTCAGCTGTCAGACTTGGGAATTGTCTCAATTGAGATCACACCTTACTCAAGGTCATACCTCTTTGCAGGGGCAGCCCACATCCAATGACTAATTAATACAGTGATATAAAGAGTTGACCAGGTTGCCTCAACCTGGAACAACTCAAAAGGGCCATCCAAACTGTAGATCTCCCCTTGAGGTCAGCTAATGCTTTCATTGGGATTGCATCACAGCTCAACCTCTCCTTGAGTAAATCCTGTTTCCTTCTGTTCCCTTGATCAGGTGTTGAAACTGCGACCCTTTTGTAATGAACAACCTGCATTCTAATCTTCATGTCAAAATATATTTTCCAGACATATCAAAGTGTAAGTTTGGGTGCCAGATCCAAGACAGCAAATGCTAAGATGGAATTTTGAAGCTAGATCACTTACCACCCAGTTGGAATGTGGAACCGTTGGTACATGGAATACAGGTAGACCTTGGCATTAGCAGGGCAATTATTTAAATGTTCACTGGGATGATATGGCTATGAAAGAGAATTGTGCCATTAGTTGGTGTCATGTATCAGGCATTTGAGAAATAGTCATTGTAAGGACGGTATAATTGGGTAGCTATTGATAAGATTGCACTCCGAAAAAAGATAATGGAAAGCTGAGAGTGATTAACTGGCAATAAGGTAAGTGTGAAAGCCAGGGGACTACTTGGTAATGTGTAAAGAGGCTCTCATTTTCTTCCGTGGAAATGCAGAGAAAGCGGGAGGCTGATTCCAGAATTTAGTCAAAAAGTGATTGTGATTCAAAAAGGGTAAACTCCAAATGAAGGCTGGTCTGACATACGAAGGTGAGAGCCCTGGTTGGAAGAGAATGGGACTCAGAATATGGAATGGAAACATCTGAGTTGAATGTGACTTTCAATCTTGCATCCCCAGGTTCCTCTGAGCCTATAGAAGTGAGAAGCTAGCCTTCCCTCCTTGTTTGAAGGACATTCAGAGGCCTCTCTCTTGCAAGACAGTATATGGCCCTCAGAGCCTACCCCTCTCAGCCACTAAGACAGTAACTAAAGTCAAAGTTGGGGACATACAAGGCCTTCTAGGTGTGGAAAGGGACTATATTCCCCGGAGTAACTATAGGGTCTAGACAATACAGACTGATAGGAGCTGGAAGAGTACATGTGGGACTGTTCTAAGGGTGATAGACCAAGAGGTGGCAGAACATAAATTTGGATTAGGAGCACTTATGATTGATGAGAGCACTCTCCCGGGATACATAACTTAACACCCAGCAAGCACTCAGGAGACGCTATGAATGTTCTGCCAAGATGGCTCCTGGAAGCATGCAAAAAGCTATGGCCCCCACCAAATGAGGTAGAAATGCCAGAATTGTCCTAGCCAACAGTGAAAGAAAGAATTAAAGTTCACAAAGGTGGGCTCATTAGCAAGGATATACAATGTAATTCTGGAAATTCTACTAGATGACTATATATCATGTGAGGGCCTGAATCATATGCCACTTGCCATAGCAATAAAGAATGCACTGATGAGAATGGAGGCACCATCACTGAGAAAGCCATGGCTGACAATAGGCAGACCTAGGCTCTATAATTGCACTGGGAATCATAGAATCCTAAAAAAAATTGAAGCCAGATAGCCATGCTTAACAATCTTAAGTCAGGTGGATCCTGTTATCATAATTAAGAGTGAAGTTGGAGTGACCACCAAGTGTGTCTAACTCACAGAGAGTTACCAAGATGATTAAGAGAAAGTAGCATATCTAGGGGCAAAATAGATGGGCAGTGAGCAAGTGTTCTTGAATTTGTACAAAGGAAATCAGTTTGGATTGTCAGGAGGTGGAGAGTAGCTAATTCAATAAAATGTGATAATTTCTTAACTGGTTTCTGGACTTGAGACAGTTTTCAGATCCAGAACTCATTGATTGAAAGAAAGGCTGGGTCCCCAGGAGGACAGGCCATGCAACACTGGCCAAATGTACCTAGTAATAAATTCCCCAGTACACCCCCAAAAGCACCTAATGCCCATCTGTGAAAGTAATTGTATACTGAGGAAAGGGAGTGCCTAACATTTTGAGACCTGCTGAACAAAGATCTGCATTGATTCCTGGAGACCGGAAACATAATCATGCCTCCTTCTCTTTTAGAGTGGGGCCATTATGGGGAGCTAGTCCAGCTTATACTGGGTCCCATGGGTCCTTGGAACAACCTGTTGTTCCTTTTCTTGTTGCCCAAATGTATAATTGGAATAGACACACTTGGTAATTGGCACAACCCCCTATCATACCCAACCACCTTCCTGCCCAAGGACCATATTGGATCTTGGCCTATAAGGTAAAAACTACTGTTGTAGGGATAGCCTAGTGAAAGCCCCTAAAACTTTCCCCTAACCTCCATATTTTATTAAACTAATGAGTATGACAAAAAAAATATCTTGGGTAAATGGCAGAAACTAGTTCCGTTCTTAAAGCCCTAAAGAATTAAGTTGTGTTAATCCCACCATATCTCCATTTAATTTATCAATCTGGACCTTACAAATACTAGATGAGTCCTAGAGGATGACAATGGATCACAGCAAACTCAACCAAGTAATAGGTCAGTTGCAGCCACTCTGCTTGAAGTGGTATATTTGCCAAAATGTATTAATCTAGCTTCAAGTACATGGTATTTGGCCATTGATCAGATGTATTATTTTTCATTTCTATCCAAAAAGAGGAAGTGAAACTGTATTCATTTGACTGGATGGTAGTGTTTACCATTTTGTTCCAGCATTCTGTCAACTCTTCTTTCAGCTGTCATAATATAGACTAGCAGAACATCTTGTAGAACATTATGCTGGCCAAATGTATTGATAATATCATACTAAACAGAATGAATAAGCAAGAAATGGCTCATAGGTTGGAGAACTTTGTAAAGACTCATGTACTCTAGATAATGGAGAATAAAGCCAACAGACATTCAGAGACTCTTTGTATCCTCCACAACGTACACCTCCTCCAAATTAAATGTCAGATTATTTATTTTGCAATTTCTCCCATAAAGAAGAAAACCCAAAGTCTTTGTAAATATTTCAAGTTCTTTTTTTTAAGATTTATTTATCTATTTATTTATTTGAGAGAGAGAGAGCCAGCACAGCAGGGGAGGGTCAGAGGGAGAAGCAGACTCCCTGCTGAGCAGGGAGCCCAATGTGGGACTCGATCCCGGGACTCCAGGATCATGACCTGAGCCAAAGGCAGTCGCTTAACCACCTGAGCCACCCAGGCGCCCCTTTCAAGTTCTTATTACAGCATTTTCCACATCTGGAAACACAGCTCTGACCTATATACTGGGTAATGCAAAAGGCCGCCAACTTTGAGGTAGGCCCAGGGCAAGAAAGAGTCCCAAAGAAAATCAAGGGTTTAGTGTGAATGCTCTGCCACTTGAGCTATATGACCTAGCAGGCCCTGTGGTATGAGATATCAGTGGTAAAGAAATATACCAAGTGGAGTTTATGATAAGTCCCAAATAGGGGAAACCACAGTGTGTGTTCACAGAACTTTGGGGCAAGAATATGCCATTTGAAGCAGAGAATTATACGTCTTTTGAAAAAGAGATCCTGGTATATCACCAGGCCCCAGTAGAGACAGAATATCTGACCATGGGTCACCAAGTACTCATCTGGACAGAACTGTCCATTATAAGCTGAATTTCATCAGACCCACTGTTTCATAAGGTAGAGCACATCTAACAACTAACCTAGATGATAGAATGGAAAATGTTCATCTGGATCAATCATAAACAGGACCAAAGACACAAGAAATCTGGATGAGCATGTAGGCCAGATACCCACTTTCTCTACCTATATTGACCCAGCAGCTCTCACTAAGTCTGCATCTATGGCACCATGGGCCATCCTTTATACCGGCGGACAGAGGAGGAAAATGTCCAAGTATGGTTTGTAGGAGGTTCAGCTGAAAATAGACAGTGGTTAGACTATAGTACCAAACAGTATAGAACATACTATTCAGACATGTTTTTGAAAGAGGGTGGTGAGAAAAAGTCCTTTCAATGGTAGAGTTTCGGGTAGTATATCTGGTCTCCTACTTTGTGGCTTAATGTATGAAACATATACAAACACATGAGCAGTGGTGAATGGCTTGGTTGTCTTGTTTGGGCCCTGGAAGGTAAAAGATTAGGAAACCTAGGGACAAGGAATCTGGAGTAGAGGCACATGAAGGGACATATGGTATGAACACAAAGTATGAAGATCTTTGTGTTGCATATTAATACCCACCAAAGTGTATCTACCATGGAGAGGCACTGGACGACCAAATAGATAGTTGAAATCAGCCAACTTTTGTCCTTGTTCATTCCATTGCTACACAGAGATGCATGAATTGAGTAGCCATGATTACAGGGATGCAAGTTCTACACAGGCCCAAGAGCACTTAAGAAGTGCTGACAACTGCCAGTAGCAGACTAAAGCCGAGCTACAAATACAGCACTGTCCCTTGGGAAGACCAGTATCAACTTGGTGGCAGTCTGACTACACTGGAACCCTTCTATCATGGCAAGAGCTGTGATTCATTTTTACAGGAATAGACACATATTCCAGATAGGGGTGGTTAACCTTTCTGCCTGCAGGGCTTTGACCAGCACCACTATTAGGGGGCTTATAGTGCTGTTTGATTCCCAAGCAAGTATCCCCCTGTATCAGACCAACAGACACACATTACAGCAATGGCAGAACAGGTAGGGGCCTATGACCATAGAATTCACTGTTCATAATGCATACTACATTACCCAGGATTTGCCAGCCTGATAGAATAGAGCAGAAGTCTGTTGAGGGCCCAGCTAAAGACATAGTTCAAAAATAATACTTTACAAGGATGGGGTTTCATCCTCTAGGACAAAATACCTTGAATCAAAGACCTTTTGATGGTGCTATGTCCCTAATAGATGAAATATATAGTTCAGGGACCAAGTGTGGAGGAAAAAGGAGTGACCCCACTAGCCATCACTCCCATTGATCCATTTGGGAAATTTGTGCATCCTACCCTGTCAGTTTAGAGATTATTGTTTTCAAAAGGGAAGCATTTCCATCAAAGGACATAGCAAAAGTCCCATTGAACCATAAGCTAAACCTGTCATCTCAGCATTTGGGGCTCCTTGTGTCAAAGAATAGTAGGTAAGAAGATGAATTTCCATTTTGGTGGAGATAGTGATGCTGATCAGGAGGAAGAGGTAGTGCTGCTCTTACATATGGAAACATGAAGGAATACATCTTGCACCTGAGTGATTCACTTGGGTACTTCTTGGTACTCCTTTGCCCTACATTGACTGTAAATAGAGAAGTACAGTAACCAAAATTAGACAAAGCATAGTGATATGATCTCAGGAATAAGAGTCTGAGTCACATCATTAAGCAAATTATGGAGACCAGAGGGAGTACTGGTTGAGGCTGAGAGGAATCTAGACTTGGTAATAGAGGAGGGATAAAAAGACCATCTGTTGCAACATTGAGACCAACCCTAGCAGAGGAGGCTCTGGTTCTTCTCACTAGACTTCCTCTTCCAAGTTTCCCCAGGAAGAGAGAACTCCAAGAACCTATAGGAAGAAATGGATTCAAATGGTGCAAGAGTAGCCTGTGGTGAATGGTGTGATGTGCTGCCCCACTGCCTTTAAGGAATGAAGGACTCAGTGTCCTGCTCTTGGGAAGGTTGAGAGATGCCCCCAGCTGTCAGCCCTGTTTGAGAGTTGCTTCAGCTGAAGGAAATTGGCTCACCCAGGGTCACACCTTTTTCCGAGGGCAGCCTGTATTCAGTGACTGACAGCATGGGGGCATATGGCCCCACTTGGATCAACTGTGGACTGGTGCCATGAGCTGACTGAGGCTGCTGGTAGCCTTGCATCAGGTTCCATTTCTCTCTCTGCACAAACTGCTTTCTGTCCTCCATTGGTGTTGCTTCCACTTTCCTGTGGAAGACTGGCCTAGTCTAACATTTTTGTTAGGGGTAGCAACACATACTGCCGAGGAAAGAAAATCTAGACTGAGGGTGGGGGCCTGAAATTACTGGGGCCATATTTTTTTCTCCTGTGAAGGTAGTTTGGACCTTGAAAAACTGGGACAATTAAGCTATATGGAGCCAAGAGGGTAGGTTGTGTAGAGTGTGCATTTGGTTGGAGTGGGAGGTAAGGTTAGTGGAGAAAGGAGGGGAAAATGCACCATACGTGAGGAGAGGCTGAGAGAGAGAGACAGAGAAATGGAGAGAGAGAGAGTTTGAGAGAGTCCCTGATCTGCCTACTTTCATTTCCTGGCTCTAGTTAATTAAAGCACAGTGTACCTCCCTGACATTCCTCTGAATCAGAGACCTACTTCTCCTGAATCTCCATTATATACAAACAAACCAACTGCTCTAAGTTAGCTTGAGGTGATTACTTTTTGCAACCAAGAGTCTTCACTAGAACAATTATATAGTATCATTAGCTTTCCAAACTGTTTTTATATGTATTTTTGAATTAATGTAAAGATCAAGAATCTGAGCAAATGTTTTAGATGCACAGAAAGGAAATGAATTGAAATTTGTATTAGTCAGTCAGTGAGCCATCGAGAACGTTCCAAAACTGTATGAACTCTTGGCCTACAAGTGAAATAGAGCTAGGACAGAATTATCACTCACGTTGTTTTTCTTGCATTCAAATGTCTTTAGAGCAAGGAGAATTCCATGAGAATGGAAAAGCTGCTTCATTCTTCCCACTGAGACATTTTACAAAGAGGCAGGTTTGGGAATGAGGGCTAGAAAGAACAAGAGTGAAATCATACTAATATTATTTAATAAGCATAAATTTATAATTAGAATTCCAATGAGTTTGTCACTTCTAATTTAATCATCATAGAGAAGAATATCAGTGAGATTTGAGGAATGATATTGTACCATTATCAAAATAAAATGGGAAGTTATTGTAGATATGCCACCATGTAAGAGTCTGTTTTTGTGGACAGGGTGCAATAGCATTGTGCCTGAATTCAGGATGCCTGGAAATGGCCAGGCAGGTAGTCATGACAGGAAGAAGGGAGTTTATTGACAAACCAGTGGTTTTCACAGTGAGGACCCCAGACCAGCAGCAGTATCATCCACTGGGAATGTGTTGGAAATGCCTCCCAGCCCATCCCTACCCTGAGAGATGCCCTAAACCCTAACCTCCTGAAAATAGTATCCTGTGAACCCCATTGACTTTGATGTCTGCTGCTAGGGTTATTTGGTTTTCTTCTTCCAGGCTGATGTGGTTTTGTGTGAAGAACTACTCTTTGCCTCAGGTTTTAGGAATAGAGATTGTAAGAGTTCAGTGCCCATGGATTCCAGGCCACCTTGTTGCCTCAGCTGCAGGTAGTTTATAGTTTATGGGGTCAGCTGAGGTTTACAATGATCAGATGGTAGAAGATGGGAAACCAGGAAAGAAGAAGTGGAGCAAGAAGCGTGAGTTAGAATCGTACTTAGCACTCTTCCTTCTAGTGTAGCCATGTACCCCTTTGAAACATAGTACATTTTACTTGATGATGATGGTAAAAGACCCTTCTAGGCCAAATACTTTAATTACATAATCACATAGTCTTTTAACTAAGTTTGTTTTCTAAACACTTTCCTATTAGAAACTAACTGGAATATATGCCTAGTACATGGAGCCTACGTATATCTTTCTGACTTACTGAGTTGTCTGAATCCATTTTCTCCTACTCTCTAGACCAGCTATATTCAGCCTGGATCAAAATCAAAATCACCAGACTGAACTTAAACTCTAAAAGGAAGTAACAGGGCACAGAAAGTGTGTATTTCTTTTCCCATCTTCTTTAAGACTTCATGAATATTGTTGAGTTTTCTGAAAATTCCTCTATCCAGAGCGATGTCTACTTATTACTCATTTATTAGATGGTCTACAGTTGTGTGAGAAAACTTGGCTTTAAAATGCTAGCATCTATTATTATAAAGTAAGTAGTAAAACCATTATGTTTTCATTGAGTCTCAAAGTACTAGTACACTAATAGTAGGATAGCATGTTAATGAATCACCAAATTTATTGAACTTCTAAACAATAAAAACCTGTCACTATAACCTCATATTACCAGAGTTACTTAGCATCATCTGAGAAGGGAAAAATGGCTAATGGATTACAATTAAATATACACTTTACACTTTATCCCACTGTCTTTTTATTTTTCCTCTTGTGTTTATTATACCAAGTGAGTGAGGAAGTGTAACACTCAATTCCTAAAATTTGATTAGAATTTGGGTCTCTGGGTGGATGCATAGAACTTGCCACCAAGAGTACAAGCTGGTTTGACTGGGGAAATGAGTAAGAAGTGAGCCTCAAAGTCTCTGTCATCATCATAATCAGTGTATTTCATCCAGCTCCATCTTGTTCAGGTATCCAAGCAGAAAGCAGCAAATTCCTACCTGGTCCTTGCAACTTTTCACGATCACCTGGCCCTGTGTTATCCCCTGCTTTCTCTTGCATGCACCGCTTACTTGACACTGATCAGCTACTGCCCAGCATATCGTAACTATTTTGTTCTGACAGCTGGCTTGCAAGCCCCCAGAGCCCGGGGACACTCTTTTCTAATCTACAGATGTCAGAGCCATAGATTCTTGTATAGAATGTTGGGAAAAATCTAGACTAGCTTCCTACTCACTTGGGTCAATATTTATTGTTTTTAATGTACTATGCCACTAGCTCTCCTCAAAGATTTTCTCATAGCAAGAACAACAAAATGTTTCCCCAAGAATCTCATGCAATTCAGCAATATTCTAGAGAATGTTGTTCTCTAAGGCATGCTTGAAAAGAAAGCTGTAAAGGGAGAAAAGAATATTACAAAATTAAGCAGAAGTAAATCGTGCCACATCAGAAAAGCCTGCATACATAAGTAAAGAAAGCCAGATGGTTTTCTTCATTAGAAAGATACGGAATCTGAAACCAACATGCAGAAAGAATTTTGGTTGTCAGCTCTTCTTCAATTCTAAACTTCACCTTAAAGTACGAGTTAAACTGATCCTTCAAAAAAATTCTTCTAAGGGCTTTATAAGGATTTTGAGTTTGTTTGGGGGGATTAAGCTGGTATTTTCCTTATATATATTATACTTTCCTGGCTTTGGATTAGTCCATGCTCTCTCCTTTTAAACAATGTTTCTTTTAGCTTATGTAAATCTGGATATTAAATCTTCGTGTTTTACTTTCTGCATTTTTGGGGGGTCCAAAAGGTCTGAGTTCCATGTTTCTCTGTCTCTGATGCTTTTCTGGGATCACTACCTGTTTTTTCTTTTCCTATTTATTGTGTGTACTCTTGTTCTTGGTGCCTTAAGATATTATGTTATTGACTTCATTGCTTAGTGTCAATAAAAAACATAATTATAATTAAAACCCTGTCATGGAGGTTGAACAGCATGTTTTTATTATAAAGTGAGATTTGGTGCTAAAGTAAAACAGTTCTATCAAGACCTTATCTACATTGGTTATGTAATAACTCAGATTTGCAGTGTATGAAATACGACAAATATTTGTAACTCTTAAGAATTCCAATGATGTCAAGTATATAGGAACTATCCATAATTTGGAAATAGACTTTATCTAAATATATTCTCTAGTATCTGTGATGTGCATCCATTTGCAATCCTATCACTCTATATATTGTGATACTGTATGTAATACTTAAATCTGATAACTCACATTTAGGGTGATATCCCTCCATTCGCTAGGAGAATGTCACCTCCTCATCTCAAAGACACATTTGTACCGAGGTAAGTGACTGAGGCTTTTAAATGCGTCAGAGCTAGTAATTACTCAGGTGTCCATTACAGAAAACTTAAAGGTGTAAATATCTCCAGAAGCAATGTGGTTGCATAGGTGTTAGTAATTAAATGTCCATGGGCCCCTAGGGAATCAGTGTATGGGCTTTAGAGAGCCTAGAAACCCTCTGAAGTATTGGGTATTTGTGCATTTGTTCATTTTTTTTTTCGAGATAGGTCAGGCATTCTATCAAATTCATAACAAGGTTAAGAACCATGATCCTAAAGGGAGGCAGCATAGGTAAACTGCATGGAGACTTCAGTGTAAAAACCTGTGTTTCATTCATTGATGTAAGAGTGTTAGACAATAATGAATCCCAGGAAGCTGGGTGATAGTGACATCTACCTTCCAGACAATTCCATACTTTAAAATTTCCCATTGAAACTTACCAGCACCCAGATGTGGTATTCTTTTTTCAATTCATTCATTCATTCATTCATTCTATATGGAAAAGGCTGTGATTTATTGCAAAGCATAATTATATGATAAATTTCAAGGAAGGTCAAATAATTTTCGAAACCAAAATTTAAAATTTAATGGCTTAGGCCAAAGATTCAGTTACTTTTTGGAGATCTCAGAAGTATTAGAGATGGAAGAATGGTTTTCTTTTCCTTTTTCCTCCTTTTTTTTACTCTTTGTGATGTTTCCCACTTTTTGACTTATTTTTTTTTTCTTTTTTCTTTTCTTTCTTCTGATATTTTTGTTTCTTTTGTTTGGAAGTGTCTTCTTCAGTAGAACTGGATGAATGAGACCTTTTCCTTTTCCTTTTTTTTTTCAATTGACTCATCAGTGTCCAGAACCTCAATCAAGAGTGGCCTAGAGGGGAAGGAAAAAAAAAAAAAACTACCATCCCCTCCAAGCCATGCAAACCAGTTCAGAAAGAATGCGCTGGACTTAGAAAAGGTTTCTGGCAAACGCTTGCTGGCAATTTTGTTATCCCTGGTGTTAAGAAGTTCATTGGAAAATTCCCTACATGTGTTCAGGATGGTTTGAAAAATTAAAGAATCCAATCTCCAGGAGAGGGATGCAGTGGAAGTTATTTTTGGATATTAATTGGTTTTACATTTGATAGGAAATAAAGGCTCAGTGAAACCCTCCTGACTGTCTTTTGGTGCTCTGGGTTTTCCAGCTCAGTGAAATAAGAAAGAGTCAGAGCGCCATCTTACCTAGAGAAGGGAAAAAAATATCTACTTTTATAGGCTTTGGAACACTGAGATTTTTAAGACTGAAGTGCTCTGATGTGATCTGTGCTGTGTTTTCTTCCCCCAACCCAACCCTCCCATCGCTTCTCCTTCTTCGTGCCTACACAAAATGAGAGAGCTCCTGAAAAGAACCCTGAATTTACCCCCAAAAATTAAAAGATAGTTACTCAAAGAAGCTACCCAATCCAAACTCCTATCACATGTGAATTTATTCTAAAACATCTTAAGACATGACTTGCTTAAACACTACCAAATAGACTGAAATGTAGGCTCTACTGAGGGCTTTTGAGGCTTGGAGGATGGTTCTTAGGGATCTCTGTGCAGGGGAATAGTGATGGAAAACGCCCCAGGCTGGGTAGATGAATATAGGTTGGTACACTTCTTGTTGGCCAATGTCCTCCAGATGTCCACGAAGCAGAGCTACCTCCTTGTGCATCTTCCTCGACTGAATTCACACTAGTCTTCAAAGGGGGTTTAAATTGCCCTTTCACTGATTCCTTCATAAGTGCCCAGAACCAGAACAGAGAGTATTTGGAAATAAATGCTGGTAAAACATAGGGGCTTCCTTGGTAAACCTTCCTTCAGAAAGTGACTCAGATAAACGTTCCTTCCTTCCGTAATGCTAGACAATCTCTATCCTGTTCTAACCCTTCCCGTGCAACTTTCTTCAACCCTCTGCTACTCAGTGTTTCCACACTCTCCCTCCGGACACACCAAACTGATCAGAGACTTTGCATAGTCCCCTGTGCCTGTTCAGTCCAGTCCTTGGGTATCTTGACTGGATGTCAGTGAGCTGCATCTGCTCAAACAAGTCCTGTCTTCTAATGGCTGAAGGGGGCGCTCTGATCCCAGGTAAGATGGGGTGGAACTGATGGGAGGTTCTTCAACTCTTGTTCTACCTCTGTCCAATAACACATCTGTGGTCTTATTTTCTCCTGAAGTTTTTGACACAAATGGTATGATGATCTTGAGAATTAATTTTTTTTCAATAATTGACCAGGTCTTCTTTACGTAAGAACTGTGTACTCCTCCTTTTAACAAATGTTAGTCACGCTTCTTATGAAATAAAAAACCCCGGCTTTTTAATGTATAAAAGTACATATTCTCCTTTTTTTAGGCATCCCTCCACCTCTTATCTCTCAATGAAGTCATATATTAATTGACAATGCTTCTATAGTTCAGATAAATGGCACCTTGTTCTCAAATTTCTTTCTAATCCTCAAGCTTTTCCCTTTTATCCAGAGAAAGGGGTTTTGGTGCTTCCTATCAAATTAGAGATTATGAGACACATACTCTTTAGATATGATGGTCAAGGATTATGTCAAAGACGTGATGTATTGGGGTTTTAAATATCCTTGCCTTTGAAATCTTGGTCTTCAGTTTCCACTTAACTTTTCTAAGGGGGATTTATGGTTCAGAAATTGAAAATTAGGACCAGGTCTTGAATTATATTCAGAGCTAGAAGGGAATCTGTCATGACAGTTAGTGTGATCCAGTCATTAGCCAGACCTGTCTTCATGGTGCATATTCCCTGAAGGTAGAATTTAATCAACTTCACTGGATCTACACAATACCTAGAAATATATTTATATGAACAGGTGAGTGCTCCCAGACCCCTTTTAAATTGATAAAAAACCTACCTTATTTTACAGTCTCCAGAGGTGTATGTAATGATGGTGATTTATAAAGTTAGAGGAAAAGACAGACTAATAGGAAGTAATCGGTACTAATTCCACAGAGTACTTGGGGAAGGTTGACAAAGGGTCTGGCCATGCAGTCAGTGAGTAAAAAAAATACAGCACTGAGTATGTATGTTATAAAATAGACGATCTTTGTCATTGTATATAAAGCCCACAGAGCCTTTGCATAATTTGATTTCATTTTTGGTGAATGTTTTAAAATGCACATTTTAAAAAATAATGCAGGTAATTTTACATTTTTTTTCAGTTTTCTCAACTTGCTCTGTACAATGACTATGTATGATTATTGTGTTGTGAATGAGTCACTGTGTCAAAGTAAAAGCATTTCTGATATTAAAATTTCATTCTTGTTTCCTAAGAAATCTAATCAAAGTGATAGTAACATATCCTCACAAAGGATAGTCTATGAAACGATGGAGTACATTATTCACATGCCACAATATAATAATCAGAAGACCATTACACTTCATAGAATCCTATGCCCAGTGACAATACCTGTGATAATTGCAGCCATGAGCACTGGGGGAGGAAGGTGTATGAATCATTGAACAGACACTATTGTCATTAATAATAAACGCTGGGAATAAGGTGTTAAGGTATTCATCATGACTGACTATTCAGACTGCAGATTTATTTTCCAAGTTTGAATTGATGACCACATAAAATCAGAAACAACACCCACAGAAATAACAAAATGTAAGTTAATATATTACAGAAGCCTTGAAAACCAGTCCTTACTAATTATTGTAATGCATAGATATTTACACTTAGTGGTTAACTGCTGAAATAATTAGGAAATCTCCCTTTGGGGCTGCTTTTGATTAGGAGTGGGAGGTAGAAAAAGGGGTCATATATATTTCCCCTCTTATTTCCTACCCAAATCCTAAACTACCTTTGAGGCATATTTGATGACTTTCTTTTCCAGGATACTTTCTTTGGCTCCTAGACCTGCTGTTCTCTCAATTCCCAAATTGTTTATCATTTGGACCATGCCTTTTGTCACTTAGCCACATACAACCTGACACTGATGGACTTCTCCATAAAGATTATAAGTTTATTGAGGTCAGAGGCTGTGCATTATGTTAGTTGTTATTTTCCAGGACACGTGGCATTGTATACATGGCAGGCACTCAATAAAAATTTGCTGAATTATATGCAAATAATATCATTTTTGACCTTGTGAGGCATTCTCAGAAATCATTTAATTCAAGTCCCAGTTTTGTAGATGAGGAAAATGAAGCCAACAGAAGTTAAGTTCTTGATCAAGGTCATATGACTAATGTATAATTTAAAAATAATCCAAGCGCTTTATTTGCTCAGGATCTAGATGTCTCATTTATATTCTTACTTACCCTGTTTGTTTTCCTAACAGACTTCGCTTTTCACCAACAATGCAAAATTGCACCTCATCCCCTCTACTGCTGGGGTAAGTGAGAATTTTCATCATGACTGACTATTCAGACTGCAGATTTATTTTCAGAGTTTGAATTGATGACCACATAAAATCAGAAACAACACCCACAGAAATAACTTGTAGTTATTTCTTGTAGATTCAATGTAGATTGTAATTCTCTTTTACAGCTCTGATGCTGTGATTAATATGCACAAACACATTTGCTAATGCTTGTAAACTTTTTTAACTTGATGGTTTTAGGCTTCATCATCAAACCTCTATCCTTGGTCCCAAACAGAATTATTGCAACTGTCTGGTCACATAAAGCTCTGTTTTTGCCCCAGTTTTGTTACCACAATCAGACCTGTATTGTGGTTTGATGAATAGATGTTTGTCTCCCATACTATTCTGGGGTTGTTTGAGGATGAGAGAATCATATAATAATCACCTTGACTTCTCCATATCACTAGGCCTGTGCTTTGAGTACAGTAAGAACTTCAAAAGTGCTGAAAAATGGTTTTCCAGTCTAATATGATTTAATGATAATTACAAGAATCTGTTCTGGAGAAATCAGACACTTTGCATGAAAATGCTAACCAAATCATATTGCTTATTATCTTAAAGGAACAATTATAATATATTACATGTCAACACAAACCAGCCAATTTCCTAAAATGCGATTAAAACCCAGTAAAATATCTAGTTAGAAGTAACTACCAGGTTAGGAAATAAAAAAAAGCTTAACCAATTCATATTATAATAGTGATGTATTGGGACAGATGAACTTGTGGAACTTGAGTTGAACTTGTGGAATCACTACATTGTACACCCGAAACTAGCATTGTGTGTCCACTATACTCAGCAAAACAACCAAAAAAGCTTAACCATCTCTTCCTGATCACTGAACGCTTAGTAAGGCTGTTCATAATGTTTTGCATGCAGTAACATGTACAGTTTTAGCTGCATGTCATAAATATTATGTCTGTGATAGGGCATAGAAATGGATACACAGCAATAAATACAGTTGTTAGGGAAAACAAAGACAAGTTTACAATAAAAGCTTCATTTCTTGTAATGAACTGGTCATACGCAGCTTGAAGAAAAGTTGGGAATGGAATTGGGAAGAAGGGTTGAAGCCATTGTTTGTTAAGGGTTACAGAAGGAAGTGGTGTGAGGCATTGGGGTGACTAGGTGACAAAGGGCAATTTTAGGCAAATATCAGACTCAGAGGCACTGGTAAAGAGGCACTACCTTTCTGAGGCTGCTCCAAAGACTCCTGAACGGGAGACTGAGATCAATCTTCAGGTAGCTCACTGAGGCTTTAGGATGCAAAAAACACTTTAAAATAAGCAGCCAACTTTGCTTATTTAAAAGAAGAAAAGTTTTTAACCAGGAATCTTTTCTTATCACCACCCCATTCTAGCATGTTTGTCTTCTCATCTGCATGACTCCTTGCGCCACAGTCCCCTCTTAGGATCTACTCTCTCAGCATCAGCAACAGCAGGGACACTCCCATGCCCTTTAAATTCCATGAGATGCTGTTTCTTGAATGTCATTTAAGACTTCTACCTGCACATCCTGTTGTTAATAATGTTGCACTGAGTTTTAATGACCCAAGGATAATTTTTTTCCTTTATCAGTAATGTTAGGAAAATACTGTATTTAAAAAGATATGTGTTTTATGAAGTTTGCATATTGAAATCTAAGAAATGACTAATACAGGATGGAGTCTATGGAAATAGATATGATACAGTCTCAGCTTGCTTTGTTCCTCTTCACAGGGCATATCATTCTTCCAAGGGAATAAAATGCTCAAGTCCTTAAAAATATTCATTGGGTGCCTAGAATGTTTATAGCATTGTCAAGAGCATTGTGGAGGAAACACAGACAGTTCAGATAAGGATCCTGAGATAAGGTCTGTTCAGAGTCAGCTGCACAAACTGGTGGGAAGGGATTATATCCACATCCAAGATGCAGGAGTCCAGAGGAGTGGGGTTCTGTGTCACAGAGGGAATAGTAGCATCTGGAAGGAATTGGTGTCATCTTCAGGGTAAAGGTGGAAACTGAGTATGAGTATGAACAAGCCGGCACTCTTATTTAAAAGTAAATTTATTCTTTATAATGAGAGGTATTCCCATGGGAGTTGGGGAAAGGGTGATTCTATTTGGGAGTTGGATGTTCAGTAGTAGAGAATGGCCTTGCATTGAGGTGATTCTTTGAGAACCTTCGCATAGTAGGGATAATGCTTTGGGGCTTTGATGTAGAGGAAATCCTAAGACCCTGTTGTTATAAAGCTTTCTGTTTTCAGTTCCTTGAAAGAGGGGAGATAGGAAATGGGGCCATGGAGCACTAATTTGGGGACTTAAATTCTTGCAAGGTACTCTGTCTTAAGGCAACATGGACTGTGTAAGTAGAGATTTTAGGGTATAGGAACTAAACAAAACTATAGCTACCACCTGCTATCTGAGTGAATATCTGTTGTCTGCTGCCTAGCATTCACTGCCCCCTCTGAAATTTCTTTCGGTTGCCACCCCTCATTCTCAGCCATCAAGGGTGTGGTTTTGACCTCATTGCTGTCTGCAGCAATGAGTCCTGACTGTCTTGAATCTATCAGTGTGTCTCTTTCCTTCAGTTGATTAACTGGATCAATGATAGTCATGTCATACCAGTGGACAGAATTCAATGTGAGATGTTGCTGGGGAGGGCACTAAGGAGAAATGTCTACAAGAAAGAAAGAAGTTTCTTCTCTTTCTCTCTTCTTTGGACAGTGTAAGGAAGTAAGGTCCAGAACTGACACTGTGACTTTTGACTTTTATTGTTGCTATTTGTTTCTGTTTATTCTGTTTTGATTTGCTTTTGGCTTTGGCTTCCACAAGAATAAAACTTAGAGCCCTTGGAGGATGGAGTGGATGTCTCAGGGTGGGTCAGGGGTGGACTGGGGTAAAACAGATGCTGGCAGAGTATAGAGATGGAGAAACCAGACTCTTGGCGACAGTGTCAGGGCTACTAGATCAAGCTTAACCCTAAAGCTGGCCCCTATAGGGATGAAGAATGTTCCTGACACTGTCCTATTATAGATCTTTTAGGTATTGTTTTGGCATGATTCTGTGTATGTGTAAGTACATGTGTGTATTGAATGTGGGGGTGGGCATAGCAAGGGCCAACCAACTTGGTAATAAGACTGTTATAAAAATGAGCATGGAATGGCTCAGAATAGAGTGAGGCCAAGTCGTCTTATAGCAATGAAATGACCTGCTGTCAGTGTCAATACACCTAAAATTATCTTGGAAAATGCTAGTGAAGTAACTGAAAGATTCTAAATTAATGATAGTTCAAAACCACCTGAATCAAGAGAAATGCACAAAAATCAATACTTCTCTATACCAGCAACAACTGGTAAGCAAACATAGTGGAAAAAAAATTCTATTTACAATAGCACCCCAAACCCATTAACTAATTATGAGCCAATTAAAAAGGTCCCATATGAAGAAAATTACAAAAGCTTAAGAAAGATATAAAAGAACATTGGGGTACCTTTTAGCTAGATGGAAGGAGTCATAATTGTAAAGGTATAAATTCTTAATATTGTAACACTATTACAATTTATATTTGAATGACTTTTTAAAAGTTAAATGATTCTAAAGTTTTTAGGAAGAATTTATTTGTGAGAATAGCTGGTTTAAGAATTGTTATTTTTGTCTAAATATCAGAGAGCGTTTCTTCTTGCCAGGCCCCACATTAATTCAGTCTTTTTATAGAGAAACAAGTGAAAGTGTCACAACTTTGAGATAGACATCAGTTTGAAGGGTTTCTCAACAAAGTTATTTGATTTTCTCCCCAATATAATATTAAGTTAAAATAAAGTGTCACCTGAATTGATTTCTCAGCCCTCTGTTGATGGTAACCTTTTCTAGCAACCCTATTAAATGTTCTAGAGGAACTGGGGATTTACTCCCCCATCTTATGTGGGACTGTGGTTACAGCCTCCCACCCCTTCAAAGGCCAAACAGCCATTTAGTGATATCATCAGTTACAACTTTTCTTTCCCTTTTGAGGCACTGGAGGTACATTTCCTCAGTCTTCCAAGCAAGAATATGAAGTTGCACAGACTCAAAAATTCTTATGACAAGATGCAGCCTGAGAACAGATTACACTCTCCCTCTCTTTCTCTTATTAAGATGTGTATAAGTCATCTCGTGAGAACAGAATGACGGCCTAAGCCTGGCTACACTCTGCTCCCTGAGTGACAAAGGGTCACAGCAAAGAAATACTTTCACATTCATGTTCACATTTCATATTCATTCAGCAGACGTTTACAGCATTGGTTATCAAAGAAGTGCAAATTAAGTCAAGGAGATAACTGGTTTTAGTCAATCCTTTTTGATAAAGATAGGATAGTAAAGCCACTGATGGGTAATGAAAGAAGTACAGGTATGTATTGGCAGTAAGCATGCATATTGGGGCAAATTTTCTGGTGAGCAACCCAGCAATACACATTAAGGTATTTTAAAATGTTCATCATGTCTCACCCAGTAATTTCCCTTCTTCTTTTTTTTAAAGATTTTATTTATTCATTTGAAAGAGAGTGTGCACATCCGTAAGAGAGAGCACAGATGGTGGGGAGGGGCAGAGGGAGAGGGAGAAGAAGACTCCTCGATGAGCAGGGAATACAGCTCTCGACATGGGACTCCATCCCAGGACCCATGAGATCATGACCTGAGCTGAAGGCAAGACACCTAACCAACTGAGCCACCCAGGTGTCCCAGTGATTTCACTTCTAATAATGTCTTCCATGGAATAAGATATGCACCTGAAGATTGAAAAGGGCTTATTTTCCTCATTTTAAAGTAGAAAAATCTGGAAAAAGAGACATTAAACATTTAACAAGGAATAAATGAAGAAAAGGCCATGAGGAAATGACATGAGCCCTTAAAAATTAAAACATATTTTTCCCACACATCATTTATAATTTTTAAATTGAGCTATAATACATATGAAGTGCACCAATCTTGATTCCAAAATTCAATAACTTTTATATACATCCATAACCACCACCCTGACTGAGAGTATATTTGTGGTAGGTCAGAGGACTC
Organism: Zalophus californianus; assembly: GCF_009762305.2. Taxonomy (NCBI): domain Eukaryota; kingdom Metazoa; phylum Chordata; class Mammalia; order Carnivora; family Otariidae; genus Zalophus; species Zalophus californianus. Next base: position 21,034,159 of record NC_045601.1, on the reverse strand, counting down.
CTCGGATTGCCTCCTATTCAGTGTCACACCCCAAAGGTCGCTGCCATTTTTGTTCCATTGATTACAATTTGCCTGTTCTCTAACTTATGTAAAGAGAATTGCACATTACACTCTTTTGTGCCTGCTTTCTAAGGTGTGGAATGTAATTACAGTGCATTCGTTTTCACTAATGCATAATGTTTCATTTTATGAATATATCAAAATCTGTTAATCCAACCTATTGAGGGATATTTGAGTTGTTTCCAGTTTGGAGTTAGTGTAAATGAAGTTGCATCTTTTTTTTTTTTCCAAATCATATTTTTGAACATAAAAAAATGTTAAACTAAAGTGCTAATTTAAAAAACCTGGAAATACACATCTGATGAAGTATCAGTTTGAAAAATTCAGCTATGCAGAAAAAGACATTAGAAAGAAATACAGGAGAAAATTGACTGTGGTTATATTCCAATGGTAGTACTACAGATAAGATTGTACATGAAAAGTATATTAAAATGGGACTCTATTTCAGTTATGAGAAGAGGACAACAAAATATGAGTAAAGGTGGATTCAGGCTATTGATACCCTGCATTTTGGCTATTAAAGTATTGAAGATGAAGTGCCTTAGAAGGCTGCAGATAAGCAAGAGAATTTGATCGGGGAGAGGAATCTCCAGCTGTGGCAGAAGAGTGATTTTTCTCCAGACCTCAGGATAGAAGATTAATAAATAATACTTGAAAGGCCTCATGCATGTCACAGTTGTCCAATGTCAGACAGAAGTTGAAGCAATCTAAAGCTGTGGTCCAAGATGACAGAGTAGGGGTGGGGTGGGGATAAAGTTGCCCTGAGAGTTGGGTCTATGAATACCGATCGTGGATCAAGGATTCTTCTGTGTCTTGCTTAGTGGGCTACCCTGAGGACATTGGTGGTGACTTATATCCTCTGCTAGAAGAGTATTTGGAGAACCTCACTGGAAGAGGAGACTGCTGGATTCTCAAGGGGTATGGGAGGAAAACTATGTGGCCAGCTCAAGGAAAACATCCTTGCCTGTATTATAAAAAGCACAGTCCAAGGATTCTAGCGAGGTCTCCAAAGAACCCATGAAGAGTACCACTGAGGAAAAAGGTCAGCTTTCCTCACCCACCAGGCCTGAAAGAAACCATCACCAACTGCATTGGGATCACTCAGGGCAGGCTTTTCCAGACTCTTCTCCTACCTTCTACCTCTCTGATTTTAGAGGCACCAGACAATTCAGGTAGCCAGTGAAGGGAGGGGATGTGAGGGCTGGAAGCAAAAGAGAGAAGTCACCCATCTTTTACCATCACAACTCTAGGCAGAGGAGGGGAGCTTTATATATATTTATATATTTAAAATATTTATATTTATATATTTTTATTATGTTAATCACCATATATTACATCATTAGTTTTTGATGTGGTATTCTAAAATAATTATATATTTTAAAAAATATTTATATATTTAAAAAGCTTAGGATTTTCATTATTATGCAGACCTATGCACTTAAATTACTACCATGAGGTGATTATTGTGACTAACAGTGAAAAGGACCCATTTTTATTATTTAAGAATGATAATAACTATCATAAAAATCTGCCTTAAATTTCACCAGAAGAGTGAGGAGGAAGCAGCCACAGAGATTAACCTTAAATAGGCAGTAAGGAGAAAAATAAAGTTACATTCAGACTGTATTTTGGAGATTCCTGTTGCCACTTATGTATGTTTTCCAAATTTTATGCAATGGCATTAGTTAATTTTTGAATAAAAATGGGTTAAAAATAATTCTTAGCAAAAGAGACTGAAATACACAGCACGGACACACAGAAACAAAGAGTCAGAGGATTAACCAAACAGTGGCAATGTCCTCGACAGCAGCATTTGTCATGTCTTATGGCTACCTAACTTCCAATGTTTGAGAAACTTCTTATATTATGAGTCCCATCTTCCCAAGGTATAAACAGGGAATTCACTTTTCCAGCCTTTCTTGTAGTTAGGGTACAGAGGACATCAGCTTCGCCAATCAAACGCATCCACATGAAACCTTGCATTAGAAGAATGTAACTCGAGGAAGCAAGTGCTGAGCAGATTCCAATTTTTCTGGCATGAAAGGCAGTGGAATTGTTTTGTTTTCTCTGGAATCAGTGGGTGAGTCTCTTGTGCTCAGCATCAGCAGTGTGGGCAGCAGTGTCTGTGCCCAGCAAGGGCAGAAGCAGGACATCATCCTCTCCCATGGTGTGATTGGTATTGCCCTTGGCTTGTAGTCTCCAAACCTCTGACCCTTTGAAGATTCAATAAACTAACTGATGCCCTTTAATAAATAATTCAACTACTTATGCTAGCTAGGGTAGCTTCTTTTATTTTCATCTAGAGGAGGGGATGCCTTGGACAGAGCATCCTTCACTCTCCTCCCCATGGAAATGTATGCATTGAATACCAAAGCCTGATGCCATTGAAACACTTAACTAACTCCCTTGCTCATGAGACAAGTTTCATGATTGTCATTTGTGTCTACTGGGAGAAAATGCACTGAATATGCTGATGTGTTCTAGGCATTAAAACAGTTAGGTTTCTCATTTTTAATTCACAAATTATAATTCTGGTTTGTGCACAAGTCTTTTGTGAGCTTGCTTTATTATGAATTAGTCATAAGAGATGGATTTAGTCTCTGTATGCTGACAAAATCAAATTGCTAAATTTAAAAGCTAGGATTACAAACTGGGTCTTGTTATATTTTTTCTTTGAATCAGTTGACCTCTTGTAAAGACAGAGCCATGCACATTTCTTGGTGACACTTTGATATTGCCATGAGATTTTCCTTTCAATATTTACAGTTATTTATATAAGCTCAAGAAGAATTACTTTTGTGACCCTTTTTGGTCATGTTGAATATATCAATAAAATATGCTTTTTAAAAGGATAGAACAGTTCACCTTTAACAGCATTTTCTACATAATGCTTTAAAGTTTCAATCTGATCCCAAGTAGCTGCTCCCTCTTTATGAGCCCATCCAACCTAAATGAAAAACAAAAGAATAAGACTCTTATTGGAGTTAAATTCAGGTTTACAGCTTTCCATGTAAAGTGGGAAAGAGGAGCAATTAAAATAACAAGTCAATTTGGATATGGAATCAATAATCTCTCTCAGATAATAGGAAAGATCTTCATTTTGCAGAATTCTTTTTATAGGAATGATTCCCCTTTAATATTTAAACAATCTTATCAAGTGTTGTGAGATTCTTTATACTTGAGCTACAATCTCTCCTCTGGTCAATATATCACAATTTCTTTCATATTCTTTCGAGTAATTGAATCAACATAAAATATTGACTTGGTGACCAAGTAAATAAGGAGCTTGTTGAGAGAGAGTGATTCAGATTTGATGACTGTGATTTAGTCTCAAAAAGTTCTTCTGTGAGAAGCATAAAGTAAAAGAGTTCAAGGATACTTCAGGGAATTAACAGTACCCTTGAAAATGGTTTTAGAAGGAGTAGAAAGTGCCTGACCTAGATAAAGCACAAAAGTTATGTAGGAAGCATTAAAAGTGACTTTAGCTATCAGAAAGTAGATGGTTCTTTTATGAAAAGTTGTCCTGTAGAAATCATTAAAATCAGGATACTTCAGTTAATTGGTCTTAATTTAAATTTGATGGAGCAAAATCAGTTGATGGAATAATTTTGGAACAGATGAATAGATAGATATTTTTTTGAACGTATCAGAGAAGCAGTGGAATAACTAAAACTCTCTTTCATTCCTGGTGAGAGTGAAGAACATAGCAATCACATTTGGAAAACAATTTGGCAGCGTCTACTTTAATAGATGCCTAATCTCTGACCCAGCAATTCTACTCCTAGGTATATATCCAAGAGAATGAATGCATGCACCCACAAAAATACATGTGCAGCAATGTTCATAGCAGCTTTATTCATAATAACCCAACTGGCAATAATGACCAAAATATCTATCAATAAGAATGGATAAATAAATTGTGCAATATTCATAGAACACTACATAGGGAGAAAAAAAATCAAAAAGAAAGTCCAGATACAGATGATGGCATAGATTAATTTCATAAATATAATGTAAGAGTGAAAGAAGCCAGAAACAAAGGAGTACAAATCATATGATTATATTTTTATGAAGTTCAAAAACAAGCAGAACGAAGCTACAGATTTAGAAGTGAGAATAGTGAGTACCTCTAAGTGAGATATTGACTGGGAAGGGACACACGGCAAATTTCTGGGGTTCTGAGAATATTCTCAATCTTGACAAGATGGTGACTGCAGAGATGTATATACATGAAAAGTTCATTGAGCTGTATACTTGTAATGAGTGTGCTTTAGTGTATGTACTAAATACACTTTAGTGTATGTAGGTATGTATATACCTCAATAAAGCAATTTTTCAAAACATAATAAAGTTAGTATTCAGAGGAGAAAATCATACTTTATTACATCTTTCTTTTTTTCCTCACTTCTCAACCACTTTCAGCTTAGCAAACAAATAATTGTATTATCAGACATTATTAAATAGCACCAAAGGTTAATTGGTTCTCTAACTACAGCTCAGCTGCTGGATTGTTGCTAGTCTTACTTGGGAAAATCTTTTGCAACCACTATATTTTCCATCCCTTCAAACTGGTAGCATCAAAGCCTTTCATATAATATCATCCATCTCTTCCTGAGTGGCATTTATCATACTCAAAAACGACAGGCACCCTTTTCCAAAAGATGTTTTTCTCATTAGTTTGACTACCTATCAACATGACTTTATCAAAGCTTCACTCAGGTGAAAATCAGTGGCTTGTCCATTCAACCATATTCTTGTATCTACACAAAACTGCTGTGCATTGAACTGGCATAACTTAAAATTTTTTCCAGTTGCAATAAAAAACCAAGCTATATATTTGCTTTAAAAAAAATCAAAACAAAAACCAAATAAAAACAAAGGGGAAAAAGAAAGGATTCCAAACTAAATAAAAGAAACAGTAGCATGTAGCACCTGGAAAACTAAAGGGTAGGAGTAAAGTTTTGCTAAAAAGCCTAGGGATTAAATAAAAGCCTACAAAATAGATGTTAATCTCTCTACCCCATCCTTTTTTTCTCCACCTTGTCCCCAAAGTGCTGGCAACCAGATTTATGACTTTCAGCTGTTCCTGACCAGCCAAGGAGAAAAAACCAATAGATGTCATTTGGGTAGCCACTTCCTTCCCCAAATCCTGATTCTCTCGTAATTACCTTGCAGAAAAGCAGTTATGAAACTTGCCCCGTTCTCAAAGACGAATGAACAACCCAGTGTACTGGAGATTTCAGGAAAGATTTCAACATGAAAGAAACTAAAATAAAAAGAAACAGGGAGAAAAAGAAAGAAACAGGAAACTAATGTTATTTAAAAACCTATAAATAATATTCTTCGGAGAAGATGTTTTCATAATTGGGAAGAGGACACCATCAAAAAGTAATGGAGATAAGAAGGAGATCTTAGAAAATAAAAAAATACTATGGTAGAAATTTCATAAAGATCTATAGAAGAGTGGAATGCAAAAGTTAGTCAATTCTTCCAGAAAGTAGGGCTAAAATATGAAGAGATGGAAAGTAGGAGAAAGAACAAGTTAGAGGAGCGTTCAAGAAGGCATAATATCTGATTAGTAGAAATTTTAAAAATAAGTAATAGATAAAATGGTGGTGGTGGTGGTTGGGGATGGTTGCCAAAGAGAATACAGAATATGATTTCATGTTAAAAGGGCCCACTATGTGTCCAGCACAACAAATAAGAAAGGTCTTCCATCACACGCAATTTCTGAACACAGCTGAGGAGAAGAGGGGAATAATAGGTTCCACAAAAAGATTGTGAATCAGATTGACACTGAACTTTTCAATAATATATTGGAAGCTAGAAGATAATGGAACATTGACATTAAGAACACCAAGGGAAAATTCTTTCTGACTTGGAATTTTATATCCAGATAACCTTGTATAAATGTATAAAAAACTCATTTTCATATAGGCAAGATCTCAGAAACTTTTACCTCTCACAAAGTCTTTTTGGTTAAGCTAATGAAATAATTACTCGATAAATAAATCAACAAAGAAGACATATTATCCATAAAACAGAGGATTCAACAAAGGAGAGAGGATACAGTCTAAAGATTAATGGAAGTCCCTCTGTAGACAACAGAATACCAGGGAGAGAAAAATTGGCACACGTTGGATCAGAAGAACCAAAGCTCTAGAAATAATCTCAGAAAGGGGAACAATGGATTTGTTATATTCCCTGATGTGAATGACTACACCAAATGGTGATTTTCCCAGTTCTGTTGAAAATTTGGGAAGGAATTAGTGATAGGAAGCAGAAATTAAGAAAAAAAGGGAGAGAGAAGGTATAATCATTAACTTAACTAACTTCTAGAAAAATTAAATTATGTAAAAGAAAAATGACATTATCATTGTATAATGTGTGGCTCAGCATGGAAATCACTGACATGGCAATAATATGCAACAAAGCAAACACTGAATATCGAGAAGACAGAGGAAGCATGTGCAGATTGGAATGAGCACTGTGGCAGATTGTATTCTTCCAAGATGGCCCTATCAGTGCTTCCCATCCAAATGCTCTGCTATTATGTGATCTTGCCAAACTTCCATCCAGAGATGGAGTCTAATCCCCGCTCTGGCCTTATGACCCAGTTGTTACCAACAGAATGCAGTCAAAGGGATGCTAGATGATTCCAGAAACTAGGTCAGAAAAGGACATATAACTTACATCTGGTTTTCTTGGCAGTCCTGCTTTTAGAGCCTTCACCTGCTGTGTAAGAAGTCCACTGACTCTGAGACTGCACTGCTGGAGAGATCATGTAGAGAGATAGAGACCACGAAGAGGCCCCCAAGCCTTAGCTGCAGCAGCCTCTAGCCATGTATACCATTGCAGCAAAAATCAGATATGTGAATGTGTAAGATGACTCCTTCAAGATGACTCCAGCCTCAGGTGCCATCTGACTACAGCCACATGAAGGACCCTGGGACAGCTGGATGAGCCCACCTGAGCCTCACAGAACCAAAGAGCTGTGAGGAGTGATTACAACTGATGGGAGTTTTAAGATTGTATGTTTGGGGGTAGATTTTTATAAAGAAATAGGTGAGCCAAACAAGTGCTAAATCCTTATTTTTCATAGTTGGAAGTCAAAGAAGAGAGTATAAACAGAAGTATAAACATCTGGTTTAGAAACATGGTTGTAAATATAAGAACAACCCAAAGAGATAAAAGTAGTTGCTTTTAGAGAATAAAATATAAAGTGTAAGCCCTCTTGCGGCCATCGCTGAAGCAGCACCGGCCAAAATGAAGTTTAATCCCTTTGTGACTTCTGACCGGAGCAAGAACCAAAAACAGCATTTCAAAGCACCTTCCCACGTCCACAGGAAGACTGTGTCTTCCCCTCTCTCCAAAGAGCTGAGACAGAAGTACAACGTTCGATCCATGCCCATCCGAAAGGATGATGAAGTGCAGGTTGTGCGAGGACATTACAAAGGTCAGCAGATTGGCAAAGTCGTCCAGGTTCACAGGAAGAAGTACATCATCCACATCGAACGAGTGCAGCTAGAGAAGGCAAACAGCACAACCGTCCATGTGGGCATTCACCCTAGCAAGGTGGTTATCACCAGACTAAAACTGGGCAAAGACCGCAAAAAGATCCTTGAACGTAAAGCCAAATCTCACCAAGTAGGAAAGGAAAAGGGCAAATATAAGGAAGAAACAATTGAGAAGATGCCAGGAGTAAAATAATCTTATCTGTGACTTGAAATAAAAACTGTTAAAAATGAAAAAATATATAAAGGGTAAGAACAGGCGAGACAGGGGACCACTGTTAGTTGTCTTATGACATTTCACTTAAAAAAAAAAAAAGACTTATTTATTTATTTATTTATTTATTTATTTATTTATTTATTTATTTATTGGAGAGAGAGAGAGAGAGAGAGAGAGAGGGAGAGAGAGAGAGAGCATGAGCAGGGGGGAGGGGCAGAGGCAGAGGTAGAAGCAGGCTCCCCACTCAGCTGAGCAGGGAGCCCAATGTGGGGCTCAATCCCTGATCCCCGATTCCCAGACTCTGGGATCATGATCTGAGCAGAAGGCAGATGCTTAACCAACTGAGCTGCCCATGCCCCCCATGATATTTCACTTTTAAAGCTAAATGTGTGTAACTGTTTGACAAAAATAAAAATTAAATTAAAAATCAGCAAGAAAAAGGGGGATATCTGCCCTGCCCAGCAAGCATACCATGAGTACAAGATTTGCTTGAGGACGTGAGACGTGAGCATGAACACGCTTTGAAAACTCCCAACACTATTCATGTGCTTCATTTTACCTAGTATTCTTTTCTAATTTCCCATTCTGCCTTCAAGCTTATTATTCAACAAAAGTTTGAAAAGAATTCAGTTTAAATGTATGATGAAAATATGGGTTCTAGTACCAGTTTTGTACAAGCTCTTAACCAACTTAAGCCTCAGTTTCCTTCTTAATAAGGGTGTGGGCGGGCATGGATATGACATTGAAGACATGAAGTCACTTCCAAAATGTTACAAAATGTAGGATCTCTTGAACTCTACTCTAAAGCTCATCATTACTAGTTTCTAAGATGATCGGTTTTAAACGGTCTAGGACAGGAGTTGTCACTTCTTGTTCTCAGAAGCCATTTATACTTTTTAAATCAGTGAGCGCCCCAAATAGTTTTTTTTAATGTGAATGACATATTTTGATATTCACTTTATTAGAAATTAAAGACAAAAAATTAAAATAAACTTATTTGAAAATAACAATAAACCTATTACATGTTAACATATTTTCTTATGAAAAATCAGTTTTCCTAAATAAAACAAGGAGCAGAGTGGCATTGGCTTACATTTTTGCAAATTACTTTAATGCCTGGCTTAATGGATGGGAGTTATAACATCATATCTGCCTTTGCATTCAATCACTGCAGTATCACTCATTAGGTAACCTCTGGAAAACTCCACTGTACACTTGCCTACAGAATGAGAGTGAAAAGGGCAATTAATATTTTGATATTATTATAAAAATAGTTTAACCTCATACATCCCATGGAAAGGCTTTGAGGACCTCTGGTGTAAGACATTAAAATGCACTGACTTTGAAGAACTTCAAAGATGTAACCTCTAAAGAGTCAATCAATCTTTAGAAAGTTAGCAGATAACAAATAGATTAGAGATGAGCCATTTTTCATTGTTTAAAAAACATGGTTATGAACAGGGTGTATGAAGGGACTCAGAGAAGCGGCATAATGCAATGGATAAGAGCGCTGCCTCTGGAATTAGACTGCACGGTTCAGACCCTGGCTCTGCTCTTTATCAGCTGTGACAACTTGGGCAAGTTACTGAGTCTCTCTGTGCCTCCCGGGTTATTATCCAGTTAAGTAAGTCAATATCTCTAGACACTTAGAATATTGCCTGGCACATTAATTAGTACTACCATATGTTCATGAAATAATAGAAGCTGCTTCCAGGGGAGAAAGGTGAAACTCAGTTCATCATGTGAACGCTGATCATAAGGCAGGGTGTCTGTGTCTGTCCAGGCTTCACCACTCATGGGTCACATGACCATGGGCAACTATTCTACCACCTGACCCCTAGTTTCACTGAGCATGCATCCTCTGCAAGACTGTTGTGGGTCTCAACTGATAAGATATTTGTGAAAACATTTGGAAAAAGTTCAGTGTTGAGCTGCTCTGCGTTGGTGAAGGGTTATTCTGATTCACACTCTCACCTGTGGGATGATCGGCCTTCAGGAACTGTTACAATTTTTGATAACCGTCTGTCCTTCTGGCTTTCCTTTGCCTTTGGGTATCAGCAATGCAACTACTGAAACATTCCTCTCTCTGCCTCTTGGCATTTTGATTTCTGTTTTCTGTAGTGTTCCTTTCCAAAGTAACCTCATTAGGTGGTTTTGGGATATATGATTTAGTTTTCACATCATGTAACATTTGCTGAGTTTATCAATCCCCCGGGGCCTCCACAGGACAGTAGGGAGGAGAGAGACAAACACTCTTAGAAATATTATTACTGTAATTATCCACTGTGAAAGAGATGGTTTTGTTTTCGATTCAAAGCATTGCCGGGAGGAGGGAAGAAGGAGAGCCTCGCCAGGAAAGCTGTGTGGCCAGTGAGCACTTGGGCTCAGACGGCAGGCTGACTAGAAGGATGAGAAGCCACACAAAGTCTGGCCCCGTTCCATCAAGCTTAGATCTGAGGGAGATGAAGTAGGTCCAGCAACTCAATCTCCTAGAGCCAACATCAGCCTCTCAAGCAGGCCTAGTGATTGATCAGTCCCCTTGAGCTGCAGCTAGGAGTTTGGATTCTTAATTTAATAATTCTGTAGCCTATAAAATACAGTCAAAAACCGTTCACAGAACAAGGTCTTGACAGTCTCCCTTTGTCCCGCCCCTGTCATGGAGCTGTGACAGTTTTCGGAATCTGCTGTGCTGCTCCTCTGCATTTTTGCCTTTGCACGGGCTGGTGCCTATGTGATACCTCTGTTTTGAGGCTTGGTACACTTATTTTTCCCTCAAGATTCAGGTCAGTCGCTAACTCCTCTGGGACTCCCTAAGAAAGCTTAGGCGGTTCGTTTTGGTCTACTTCCATCTAGCTCTAACTTACAGCATCTAGACTTACTTAAAGCCTCTAGGGCATTTACTCATGCATATTGGCTTGACACATCTATTTCTACACTGGATGTTGAGTTTTTTTGTAGGTAAGAGGTCTTGCCTGGGTACACACATTTCTGTAGCCTTAGGATCTTTCACAGTTCTTACTGGAATATCAGTAAATGTCTGTGGAATGTATACATGAGTAATGCCAGGATTGCAACACATTTGGAGTTCTACCGTGGGGCAAAAATGCTGACCACCTGTGGGAAGCTTCCTTCCTTGGATCCTGGACATCATGCTCTTGAGGCTGATAGTGAGAAGACAGACAGAGTGAGTGGTGTCAATGAGGGGACTGTGTAGATGAGGGTAAAATTCAGCTTCTTGAAAGACTGGTTGTATGTGGATGAGGGCAGGAGCTAGTGGGATGGGAGCATGGTGAGCCAGAGAACACTGCAGTTCAAGGCTCTATCCCTCCAGCACTGCTCAGGTGATAGAAACAGGTAGATTTCAGTCTGAATTCAAGAGGTAGGATGGTGCAGAGGTTGGAATTTGGGCTTTGGGCATTGTGCAGACCTGGCTGGGTTCACATCTTGTTCCCACCACTAAATGGAAGCTTGATTTTGAATGAGTAATAGAATACCAATCTCTATTTTCTTGTTTAGTTCTGTCTGAAAACAGGACTACATATTCTTAAAGCACTGAGTAGTTTTATAAATTAAAGGTGATTAATTTTGTAGAATTGGGTTTCAAATTTCAGCTCAGGCCCTTACTGAAGTTGTAGGGTAGCCTCCGGGTTTTTTTTCTCTTAAAATGGGCATAAAGATAGTACTTGGAGTGTTGTAAGCATTAAATGAGAGAATACATGTAAAATGCTTTCATAATACCTGGCATAAGCGTTTAGTAAATGTAAGCCAATATTTTTATTAGGTAATATATGGAGTATCCAGAACATAACAAGCACTCCTCACATGTTAGCCTCCTTCTCTTTCAGTAAGGTGGAGAGGGACAATTACACTGGCTTGGTCCTATTCCAGTGGTCATTTATTTTTATAACGGTCAGATGAAAAAGTTGTATGAAAACGTGAGCTCCTTCCTTCCTCCCTCCCTTCCTTCCTTCCTTCCTTCCTTCCTTCCTTCCTTCCTTCCTTCCTTCCTTCCTTCCTTCCTTCCTCCCTCCCTCCCTCCCTCCCTTCCTTCCTTCCTTCCTTCCTTCCTTCCTTCCTTCCTTCCTTCTTTCCTTCCTTCCTGATTAGAGCATTTGAAACAACATCTGTTGGGCTTCACACAATGCAGGTAACAGGTGCCTGTAGTGTTAAATTTCCTGTGCAGTCTGGGGATAAAGAAGCAAAGGTTAATGGCCATTTCCTTTATGTTCAGTGACCATGCATTTCTTCCCCAAAAACACATGAAAGCATTGCACTGAAGAGGGTCAGCTTCAGAAACTCTCATTCCCGCTAACCTGTGACTCAGGATAAATCACAAACTCACCTCCACACTGCTGTCTGGGAGGACACACATGGGAGCCAACAAAATACATTTTGACCAAAAATAGAATTATAAGTATTTCATCTATACTGAAGAAGTACGAGGCAGGAATGGTAGGGCCCTGGAGGAGAAAGGGAAGGAGAGGAGACAGTATTACCAGCCTGGCTGGAGTTTCCACCCCATTTCCAAAGGGCGCTGAAATGCAGGCTCCCGAGCCATGGCTGGGAGAGCCTCCTGTGATGTTTGGGGCTCAGGTGGATTCTCGGCCTTATCTAAATCTAAAAGAACTCTTTTCTCCTCCAGCCTGTGGGAAGCCAGAAAAGACCTCTCCTCTACAGGGAAGGTGGGTGGCCTGGTTCAGGGGATTAGCAGGTGCAGTACAGCAGCATCAGCTTCCGTGGTGTTGATCCAGGCAAGATAGTAAGGAATATCTCAGGGCTGCCTATCAGTTGCTCAGTGGCTTATGAGAACAGAGTGTGGGTAGCACTGTGTTCTTTTGGACAAAATTTTTTATAAGCCTCCAGAAAAGCCTACCTTCAGTTCTTGACTATGCTATAGTTTCATATGTGTTTACTCCTAATTCCTGAAAACATTGACAAGGGAGATTTGCCCAGATGTAAACTATTACAGCTATAGTAAGATCTATATTCAGAAACAATTTATATTTTAATTTTATCTATTTATCTTTTTTGCATGTGTGCATGCAAGTAGGGGGTGGACAAAGGGAGAGAGAGAATCTTAAGCAGGCTCTATACCCATTGCGGAGCCCCACATGGGGCTTGATCTCACCACCCTGAGGTCATGACCTGAGCTGATATCAAGAGTCAGACACTTAACTGACTGAGTCACACAGGTGCCACAAAAATAATTTATATTTTAGATAGGTATCTTAGTCCATTCAAACTGCTCTATAGCAAAAATACCACAGCCTGGGGAGCTTAAATAACAAATCTTTATTTCTCACAGTTCTGGAGGCTGGCAAGTCCAAGATCAAGGCTCCAGCAGATTTGAACTTTGCCCTTAAAAGGATTTCAGCCTTTGGGGGACCTGGGTGGCTCAGTCAGTTAAGTGTCTGCCTTCAGCTCAGCTCATGATCCCAGGGGTCCTGGGATTGAGCCCCATATCAGGCTCTCTGCTCAGTGAGGAGCCTGCTTCTCCCTCTCCCTTACCACTCCCCATTTGTGCTCTCTCTCTCTCTGTCAAATAAATAAATAAAATCTTTAAAAAAAAGCATTTCAGCCCTTTAAAGGGCACTAATCCCATTCCTGAGGCCTCCACCCTCATGACAATATCACCTCCCAAAACTCCCACCTCCTAATACCGTCCCATGAGGGGTTGGGATTTCAACATGAATAGGGGGCTGGGTACAAACATTCGGTTCATAATGGATAGCTTTATCCAAATTATCAGAAATGGGGCAATTATAAATGTTAGGATAGTTTCTGATGCTGATAAACAAGATTAGTGGCACTGGCCTTTACTCAGATGGAAATAGTTGTGTGGTTTTTCTGACTCAACCAGTCTGCCTGCCACCCAAGCCATGGATGTTGTTATCTGTTGATTGTACTGATCATAGCAGGTATAGACCTCTGTGTTGGGGCAGAGTCATAGGTCTTTGTGCAGATAAATCTGCACTTCTGCTAAAAGGGTATGCGCTCATACTTCAGGGGTTAAATACTTATAACTAGAGGAAACAGAATAGCATACCATGTTGTCTCATCCAATGAGCAGGAGCTCTTCAGTGAGACCTGTCTTATGTGCAGAGTGACTTTAAGATTTCAGAATAAGTCTCCTTACCTAAGATCTTTTTGAAATCATGGATTTTAAGATGTAGAATTTACTTTAACAATTTTATGTTTGACATGGGTTTTAGAATCAGTTCTAACACTGTACTTGTGTGCAGTTTTTCACCTCTCTACATTTAATTTTCTCAATGTGGAAGTTGGGTGGAATCAGGATTGTACTGGATAATTAATCAATTTCCTTTCTGCTCTAAAACTTTTTGAAAAAGATTCTTTGGTTATAAACAGATTCATACCAAAGAGAATTTATCCCTAAATAATTCATAAACACCAATAAATAGTGATCCACTCATTGGATCCCAGTATATGTTCCAAAACTATTTTTTTATGTCGGAGAAGAGAGAATGTTTTGTCAGATGTTTCTGAATCAGAGTCACAGCCGCAATAGGAAATAGCTGGTACACTCAAATTGACACATTTAAGAGAATTTAAGGGAAAAAAACTATTTATGTAGGTATCAATGGGATTAACTACACTAATAAATTATAGCAAATACCCCAAATAAACAACAGTAAGAACTATCCCTTCCTCTAGGCCTGAAGAGGTAAAGAGAACAGAGTGGTTACCAGGACCCAGAGAGAGAGACATAGAACATTAGGATAAGAAAGATGCCATGATCTTAAGTAGGAAGGATACAGTTCTTGCCAACCTGTGGCACTACAGGAAGGGAGCCAGGGAATAACTCACTCTCTTTCTTCCCTCTGATCTCCTGTCTGTGTCTCCTGTTGATCAAATCAAATCCAAAACCTGAGAAGAGGGGGCCCCTGGATTTATTAGTTAGAATGTATATATATTGGGGAGGGGAGAGAAGGAGGTAGAGAGGAAAAGAAAAAGAGGGGAAAAGGAGAGAGAAATGTATTTTAAAGAATTGTTCACTGCAATTGATTCACTGCAATCAATCTCTTGATTGTAGAGGCTGGCAAGTCCAAATCTACTGAGTAGCCTGGCAGGCCTAAGACCAGGGAAGAGTTGATATTTCAGTCTTGAGTCTGAAGGCAGTCTGAAGGCAGAGCTCCTTCCTTCCCAGAGGACTTCAGTCTTTGCTCATAGGCCTTCAACTGATTGCATGAGGCCCACCAACATTAGAGGATAATCTGCTTTACTCAAAGTCAGCCAAACTAAATGTTAATCACCTCTAAAGAAATCTTAAAAATAAAAAATAAAAATAAATTTAAAAATCTTCACAGCAACATCTAGACTGGCATGTGAACAAACAATGGGCCAATCCAAGTAGATACATACAATTAACCATCATAGAACCCATACCGGTCAGCCTCTCAATACAGAGGATTGAGAAAGGTGGAGAGAGGATCTGGGGGAGGGGAACACAAACAGAGAATATTTGGCAACCCAGGTATATAGAAATGCCTACCAGGCTTCCTGAGAGTAGGAGGTAGAAGCATTTTGTACATTGCTTGGTTCCTAGTGCCTAGCACAATACCTGGCACATACTGTAGTACATTCCCCAAGAGTGTTGGCTGAAATGACTTGAATGTTATAAAAGCAAGTTCCGAGAAACAAGTGTTTAGTGAGGTGGCCCTAGGGAGTAGCAATATCTCAAGAGCAATTTGCAAGAAAAAGGTAAATACCACCACAGTTTTCTATCATCTTTTGAGTATAGAACAAAGCACCACATCAAATCAATCAGATGTAATGATATCTTCTAAGGTTCAAGACCAGATGACATTTCCAAGCTTCACTCTATGCCTTGTTAATAGAATAAATTTAGTCATTGAACTGGATGATCACCTATGCTGGCAAAGACTTTAAATTGCTCCCTTTTTAACCATGCAATTATATAAAGGATTGGTTATATTGTTGGGCTATGATGGACGTCATTTATCAGGTAAATAATCTCAAAAACAATCTAGCCTTAATGGTCCTCACCTGTAAGGAATGTGACACCAGATTTACTCCCAGCAAAGAAATGGGCTGGGAATCAGAATGCATCTTATGTGTTTCAGGACAGTGAAGATAGAATGCAAATGAATAAAGTTGAAAAGACCTGTAAGTAAAGTGCACCTTGGCTTATATGACACATTATTT
This sequence comes from Zalophus californianus, assembly GCF_009762305.2. NCBI lineage: Eukaryota > Metazoa > Chordata > Mammalia > Carnivora > Otariidae > Zalophus > Zalophus californianus. The sequence continues at coordinate 21,018,181 of NC_045601.1, read as the reverse complement.
TTGAAGTCACTGAAATGGTTGTTCAAAAGCTACTGAAATATTACCCTTTGAGAAATCAGTTTTTGGCCAGTTCATTTTCGTCTTCTGAAAACCAGGAGCAGGGCAGCTATAAAGGGAGAAAGGAATGGTGAAGGTCATGGAGATGCTGAATGACACCTCCAAGGCCATTGTGTCACCAAGGAGTGTAGCAGCTATTGATCAAAATGCCAGTTTGGCTTTGTGTTTCAGTTGGTTCTGAGAAGAATCTTTCTCTTCTTTCTGTTGCTTTCCTGGTTTGCTCTCATAATGAGCAGATCTCTGAAATGGAAAATTAGTCATTGAGCATCAGAGAACAAAATTAAAGGAAATATGTAAATACGTCATACAGGCATGTGAGGCACAGTAGTGCTGCTTCCTATGATATTATAAAAAGAAAATGTCTTACAGGGACAGCTTGAGGCAAAAGTATGAAGTGGCTGAAAGTTGTCACTGGAACACATGCTTTCTGCACCTGTTTCTGTCCCTTGTCTAAAGTCTTTACCATTCCCCCAGCACGTGTGCACACCCGCATACGCATGCACGCGCACACACACATCTCCTGCAGCTATCCTGGGTCTTATTCCTACAGAGCCTGATTTAGCTATTTCTCAACTAAGTTGGAGCCACTGGATTTAACTCTGTGTCCCCAGAGCTTAGCACACCACCTGGAATAGTGAAGATGCCCAATAAATCTTTTAGGAGTGAATGAAGCTTCAGTAAGACATTAGATGAAAGTGGCTCAGCCACTTCTGGGGTTGGGAGTGTTTACAATTTACTAAGGGATTCTTAAATCTAGAACCTCGAATGACAGAATTTCTAGCAATGTGATAAGCAGCAGCCACAGACATGAGAAGTTAGTCTTGCCTAGCAGTGATGATGTCATGCCCTTTTCTGATTGTAAACAGAGGTGATTCCTGGCATTTCTCAGAGTTCTGGGTTCTGTCTCCATCAGGAGCATGGAGTCAGAGAAGGCTTCCAGAGTTGGCAGCCATCCCTCCTCTTCTCCCATGTAAATGGGGTGCCTCTTTTTCCAGTCCTCTGAGGGAAGCATGGGCTAGGATGGTCTAGACGCCCATTGTCAATATCACCCTGTGTGTTCAGCCACCTCTCTTCTCCAGAGTAATCTGTTCTACCAAGTTAATTCAAATTCCATAATGTCAGGCCTATGTCTCTGTTTTCCACCAGAACCTAGTAAAATATTCTACAGATAAAAGTTGTTAAATAAATACTTTTTTTCCTTCATGGATTTCAACTTGCTGGTAAGAACTATAAACCCTTGAACCTCTGGTTTCCCTAAGGAAGTTACTTTTGAATTTTCCAATATCTTCTTTTTTTCTGGTTTAATATTACATATCTAAATTCTTGCTCAGAATACTCTCTAGTGACTTTTCCTTCCAAGGGTCAGTTTATCCCAACCCATGGCTAAGAATAGGTCCCAGCATGCCAAAATACTGACCATCCTTCCAGCCCGAGACCATTCACAGAGGGCTCTGAGTAGCTCAGGGCTCTGGCCCAGCTGCCTCTGGGCAGGAGCAGTGTCTCTGTTCAACCTAACTTGCTGTTCAAAAGTTATCATTTTCCTTGTGCACCATGATGTGGGGAGAAAGAGTTGAAAGCATTGTTCTATTGCAGAGGTCAGCAAACTTTTTCTGTAAAGGGCTGGTGGGTAAATAATTAGGCTTTGGGGGCCATATGGTCTTTGTCTCAACTAAGCTCTACAATGCAGTATGAGAGCAGTCACAGACAATACTGAACAAATGCGTGTGACTGTGTTCCAACAAAACTGTTTAAAAGATAGGTTGCAGGATGGTGATTTGGCCTGAGCGTCATGTTTGCCCACCTCTAGTGCACGGGATGAACTTTACTCTCCTTGCTGCAGGTGATGTCCCATGGTGCTCCCCTGTCAACCATTCCAGCTCCACCTCTTTTACTGGCTCAAATGTCCCACATCCTGGGAAGCGGTCCCCCTCGTCTCCAAGCAGAGTTACATGGCCTGTGTCTCCTCCCACAGCCACGTATTCACACACCTTCCCACTTTGATGTAATAACATGTTGTAAGGTCAGTCTTCTCCATCAGACTATAAAATCTTTTATGGTAGAGAATGTATCACAGTTCTATCTATACCCATTAGATACAGGATAGTATTTGTCACATAGTTGGTTCTCCATACTTCTTGCATGAAGAAGGAAAGAAGGAAGGAAGGAGGGAAGGAAGGATTCTCTCGGGTTGAACATTTTTATATATAAAGTTTCATTGCCTCCAGAGGGGGTCAGGGGTAAGTGTTGGTGATAAACAAAGATGAGTGAGGGCAGGAAAGAGAAGGGGTAGATAGATTTAAGGAGGAAGTAGGGCTAAAGGAGTAGGAAGTTGTCTGAATTCTACAAAGTTCACTGGCTGCCATTGAGCCTGCATTATGTCTGAATTATTTGGTATTATCTCCAGATAAACCAGCATCATAAAAATATATGCCTTAAGCAGTGAGATAAAAGGTTATTGTGGCAAAAAGCAATTCAGCAATGCATTTGCAGTAACTCTGGGGCTCTAGAATGTATGACAAGCAAATGAACCAGAAGTAAGTGAATCAGAAACCATAATAAGGAACAATGGCAATCTACAATTTAGTTCATAATATACCTCAATTATAAAGTACATCTAGAAACTTTATGAATTAATTTCTTTTTCTTCCTCTTTCTTATGAATTGTCTCCAGGTTTCCCCTGTGGTATAAATACTCATATAATGGCATTTTCAGTGTAATTTCATTTCATCCCAGGCAAGACCTAGAGTAGAAATTTCCCTAGACTAAAAAAATAAACAGTGCAAAGTTTCATGAACTAGTCTGAAGTGTCTCTCTCTGAGTCATGTTTCTCTAACTGCTAGGGCTTCACCCCTAAATATGTTAGTGATGGGTAATATATAGTGAAATATAAGAAATAAAATTCGGAAAATGCCACAAATTAAAATAATATTCCTATATACATGCCATAATTTGTAAATTTTAAATAACTTCTATATACATCATTCTAACTTGTCCTTAAGATCTGAATGTTATAGGAACCTAGACTATAGGTACAAAGGCTTCCAATCTTTTGATTTTTCAATATTGCCTTATATGGTCTACTTTGAGACACTGAAGAGACAGGCAAAGCCAAAGTTTGGTATTTCCCACCAAACACCAGTCTCCTCCCAGCATGTAATACTGTCATGTGCCTGGCAAAAATAAGTTTATTTTTTCTACTGATTTTTTTAGCATATACTAAATGTTCTATGCACAGAGCTGTGACTTAATAACAAATAAGTTGTAATAGGTACAAAGTTTTGCCTGATAGCAAGTTGTTTTTGAAATTCCTTTCCCAGGCTAGTATCACGGAACTTTTTCAGTTCTTCCGAAGTGGTCAAACCTTCACCATCCAGAAGGTAAAGTCAACAAGTTAGAAGAGGCCAATTCATATCAAGAGGACAGCATAAGGATAAGATAAAATATGTGTGCTCATCCTTGCGCAGAAGTTACAATGTATTGAGAAAAGGCTGTTCAGTTGAGGTCCATAGGGATAAGGCTATTCTCCTTTGTAGAGTGTTTATGGCCTCTCTTAAGGGAATGGTCATTCCTGATGTCCATTACCAGGGAAGAAGGAAGTTCTCAGATTAAAAAATGAAAACTATGAAGGTAGGTCTTAGGTAGAGGGGAGAGAACACTATCTTTGTCTCTCTGAGTCTTGTTCTCTTTGTTATAAACAGAAGAGTATAAATGTTGTCTAGCTCTATGTTCTCAGGAGACTTGGAGGATGTGATGGTAGAGATGTAGAGATGTACCTATGTAGAGATGGACCCAGAGGAGGATGAGTTATTTACCGTGAGCCTCAGAGAGCAACTGGTATCTGTTAAGTAGATGTATCTACAACCATATTTCTCTAGAAATGGTTTTTTTTTCTTCCTTTTTTTATGGCTTAGGGAAAGTCTTACCCAAATGTTTCAGCCTTGCATCAGCTATCCCACTAGGTACACAAGGTCAGATCTGGAGCTTCTACTAGGTACTTGAAGAAGTGGCAGGGTTCTCTGAGACTAGAGTGGAAACACCAGAAGGAAATAAGGAGAGCTTTCTGAGGCTAAGTGGGGCTTAGGATACAGTTGGGACTCCATAGTTCATTGGCCACCATCCATGTAAAGATCTTCTTCAGGTTCTAACCTTCATTCATTATAAAAAGGGCCATGGGTGCTTGGGCCAGGTAGGGACCTTCCAAAATCATACAGTCCATTCCCCAGGGTCTAGATAAGATTGAAGCAAATGCAGTGTCAAACCTACAAAGCAGTGAAACAACATATTGGCTTATAACACTGCTTTGAATCATTTCAACTTATGGTAATAATGCTCTGATAACATTAAGCATGTAATTTGAAAACACACAAGATAATAGTTTAAATTATACTTTTAATGAGATTAGTTTCTCAGCTTTTAATGAGATTAGTTTTTCCTTCTTAGCTTGACTTGATTCTTCTATTTATTGCTCCTCACAACATACCAGAGGACAATATTTTTTTTTAAGTCCTAAGTATATACTATGGTGATGGAAATAAGCTGAATTAGTACACAAAAACTTTTCCCTCGTTGTCCTAAACCAGTTAACCTAGGACATTTTGATCATTGCCAAAAGGGGAAAATATTTTTGGCTTTCATTCATGCTTAACTATACCTTGTCATACCCACAATAAAACTTTTCCTCTCATGTTTCTCAAAAATTAGGAGACCAGTTAAATTATTCATCACAAGGTAGCGTACACATTAAGATCAGCTTTTGCGAAAATGTTTTTTTTTTTTTTTTCTGCTGTCAGTTATGCCACTAGGATATATTGGATTTATGCTGAGGCAACATTCCGGGGCATTTGAGTAATAAATCTTGCCCAAGTTCTCTGAGAAAGCATATTTCACTGGCCAAGGGAAATGCTCCTTTTATTTAACCAGCAACATAAAGAAAGCAAATGTTTTCAGTATCAGCATTTCCCTTGGCCTAATATATGTTTTAACATTCTATAAGCTTAAATGATTTTAATGGCCATATGTTCAGGAAACAAACACATAAACAAGATGTAGAGGAATTTTTCCTTCAGTGTTTTCCTTTCTAATGCCTATTTGGGGAGAAAAAAAATCTTAATTTTTGTATCTTGAAGAAAACATTCAAATCCCTGAAGTTATCCCTGGAGCACATCAAGGGATATGTATTAGTAATTATTAGGATCTAATAGCTAGCATTTACTTAATGTTTACTATGTGAAACAATTTTTAAAAAATGTTTTGAATGTTTAGAAATGTTTTGAATCCTCATAACAAAGGCTCTGTAGTCTAGATTCTTTTATTGTATTAATCTTCGTTTTACAGCTGAAGACATGGAGGTGCAAAGAGGCTACATAACTTACTTGAGGGGCACCTGCATGGCTCAATCGGTTGAGTGACAGACTCTTGGTTTCCGCTCAGGTCATGATCTCAGAGTCATGAGATAGAGCCTCCCCGCCCCCTTCCCCCATTGGGCTCCACTCTCAATGGGGCAACTGCTTGAGATTCTCTCTCTCCTGCCCCTCCCCCTGTGTGCGCTCTCTCTCTCTCAAATAAATAAATAAATCTTTAAAAAACATAACTTCCTCAAGGCACCACCACCATTAAGCGGCAGACAGAGTGTTCAACTTGGAGTTGCTCCAGAACCTGTGCTCTTAGCCACCAGGCTACCTCGCACCCTATCATCTATTGTCTGCCTCGTGCCAGATGTCTGACATGCAATATTGCTAATACCAGCCACAGTGGGAAAGTAGGTATTTTGACCTTTCATTTTCTAGATGAGACACAAGAGGCTCACCACACCCAAAGAACTTGCCATGGCTCCCATGGCTCATGAGCAGTAGCTCTGGGATGTGAACTGTGATCTTCTGATGTTACAAGCTTCCTTCTAAGACCACATATTTTTGCTCAGTTGAGTTGCAATGAAGATGTTTAAAGTTTTCACTGTGCACTCTTAAGATCTACTTTGGGAGAGAATAACCTAAGAGTTAATTCTAGAGCTTCCAAAGGAACTTTCCAAGGGAATTTATATATTCACAGAGGAAATTACATTAAAGGTTAGGTTCCCAGGATAATGGTGACTGGGGCTTATAACTCAGAGGCAAGCTATGAGTTGGGGATCAGGCTAGACTGGTTTTCTAAGGAGGTCCCCTGGGAATTTAAAAGTGGGTGGTGAAGTGTTAGAAAAAAAGAAAAAGATGAGGGGCACCTGGGTAGCTCAGTCATTAAACGTCTGCCTTCGGCTCAGGTCACGATCCCAGGGTCCTGGGATTGAACCCCATATCGGGCTCCCTGCTCAGTGGGAAGCCTGCTTCTCCCTCTCCCACTCCCCCTGCTTGTGTTCCCTCTCTCGCTGTGTCTCTCTCTGTCAAATAAATAAATAAATAAAATCTTTAAAAAAAAAAAAGAAAAAGATGAGGCAACACAAAAGACACTTGTGTATAGTACCTAGAATCTGGATTTGGGGTCTTTGGAAGCCCAATAATGCTTTTATAAAATCAGCTGAAAATGGGCCAAAAGCCACAAAGCCAACTAGATAAAATGTTTCCAAGTAGATTCAACCATTTTTGGGTTAGGCTTTAAGATGGTGAGTTATAAAGCCTTCTAGTGTATCTCAACATATTCATTTACACCTGCCATTTAAATAAAGTGCAACTTCAAAATAAAGAAATACCCTGCAATAATCTTTTCTTTTCTAGAACATCCAAAAAAGAACTTTTAAACTACCTTAGGGAACACAGTGACTGTACAAGTGAAAACCAAGGGTTGTTTTAAAAAACAGACGGTTTCACTTATTTGTGGAACATAAGGAATAGCAAGGAGGACATTAGGAGAAGGAAGGGGAAAATGAAGGGGGGGGTGGAGTTCAGAGGGAGAGATGAACCATGAGACACTATGGACTCTGAGAAACAAACAGGGTTTTAGAGGGGAGGGGGGGTTAGGGGGGAGGGGTTAGCCCGGTGATGGGTGTTAAGGAGGGCACATACTGCATGGAGCACTGGGTGTTATATGAAAACAATGGATCACGGATCACCACATCAAAAACTAATGATGTATTGTATGGTGACTACCATAACATAATAAAATTTAAAAAAATAAAATAAAATAAAAAACTGTTGGTTACTCTATTCAGGGGTTCATTGTTTAGTTATTTTAAAAGTGTCCATCTATAAACGGTTTTAAGGTGCAAATATGAGAGATTAATAAGACAATTAGTTAAGAGATTTGAAAGACCTTGTAGGAACACTAAGAACAGCAGGATAAGACCACAATTAGTTAACTGACATGAAAAATAGCTGAAACCTCCTGTCCCAGCAGGGACCTCATTTTGTGATGACAGTACCCTCTGGTGGCAGAGAGGGGGTGGGGCTGAAATTGACCTGGCACGATGGTAACAAGCCACCTCAGTAGAAGCAACCTCTGTATTTTCAACAGACTCACTTCTGGTTCTGAAGAGCGGTGGACATTCACCAAACGGCAGGGTGGGGTCAGCCTTAGGCAAACGGTGGAGTAGGTAAACTTAATTTTTCTACCGTCTTCTTTTTTTTCATATTTCTTCCTGTCTCTCGAGGCAGATCCTCCCAGAACTTGTCCTTTCCCTTACAGAGTGAGCTGTCTAAAAGGCCCTGCACTCTGAGTCCGCGGGGAATTAAGTGTCATTCACCCCTGGAACATGTTTAAAAGCAGGACTCGAGGTGGAGGTGGGTGTGATGAGGAGTGGAGATGTCCTCACACAGGCCCTGGTGCAGTACTTTTTGTGCAGTTGGTCAGAATCCATTAGGGCACGTGTATCGTTTTGTGAAGTTTTTACTTTAATTATACGTTGTGCGTGCGCGTGTGCGTGTGCGCGTGCACGCGCTAAGAGGCAATGAGAACTACATTTCAAACCGTAAGTCATGGTAAAGAACATTTGCACTCCAGCGGCAGTGTGGTTAATAATCTAGATTTGTGAGCCAGAATGTAATAGTTCAAACCTCAGCTATACAACTAAGTAGTTTTGTGACTTCAGGCAAGTTTTTAACCCACTTGTGACTTAATTTCCTAATAGCAAATGGGTATAATAACAGGGCCTTTCTCACAGGGTTGTTGTGCCATTAAAATAAGTTAACAAAAGCAAAGTGATGTAGGAAACAAAGGCAGAAGAAGAATTATTAAATTTCCTTACTACCTACAGCCCACTGACAAGTCCTTGAAACAGGCAGAGTGACATTCCTCTAGGGACTCAACTGCCCCAATGTTAATACTTTGCTAAGGACAAAGGATAATCCTAGCCCGACCTCCCCCCTCCCCCCAGTATCCTGTAAGTCTACTTTAACATATAAAAATTCCTTTAGAAATTTCCTTTATCTCTAAACCCCCCAAGATACATGTTGGCAATCACCCCACCCCCCAGCATATGGTCCACCGATATACATCTGAAGGGTCTTATGACTAAGGTTTTATTAGACTGTAATAAGTGACTTTTTCCCAACAATAGCTAGCCCCCCTCAAGGTCCTGGAAACCTTGCTTCCAAATTCCTTAGAGACTTCTGCTATCCCTAACCCCCTCCCAACTTGAAAGGATATGATGGGCCCCTCCTCATGACCCCAGTGCAGCTCCTTCTGCCCACGGGGCCTGTCCCCGGGCTTTAATAAAACCACCTTTTCGCACCAAAGATGTCTCAAGAATTCTTTCTAGGCCACCAGCTCTGAACCTTAATGTCTTCCCTACATCACAAAGCACTCGAAAAGTGCCCAGCATAAAATAAGTGCTCAATCAGTGATATTGGCTATTCTAATTGTTGTTATTCCAGTTATTACTGTCACTTGGGTAGGGTGGCTGCCTTATTGCCACTGCCCTTGTTGGAGAGACCGAGAAAGAGTGTGTCCTGAGAGCTGCATCACTCCTAATGTCCACAAAGCGACTGGGTTTCCCCAGGGCCCCTCCCGAGGATGGCTGGGCTGTAGCCGATGGGTGCCTGATTGCACCTGCTTGCTTTCCTAAGCCAGTTACCTTTAGTTTGACTTGTGTCTGGAGTGAGGACAGGGATTTTCTCACCCATGCATACATATGCATTGTGTTCACAGAGTCCTCCTAGATATCTGGAGCTGTTCTACGTGCTGATGATAGAGCAGTGAGCAAAATGGCTGAGGTTCCAGCCCTCACAAATTTTACAGTGGGAGAAAGACAATAAACAAGTCTATGTTTAATATGATAGATAGGGTAAGTGCTGTAACACAATGAGGCAGGGTAAGAAGGATAGAGTTTGAAATGGTGGCGGGGGATATTGGAATTACGCTATTTTAGTTGGGATGGGCAATGAAGGCCTCTCTGATGGGTAATGCATGCAGCTATCTGAGAGAAGGGCTTACCTGGCAGAGGTAGCTTAGGCTCTAATGTGGGAGGGTATTCAGTGTGTTCCAGGAACATCAGAGAGGCTGGTATGGCTAAAGTGCAGTGGGTATGAGACAGAGAGTAATGGAGTCAAGGTCAGAAGGATCAGAAGAAGTGAAATTATGGAGAGCCTTAGAGGTCATGATAAGGACTTTGGATTTTATTCTGAGTGAGATGGTAAGTCATTGGTGCATTTTGATTGGAGAAGTGATTATTTTAAGAAAGATCACTCTAGTCGTTGTGAGAAGAATACAGTGGAGCACGGGTGGAAACAGGGAGACTAGGTAGGGGGCAGAAATCCAGGGGATGATAGTGATTAGAAATATGGGATAGTTCTCAAAGTAGGGAGAAGTGGTAGGATCCTGGACATCCACTGAAGAAAGAGCTAATGAAATTTGCTGATGGATTGCATCTGGATTGTGAGCGAAAGATAGGGGTCAGTTAACTCTCCCTCTCTTAAGTATTGCAAACTTAAATGTTGTTCTGCCAGCCAGGCTTCTTGGTCACAAGTGACAGAAACCCAATTCAAACCAGCTTTTTTTTTTAAGAGTGAAAACTGCAAAAAGCAGGGGTAATGCTGTCCGCAGGACACTCTTTTTCTCAGTCTGTCCCATATATTCTCTCTGCAGTCAGCTTCTTTCTCTCAGAATATCTTCATGCAATGAGATTTGGACATTTATGAGCCAAGATCCTTAACCACTTGTACTTGGAGAAGAAAGAAGTCACTTGGTCCTGGGTTTGTCAAGAGCATCCTTGAAGGAAAGTCTTTCTGTTACCACAAAAGTATTGATCCAAACATGCAAGTGAGTTTCTGCCCACCACCCTCAATCAAGAGCTATCTGCAGTGCCCCGAGGGTGGTCACCTCTCCCCAGTCCCACTTCAGGGCCCAAATAAGAACATAGACCAATTCGGAAGCTACGGACCTTCTGCCTGACACTGTGAATTTGGGAGGAATTTCAGCTATTTGTATAAACCAAGAATCAAAAGGTTGGGTCCAGTAGGCACCAGCACTGGGGAGGATATGGCAGGGAATGAGTAAGGCCTGATGACTTAGAGCAACCCCACTGAGACTGGTAGGGCCTTTTTTTTGTTTTCAAAATCCTTTCTCAGTTTAATAGCTACCCATGATAGTCCCTGAAAATGAGAAAGGCAGAAAGGAGCCACCACCTTCTCTTCACTCTTCTTCTCTCTCCTCCCCTCCCCCAACCATTTAGAGTGAAAGATTCAGTCATCAGTCACCGCTAAAAGCTATTAGGTGGCAGCTTCAGGTATGGATTCCTCAGTCTTCTCAGTGCTGCTCCCAACTGTATAGAAAACCATATTCAGTCAATCACTGATATGTTCCCTAAAAGAAAATGCTGATGATTCTGTGGCTTTTCTAAAGAGACTTACCAGATTGTGCAGGTGCTGTCTGACAATAAAACAAAAGAAACCCAAAACACAAAGCAAAGAAAAATACATCAGACAACTCTCAGGCTGAAAAATGCAAATTGCTGCACCAAAGTATTATGGTAGACTATTATAAAATATTTTGGACCAAAACATCAGCAGCATATCTGATGAGAAAGCAGCCTACCCAAGGAGTGAAAGAGTGTAAAAACAAACAAACAAACAAACAAACAACAAACAAACCAACCCAGAACAAACTTGAATGGGAGTGTAGGGAGAGGGTGTTTGGTCCTTCTCTGATCTGGGTAGGCTCCCCACTACCCATTTAGAGCTTGGCACACATGGCATCTCCTTCAGAAGTCAAGGGCAGTGATCTGATGAGGCGAGACAAGTTAGTCATGCAAACCAAATTTCTCATGATGGGAGTTCGTGAAAGTTACTATTCAATTCGGCTCCAGACACCGTCTGAACTGTCAGTAATGATAGACACAGCTTTCTAAGCCTTGTTTTCCTGATGTCTAGACACAATATATGTATTTTTTATATACCATGTGCAGTTAATCTCCATTACAAATGGCTGTACAGTCCACAGATTCTTATAATGAAGCCCCTATACTTGTTGATGTGAATGATTTTTCTTAAGCCATTTTATTATATATCAGTTCAGCATTTATTTCTTTATTCACTCACACATTCACTCCCACCTTCTCACCTTCCATAATTTCTCTAAATATGTCCTGAGTGCCTATTCTGTACAAGGCTCCAGGTTTGGAGTGAATGGGGTATGAACATCTCGAATGGGGTGAATTCTGTGGCCAAGGCTATTGATGTGGTAAATCACCAAAATTAAGCCTTTGCCTTGAGATTAAGTTTTAAACAAAATAGAGACTATTTTGTTAAGGAAGTCAGCCACTCAGCCCACCCCTGGTGTCTTGGTTTTTTTAGTAGTTCTCATTTCCTCTCCAATAATGAGGACAATTAACTTGGGTTAGAGATTTATCCAGGGCAAGCAATTCTAAATAGACTTTAGTCTCTATATTCTTTCACTGGATGCTGACAAAGTCTGCCATTCAGACGTAGATGGCTTCTGATGCAGGTTTTAGAATTTCAAATTTATTTCTTTGAATGAGGTGATAATTGTTCTTGAGGATTCACTTTGGAAAAGCAAATAATGACTTCACTTATATCTTGCCTTTTGTGCTTTCCCAAGACTTTCAAACTGATTTCCTAATTTCATTGCTTATCCTTATAAGTCAAAAATACCATCTATGATTTGGAAGCTCTTTAATAAAAAGAAGGGGCATAGGGAGGTAGAAGGGGCATAGTGTTTTGATCTTAGACATTATGACTGAAGAAGTAGGGAAGAAAACTTAAATGATGATATTCTATGGCTTTCTCTTAATTAGTGCCCATGACCTGACTTCCTGAGTCTTCAATAAGACCAGTATTCTGTTATTCTGACATCTATGTTGACTTTGAAGAAGGCACATATTTTTTTTTGGCTTATTTGATTTAGATACGAGCCCCCGAAACATTGTGTTTTATTCTTCCCACAGTGGAGCTGGCAAATGAGTAGGAGTTCAGATGGCATCTTTGGTTATGATTCTATCTACCTAGATCCAAACAGTAGGCACTTAGATCTTACCTAGATAATTTCAGAAGGTTTAAAACAAATCCACAAACTTCACATTTAAGATAAAAGATTATTTCCTTTGTCTTAAAAAGAAGTAAGTTGTCTTGAAATGCTCTCATTATTTTAACCCAGAAAGAATATACATTGCTGACTGCTTCATCAAAATAATGGTTGTCATTAGGATTGTCACTTATTTCACATTTGGAGCATGAACAGGAACTGCAAAGTAACACAAAACCATTGACTTTTTTTATTGTGGTGATAGCTTCATGTTATGACTGGCCCCATTTGCCCCTGCTGCAATCATACCATGGGACAGGGCAGAATTTGTCTCTCTGATATATAGGCTCCCTTGATGTTTTTAAGTAACCTATCAACTGTGGCCTTATTAGATATGCACACAGCTTTTGCTGCACACTCAGTTCCACTTACAAATCCTCTGCCATTGCTCCTCTTCCTCCAGTAACAATTCATCTTGACCTCCTGTATAAACGCTGTTGTGTAGCCCTGCTCCAGCTGTTAACTTGAAGGAAAAGTGGTGTCTCCTGAAAAGCCCTGGAATCTAAAAAAAGAAGTGAAAGTTAGAGCTAGCATAGAGGAGGATCCATTTTCCAAGTCAGGCAAGTGAAATGCCTTCTGAACAGGACAACTCAATTCAAGTTCAGAGCCTAGATAGGACTGCCTATCTTTTTACATCAGGTGGACGTTTGGGAACCAGAGACCTGTATTAGCTTATCTTTTTTTTTTTTTTTTTTTTTTTTTGAGAGAGAGCAAAAGAGGGGGTGGGGAGCAGGGAAGGGCCAGAGAGAGAGAGAGAGAGAGAGAGAGAATCCCAAGCAGGTTCCCCACCCAGGACGGAGCCCAACATGGTGCTCCATCTCACAACTTTGAGATCATGACCTGAGCTGAAGTCAAGAGTCCGGCACTTAGCCGACTGAGCCATCCGGGTGCGCTTGTTTTATCTTTAACAACTTAGGTGAGGTCTGAGCTACCTGGGCAGTGGGCCCTCCTCTAACAGGATGATTGACATTTCTCTTTTCAAGTGAACATACCAACATGTACAGATTGCTTTGAAGGACGTTGGGGAAAATCCTCTTTGTCTCAGAGCTATAGGATTTCAGATACACTTCAAGATTCATACCAAAGTCACAGTATCTAAACCCTATGTGGAATATCTGTCAGCAGTTGGCAACGACATATATTATGATGCCAGGCGTAGCTGTATTCCCTCTGGTAATTCTCTACTGTCATCTGTAAACGTGTCAGTCTTCCAAGGTTAAATGGCATTGTATTTCTGAGACGCAATGAGGGATATCTGTTGGAGATTCCTTTGGATCTGGTGTGTATCTTTTCTTTAGTGTCATATAAGGTGACAAATCCACAAAAGACTTCAAAACAGAGTTGTAACTAAAAGAAATGCTTATTTGAGATATATGGTTATAATATGTACTTTAGGTAGATTCATGTGTGACACATATAATGTTTTCCTGGGGAAAATATTTAACATAATTTTTTTCTTGTATTCAGGAAATCAGATGAAGTGGTTTGGGCTGCAGTGAGGCCTGAGATAAAACTCGGTAAAAAAAAAAAAACTAATATAATCGTGTGTGAATATCTAAATAAATTTGCTGATGACAAATTTAGCTTCTCAGTAAAAATAATTAGGGTTTTTTTGTCTTTGCTCTTTCATTCTATTCCCAAATTTTTGAGCTATCTTTCTATATCTATTTTTAAAAGATTTTCCTCTGATGGTCTATTTTGAAAAATGTCAAACCTACAGAAAATTTGCAAGAATAGTACAATCAACACCCATATGTCGTTTACTCTGATTCACTAATTGTTAGCATTTTGTCACATTCATTTTCTCTCTCACTCTCTGATTATTTGATGATCCATTTTAATGTCAGTTGCAGATAATCATGAACTTTCAGTCCTCTATATTTTAACAAGTATCCTCTAAGAACAAGGACTTCCTCCTATAAAACTACAGAACAGGGGCACCTGGTGGCTCAGGTGGTTAAGCATCTGCCTTAGGTTCAGGTCATGATCCCCAGGCCCCCTGCTCAGTAGGGAGTCAGCCTCTGCCACTCCCCCTGCTTGTGCTCTCTCTCTCTCTCTCTCTGTCAAATAAATAAATAAAATATTAAAAACAAAAACAAAAAACAAAACAAAACAAAAAACTACACAATTATCAACTTGGTAAATTTAATGTTGATGTTATATTATTATATAGTTTGTAGCCCATATTAACAATTCCACATTCATCTCAATAACATCCTTCACCTGTTTTTTTAATCTAAGATGCAATTAATACATAACACTTAGTTGTCATGTTCAATATACCATTTAGGGCAAGAAGAAAACCACACTCTTTGAAACATTTCTATCCAATAGGACTTTTTTTTTTAATCTACAAAGGAACCACCATTTTTCCATATCAAGAATGGTTGCTGGGTTTCCTTGCTCACCACATGTGCAGAGCCTGATGCTGTGCTGTTTGCTCTGTCTAGACTTTTCTGATAGCTCTCCATCTCAACTTAATTGATGCTGGCATTAAAAAAAAAAAGTTCATATTTTGAATTTTATTCTCATGGGACTATTCTTTCTCCTGAGATAAAAAGGTAATGCATAAATATAGGTCAGTCATTGGCAAATCTGTCCTGTAGACCAGATAGTAAATATTTTAGGTTTTGTGGGCTTAAAATGGTCTCTATCTCAGCTATTCAATGCTGCCACTGTACCTTGAAAGTACCACAGATGATATGTAAACAAATAGGCCTGGTTGTTTTGCAATAAAACTATATTTACAAAAACTGACACCGACCAGGATTTGTTCCTGGTATTTTGCTGACCCTTCACCTAGGCTAACATGATAACAGGTGATAATAGTTAAGGAAATAGTATTCTGGGGTAGCTTAATTTTATGTTAGCTGTAGCATTCTGGAAACAATCCTTTTATAGATGAAAAAAAATTCTTCTGGTCCTTGGAGAATATGAAGCCTGATCTCAAGAGACCCATAAACACCACATCAAGAAATTATTAAGTCTTACTCCCTGAAAGCATTTTTTACTTGTGGATTATCCTTGCAAAAAAGAAACAGTCTTTACAATGATAGAGTGTTCAAAGATTTTTATGCAAATAAAAGAACAAACAAAATTAGAAAATTCTGCTGGAAACTTCAGACCCACAGTTTTTTAGGTTTTTATTTAAATTCTAGCTAGTTAACATACAGTGTAATACTAGTTTCAGATGTGCAGTATAGTGATTCAACACTTCATACATCACCTGGCGCTTGTCACAAGTGCACTCCTTAACTTCCATCACCCATTTCACCCTACCCTCCATCCCCCTCCTCTCTGATAACCAGCAGTTTGTTCTCTAGAGTTAAGAGTCCTCAGACCCACATTTTATAACCATCTTGACCTCCTGGATGAACTTTTAGGGACTGTAACTCATTGTTGGGAAGTAAGCTTTACTGAAGGGAGAAGGGGTGGTTAGTGAAACTCTCATGCCCTCAAAATATAGCCTTATACTCTGTCCATACTGGGTGACCTGCCTGGCTGCTCTCCCTCCACTTGTTCAAATACACGTTGGCATAAACTATGCAAATCCTGAACTGCCAGGTGATCAGGCCTAGAGCCTTCTGGTGCTTTCAGAAACCAAATGCCAATTTGCTTCCCTCATCCTTCTGTTCCAAACTTCTTGAGTTTGGAACTAAACAGGAAAACAATATGAAATCATTCTTTAAAATCATTTTTTAAAAGTGAATTTTAAGGGATGCTTGGGTGGCTCAATCAGTTAAGCATCAGCCTCTTGATCACAGATCAGGTCTTGATCTCAGGGTTGTGAGTTCAAGCCCCAAGTTGTGTTCCACATTGGGCATGGAGCCTACTCAAAAATAAAAAAAGGGATGAAATTTAACCTTTATATAGAAAAACATGCACTATCTTAAATTTACATCAGTGAATTTTTATTAAATAAATACAATAAAACAATAAATAAAGCATCACAGACTGCTACCAGCCTCCCTCATCATCTGCCCCAATAATCCCCTCCCCAGCAAAGGAAACCACTACTGTTGACTTTTATTCCATGCGTTAGTTTTGCCTGTTTTGGAATGTTATAATAAGAATTATATACTGCATACTTTTTGGTGTCTTGTTTTGCTTGATGTTATGTTGGTAAGATTTAAGCATTGCTTGTATGGCGGTAATTTATTCATTCTCATTGCTGTAGAATATTCCATTTTCTGAACATTTAACACTTTATCTATTTTGCTTTGATGGAAATGAAGTTGTTTCTAGATATTGGCCAATACAAATAATGCTGCTATGAACCTGCTCGTTCATGTCTCTTTGGTCTTTTGGAGTTCATAGTACAAGTAGAGTTGCTGAGTCATAGGTTATATATACAAATTCAGCTTTTAATATATAGTGACAGTTTCCCAAAGTAATTACACCAATATTCATCCCTACCAGCTGTGTGAGAAATCTAGGAGGTCTTTTGAAATTAAGTTATCTATTTATTCTTTTTGATCTGTAGGAGTTCTTTTATATTTCAGATACAAAGCCTTTTTAGGGTATACATATTACAAATACTTTCTCCCATTCTATGACTTGCCATTTCATTCTCTTAATTATGTCTTTTTAAAATTTGTATATTTTATTTATTTTTTAAATTTAAAGTCAATTAATTAACACAAAATGTATTATTAATTTCAGAGGTACAGGTCAATGATTCATCAGTCTTGTATAATACCCAGTGCTCATTACATCACGTGCCCTCCTTAATGTCCATCACCCAGTTAGCCCATCCCCTCCAGCAACCCTCACCTTTTTTCCTATGATTAAGAATCTCTTATGGTTTGTCTCCCTCTCCTGATTTTATCTTGTTTTATTTTTTCCTCTCTTCGCCCAGGATCCTCTGTTTTGTTTCTTAAATTCCACATATGAGTGAGATCATATGATAATTGTCTTTCTCTGATTGACTTATTTTACTTAACATAATACCCTCTAGGTCCATCCATGTTGTTGCAAATGACAACTTTTTTTTTTGATGGCTGAGTAATATTCTTCTTTATCCATTCATCTGTTGATGGACATCTGGACTCTTTCCATAGTTTGGCTATTGTGGACATTGCTGTCACAAATGTTGGGGTGCAGGTGCCCCTTTGGATCGCTGCATTTGTATCTTTGGGGTAGATACCTAGTAATTCAATTGCTGGGTCATAGGGTGGCTCTATTTTCAACTTTTTGAGGAACCTCCATACTGTTTTCCAGAGTAGCTATACCAGGTTGCATTCCCACCAACAGTGTAAGAAGTTTCCCCTTTCTCTGCATCCTTGCCAACATCTGTCATTTCCTGACTTGTTAATTTTAGCCATTCTGACTGCTGTGAGGTGGTATCTCATTGAGGTTTTGATTTATATTTCCCTTTCCTTGATGCTGAGTGATGTTCAACATTTTTTCATGTGTCTGTTGGCCGTTTGTATGTCTTCTTTGGAGAAATGTCTGTTTATGTCTTCTGCCCATTTCTTGATTGGATTATTCTTTGGGTGTTGAGTTTGATAAGTTCTTTATAGATTTTGGATACTAGCCCTTTATCTGATATTTCATTTGCAAATATCTTCTCCCATTCTGTCAGTCATCTTTTGGTTTTGTTGAATGTTTGCTGTACAAAAGCTTTTTATCTTAATGAAGTCCCAATAATTCATTTTTGCCTTTGTTTCCCTTGCCTTTGGAGATGTGTCCAGCAAGAAGTTGCTGTGGCCAAGGTCACAGAGGTTGCTGCCTGTGTTCTCCTCTAGGATTTTGATGGATTCCTGTCTCACATTTAGATCTTTCATCCACTTTGAGTCTATTTTTGTGTATGGTGTAAGGAAATGGTCCAGTTTCATTCTTCTGTATGTGGCTGTCCAATTTTCCCAACACCATTTGTTAAAGAGACTGTCTTTTTTCCATTGGACATTCTTTCCTGCTTTGGCAAAGATTAGTTGGCCACAGAGTTGAAGGTCCCTTTCTGGGCTCTCTATTCTGTTCTATTGTTCTATGTGTCTGTTTTTGTGCCAGTACCATACTGTCCTGATGATTACAGCTTTGTAATAGAGCCTGAAGTCCAGGATTGGTGATGCCACCAGCTTTGGTTTTCTTTTTCAACATTCCTTTGGCTATTTGAGGTCTTTTTCCATACAAATTTTTGGATTATTTGTTCCAACTCTGTAAAAAGGTTGTTGGTATTTTGATAGGGATTACACTGAATGCATAGATTGCCCTAGATGGCACAGACATTTGAACAATATTTGTTCTTCCAATCCATGAACATGGAACGTTTTCCATTCCTTTGTGTCTTCATCAGTTTCTTTCATAAGTGTTCTGTAGTTTTTAGAATACAGATCCTTTACCTCTTTGGTTAGGTTTATTCCTAGGTATCTTATGCATTTGTAAATGGGATCAACTCCTTAATTTCTTTTTCTTCTGATCATTCTTAGTGTATAGAAATGCAACTGATTTCTGTGCATTGATTTTATATCCTGCCACTTTGGTGAATTCCTATATGAGTTCTAGGAATTTTGGGGTGGAGTCTTTTGGATTTCCCACATAGGGTATCATGTCATCTGCAAAGAGTGAGAGTTTGACTTCTTTGCTGATTTGGATGCCTTTTATTTCTTTTTGTTGTCTGATTGCTGAGGCTAGGACTTCTGGTACTATATTGAACAGCAGCTGTGATAGTGGACGTCCCTGCCATGTTCCTGACGTTAGGTCAAAAGCCCTCAGTTTTTCCCCATTAAGAATGATTTCACTGTGGGCTTTTCATATATGGCTTTTATGATACTGAGGTATGTTCCCCTGTCCCTACACTGTGAAGAGTTTTAATCAAGAAAGAATGCTGTATTTTGTCAAATGCTTTTTATGCATCTATTGAGAGGATCATTTGGTTCTTGTCCTTTCTTTTATTTATGTAGTGTATCACATTGATTGATTTGCAAATGTTGAACCCTCTTGCAGCCCAGGAATAAATCCCACTTGGTTGTGGTGAATAACATTTTTAACGTACTGTTGGATCCTATTGGCTAGTATTTTGGTGAGAAATTTTGCATCCATGTTCACTGGGGATATTGGTCTGTAATTGTCCTTTTTGGTGGGGTCTTTGTCTGGTTTTGGGATCAAGGTAGTGCTGGCCTCATAGGATGGGTTTGGAAGTTTTCCTTCCATTTCGACTTTTTGAAACAGCTTCAGAAGAATAGATATTCATTCTTCTTTAAAAATTTGGTAGAATTCCCCTGGGAAGCCATCTGGCCCTGGACTCTTGTTTGTTGGGAGATTTTTTTTTTTTCAAAGTGTTGGGAGATTTTTTTTGATTACTGTTTCAATTTCCTTGCTGGTTATGGATCTGTTCAGGTTTTCTATTTCTTCCTGGTTCAGTTTTGGTAGTTTATACATCTCTAGGAATGCATCCCTTTCTTTCAGATTGCCTAATTTGTTGGCATATAGTTGCTCATAATATGTTCTTATAATTGTTTGTACTTCTTTGGTGTTGGTTGTGATCTCTCATCTTTCATTCGTGATTTTATTTATTTGGGTCCTTTATCTTTTTGATAAGTCTGGCCAGCATTTATCACTCTTATTAATTCTTTTAAAGAACCAGCTCCTACTTTTGTTGATTTGTTCTGCTGTTCTTTTGGTTTCTATTTCATTGATTTCTGCTCTAATCTTTATTAATTCTCTTCTTCTACTGTGTTTAGGCTTTATTTGCTGTTCTTTCTCCAGCTCCTTTAGATGTAAGGTTAGGTTGTGTATTTGAGACCTTTCTTATTTATTGAGAAAGACTTGTATTGCTATATACTTCCCTCTTAGGACCACCTTTGCTGCATCCCAAAGGTTTTGAAACGTTGTGTTTTCATGTTCATTTGTTTCCATGAATTTTTAAAAATTCTTCTTTAATTTTCTGGTTGACCCATTCATTCTTTAGTAGGATGCTCTTTAGCCACCATGTATTTGAGTTCTTTCCACATTTCATCTTGTGCTTGAGTTCCAGTTTCAAAGCACTGTGGTCCAAAAATATGCAGGGAGTGTTCCCAATCTTTTGGTACTGGTTGAGACCTGCTTTGTGACCCAGTATGTGATCCATTCTGGAGAATGTTCAATGTATACTTGAGAAGAATGTGTATTCTGTTGCTTTAAGATGGAATGCTCTGTATATATCTGTGAAGTCCATCTGGTCCAGAGTGTCATTCAAAGCCCTTGTTTCCTTGTTGATCTTCTGCTTAGATGATCTGTCCATTGCAGTAAGTGGGGTGTTAATGTCCCCTACTATTATTGTATTATTATTGATGTGTTTCTTTAATTTTGTTATTAATTGGTTTATATAATTGGCTGCTCCCATGTTAGGGTCATAAATATTTATAATTATTAGATCTTCTTGTTGGATAGACCCTTTAATTATGATATAGTGTCCTTCCTCATCTCTTATTATAGTCTTTGATTTAAACTCTAATTTGTCTGATATAAGGATTGCCACCCCAGCTTTCTTTTGATATCCATTATCATGATAAATGGTTATCCACCCCCTCACCTTAAATCTGGAGGTGTCTTTGGGTCTAAAATGAGCTACTTGCAGACAGAGTATTGATGGATCTTGTTTTTTTATCCAATCTGATACCTTGTGTCTTTTGATTGGGGCATTTAGCCCATTTACATGCAGGGTAACTATTGAAAGATATGAATTTAGTGCCATTGTATTACCTGTAAAGTCATTATTCCTCTATATTGTCTCTGTTCTTTTCTCATCTATGTTACTTTTGGGCTCTTTCTTTTCTTAAAGGATTCCTTTTAATATTTTTTGTAGGGCTGGTTTAGTGATCACAAATTCTTTTAGTTTCTGTTTATCCTGGAAGATTTTTATCTCTCATATTTTGAATTACATCCTAGCTGGATAAAGTATTCTTGGCTGCAGATTTTTCTCATATAGCACCCTGAATATATCATGCCAGCCCTTTCTGGCCTGCCGGGTCTCTGTGGATAGGTGTGCTGCCAGGCTTAAGTTTCTATCACTGTAGGTTACAGACCTCTTGTCCTGAGCTGCTTTCAGGATTTTCTCTTTGTCTCTGAGATTTGCAAGTTTCACTATTATATGTCGGGGTGTTGACCTATTTTTACTGATTTTGAGGGGGGTTTGATGTGCCTCCTGGACTTGAATGCCTGTTTCCTTTCTCAGATTAGGGAAATTATCCACTATAATTTGCTCCAATATACCTTCTGCCCCCAACCCTCTCTCTCTTTCTTCTTCTTCTGGGATTCCAATTATTCTAATATTGTTTTGCTTTATGGTATCACTTATCTCTCGAATTCTCCCCCTGTGATCCAATAGTTGTTTATCTCTCTTTTTTTCCTCACCTTCTTTATTCTCCATCATTTTGTCTTCTATATCAGTAATTCTCTCTTCTGCCTCATTTATCCTCGCAGTTAGAGCCTCCATTTTTTATTGCATCTTATTAATAGCCTTTTTTATTTCAACTTGATTAGATTTTAGTTCTTTTATTTCTCCCAAAAGGATTCTCTACTGTCTTCTATGCTTTTTTCAAGTCCAGCTAGTATCTTTATAATCATTTTCTAAACTAATTCCAACATCTTACTTATATCCATACTGATTAGGTCAGTACCACCTCTTGTTCTCTTTTTTTGAAGTGAATTTTTCTGTCTTGTCATTCTTGCAGAAAGTGGTTACTTTTCTATTTGTAGAGTTGCAGCTATGCTTTTCTTAGATCTCTGGTTGAGTTCGCAGGTGTTCAGAATGATTTGATAGCTATCTAGTTGAATTCCTGGGACCAGAGGAAACTGAGGTCTCTTACTCCTCCACCATTTTGGACTTCTTCTAATTATGTTTTCTGATGAACAGATGAACTTGATTTCAATAACATTAAATTTATCAACTTTTCTTTAGAGTTAGTGTTTACTGTGCTCTAAGAAAACTTTGCTTATCTCAAAGAAGATATTCTTCTGTCTTTTTTTAGAAATTTTATTGCTTTACCTTTTACGTTTTATTCTTCAAACCACTGGAAAATGATATTTTTGTGTAGTATGAAGTAGAGATCAAGATTCTCATTTTACAGTTGCCTTTTACTGTCAGTGTTCTTATAAATTACCATATGTAGTTCTCTATTCAGTTAAATTCTATTAATTTGTCTATGTGATAATTTGCTACAGATGCTATCTGGGCCTGGAACTTTTTGTTGTTGTTGGAGGTTTTTAGATTAAGGATTTCATGTGTATATGACATATATAGAGATATATAGATAGATTTCTTGTGTCAGTTTTGATATTTATGTTTTTCAAGAAACTTTATCTAAATTTCAAATGTACTGCCATACATTAATACCATAATCTCATATTTTTGATGTACATAAGATTTTTAATTATGTACTACTTTTGTTACCAGTATTTATAATTTGTTCCTATCTCTCATTTTTTCCTTAACCTATTTTACCAGGGTTTACTCATTTTATTATTCTTTTCAAGGACCAACTCTGGGTTAAGGGGTTAATTTTTTTCTATTATATACTTGTTTTTCTTCCAGTTAATTCTATTTTTATGTGTATCATTTTCTTCTACTTTCTTCATATTTAATTTGCCATTCTTTTTGTAACTGCTTAAGGTGGACATTTACATAATTTTCAGATTTTCCTCTTTTCTAATTTATGCATTTAAGTATATAAATTTTCCTCTAAGTATAGCTTTAGCTGCATCATATAATGATGTTATGTCATATTTTTTATTATTATTCAATTGTATTGTCTAATACCCATTTTTGCCCCCTGTAGCTCAAAATTCGGCAAATACCTTGAGGAAAAATGTGACGTAGAATATCATATTCATGTCTTTGAGGTTATCTTTTCTTGGGGATCATGACCTCTCAAGTCTTGAATGCTTTATTAACCCCTGAACTTACAGCTGCCAAAAGCTTCATGGTGCCAAAACCACCAGTTTCTGCTCAGTTTGACTGTAGCACTAATCATGAACCAGCATATATCTAGGAAGGAAAAATATTGGAGAATATCAGGTAACTCAACATGCCTTCCTTCTTTCCAGGATCTTTTACCCTCATATCCTGACTGCCTTCGTTGCTGTCCCATTTTTTTTCAAACAACTATTTCTTAAAAGTTTTATTCAGTCTTTTTAGGTCTCCTCAGTGGGAAAGCTGGTCTGAATCAGATCCTCTGTCATAACAGAAGCACAGATTGCCTCAGCAAATAACTTTGGAGCTGGGGAAAACCTTGGAGATTAAGGTTTCAGTACTGATCAAATTTTATTACCTAGGTTTTATTACCTAGTGACAGAAGCAGCACTAGAATTTGTAATTCTTGATTTCAAGATTTACCTTATAAAGTACAAAGAGCATGGGGTTGTGGCTCTGCGGTCACTGATATGCACACATGGCAGCTGGACTTCTCATTCCTCTCCACAGCCTCGGATTTAGGAACAATGATTTTCTAATCCTGTAAGATCTCCTAAATACCCCAACTATGTGAATTATAATTTTGAATACAAGAAAAAAATAGACCTTTCAACTGGTTTCCCAAACCATCAACCTCTGTTGACAGTTGATACCGTATGACATGTGGTTCCTGTGTTTACCATGTACTAGGACTAAGACTGCAGGTACAAAGATGAAAAACACAAGTTTTTCCTCAAAACACTCAGTGGGAAAGAGAGAGGCAAACAAACAATAAGAAAATGGTTTTCATGTGGAGGTGCCTGTGTCCCTCAGTCGGTTAAGTGTTGGGTCATGATCTCAGGGTCCTCAGATTGAGTCCTGAGTCTGGCTCCTCAGGGGGAGTCTGCTTCTCCCACTCTGTGTGGCCCTCCCCACACCTGTGCTGTCCCCCCCCATAAATAAAAGAAAAGAAAACAAAATAATTTTCGTGTGGTTTAGATGAAGTGCAATGGGAACACTGCTAAGGAGCAGAGGATTGCCTGGGTAGTCAGGAAAGCCTTCATGAAGGAATGCTGAAATAACTTTCTAGGCCCAAGATGGAGCTGCTCCTACCTGGAATGCCACATCAGCAAACAGAAACTCAGATAACTTTGATATCCCTGAAGATATCTGCTCTGCTTGGCCAGAAACACACTATAGCCAGTCAGCCAGTCCCCAAATGCCAAACCAACTTGGGTTCTATACTCACCTCCTGTTCCTTATTCATTTTCTATTTTTCTCTTCCTTATTCCTTATTTTGGAAGTAAGTTAAGCACATGTTGAGTCTCCTGGTGAGGCTCAGTCCTGATATTTTAGTAACCATGTGAAGTCCTTCCCACTCCCTCCATTTCATCTTTTCTTCTGAACCCTATAATATTTTTTTGTATTCCCGGGAAAAAACAATGGATAGCCAGTGAATAAATAACTCTACCCCATCTGTTATGAAGAAATAATTGCAAATATTCTTCTGGTGGTTTCCTCACTACACACCTTCATGTATCACTCATTGGCCCTCAACATGTGGCCACTCCACCCTATTTCCAAGGTTTATCTAGTTAGAGTAAAATGTTAACAGTATAACAGTAAGCCCAGTTTCTTGTGAGCCTAGAGAGCTTTGGGGCTACACAAATGAAGTTTCTGTGCCTACAGTTAGAGAAGTACCCCAGTGCCATGTTGAAAAGGCCACTATGGCCCTCACTTGATCCACACAGCAGCCTTCTTCAACCTGACCTACCCCATAACTGGCAAGGCAGAAAACAATCTAAACTCTTTTATAGCATAACTGTCTTTAGAATCTCTAGCCATATATCCACATCTGTACAGCTCTAGATCTAGCTGTATAACTACTCTATCTGCCTTGCTACCTAACTTTCATCTTCCCTAAAATGTGTACATTAAAATTGAGGGAAATCTTAGGTGCACAATCAAGACTGCAAGTTATCTTGGAGAATGCCTTCTTTCTAAAGAAGGGGCCCAGAATCACCCATAGTCAAAGGAGTATGGAGAGAATATTCATTTAGTAGTGTTGGGGAAGCTGGGAGAGGTGTGAAGTAATCAAAAAGCAATGCCTCTGACCTATCATAAGTATTTCTTCCATTGTATGAAGCCCATGAACGACAGAGTGGAGGTAGAGGGGGCTCTTCCTCTCCCACTGGAAGCCTTCGGGAGTGAGGCAGGGACCAAGAACGTGCATGAAGGGACCCTGTGAGTAAGCCCAGTTGTGGGTGGTGCGGTGCATTAGCTGCAGTCATCCTGCAGGAGGCCAGAAGGCGGACTGAATGAGGTCTGTGTGAGAGGAAGAGAGCCTGAGCCCTGGGGAACAGGAAGGACAGCTGGCCGCGGGACGCCCGGCCATATTGACAGGGACTTCCCAGAACACCGAGGACTCACTGTTTTGTAGGTGGACACTTTCCGGGGACTAGATGTGTGGATTTGCTCACTCACACGCCTTTTACTCTGCTGTGATTTGCTCTGACAGTTGGAGAAAGGGGTCCGGAAGCAGAACAGGAATATTTCCCTTGAATATTTGATTTCCTTAAATATAAAATTGTTTCTATATTGCTTGATGTAGTCTATTTTAAGGAACAGCAAATGTATTGAATGGAGTTCCTGCCTCTATATTTGAAAACAACATAATCATTATTGTGTGGATCAGAGGATTCTGTGTGCTGCCAAGGTGCAGAGGACTTTGTAGAGCTCCACTTGACTCCTGAAAAATCTGCATTCCTGTACAAAAGCCCTAGCACAGCACCCTATGGAGATTGCATAATAACAACCGATCCCCCACATTTTACAGGTGAGGAGATAAGGCTTAGGGAGGTTAAGCAGCCTGTCCTGGGTCTCACTTTGGAGAAAAGACAAATTCTGTTCTGCTTGATTCCAAACCTCAGGCTCGAAACCACGGTGCTCAAAAATTGTTCAATAAATGTAGCATAAAGGAAACATGCTTCCAATGTTGCTATTATAGAAATGCAGGGGTACTGTAAGGCAGGAATAGCCACACAGGCTTGTCTTCAGCATCTTTCCTTGTTCCCATTTCCATGGGGCCAGCAGGTAAGTACAGAACAGAGGAATGGAATCTATTTGAAAGCTGCCAATAAAACTGTCTATCTTCTATTACTGCTTATATTTAATGCAAAGAGGATCATTAATTAAAAACAATCCTCTTTATCTATGGGGCTGCTTGCAATTTACAAAATATTTTCATAGGCTTTATCTCTTCTTTCATTTGATTATGTTTCTTTTCTTTTTTTCTTTTAAATTTTATTTTATTATGTTATGTTAATCACCGTACATTACATCATTAGTTTTTGATGTAGTCTTCCATGATTCATTGTTTGCGTATAACGCCCAGTGCTTCCATTTGATACGTGCCCTCTTTAATACCTTTATGTGGAAAACCCAAAAGACTCCACCCCAAAACTGTTAGAACTCATACAGGAATTCAGTAAAGTGGCAGGATATAAAATCAATGCACAGATATCAGTTGCATTTCTACCCACCAACAACAAGACAGAAGAAAGAGAAATTAAGGAGTCAATCTCATTTACAATTGCACCCAAAACCATAAGATACCTAGGAATAAATCTAACCAAAGAGGCAAAGGATCTGTACTCAGAAAAGTATAAAATACTCATGAAAGAAATTGAGGAAGACACAGAGAAATGGAAAAAGGTTCCATGCCCATGGGTTGGAAGAACAAATATTGTGAAGATGTCAATGCTACCTAGAGCAATCTACACATTTAGTGATTATGTTTCAATGTTACGGAATTTATCAGTTCAGCCCTATCTCTGCATGATTTCAGATGTTGAGTAAAAAGTTTAGGGAGGGAGGAGCTGTGAAAATTGGTCATTCAGCCATGGCCAGATGTTTTGCTTCCTGGAGACACAGCATCCATATGATTGATTGATTTTTCCTATTCTGTCAGGATGTTTTGTTATAAGCCTCAAACTAACCTTTAAAAAAAGAAAAAAAAACTGAAAATATATTCAATATTTTTTATCTGGCTGGTTTCCCAGATATTTCAAGTATATTTTATTTACTAGCATCAGAAGTTAAAGTAGGCCATTGTGTTGTGCAATTTCACTCAATCACTTCTTTTTTTCATCTGTCCCTACCTGCCTTTTGAAAAACTCATTTTTCATCTATCCCTACCTGCCTTTTGAAAAACCCATCTTTCAAGACTCACACCAATATAAATAAACACACCCCAGCATCAAACTATATAAACTAATGTTTGGGTTAGTGACATTATATATGATTTATTAACAAATATTCATACACAGAAATCATGAGCTCTGAAGTATTAAAACTTAGGTCTCTAACTAACATCCTAACTGATTAATCAGAATAAAATTAATTTTACAACTAGGTCATGAAGTATATATTGATTGTATTTGGTTATCAGAATTTCAACTTAAGTGGCTGGAAATTATACGAAGGACAGAGAGTCTCCTTGAATTTCAACCAGATAACTCTTAACCCTTTGTTCCCACCAATTGCAGCTTCTCCAAAATTAGTTGTTTCTCTCATATCTTAGAAGGCCATTCACGAAAGTCAAAGCTCCTTATTTGCAATGCATCAAAGCACCCTTGGAACTAAGTGTTAGAGAAACGTGCATATTTGTTAAAATGTTATGCTTTCTTTGTTATTGTCCTTACTTTGTGGTTAACATAAAGGCTAGGACACCCTACATGTATCCTTTTTTTTTTCCTTCTAATTCCCAAGAGCCTTAAGCTAAGTATTGCCTTTGTTTCCAACAACTGCTATCCTTGACACTGACCTTAGACCAAGTTCCTTAAGTATCTTTTACTCTTCTTTGCTTAGTGTGTATTCTTCATATTATAAAGCATGTGGTTAGAAAATTTCTAACAGATTCCAGTGTCTTATGAACAACTCCTTGTCCCAATTAATTCCTGATACATATAAAGGCCCTAAATTTGTACAGCAATTGCAAAATCCTTGATGAATCATCTTGCCATTTTTGAACAGAGGATCTATTCGTCCTGGGTGTTGCCCTTACAGGTGTGGTCATGGCTGCCATGATGGGCTCCAATAGAGTCACTAGGAGTCGATCACACTGCATCCTCTGCAGCTATCCTCACGGAGCTCTTGGAGACAAGGCCCCTACCTCAGCAGAGTGGCATCTAATGCTCTTGCAGTAAGAGCCTGGTTTAAGAAACACTCATATCAGAAAGATGACCAAAATGTTCATTATTCAGCCACTTCAATGTACCCTAAAATTTACCTCGAGGTGTGCCAAATGTTGGCCCACATCATATCATCTTTGGAGCTGCAGTGCTCTTGTAGGTGAGTTTAGCCATTCACTGTATCTGAATTGCAACCCCAGAGCTAGTGTCCTTTCTTCCCAGGTATGGTGAAGTTGAATGTTCCATCCCAAAGATTTCCCACCCTCATTGTTTGGAGGTTGATATGCAGTCTTGCTTGCTGCTCCCCCCTGCCCCCCAGTGTCCACATATCAGGCACTAAAAGACCATTGATATAATTACCTAAGACTTCCAGAGAGCACAAAGCGTATCTCAATTTGCGCTGAAAGCAAAACAATCTCTCAAGGGCACACGACTAGCAAATCTTATACTCAGTATTCCCAAGAACACTGGGGAGGAGAGACCTCTTAAGTTTAATCTATTCAAGAGGAGATAGAGAGGTTTAATTTAGGCTGCAAGGCCCTGTCCTAGAAGTCTTCTTGATAATTCCTATTTTCTGAAGAGCTGGTCGGCTATTGCGACAAATAAGTAAAAGAGCCTCCTTGAAGTATGGAAATTCCTAGTCTGGGAAACAGGAAGACAAATTTCTTTTTCTGGGTTTTGTTTCTTTTCTCTCCAGATATTGCATAATCACAATTAGTCAAACTGTAGCTTCAAGTTATTTTAATGTTTAAGACCAAGACTTTTGCTTGTCTGCAAGAAAATTACATTTTGAATGGAAAAACAAGAAAATATACAATAGATGGCAGAAATTGTATACCAATGCAGGGATCTTGGAAATAACCCACAAGCAAATAATTGTTCTATGAGATGCTCTGGAAGATGTCAGAGTTTTTTTTTAATTGAAAGTTAAGAGCTCTCCTATTAACAAAGATTACAAAGCAAACACTTACTATGCCAACAACTCAAAAATTCAGAAGTCTGAATTGACATAATGTCATTGCCAGGGGAAGGGAGTTCCTAATTTTAAAGAAATTCACTGCAAGCCTGAGTTTACTAGTTATTTCATTAGTCAATTAAAGAAAACTAGCAATTAGAAAGTGATTATAAAATCAATGTAAAAGATCGCAAGATAGGGAACAGAAGGGAAAAATGGGGCAATTTTTACATTTATATGGCTACTCATAAAGTACGTGCTACAATCAGTAGAATGTTAAATATATTTTTTTCTTTTGCTTATTGCAGAAGCTCAGTTTTAAAAAACCTGCCACTTTTGTTTTATTTTTTTATAGATTTTCACATGCTAGTGTTAAGTGAAATCCATCTCTTTTTAATTGTTTACAGACTTTATCATTTCAGCCTCATTAATTCTATGTTATAGCACCAACAGTTTTTATAATATCAAATATATACCCAGAAATGAGCACACAAAAGCAAGCCAGCAGAAATGGGGCAATTTGGGGGTTATTGTCTATCTCGTCTTTGATGCAGGTGAATATTTTTTTCTGACTTTTTTTCCAGGATATCCCTAATTGTTTTTACCCTATATAATCTTGCCTTTAGCAACTTTTTTATACCCACTATCTATTGCTATATTAGGAGGGAAATGATAGGTAGTGGAGTCAGACAACGTGGTTTCATACTCCAGCTCTGGCACTGAGAGTCAGTTTAGATAAATCATGTAATGCTCAGAGGCCCAGCATCCTCATCTGCAAGAGTGGTTAAGAAAGTCCGGTGGGTACAATGTGGAACTGAGTTGATGTTCTTGATGCATCTAGCTTAGTGGCTCACACACTGGCACCCAATAAATGGTAGATTGTGTAGAACAAGTAGAAACAGATTGTTTCCCCAGATTTTACTTTTTTTTTTCTTTCTAACTAGTCTCTTCTTGGCCTGGTCTCTCTTTTTAAATGAATGCTATTATTCAGGAGGGCACACATACTTTTCAAATTAATGAAAATGCTATTACATTACCTGGAGTTGTCAGCCACCTCTTCTCAAATTCTTTGTCTCCAGCTCTCTCTATCCCTCTACCCACGTTCTTCATTTGGACAAAGAACAAGCATATATTCTTACATGAATCACCCAATACTAAATTGTGTAAACATAATCTGTGTGAGTGCATGAAAATGTTTTTCTTAAGGCCTTAACTGTTTTAAAAATAGCTATTATTACCCTCAATAATTCCTTGATTATGATAGGGTCTTTTAACAGTGAGGTAATAGATGTAAAATACTCAGGAGACCATGACACAAGATAGAAACTCAGGTGAAATTTGTTTAAGGTCCCTTCTCATCTTTCCACCTTTACTCTACCATAGTAGAGTAAATGTTATTACTCTATAACATATTTTCTGGCTTATACCTCCTCCAACAGATTGCAAGTTATTCTAAGTCACAGTCTTTGCATTTAAAGAACACAGCACACAGTCTAACTCATGACAGACCTTCCATACCGATTTGTTGAATGAATAGAATGGTTTGTCAATATTTTAGTATTTCTTTACTAATTTTACTAATAAAAAATTTACGATAAGTGGAATATAATTTTACAATAAATAAAATAACTTCTGCCTCTCATCAGATTTTTTAAAATCTGAGATTGGGAACATTTGGCTGTTTAAATTCAACTGATGAATCCCACTCATATAAAAAGGTGAAATGAGGCATTCATTCTAGGCCTAAAATGATTCAAATAAATAAAGTAAAGAAGTGGTCATCTGGCAATGCTCAGCCTGAAAGACAGCTCATTTATTGTCATTTTAGTCAAGATCAAAGCCCTAGGACCAAAGACTCCCTGTATTCCTTCTGCAGAGGTCCTGCTCATGGAAAAGAACATGTTTTTAAGCCACTTTCTGTGATGCAAGGGGGTGAAGACAGGGGAGTTGGTAGTTCCCAACTGAACTAGTCTAGAGAACTCAGGTAGAAAATTAGGTTAGAGAATCCTCAGTGACCTGAAGTAAACGAGGCAGAGTTAGGAGACCTAACCCCTTGGCAAGGAAGCAGAGCCTCTGCCTTCTCACCCAGGTCCATGAACTTCAACAGGTAGAGTTTCTGTTTAGGAAATCACATCTTGACAGAATGCATCAAATGTTATAACACTGAAGTCAATTAGCTGGTTGTAGTGGCCACTGCCAAATAAATTAACAAACAGGTTGCTGTGGTGCTCCCTTCCCTACTTATAATGCCATGTAACATATTAAAGCACATTTAAATAAAGCTTATTTCAGATAAGTTAAAGTACTGTACAAAGAAACTATTCCTGTAATAACTGGAAGATGGCCAATTGTAACTATGCTTTACAGACTTGTTTCTTTGCCTTCAATTCATTTTGTTCAACAACAATTCCTGATGAACCAGTTTCATAACCACTTCCTGACAGTGGGGGGATCACTCTCTGTGAAGAAAACAACATTTTCTTTCCTTCTGATTTTATTTATTGCAAATACAATATTGTTGCAAAAGAAAAAAATGCTATCCAAGTTACATTGGTGTTAAGTCTGTATTTGGGTTTTTAAAAGTTGTGACGTGCATTTTGTGGGTGACCTGAAGAACCAACTGTTGAGGCGTAGAGGGAAAGTAATTAGTCATTTCAATGGAAGAAGAAGTAAGTTGAGAAATGACTCAGAGGACATACCTTCCTTCTCTTTCTTTGTGAAAAATGTTGCATTAAAATTGTTGGCAAGAAAGTTTATCAAATATAAAACTGAACTTTTAAATGTTCAGGTAGGAATGAAGTAACGTGATTTTTATGAATGTTTGTGCCAGGAAAGGCAGTGTATTCTACCCACAAACATTTATTAAGTATCTGCCGTGTGCTAAGCCTTTAGTCCCTGTGAACACATAACATTGAGGGAAGTATGTAAACAAATATTGACATGAACTACAATATTGGCTATGAAAGAGGTTCATCCAAGATGCAATAAAATCACAGAGAAATTAACACTTAGGTTCACCCAAAGGAATCAGAAAAGATGTCACTGGATTTTTTGACTCAGTGTTTCTTTTTTCCTTTGACATCCTAACAAACAGCTTAGATTGACCTGAACTCATATTTTTTCCGTCACCACCAAAACCAGCATCCCACATCCCACCCCACTCCACCCTCCCTACACACAACATCTGGACCAGTTCTGTGCAAGGCATTTGGGTAAATATCTCCCCATGTCTTTTCTTTCCCTTGCGCTCACCAATCCTTAACTGCAGGGTGACAAGATACCTAACTCTTTGATTCACTTTTGAGTCTAAAGGGAAGGGTCTCAAAGGTAATTAAGCCCTGCTTTTAGTGAAGGCCATGGGCCAGAGACAGTCAATAAGTCCTTCCAGTTCATCTGTGGCCTAGCCCAGACTCTAGCCATTTGAAATCAAACCATTTTATCCATTCATTCAAGAGATATTTATTGAGCTCTGCCAGGGCTAGGCTCTATTCTAGGAGCTGAGGATAAAGTGGTAAAAGTAACAGATATTTTCCACCTTCATAGGAAATTGAGGTGGGGAGGAGGTGAATTTATGTGCTGAATCAAATGGAAATTCACTGGCAGAATCGGGCTTAGCCCCTCAGATCACTTAACTCCCAGGAGTCATGGAGGTATTTTTCTACTGTTTTGCTACTTGAATGAGGAGGATTCTGAAAGTGTGCGTGTGTGTGTGTGTGTGTGTGTGTGTGTGTGAGAGAGAGAGAGAGAGAGAGGGAAAGAGAGTACAAGTGTACGTGGTATATGTCAAGCTTATTGGATTCTGCTATTCATCACTTAGCCCATTGCTTACCATGATCTTATATATGACATAGTCCCTGTCCTCAATAATTTTATTCTCTAGTAGGTAAATTTTAGATAGTGCCTTAAGCCTAGTACATCCCCAATAAATATTTATAGAATGAATGAGTGAACATATGACAAGTAAAATGCCTGGTGAACAATTTACTGGGAATATGTTAATCATGCAGAAACATACAGTAAAACAAATGATTCACAAATGGAAAATAACCCCAAATGAGGATGCTGTGAGAAAGCCAACCCTCTGATGTGAAAATGTTCTATTTCCAAAACAGGTTCCCTTCTCATTTTTTCACCCAGGGTCAATTATTGAATTGGTTTGGCCTACACTGATATTGTTCTCAGGCCCATTTTCAAATTTAGCTAGATTTTCTGAAAGGCTGCCAGTGGTCCTTACACCAAGCCAATGCACTGTCACTCCAAATGCCTGGACTGTCACACACCAGGTGACACAATCACTTCAGCTACTTACCAGTCGGTGTGAAGTACTCTCTGCCATCAAGGCTGATGCAGACAGTGGCTGAAATGGTCAGGACACACACATGTGGTCAGCCCAAGTTCGCATCTATTTTCCCTCTCAACCTGCCTCCGAGAGCTCCTTTGTTATTAATAATTACCCATTATTATAACTTGAGAGATTTCATGTGTGTCAAAGAATCAATTCCCTTTGCTGAAACGAGCACAGTTTTTTCAAGTTCTAATATCCCCTTGGTGGCATTTTTCCTCCCTTTGCCATAGTTCTGTGGCTAGCTTATTTCTGTGGTTGTCTTTCATTTCTCTGAGGCCTGATTTCCTGGTAAGGAAGCGAGCTTTAGCTCTGACATCCACAGAGTATATTCAAGCCACAGTGAAAATTGTATCTAATTTATTCTCTGAAATGTGGAAAACAATACTAGGCAAGAAGCTAGAAATCAAACAGTAATAAGGCTTGAGGAACAATTCTGCCATGGCTGTCAGAATGTTGATAAAAGATAGTCTCTCTTCATTTAATCAGCCATTTCAAAGCTGGGAGAATGAGAAAGACAAGGAACTGGTACTTTGCTTCCCAGTGACTGAAAGGAAACTCCAGGAAAGAGACAGATTGAGCTTCCAGTGCTGAGGGTGTAAGTACCTGTGTCACTTGTGATCAATCTCATGCTTGAGTCTGAAGGACTGGCGTCCACCATCCCACACCCTCCTGGAGAGCAGCACATTGATCTAACACCCAGTGGCCCCCCCCGGAGGTAGAGGAGGGATGCTCTTGAAATAATTTCCTATGATGGGGAGCTCCTGGAATAGGGTGTGATGCACATTGACTCTTTTGGTAAAACAACTTTGCACTAAAGGATCTTTATGAATCTGAAAAATGTCTATTTGTGCAGGAATCAGTAGTAACTTTATATTTTTATTTATTTAATATGTTTTATTTTATATGTTTATTTTATTTATTTTATACTTAATTATAGTTATAATTCAATAAATATATATTTGTTAATACGTTTTATATTAAAACATAAGAAGTACTTTGTGGAGGGTGGGTTATGTTACACGGGGTTTTCCAGAGGCAAAGCCAGAGACAGGATTTGGGTATAGACATTTCTTTGCCAGGGAAATCCTAGGAAGAAATGACAAAAGCATGGGGAAAGAAAACAAGGATGGGAAGGAAGCCAACACACATACCATATGTAATGAGCAGAGACTATATGGGCACCTAGGGCTCTGTTCCTCAGGAGGCCTCTAAGCTACTTTGTAAAAACCATGGTTCAGAGTTCTCCTTTCCAAAAGGAGAGGAAGCTGAGGAGCCCATCCACCAACATCTACTCCATCACTTGTTGAGGTCTACTGCCAAAGAGGCATTAGCACCAAGGAACTTGGGGCCTGAGTTTTAACCAAACTGAGCACTCCTGTAGCCAGACAAAACCCTTGAGGAGAAAGGTAGAAGTTGGCAGCAAGAAGCTGTGGGTGTACTTGGGAGCAGTGAGTGTTGGGGAGAGAGGGGCAGAGCATCCACAGCACCTGCTACAATGTGCTGATCACCTCTTGTGTGGGGCGAATCATTTTCAGAAGGACACTAACTGTACAGCACAGGACACGAAGGATGAGAATTTGGTCAAAGGATTCTGGGAACTGAGAAATTGCTTCTCCTCTTGTCCTCTGTCTACCCCAGGGATTTTTAAATGCACTTTCCAAAAAGAAAGGAAAGCCTTTGAGAATTGCATGTAAATGAGAGAAACACAAAAGCATTCTCCTCATATTTTTGGCAGACAACCTCCAGTTCTGTTGCTTTCTGCAACCAAACTTCTCCTCAGCTCATAAAAAAAATTTTATTGTTTTCTTTCCTTTTAGTTTATGAAGTGTTCTCACCTATTAACTCCTTTGATCTTGAGGACGCAGTCTGTTCTCATCCACATTTTCACAAGAAGAATCTAAAAGTACATAGTTATTAAATGAATTGCTTAACGGAGCCAGGGATAGATCCTATGTCTCAATACATATTTATTGGGCATCTATATTCCAGAAGCCATGCTCAGTTTTAGGGATATGGAGATTGATGAGACACAGCCCTCTTCCTTGACGTAGTCATCAACCCCTCCTCTTGCTGATTCTATTAGATCCTTCATCTAACTCACCTCTTATTGTCTGACTCATCTTCTCATGACCTTGCCACCAGCTTCTTTTCCCAATCTTGCACTTTAAGTTCAGCAAAGGGGAAAGAAAAAAAATTCCCTAAAACATATCACACTCAGGCTTTTGTCTTTTACACATGCTGTTGCCTCTTACTGAAAATCCCTTGTCTTGTTTGTCTACCTTGAAACCTCATTTCAATCTTGCCTCCTGTTGAAATAACTTTCTAGTCCCAAGATGGAGACACTCCTGCCCCAGTACCCTGTCAGCAAACCGAAATTTAAGTAATTTTGGTGTCCCTGTAGCTGCTCTGCTTGACAAGAAACACACTATGTCCAGTCAGCCAATCCCAAACACCATACCAGCTCTGGGCTCTGTATTTGCTTCCTTGTTCTTTAATCATTTTCTGTTTTTCTCTTCCTTGTTCCTTGAGTCCTGCCACCCACCCCATTTTGTGATTCTCTGGAACTTTGGGAGTGGAGACTGCCTGCTTCATGAAGTGTTAATAAAGTTAATTTGTATCACCTAAATTGTCTTTTTTTAACCGTTTTTAACAGACGTTAACTACTGCAGGACTAGAAAATTGCACTCTGAAAAGCATGGTGTTTTACGTTTTGGAGGTTTTTTCTTTTTTTTTTTGGTAAATTTGATTTAGGTATGGGCCCTTTATTTTTAAATTAAAATTCCTATGGGAGGAATTTTTATCTCAAGTGTGCTAAGGGAAACAAGAAGATAGAATATTGATTTGTTGACTTGCGGACCATTTTATTGATTGGTCAATTGATCATTTTATATATTGTTGGGCTCCACAACTTTAAAAAGGAACAGCAAAGTCTAGTTGAAAACAGAAGTAATCACTACCGAGCTACTGGGCTGTGGGATTGCAGAGGACCGCATGTGTTCCCAGAGTGAGATTTCATTCCACTTGGCCAGGCTTCAGATGCCCCAAATTCCACTGAAAATACAGGCAGGTGTCCTTGTAGGGGTGATATGTCAGCTTCATCAGTCTATACCTGGTGTGAATTCACAAAAGGTCTTTGAAAAATTTCTAGGGCACAACTTTGGAGTACTTGGACCCATCAACCTACTCTTTACTAGCCTATTTGCCCTGACAGCAGGCTGAAGGAGTCCAGTCACCTGGCGTTGAATCCCTGGTGCAGCACAGAGAGTCCACATTCTGTGGCCTCCTCTTTCCTCTCGTTCTCACCCACAGGAACCTCTCTTAGGATGGCCCCCTCAGGTTTATCCTTCTGTGGACATTAGTCTCAGTTGATGAGACACCCTTTCCTCCCCTGAGCCTCTTTTATACTTTTTCAATTTTCTAATTTGAAAAGAGAGGAGAATTAATTAGAAGCAGAATTTTAAGGGGGGATGATGGGCTTTCCTGAGGCCCACTTTAATGGTGGAAGGGCAAATATCGGTGAGAGACCCCCTTTGGAGGGATCTTGCCTCCCATCCAGAGATTTATTACCTGCAGCTCTTCTCTATTCTAACTTTATTTATTTATTTATGTATCTATTTTCTACTCTAAAAGCCTTTTTGTTTGTTTGAGAACTTCGAAACAAGATGTTTTTCCCCTCACAGAATTCCATTTTATTATAATTCAGAATTATTTATTTTATTTTTTTAAAGATTTATTTATTTGAGGGAGAGTGAGAGAGATCGAGTGTGTGAGCTGGGGGAGGAGCAGAGGGAGAGAGAGAGAGAATCCTCAAGCAGACCCACCACTGAATGTGGACCCCGACACGTGGCTCCATCTCACCACACTGAGATCATGACCTGAGCTGAAATCAAGAGTCAGCCGCGTAGCTGACTGAGCCACCCAGGTGCCCCAAGAAGTATTTTAGATAAAAACGATTCCCTTGATCTTTATGCTTTCATTAAAATTCAGCAAAGAGTTGGCCATGGCTGGTGTGAAAATGATTCTGAGAGTCATTATTTTTCCTCTTGGAGAACATAGAACAGGAACACAACTCCAGATGAAACCCAGAACTACAAAATAAGTTAAAGGGCTACCAAAACAAGTGGAAATTGAACAGAGGAAGTGCAGGGAGGGAAACAGAGAGGGCTCCAAACTCAGGAAGCACTGGCTCCTTACACCTCTCTGAGGGGAAGAATGCAGACCAAATCCTAGGCCCTGGACAGTAGGAACAGGTAGGAGTTCCCCTGCTGACAAACGATGTCTGTTAGAAGCTGAAGTCCTGCCGCAGGGGGGAGGGGAGAGACTTTATATCAGCCCTCAAAGTTGACTTTGAACAGTGTTCCAGCAAGACTGCCATTTGGTGTAGGGCCCACTTCTACGTAAATTTCCTGCTGCTCACCACCCTCCCCTCACCCCATTTAATCACATAGTTCCTTATTATTTCTTATGCAGAGGTTCCCTGCACCTCTCTTTTTCCACAACATTTCATTTCCTTCCAGAAGGCTGCCCGTTGGTTTTGATGTTACCTGTTGTTGCTCAACTTAATCTAAGTTGACTTTTAATTTTTGCTTGACTACAACAGTTTCTGATGTTGTTAAAAATGATTAAAGAAGACAATTTAGGTGATACAAACTTTATTTAACACTTCATAAAGCAGGCAGTCTCCACTCCCAAAGGTCCAGAGAATCACAAAATGGGGCAGGAGGTAGGACGCTTTCTTAGGATAAAGAATAAGGAACAAGGAAGAGAAAAACAGAAAATGATTAAAGAACAAGGAAGCAAGTATAGAGCCCAGAGCTGGCATGGTGTTTGGGATTGGCTGACTGGACATAGTGTGTTTCTTGTCAAGCAGAGCAGCTACAGGGACACCAAAATTACTTAAATTTTGGTTTGCTGACAGGGTACTGGGGCAGGAGTGTCTCCATCTTGGGACTAGAAAGTTATTTCAACAGCTTTAAAAATCAGTCTTAAATTTCAACCAAAAGCCGACCAATTTTTAAAGACAATTCACCAAACTGAAAGATCAGTTTGTTGAATGACAATTCTTTGAATAGACAAAAATACAAAATAAAAGGTTCATATAAAATCTTTTTTCTTTTTTTATTATTTTTCTTTTTTTTAAGTTTATTTTATTTTATTTGTCAGAGAGAGAGGGAGAGAGAGCACAAGCAGAGGGAGAAGCAGGCTCTCCACCGAGCAAGGAGCCCGATGCGGGACTTGATCCCAGGACCTTGGGATCATGATCTGAGCTGAAGGCAGACACTTAACCGACTGAACCGCCCAGGCATCCCTAAAATCTTTTTTTTTTTTTTAAGATTTTATTTTTAAGTAATCTCTACATCCAACATGGGGCTTGAATTCACAATCCCAAGACCAATCATTGCATGCTCCACTGACTGAGCCAGTCAGTTGTCCCAAGGTTTATTATAAAATCTTTTAGAAGAAAAAAAATTTTCTTGAATCTATACAATGATGAGAATATATTCCTTTTATGAATATTGTAATAACATTCTTTTTTAATATATTCAATGAAAATATTGCATTGAATACATTCTATTTAACTAAATGTTAAGGAATGTTTAATTTGATAAAAGGTAAGGATAACAGCTTTCTTATGAGTATATTCTTTACAAAATTTGTATATATAATTTTTTAAGAATTTATTTCAGCTTTATTGAGATATAGTTGACAAAAAATTGTAAGATATTTAAAGTATACATCATAGTGATTTGACATACATTGTGCATACATTGTAAAAGGATTTTCACCATCTACTTAATTGACATATTGATATATGCATCACCTCAGGTATTTACCTTTTTATTTATTTTTTTTAGTGAGATCACTTAAGTTCTACTCTCTTAGCAAATTTCAATTATATAACACAGTGTTATCAACTATAGTTATCATGCTGTATATCAGATCCTCAGGCCTTATTTATCTTATAGCTGAAAGTTTGTACTCTTTTACCAACCCTATTTCCCCCACCCCAGCCTCTGGCAACCACTTCCCTACTCTCATGGAATGAGTTTGGCTTTTTTTTTCCTTCCTTTTTAGATTCCACATATAAGTGACACCATGCAGTATTTATCTTACACACACATCACACGCACACACACACATCTTCTTTATCTGTTCATCTGTGGTTGGACACTTAGGTTGTTCACATATATTGGCTATTGTGAATAATGCTGCAATGAACATGGAAGTGCAGATATGTCTTCCATATCTGTTTTTCATTTCCTTTGGACATATAAGCAGAAATGGGATTGTTGGATCATATGGTGGTTCTAATTTTAATTTTTTTGTGGACTCTCCAAACTGTTTTCCCCTGTATATTTGAATATATTAAATACATTATTCTTATGAATACATCCTGAGTTTCAGCATTTCACTTTGAAATTTTAAAATTTTAACCTGTTCTTTTTTGCCAATCCTTTGAAGTCACTTCCGTCTTAGAAACATTTTGGCGTTTTTAGGTTTAGGTTTTGCTGTGTGAATAATACTAAATTTAACACATTAACAAAGATAATTATTTTAACTATGTACAAAGTTTATAACAATTAGTGTAGAATTAGGCATGGAATATTTATAACAGTTTTCGTGGATTTGGCGTTTTTACTCTATATTGAGGTATAACAAGGACACAGCAAAATGCATGAATGTTAAGGATATACAGCTCTGTGAATTTTAATATACGCATATGCCTGTGTAACCAGGTCAAGATATAGAACATATCCAGCATCCAGAAAATCCTCTCCCTGCAACCCTTTTCCAGTTCATGACCCTCCATAGCTATTATGACATTGCCATAGATTAGTTTTGTCTTTTCACACAGGTTTTAAAAGAATGTGCAAAAAAACAAAGCAAAACAAAAAAACAACCAAACAAACAAACAATGTGCAGTTTGCATCTGTTCCTACTCCCTACTGCCTCAGTGGCTGGAGGCCCGGCAAAGTAAAGGAACCTCCTGCTAGAGGAAGAGAAATCGAGGCTGCCAGTCCCAGGAAGGGCAGAGACCAAGGGCAGAGGAAGACACTGAGACAGGGAGTATGTGAAGGAGCCTTGCTTCCCACAACCCTCAGAGACCCTGCCAATCCAGCTGCTATTAAGTATTAGAGGCATTATAAACAATTTTTTTTAAATCCATTTTTGGTCAATATGTAAAAAATCAATCATTTGATGAATTCATCTTTCAGTGTGTCATCTCTCGGTGAGTTAGTCACTGGCTGCAGATTCCAGCTGAAAACCCTCAGGCCACTGTCGCCTCTCCTTTTAACAGACAAACTATGATACCGATTAAAGGTCAGTTTTGGAACTGGAAGGAAGGAATGGGTGAAATGCACAGGCTTGGAGAACTGCATGTCACTAAGTCCTTAGCTGAGCCGTTTCATCCACCTTGAGGCAATGGTAGCAGAAACAGACTCAGAGGGCTCATGGAGAGAGGAAACTACCAAATCCTGACCCATGAAGGACTTGGCCTGCCCTCACAGCTCTCCCAACACAGTGAAGTGAGGGTGGCCTTGAGTAACTCTAACTAAAAAGTCATAGCTTGACATCAGATCCCAGTTGTCACAATGATCCTGCTTATGGTCTCAAACTCGGCAGACTTGACCCACCTGATCATAGATCTTGTTTTGTGTGTCAGTGGGGGGGAGCCAAGGAGAGGAGAAAACAAAGGTCAACCCAGAGTTTTCACGCTTGATCAGCTGGGTTCAAAGGAGTGTCATTTCCTAATTGGGAAAAGTAAAGATTTGTGGGAAAAGTAAGGACTTCAATTTTCATGAGGTTACGTTTGATTTTCTTACAAGATGGGCAAATGGATATGGCAGGTAGGCAGTTGGTTTTATAAACCTGGAAGTGAGAGTAGAGAGATAAATTTAGGAATTTGGCATATAGATGGTATTTAAAGTCACAGGAAAAGCCGTGTTTTTAGAACTGTGGATCAGAATTCATTATTGTATTACATCAGTTTAGTGGGTTGTGACAAATATTTTTTACAAAATGAAATAGAATAGGATATAGTGTAGTGAAAGAGAAAATATCAGAAAGAATCAGATAGATTCCTAAACTATTATTTTGTGAAATTGTTAATTTCAATATATGTATCATATAAACTATGTAACACATACATATACATATATATCTGACATACATGTCATTAAAGAGAGAGTGAAGAGGACCCAAAACTAAGTTCTTGGTGACAACAGCACTTAGAAGTTTTGCAAATGACAAA
Source organism: Zalophus californianus (assembly GCF_009762305.2). Taxonomy (NCBI): domain Eukaryota; kingdom Metazoa; phylum Chordata; class Mammalia; order Carnivora; family Otariidae; genus Zalophus; species Zalophus californianus. The sequence continues at coordinate 20,976,042 of NC_045601.1, read as the reverse complement.
CTAGGAAATAACACTGAGATGGAATAGTTGGTGTTGGTATAAGGAAAACTGGAAATAGAGAGATCGTAGAATTCAAGAGACCATGTTTCAAGTTGTAGAGAATGAGCAGCTATGTCTAGTACTGCCAGGAGGTGGGAGAGATGAGGGCAGAACTCCTTCTATAAGATTTGGGTTCCTGGAGAGTGTTGGTGACCTTGGCAAAAGTCTTTGAGTGGATAGTGGGAAAGAAGCCAGATGGGTATGGGTTGATAGGAGACTGGGAGGTAAGAAAGTACACACAGAATGTATATGCAATTCTTTAACAGGTTTGACTATGCAGGGGCTGAAACTGAAGGGGGCAAAAGGCTGCAAGATAGTTTCATTTTAAATAAAATAATAATGTAAATAAAATTATTTCTATACATGAGAGAATGTAGAATATACTTGCATCTCTCCTCCGTTAAGCCTAGCCTTGTTGTTGGTTTCTTGGCTTAGACCAAAGAGGGCAACATAGATGGACTAGGAGTGGCTGTCAGAAGCACAGTGTTAAGAAGCTATGTTCAGTGGCACATTGCTATCCTTGACTTAGATGGACATGTTGGGAGACAGGTAAATGAAAAATGATTTTAAAGGAAGATGACAGTGTTTGGTGGTTAGATTTTTTTTTAACATTTTATTTATTCACTTTATTTTAGAGAGAGAGCATGCTCACGCAAGCAGGGGGAGCAGTGGGGGGAGAAAGAATGAATCTTAAGCAGACTCGGCGCTGAGTGTGAAACCTGATGTGGGGCTCAATCTCACAACTCTGAGATCATGACCAGACACTTAACCAGCTGAGCCACCCAGAGACCCCTCAGTGGTTAGATTTTGCTCAGTTGAGTTAAAAAACCCAGAACAATCTCATTAATTGAGGAAAAATATGTTGAATAACTATGAAACAAAACAGAAGATGGTATTACACTATCAAAGAACTTATAATAAAGATGGGGAAGTAAGGCATACACACAAAACTAAATACTAGTATATAATTGCATGCCTAAGTAGTAGAGAAAGTAAATGCTACAAAATAGGGTAATTAAAATGTGATGCAGGAGTCGAGAAAAGGCTCAGAGGGCAGTGTTTTTGCACTGTGAATCTCAACCCATTAAGGCATTGTATTCACTTGCTAGGGCTGCCATAACAAAGAACAGCAGGTGGGTGGCTGAAACAACAGAAATTTATTTCCTCACAGTTCTGGAGGCTAGAAGTCTAAGATCAAGGTGTTAACAAGTTGCTTTTTTCTGAAGACTCTCTTTGGTTTATAGGCAGTCATCTTCTTTCAGTACCATCACATGATCTTCTCTCTGTGTATCTGTGTTCTAATGTCCTCTTCTTATAGGAACAGCAGTCATATTGGACTAGGGTCCACCCCCATGACCTCATTTAACCTCAATTACCTCATTAAAAACAGTCACATTTTGTGGTACTAAGGGTTAGGACTTCAACATGTGAATTTTGGGTGGGCACAATTCTTCCCATAACAGGCATCATTATGAAATCAATTTAGTGATTTAAAACTGGACTTATAAAAGAAATAAAAGAAAGTACAATAGTAAAAAATATCAATGTGTATCATATAGAAACATGTTAAATAATTTCTTTTTATAGGTTATACTAAAAACAGTAGTTTAAAAGTCACTATCATTGAGGTCGCTGGAATACAGTAATATGTGAAAAATGGAAGGACAGAGGGAAGATTATAGATTAATGGAATAAACAGGAGATAAGAGGATACCAAACATGACATTTTCTTGGGAGACTAATGAGGCTCATCTGCTTGGAAGTGAACTCTTCAGCCAGGCCATAATTAGACCTTAAAGTTGGATTATTCTGTGGTCTTGATGCCCAAGCTGAGAACATGGATTTTCATCCTATTGGCAAAAGATGATCTTAAGCAGTAATGAATTTGATAATTTATAAAGGTACTCTGGCAGGTGAATTATAAAGCGGAAAGTCTAGAAGCAAGAAGATTGTCTGGAGACTGGTGGGTTTCTCTGGCATAGATTGAAGAAGGCCTAGACAAGCTGGTGACAATGGAAATAGAAAAAGAGACATAGCTATCAGATATATATCAGAAAAAAAAATCGGTAGGACTTGTTAACTGAATAAATATAGGAGACAAAAGAAGACAGCTTGTGTAGGTAGGAGGGGAAGTAAATAGAACTGTGTTGTCCAATACAGTAGCCAGTAGCCACATACAGATGTTTTCATTTAATTTAATTATTTAATTAAAATTAAATAAAAAATCAGCTGTTCAGTAACACTAGGCACATTTCAAGTGCTCAATAGTCATGATGTGGTTGATGATTATAGTATTGGATAGTACAAACATGAAACATCTATTATCCAACAAGTTTTACTGAACAGTGCTTTAAAGAGAGCTTCCTCGTGGAGAACTTTCCTTTGAGATGCTAACTAGGCATCCACGCCTTTTATGCTCAGAGGCATTTTCAGCTATAACTTTGATAAAATTAGTTTATGGTCATTAGAAAAGACCATCTGTTCTCAAATCATTTACTCATTGGCTTATTATATTCCTACTATTATTCCTATCATTATTCTTGGGCTTAAGCCCTTTACGGATCTAATTAAATCTCAACACTCTAAAAGAGGCATGAGTAATCCATCAAACAGGTGCTTTAAAAATTATTATTTTTTTAATGTGTAGGAGGTAAGGGAAAAATGAGGTCCTGTTCAGAGTTAGAACCAACTTTTAAGCATCTGTGAGAAGTTGAACAAGTTAATAAAATATGAAACATAGTTTAAAAAATTATTTCCAAGTTAATTAGCTATTCTATGGAAAGAAAATGAAACCCAGAAAGTCAACACCTTGGAGAAAAAACAAGTGTTTTCAAGCCTGATGTTCTGGTCAAGGGCAGATTTAGAATAGAAGGAAATGTTTGCATACATTCACTAATTTCATCCTGTGAGATAGTTACTAATTCTTTCTATTTTATAGCAGGAGGAAAGGGTATATGGAGAAGTTCACTAACTTGCTCAAGGTCATTTAGCTAGTCAGTGATAGGTCCAGGATATGCACTCAGTTGTTTGGCCAATTCCAGTGTTCTCATATGATTTAGCCAGCTCTGCACGGGAACACAAGCATCTCTGGTTGCTTGCTCATTAAGTGATGGGCTGGACCAAGTAATTGAATTTTTATTGAGAATCTAGTATGGCCTAAGGGTATCCTCCTTTTACCTGGCTTGAAGGTGGATGATATCCCAAAGTTTGGGATATTATCACCACTTGGAAAAACTGGTAGCATTCAAACATTTCACTCTATTATACCAACTTAGTTCTGTCTAATATCCACCATAGAACAGCTATCTGAATGAGTTCATTATTATCACCTACCATACTATATTTTATCAGTAGGATTTTCTCCACCTTTACTGGCTGACCAAACACCCCAAACTTAATCCACTAAACACAACCCCAAATATAGACAAATCACATCGTTGGGCACTCAGTCTCCTTTGTAGCATATAAAAATATTACCATACTGTACAGTGTCACAGGGGATGTGAATAAAGTGGGAACTAATGAAATGACTTGTATGCCAACTTTTTGGATTGGGGGTGGTTTCAGGCAACATGATTTAGGATTCTTGAGTTAGATTGCTGCCAGAAAAATATTGGGTTGTATTTTATAGGGGCATACACTTCAGCTCATATGTAGATGATGTCATCCTATGTGAGATTTCTCTAATTATTAATACATATATTCTCCCCACTTGCAGGCATTAATGGTGTGGTAGTAAAAATCCTGCCAACATTTCATTCAGGCCATGAGTAACTTGCTTTTCCAGATGTATTGTACATGACAATATGTTGGGAATTAATTTTTCTTGTAGGTTTTAGCAGTAAGAAGGCTGGATTTTATTCCCTGGAGGTTGGTAACTGGAATGTGTTGGGGGATATGTGGCCTGCCTCTGAAAAAAAATTAGATGAAGCAAGGAGGTGAAAACAATTTTAAATTCTTTCCACAGTCTCTGCAAGTGCATAACAGTATTAATAGGTCGCTAACTTTTGCATAACAAAAGGGAGACTATAAATTTACATGCATAATTCCTTAATGTTATATATTTTATCAATATTTTATATTAAATATTAATTATATTTATGATGTGTCATATTAATATTTTGTATTTTGTATAGAAAGTATTAATATATAACATTTCCATATGTTATATACGGATATTATATTTTTCATATCATGTTTTCCCACTGTATCTTTGACATAGACTCCCAGGAATGGGATTGCTAGGTCCATGGGAAATTAATTTACATGTAATTTGGTTATATTTTGTCAAATTTTGCTCCACGTGGGTTATACAATTTTGCATTTCCAATGAAAAATGCATTACTTCTGAAAAATGCATTACAGTACTTGTTTCCTCACAGTTTTATCAAAAGAGACTATGGATTTTGCCAACCTCATAGGTAGAATGTGGTTTCTTAGTTAAAATTTGTATCTCTATTATTGTGAGTGAGGCTGATCATTGTTTTCTGTGTTTAAAGGTCAGTTGAATTAATTTTCCCAGGGCCTGCCTATTCACATTTTTTGCTTATTTTTTTGTGTTGCTGGTTTTTTTTTTTTAATTCTCAATTTTTAGAAGTCCTTCATATACTAAGGATATTGGCTCTTTACTCTAAGTTGCCAAAAATGTTATACACGTGTCACCTGTCTTTAGATTTTGCTTATGGTGTTTCTTGTCATTCAAAAGTTTTCATGGTTATATTGTCAGATTTATTAATATTTCAAGTTGCTCCTGGATTTTGAATTACCAGCGTTGCTTAGCAGTACTCATTTCATTTTTAATTTTAGATCTCTGATTCCTTTCACTTTGGCAACATGAATTCAAAATCAATATATCAAAAAAATAATTTTTCTTCCCCTTCTCTCTAGACTCACTTTCTTCTCTTGACTTCCTTATTGCTACTAGTGACTCCCCTTGATCTCCTTGTCATTTGAGCCTCAAATCTCCAAGTCATTTTTGATTACTTGCCTACCCTTCTTACCTCTGAATAGATTTCTTAAAATTCTGTTTGTGATTTTCCTACCTGGTAGGAGAGAATTTCACAGAATATTGTTAAGATTATAGAAAAATTCATAAAATTTAGACTGCCTTAGGAGCAAATATTGAGTCTATTTTGGTTTAAAAGTATAGTAAATCAAATGTAATATTTGTTAATATTATTATATTATATATTACTGATCAGTAATACTTAATTGGAAGGATATATTTATTTTCTTAAGTCTGATAAATTAATTGTACTAATAATTAATAGACCCCCAATTCTCTGAATAGGTCTCAGAAAAAAATTAATGAGAAGTAACGTTTTTTTGACAGCTTAGGTGAGATGACCACTCCTGACCATGCCTGCTTCTGATAAATATTAACTTAGGGTTGGGGCAACTGAGTGGCTTATCTTGTTTGGTCTAAGATCAAACATCCCTGAGAAAAATTGTCCAACAGTTACCAAATCACAGTTTAGTAGGAGTTGTCAGCATCAAATCTGTTTACAGTTACATCCAATTTGTAAAAAAACACCACAAGAGCAAAATGTCTTGGACCAAGAGTATGTGAATAAGGGCTTGATGATTGTTGTCACTTCTGTGTTTTTCTTTTTTGCCTGTAACACCCAATAAACAGGCTTATTTTATTTTTGAAACTGTTTGATGTTTTAAGATTCTGTGTGGGAAGTCTGTGGTCATTCACATAAGCTATTGTTTAATTTCTAAAAGGAATCCAGATGTCCAATGTCATTTGGTAACTGATTTTTAAGGCAAAATAAAGCTTGTGGAGAGCAGATATTGGAATGTTGTTAGTGGTTTGTGTAAATGACAAAATTTGTGGTCAACAAGACCAGAAGTTCACTTTCATGACTATTTAGTGTAGTACACACAGCTCTAGGGTTACTGATGCATCCAAAAATTATGAGCAAATCTACAAGTAGGTAATCAAAAGAGTGTCAAAATTTTTTGTGTGTGTTAAAAGAGCAACAGCATTTTTAAATTTTAGTTTGTCACCTTTATATTTGAGTGAAAGCTTTTAATAATTGTCAGCAATTGGGCAAAGTAAGGTTAGCTTTAAAGAATGAAAAGGATAGTTCTGACAAGAAACAGCAATCTTCTTAATCCATGATATTTAGAAATGGATTTAGAAAATGTTAAAGTTAAAATTTTGTAGTTCAAACTGGTCATTGATTCAGAAAAGTTTGAAACTAAAAGATAACTTATCTGGTTGATTTCACAAATAATGATCAAAAGTAAAATGTCCAAAGGTATAAGGATATAATGTAAACCAAAGTATATAAACACACTATTGATAGTTACTTGTCTATTCAGCATTGCCTGACTTTCAATTTCTGTCCCTAATTCCACTCAGATCATTTTGTGCCAGTCAGTACAGCAATTTGTCATGATTTCTGGTTGACAAACAAGTGATGTGCATGGAATCAGGTTTGGTCCAGGTCTTACACTATGACTGATGAAGAATTAGTGACACAGCTTCCCCCAATTATCTAAACTAAATATTGCACTTCTAGACACATTTTAGGTAAGTTGGCTATATTTCACTTTGTGTGATATCCTTTATCAAGCATCAGTTAATACACACTATCCAATACAAATAAAACGAGAGTAGGGACATTCATAAATTGTATTATTCCAAATTGCATAACAGAGCTTGTGAAATTTCCCTATGAAATAAAAACAGAGTCTAAAAATAAATCTAAGTCTTTTTTGTTCCCTAGGGATTTCTATTTCTGTCAATATAGTAAAATAAATAACTTGAATGACCTCATGACTAAAACAAGTAAAATTCTGGATAAAACAGAGTTTGGAAATCTTTAAACACTGATCATAAGGAAACAATATGCAGAGGCAAAACCAAAGTAAAACAGGAATGCTGGAGGGCAAGCAAGTATTGATGTTGGCTTTTATTCTGAAATTATCTGCATTGAGACTTTGAGCTTTCCATCCGAAGGCTGTGCATGCAAAGAGGATGGGTACAAGGACTCAGAACTATGTCAGGTGGAGAACCTAACAAGACTTACTAATAGAGATGAAACCCTAGAGAATTACATTCTTCACAATCTTAGTACAAGAAAGAAAGCTCAGTGTGAAGAAGGAGAGGCAAGAAAACTGTCTTTACCTTGATGTGAGGTAGAGGAAAAAATAATCTCATCTGAGAATTTGTAACTAAATCTAGCCCTCATAAAGATGTGTGATTTTGATTTATTCTATGTATATGATTGGAAAAACCTCAAGAAGCAAGTTTAAAGTGGCTCGTGTTTGGAAGTGACCCCCAGCTAATGACACAAGCAAATATAAATTACCTCTGGAAAAAGTTAATACCCAGTCTTCAAAATATTCTCACAGAAAGAATTCCAAGGAAATTATCAGCCCACAGTCAAAAATTATAGAGCAGAAAAGGTTCCGTGAGAATAGGTAAGAAAATAGACACTAGAACACAACCACAAGGACTTCTGTCTGGTATTATCATAAATTGAGTGTAAAATTACTATGGAATATATCTAAATAAATTGGATATAAGCTTAAAAATGGGAGCAGACAGCACTATGAAAACCTAACAAATTGGAAGAATCAAATAGAACTTCTAGAAACTAAAAATATACAAAATAAATTTAAAATCCTATGGATGCATTAAACAGATGAGACATAGCTGAAGATAAACTGAGTAAACTGGAAGATAGACCTGAAGAATTCAGGATACGGATCTAAAAAGACAAGGTAAAGTAAACGATGAAAGGCAAATTAACTCCTATGCTTATAAAGGAAAGGGGTGATAGTTAAGATATATATGTGTGTGTGTGTGTGTGTGTGTGTGTGTGTGTGTGTGTGTGTGTGTGTGTGTATTGCAATATATTGCAAACAGGAAAAAATCCACACATAGACACATAATCATAAAGTAGCTGAATATAAAAGAAAAACATATCTTCAAAGAAGACAGAAAAAAATAGACCACCTACAAAAGAACAGAAATTGCACTAATTTCTAACTTCTCAAAATCATCAATGGAGGGGCACCTGGGTGGCTCAGTCGTTAAGTGTCTGCCTTCAGCTCAGGTCATGATCCCAGGGTCCTGGGATAGAGCCCCACATCGGGCTCCCTGCTCAGCGGGAGGCCTGCTTCTCCCTCTCCCACTCCCCCTGCTTGTGTTCCCTCCCTTGCTGTCTCTCTCTCTCTGTCAAAATAAATAAATAAATTATTTTTAAAAATCATCAATGGATGCCAGAAGACAGCAGAATAATATCTCAAGCATGCTAAGAAAAAAATCACTGCTGACTTAATATTTATTCCCAGGAAAATTATCTTTCACTAATGAGGATAAAATAAAGGCATTTAGAGCCAAACAAAGACTGATTAATCTATCACCCAAAGTTCAGGAAATTCTAAAGGATTCCTTCAAGAAGAGGGTAAATGTCTCTCTAGGTAGAGTTTAACATGAGTGTATAAAAGGTGAATAAATATATTGATGAGCATGAAAGGTGAATAAATATATTGTTAAGTCAAAACAAATATGAAATGTATATAATAGTTGTGATAATAATGATTACAATAAGGATTAATTTGTAGGCATAATAAAGGCTAGAACTAAAATATGGAAACATAATAACATTTAAGTGGAAACGAGAGCAACGTCAGTTAAAATATTCAAATTTGTTTAGATCATTTGAGAGGTGGATATGGATATTGATAAAGTTTCAACCTTTTTAAGTATACATGTTAAAAGAGCCAGGGTCTAAATACAATGTGGAACCTTAACTGGATACTGGAACAACAATATAAAAAGGGTTTTAGTAAAATCTGAAGTTTATTTAACAGTAATGTACCCATGTTGATTTCTTAGCTTGACAAAAGTACTATGATAATGTAAAATGTTAACAATAGGAGAAATTGGGTGAGGGTTATATGGGAACTTTCTGTAATACCTCTTCAGTTTCTTTGTAAATCTAAAATTATCCCAAAATAAAAACTTTATTTTAAAAATTACCTAGGATAACTACAAACAGTAGCAAACAGTACAACACAGCCAAACAAATAGAGGGGAGAAATGGTTTGAAAAAAAGAAAAACATCTCAACTGATCCAGAGGAAGACATAAAAAGAATGTAACACACACACACACACACACACACACACACACACACAGATACATACACTTGTATGCATGCATGCATGTGCACTTGCACACACACACAGAGATACATATACTTGTATGCATGCATGTGCACTTGCACACACACACTCACACAGAGATACATATACTTGTATGCATGCACGCATGTGCACTTGCACACACACAGATACATATACTCGTATGCATGCATGCATGTGCACTTGCACACACACACAGATACATATACTTGTATGCATGCACATGTGTGCACTTGCACGCACACACAGAGATACATATACTTGTATGCATGCATGCATGTGCACTAGCACACACACACACTCACACACAGAAAAGAAAAAAATTAATTAGTACCACAAGTCAGAATCAGCCATTAGCTACAGAGAAGTTTAAGGTTATGCATCTACACTGGTTTCCATAGCAACAGGATTTTTCCCCCTGAGTTTAGGCCCCAAATGTCAATTTGATGCTTTCACCCTAAATTTTAAAATCATATCTTAGCTAATGCTAATTCCATTTATAACTTTTCAGAATTCTAACAGGCATAAATAACTCAAGACCTCACTGTAGTGAAAGAAAAAAAAAAGATTATTTCTTCAGTCAATTTTGGAAGATGTAGCTAAATATATATGTAAAAAAATAGCTGGCGGACATTTCTTTTTGTTTTATGTATTTTTAAAAAAATTTAAACCTGCTTTATTTTTCCTCAGGATAATAACAGGACATTTGAATAAAAAATTATGGTAGAGAAGAAATGTGTCTGAAACAGTGTAATAATGGAGACATTCCTTGTGTGTTAGTACTTTACCACTTGATGACAATAGGTTCAGTCACATGCTTTCCTGAGTTGGGTAATTTCTAGTGAAATCCCAGTTCTAGTTCTGTGCTGTGTCAGGGACCCCTAAAAATATAAGTGTTCAAATAGTTCTCCTTAGTTTAAAAATCATACCTTATATTATTTTAAAACTATCCAATTTTGGCCCTAAACTTTGCAGATAACTATTTTTTCAAAGCTAGCAGGGAATCTGACTGTCATTTATACCTGATATTCAAAACTTTTCAAAGATTCTCTTCTCCACTCCACAAGATGATGGCAGGATCCTTTCTATCTCCTCTCTTGAGTCTCAGAGATAAGTAATTATAGTCCTTAGAAGCTATACAGAAGTCACACACCATCCTTAGTTGTATAAATACCAAGCTACCAAGGATGGAGCTATGGACAGTGTATAGCTCTCCATAGGAATTTCTGTAAACAATCAAAAATGCTGGAACAGTGAGGCCTGGAGTCTTGCACACAGCAAGTAGATAATGGCGCCATTCAAAGGGATTGTCACTTCTCTCTGGTCCTTTTCATTAGTCACTGCTACTCTTCTGTGTTGCCAGTTCCATTTTTCCTCCAGGCAAACGTCCTGTAAGGCATAAGAAAAGAGGGAGGGAGACTAATTAGTGTGTCAAGAAGAACTAGTAGGTATGGTGAGAAATTCAGAATCTCATTTTCCTTTTCCCCCCTTAGAATTGATTTTGCTGTCACCATTTAAAAAATAACAAATGGATGTGCTTCTATTATTTGATGGAGATAAAGTACTTTCTTCCTCTCTACATATAATTTGCTGCAAATTCTATTAACCACATATATATTTCAGAACCAAAATTATTAAAAATTCTGCATAAGTCTTAAATAGTTTAATTATTTAAGGCTATGAAATGGATTGATTCTTATTTGTTTATACATGTCATTAGGATAAATCCAGACAGAAGTAAGGTAAAAGACATATAATCAGATTAGAGTGCTTGCCAGAAAAGTAATGATTTTTTAAAAGCTGTGCATTAGGGGGAAAACTCTGCAATCTGCTATTAAAAGCATTCTATTTATATCATTTATTTGGCTGCAGATTGAATGCAAGATAAGGCTTTGTTGTTATTTGTTTTTAATCCACCTCTAGACTCTTGTCCTGATAGAAAGTCTTGTTTATGGTGTGGTCTGTGATTGTTGACAGAAAGTTTTCACAGATGAACTCTTATTAATGCCTTTCTTTTTTTCTTACTGAGGAAAGGGGTGGGCAGGCACCCCTTCTTTCTGCAAACTGCTTTTATTTAACACTAAGAAGCTGGTGTGATTTGATTCTTCTCTCGTTTTCTTTTTTTGACCGATGCTCGCATCCTTCCCAATTGGGAGTTTGTGATACGGAAAAATTAGACTCTTGCCAGGTCCTCATTAACCTGAAGTGTTAGGTATCGATTAGGTAAATGTTAACCCTACACTTGAGTTTCATTACTTTGTAAGCTTTGCTGGTTTCTGCTCTTTTCCCTTATCCTGTTTCCCAAGTGATCAATTTCTGTCATAGGCCCGTTTATTTCCAATGGGATTGTTTTCCTATATAGATTGATTTATTTCCCCCCCTCTTCTCCCTTTGGAATGGTCTTTTGATGTTATTTTACTTTATTATTTATATTTATTTATTTGCTTCATTAATTTGCTAGCAAAAAGTTCAGTCTTCCTCTTTTCCCCCCTGCTTTCTTGTAGAAAGTTATTTTAATGGTGATACCCTGTGCTTGGTTAACAGCAAACTTGCATGATAGGTGAAAGAAAGTGTTCTATTCTCTCTGTGGAGAAAGTAGTCTCTTTTACCTTCCTTCCCTCCTCCCTCCCTCTCTCTCTCTCTCCTTCTCTCCCTCTATTTTTTTCTTTTTCTTTTTCCTTGACTACTATCTGCTTCAGGAAAGCATATTTCTGTTCTTAGAAATGGAGCCAGAGAAGGTACCAGAAGACATTGAGTTAGGAATCAGGGTCCAATCGCCATTCCCACAAATTTTAAAAAGATCAAACAGGACAAAGGAAAATTAGACAGGAGTCCTTTAAGAAATGGGTATCATTTTCTCTAAGCCCCTTCAAGGTCAGGTTTTCATGGTCATCTGTGGAAGGCTGGACCAACACCAAATCTTGTTGTTTTGATAGAGCTTTCAACAACTGGATTAAAAACTAATTGACTTTTATCAATTGAAAATAATTGTTTGACTTCTCCAAAGGGAAAAGTGGAGGGGAATGCTCAGGAGTTAGAATGGAAGACCACCGGGGAAAGTGAGGAATGAGGGCCGACTGAGGAGGATAATCCAGGAGGCTGAGTCCTGGTGGGAAAGCTAAGGGGCTGCCCCTTGCTTCAGTCTCCTCTGTGCCTCACCCTGGCCCTGTGACTTTGGGCACATTCCCTACTCGTTCTGACTTCCAGCTTCTTCATTTGTACATGGGAAGATAATATGTACCTCCCAGGGTTTTGTGAGGATTAAAAGGGATAATTAATGTTCAATGTGGACAGTGCCTCCCTGAGTGCAGGGAATTTGTCTTCTGGACCTTTCTATGCCCCAGAGTCTAATATGGGGCTGGCACATAGTAGGTGCTCAGTAAACATCTGGTCAAAATAGGAGCCTACAAGAGCAGTATGTTAAAGAAGCAGGTCAGGAAGATAAGCAGGAAAACAAAGGAGGAAACACGGAAAGAACAAAAAAAGGTGAAGCGTAGATAGTTGACCAGGACCTTCAGGTTAAAGCTGTGAACTCTCCAGGAGCCACCCATCCCCCTACTCATCCTGTCTCCTACAGAAGGACTCTTCTGCTCTTTTTTAAAAGTCCATTAAGGTCTAAATCACAAACACAGGAGGAAAGTATACAGTGTCAGTAAGTACACTGGGATAGTCTTTTTTTTAAATGAGTTGGTAAACCAAACCCCACTTCCCTACCCTGTCAAACACCAATGGTAATTGGTTCAAATATTCATGTCCTAACCTACATGGCTATGAAAACTACAAGTTCAGTGTCACTACTCACCCTGATCACATGAGGCAACCACCAAAATTGTCCTCTGTGTCATTGTTTTATTTATGTGGGCTAGCAAGCACTGAGAAGTGGTGGTGAGTTTTTTCTTGTTTTCTCAGTGATTTTTATTAATCTGCATTTGACACCTTGAGACACATTCATGGGTTGTAGATGGTCAGTTCAGAAAGGTCATCTAATGTCAGCTCTGCCCATGGTGTATTGCAAATGAATCCTGACTACAGTGCCCTGGCATTTTGGTGCTTTATTTACCATAAGTTTTGAATCATTCTTTCATATTTCACCCTACAAAATTCATCTTGTCTTGATAGATCTGGTCGGGGGAGATCACTCTCCTCTGTTTACATCAAGATCAAGAACTTGAAGTTACCAAGGAATTTTTTATGTAGGTCTACTTTTGATGTTTCTTAGTGTCTCAACACTCAAAATAATAAAAACCATATATGCTAATGAAGAGAAGGCAATAGTATAAGCAGGGATGAACATTTCACAAATCATCAATATCAGAGTCGTCACCGAATTAAAATACAACTAAACAAAACAATAAAGCCTCAAAATAAAATTAATCTACATTTTAAAAAACCTGATGTTTTAAACTAAATGAAAGACCTGAGCATCTGTTGGGAAGAGGATAGTTAAAGGAGAAATAGAACATTTACCTCCAGCCCAGAGGCACTTGCCTTCTCTATTGTGGGGCTGTCAGCCCGGCAGGTCCTCAGTCATCCCCGAGCATTGGATGGTCAGGGTCTGTAACCTCTGGGCTCTGAGAAGGGATGGCTGCTACCCTGTTTCTGCATCATTCTTGTAGACAGACCCAGGGGAGGAGTTCTTCCATGTCAGGTTGAAGCATAGGAGTGATTAAGTGATCTACTTTGCAGCTCTCCTTCCCATAGCACAGATAATGTCTGTGTTCAATCTATCAATTTCAAGCCCTTTGTACATATTAAATTCTCAAAAGATTTTCAATGTATGAAAATTTCTTTGAATGAGTAATGAAATTTGATCTTTCAGAATGGACTTTCAACACAAGAAGAGTGTTAATGAGGAAGGTGTAAGATACTAGATTCGGTTATCAATGAAGTTTAATTGAAAAACTACTATGTTCCAGCACTGTCCTGGGCATTTTCAAACAGAGCAGGGAATATGGTAGCTACAGAAGCTTGACACATAGCTCTGTATCCTGGTTATTGCCAAGGTAATGGTGCGAGTGTAAGTCCTACAGTAAATTATGTTGACATAGCACCTCAGATGGTAGAATCTTTCTTACTTGTTTTACTATCTTGTGCATTTTCTAGCCTCCTGGAAATGTCAAAGCGAAGTTCCATTTTGGGGAATAATTCACTTACTCTATTAGAGTGATAAGTGGTAGGACTTTGCTAAAGCAGAGAGAGCACACAGGGCCACCGAAAATAAAACGTTCTTGGATTCTATCATTACTCATACACTTGTGACACTGTTTCCTCTGTGTTATAAAATGGCCTTTTCTCAAGCTGTTATGAGGGCTGAAAGGTCATATAGCCTTTGGTTTATTATTCAGAGCTCTCGGGGAAGGGGTTAGTATTTTTTTAACAGCATTTCCCCCCACTACATTAGATACATGTCAGATTGGAAAAATCAGACTATGATGGACTAAGGTGCCTCCTTTACCTCTGATAAGCAACAAATTTTTCCATATTAAAAATATGAAAAACTTGGATGGAACATTTACTCTGAAGGACACTGTGTTCTCAAATATTTCCCTATTTGTCTTTAAAACAGCCCTGAGAGATAAAATAATGGAGCAAATATTACTGTTCCCTTTATACAGATGTGGCAACTGAGGCTCAGAAAGATTAGGTATCTTGCTCAAGATCATTTGTGGGCTTATTTGTTGGCTCAATAAATATTTGTTAGTCATAGAGTAATTGGCAGAGCTGAAAATACAACTTGATTTTCTAGCTCTGTTTTCCCACTAAGTTAGGTTTCTACTACCTTTTAAAAAGCCAGATTCAAAATTTTATTTTATAAATGCATGATTGCATAAGATCTCAAACACAAAAAAAATGTCTAAAAATGGAAGGGAATTGTGCTTGATTCAGAACTTATCGTCCCAGACATTGACAACCTAAGCCAAGTAGGAGGTGTCTTCTTCCTTTGGAAAGCCATTGCAGTAAATTTTTGAAATGATACCTATCATCCATCACATGTAGAAATTGACAATGAAATGGTAATATATAAATATATAAAAGCTACCTCGGAAAACATTTATTTTGTTCTTCCCATTATACTAGGCCTTTATCTCATAAGTCTCAGATTTTTTTCACAGCAGCTTTGAAGATGTCGCCTCATTTCTTGTGATATTTAGTTGGGCCAACCTCAACATTGGTTTAACAGCAAAACGGAACTTTTTCATGGAGGAAGACCATCCTTGGAAAGAAGGATCTGGGTCAATGAGTGTAGGTAGGGTGTACATAGTACCTGGAATGGCGGTACACCAAACTGAGATCCTTCCCTTTTCATCTCCCATACGAGAACCTGCTCATCACATCTGTTCATTTTTCCTTACTTTCGTCAGTTAACACAAGGGACCAGTAACAAAAGAACACCAGTACGTGTTTTTGAAGAACACTCCTGTTAAGGACAGTGTTTGAAAATGTTGCTTGCCTTAAGGTTTCTATCGCTTTAGCTTTAGAACGAACACTGTCTTAGTAACTACCCTCTGCCAAGCAAGCACCTTCATTGACACTACCACCCTGTGTGGGCTGAGGAAAAGCCAACAATGGGACCTGGGCAAGAAGAAGGAGACAAAGCAGAATTCAAACACAAGAGACTTTAAGCCCTCAGTAAACATTTGTCATCTTTTCCGATAAGTGGAAACTAATATTTGTATTAAATATCGATCTTAAAATACATCTTAAATAGCACATTATTCTTACAAGTTCTCATCACAAGAAAAAAAAATATAACTATGTCTGGTGTCAGATGTTAACTAGACTTCTTGTGGTGACCATTTTGCAATATACCCAGATATTGAATCATTACGTTGTACACCCGATACTAATACAATGATATACGTCAATTATATCTCCACAAAAATTTTTTAAAAGAATAATGTTAGTATTCTAATATTATTCCCTTTTTACTGATATTCTCATTCACCCAGCAGGTGAATTGGAGAGGAGAACCTCCTTGTAGTTCTCAGCGACACTTTGCTCCACTCTCCTTTGTCCCTTTCACGACCATGGGAGCTCCCTCAGGGCAGGGACTGTGTCTTTAATAGCGTCACCTCCCCTCCCAGCGTACAGAGTCTGCACACAGTGGTAAGTCAGTAAGAGCCATCATCTGTCTGATGGGTGATACAATTTTGTGCATTAGTGCAATGGTGATTTTCCTTCTCTGTGTAGTGTGGCTGAGCAATCCCATCTGCTATCTGCACTGCTTGCTGTAATCATGGCAGTAGCCTGTGGCTAGAGGGCCAGTTTTTGTTCAGAAAGCCATCTTCCAGTCTCTCAGATACATGTGGCTTTCAACAGAATAGAGGCTTGAAAATCAAAAGATGAAATTTCATATCCAAGAAAACAAGACAGCAACTGCTCTGGTAAGCAGACATGGTAATCTAGCTAAGTTTAGTCTTTATGATGAATCATCTACAGACTATTACTTGCTCTGGGTCATTAGCTGTTTTATTTTTAGAAAATCTGAATTTCAGTTCAATCCATTTGGTGGTACATAATCAGAGTGGATTTAGTCCAAAGTAGGTAATTATAGGTCAGCTGGAGGTGATTATCTCCATCGATGAGCCTGCCCGGGGGTAAGAGGCTCTATGTAAGGCTTTGAAAGCAACATTTTCTTCCTCAGCAGCAATTTAATATAAATGAGGCTCTTTAAGGGCTTTACTTACATCATCGTAACTTGGTTTGTTGTCTTTCTGCCCGGGGCGGGAGGCAGGGGAGGTTCTAGAAAGTTCTAAAGAAAGACTGGCAGTACACTTTTCTTTATAGCCATTAAAAGGAGAAAGCAAATGTAACCATCTTAAATGGGTTAAGTTTGCTGGGCTGCTTTGTGTCTTTAATGGGAGGGAGAATGTTTGGTGTGTCAGTGAGAATATTTCATCCCCCAGCAGGTGCTTTGCCCTGGGCACCAGATGCTTTTCTACTGCTGAGCCGTCAGCGTCTCTCTCAACTGGTCGACTCTTCATCGAGTCTCTGCTTCCTCCACATCCCACCTCACTGACATGATTAAGTCCAAGAGGTCCTAATAAATGTGTCATCAACATTACAGGCATTAGATCTTCTACTTGTCACTATCTGCGTAGGGATCTTAGTAGGGAAAAGAAGAAATGTCTATCATTTAGACTCTGCTGGAAAGAAGCCTAAATTCCTCCAGTCGTGGTTGTATGTTATTTCAGAAAATGTTTTTTAGATACCCTTTTGATGACCACGTAAGCCCATCGGCTTCCTTCACTCATCCCTGACAGCAGACATTTCTGGCTTCATATAACCTGGAAGTGCACCTCTCATGACTCTTCTGTCTTTCACTCTTGAATCCAAATTGCAACAAGTGCTGTATGTTTGTGCCATGAAAACATGATCTGGTGAGAGGAAATTAATTTGTTAAGTTAGAAGAATACGGGCCAGCTAATGGAGTAGTGATTCATTGAGTAATCGTGGCATGTTTAATCTTCATAAGGCTTGTTTCTTCATTTAGGTAGTGGGAGAATATGTACTCCACAGGTTTATAGAAATCATCAGATGTGGTTTATGAAGCAATGAATATTCCAGAGTTAATAATTGTTAGCCTACTACCAATTTATGCATCCATATGGTCTAATTTTGTCATACTTATTGGTGGCAGAATTCAATATTTTATATTAGTATGTGTCTGGGGTCTGTGAATACTATCTATGTGATCATTTCTAAACTAGCAGCATGACAGGTACAGATAGAAACATGCCATGTGAGCATGGAGTGGATGAACTAATAACTGAGAAAAAGAAAACTTGATTAAAAAAAAATCCACAGAGTTCTAGAATCATAAAGCTGGAAAAGACTTTAAAGTTGATGTAATACATTCTTATTTATGGGAAAGTAATGTCCATAGATATTATGGGACCTGCTCGAAGTCTCCCCAGCTAGGTAGTCACAGACCTGGTTTAGCCCCAAATCTGACCTGACCCCTGAGGCACCCCTTTGCCCATTCTGCAAAGTCATTATAACATGATCTGCTTAAACTCTGCATGTAAGCACATTAGGTAGATACAAAATGTTACCAATTGGAAGAGAGAGATAACCTAGAACCCAAGGTATATTTGCCACATGAACAAAATATTACAGAAGGATTGTATAGTGCCCATGATTTTTCATTCTGCTCCTACCTCCAGCCTAACTAAAGGGATTGGTTTAGCTTATGTTGCTTCTCTGACCTCTTCCTCTTTCTGGGGTCATCTCAGATATATTTGTGATTCTTAAGATGGCAGGGAATACTGGAATCTCTGTTTTCCATCTGGTGGGAAATATATTGTGACATCCAGAATCAGAATTCTAATATTGTCTCTAAATACCTTAAATTCTGGTTGTTATAATACACTTATATTTGACTTGATAAACGATGGACAGTCAGTAAGGTGAGGCCCAGAAAAACTTCTAGAATGAAGTCCAATAGTTGACATATTTAGTGGTGAGAGTGGAGATCCTGCTGAAACCAAATCAATTCTCCTTTAAAGATACAGAACATTTTGGGGCACCTGGGTGGCTCAGTCGTTAAGCGTCTGCCTTCGGCTCAGGTCGTGATCCCAGGGTCCTGGGATCGAGCCCCGCATCGGGCTCCCTGCTTGGCAGGAGGCCTGCCTCTCCCTCTCCCACTCCCCCTGCTTGTGTTCCCTCTCTCTCTGTGTCGCTCTCTGTCGAATAAATAAATAAAATCTTTAAAAAAAAGATACAGAACATTTTGCAAGATTCAAACCAATCCCCAAAACTTATTTTAGGGGGAAAACGGCTGTTGGCCAATAACTTGACCAGATAACAATCTTATCAGGCCTCAATTTCCTCTGTAAAACAGGGATAATAACTATTCCCAGTGCTAAAGGGAGGATGCAATGAGGTCACGAATTTAATGTATTAGCTCAGTGCCTGGCAGACAGCAAGTACTACCGAAAAAGGAAACCTTTTTTTTTTTTCTCGAAATCAAACAGAACTTGAAGAAAGAAAGAAAAAATCTCATTTTGTAATAAAAAGAAAGAAGGGTGATATTTGCAGGTGGCACTGGATAGGGTGCAGACATGAATTTGTGCTATGTTCACTACTTTGATCAAAGGACACAGAGAGTGAGTCAGGCTCCAGGTCAGCTTACTGGTCCATCTCTAACTTTGTAGGATGTTAGCTTTAGATACCTGAGCTATTCCAAACAGAAGGCAAGCTACCCATTTTAGATCAAGTTTTATAGGTGAATATTAAGAATATTTTGGGTTCATTAAACTTTCATTTAAATTAGTTTAAGTACTTCCTAAAGCGATATTGAAATTCGGGGAACACTGCCTGATTCCAAATGTCCCTAACTTCAGTCCCTGGAGTAGCTGGAGTTCTCATTTCTGAATTATCACTAACTGATTTCTGGAATTGTCTGGCTCAGTGTAGCACTGGCATTAGATAATGGCACAAAGAAAAAGTATAGAAAATCTATAAAAAGACTCCATTTCACTTATTAGCCTTATGGTCTACAGATTAGATATAGTACTATGTAAAAAACCTAACTGATGAGAATGGATAGTTAAGAAAAAGCAAACTATAGATCATGCAAACGTATTATCTATCAAATTTTAATAAACTGCTTTTTCAAATTTTATTCATATCTGTTTTATCTGACTCAGTTTAAATTGGTAGACATCATTATTTTAAAACAAAACAAAATAACCAGAATTTTTAATTTATGAATCTGAATTCATAGTTTTTGAAAATAATTTGGAAATGGAAATGTATTTTAATTAAGCAAACTTTAGTAAGAGTTATAGATGAGATACTTCCAAAGATGACTGAATTCTTTTAAGATTATTCTAATTTGAGAGGAAAGAAGAGTGATAACTTTGAACTAACTTTTCAAACAGCCTGAAAAATATAAGGAAATTGATTTATTTCTTTTGTCTCCTGCTGTCCCATGGATCATCTTTCTCTTGTCCAAGATCTCACAATGATGAAAAATACTCATTCAGGCTTTAAACAGTTTCCCTTCAGTTTCTGCTCTATTAATAAACCCTTGCATTATTCTGTTGGCTACACATCTTATTCAGTATTTTATTTCTATATTCAGACTTTAAAGCATAATAAATCATTCATCTATTTATCCAATAAGCATTTATCTAGTGCTTACTGTTTCCTAGGTTATGAAAATATGAGCTTGAGTAAGATCCACCTCTGTACTCAAGGAGCTCATTAACCTTTATCAACCCTCCCTGTCCAGGCCATTCCAGGGACAATTACCCAGCAGATTCAGAGTATCCTAGTTAGTCACAGATTCAAGCTGTTAATTTTCTTTTGTCTTCATCACTATGACCTTTAACTCTGGCTGGTGACATTTTTTATTGCTTTCTTTGTACTTTTTTGACTGAAAACTAACTACTGAATTAACCAGATATTTTCTCCACAAAGTTGAGACATCACTTTTCAAGGGTATGATAGGCAGTTTTTCTCCAGAAATAAGGCTCTAAAATCCTAATTTTTTCCCTTTTTCTGCTAATTCTTTGTATAACCTCATCAATTTCTTCCACTGCAAAATTCTATTAATAAGTCTGCTAAGAGCTGTTTGATGATTTGCCAAAATTCAGATCAGCCATAGAACTTTGAGCTTTTGAAAGTAGCACAAGTAAGTCTATCACAGTAGGGTGACTTTTGTCTCCTTCCAAATTGTCTGATACAAAAACTCCACTTTGCAAAAATCTAATCGATCACCAATTCCTTAGTAAATAATAGACAAAAAGATCTCAATAGCTGATCTCCTCCTTTTTAAAAAAAAATTTTATTTATTTATTTGAGAGGGAGAGAGAGAAGCAGACTCCCTGAGGAGCAGGGAGCCCGATGCGGGCCTCGATCCCAGGACTCTGGGATCATGACCTGAGCCGAAGGCAAACGCTTAACCAACTGAGCCACCCAGGTGCCCTGACCTCCTTTTTACAGTAAGGGATATCTCTGATTTTTATATGCATTTCCTATAGCAAATTGCCTATTCCCATTGTCATATACAGGAATATGCTCCCAGAAGGAAAGACAAAGTATGACAGGTGTGGTCTCCCCCACCACATGATACATAATCTATTAACAATCATTCTATTTTCCCTGTTTTCAAAATAAACAATTTAAATAGTTTGCCTTTTTCCATGTACAAGCTTGTTCATGTAATTCCCCTATCATGCCTCTTCAATACTTAGTCAAATGGCTAAACTATTGAAACTTGCAAACTCATTTGAGTATGGGGCATATGTTTATGTGGAGGACACAATATCCCCATCCTCAGGGGTCCTCACTGACTCTGACTTTGAACATTTAAACAGTCATACTGGTTATGTCATTGCTTCAGTTATTTGCTAGGCCACACTAATTACATTACAGCCACTGGAGGCATGATTTAATCAGTTCACCCACAGCAAATGCTCTAGAAAGAGTGTAACAACTTCTTCAAAAAGACTAGACTTCTAGAATCAGATCATCTAGCCCAACCTTCTACAAGAATCCCTTTTAAGGAAACTGTGAAGGATGGTCATCCAGCCACCACTTGATTATGTCAAGAATTGGGTGACTCACTACTAGTTTGTGGGGCATTCCAGTCCAATGGTGGTTAGTACAAAGTCCCTTCACAAAATTCCTGGTGATGGCCCTTGAAAAAAAAAGGGCAAATATAGATTTTTCTCTCAGAACAATTTTTTAAATTTTTTATTGTTATGTTAATCACCATATATTACATCATTAGTTTTGGATTCTCAGAACTTATTTCTTAAATATTTGAAGAGAGAACTGTTTCTTAAATATTTGAAGACAATATGAGTTGGAATCAAGTTCCTGACCTATTGTCTCCATTTAGATTTTTCCGATATTTGGGAACTAGCTATTCAGAAATGTTGGCGAAGAAGGCTTCAAGACCTTGGAGGTTTCCAATCCAGTTTATAACCAGCTAAGGGCAATGTGGAAGGCAAGAGTGTGGCAGACCTGACTGGTCATTGTGAAAGCAGGTAGCTGGGCAAGGGTAGAGAAATGTAAAAAGTCTAGTAGAAGAGAAGGTCTAGGAAGCAAAGGATTTACACAGCAGAAAGCCAGAACATCCTGACAGTGGTTACTCCTATAGCTTCCTGAATATATGTGCTTGAAACTTGCTAAGTGTGGAATGAAGAAGTGCTGTACGAGAGAAGGTAGTGGTAAACTATGTTGGGGAAATCCTGGATTAAATAAGATGAGACGGGTTTCTTTATTGCAGGACCCATCAGTCTTCAATATCCTGAAGTAGATTGTCATCCTCCAATGGAGGGGTAAAATACAGTGTTTTGGAACATCATGAAGCCTGAAATCCTGTTTTTTGTAAGCAGCTTGGGTCTATCAACTCATCCTCAGTTTGGATGGTCAGCTTCTCTGGGTTAAAGAGTTCTTAGTAATTTCTCAAGTAATTAAAATAATCTCAAATTGAAAGGAGACAGTAAGTCTATGTTAACTCATGGGAACTATGAATTCATATTACCAGCAATAGTTATTAAAGTCTGCTGTACATCAGAATCACCAAAGGAGATGGTCAATAAAATATTTGGGCCCTATCTTAGAATCAGAATTTCCAGTATGAGACCTAGAATCTGCATGTTTAATAAGTTTTCAGGTGTCTTCTATTCAGCCATTCTGCATGGACATCAAGTCTACAAGACCCCTGGTGGGTCATTCGACCTCTCTTTAAATACAGTGAGCAATGGAGCAGGGTGAGGAGCTGGAGCTTTGTAGTAGACCTCAGTCTCACATTGCTTGTTACCTGCCCTGTGGCCTTGGACAAACTTTTTAACTTTCCTAAACTTTGACTTCTTCATCTACTTAATAAAATCTTCCTCCTAGTGTTTTTCTGAGGATAAAAACAAATTTTTTAAGTAAAATACATATCATGGCTCATACTTTTAGTTCTTACACAATACTTGGGAGCTATCATTATGTTCTTAAGTATGTTGGAATTAATTAAATATAGCTGAAGAGGATAAACTGTTCAACATAACTTTAAAGAGTTTTTAGTCAAAAGCACGTGGACTTCCTAAAAGCCAGGTACCTTCTCCCTCCTTTTACAAAGAACCACACCTGCTGCTCAAAATAGAAGGCAATCGAATGTTCCAATTGACTTGAGGCTTTGTTTCCCTTTCTTTAGAGGTTAGGCTTTGACTCCGACAATGGCATAGGTTCCAAACAGTTTGAGAAACTTCTGTATATTATGGGATATGTCATTTAACAAAAGCTAAAAAGTGTAGTTATGAATGTGTTTCAAGGATCCCACTGAAAGAGTCTCTTTGCCAGATGCTGACTAGAGTTTTATGATTCTGTTAATGTCAGAGTTCACTTGATTATTTCCGTGGTACAAATGGTGGGCGCTCACCAGCTCTTGAGGCAGTAAATCCCATTTCTGGGAAGCATCAGCTGAGAGAATATTCTCTCTTACAGTAGGAAGCTTAGCTAGCCTGAGCTCTGGAAGTTTCCTCCCACCAGAGCAGAGACAAACTTCTCTCTGAATTGGTGGGCAGTTTTCTCTAAGGTGTATCTTTTTTTTTTTTTTTAAAGAGGGCATATCCTTCCAAGTTTCTGCTTTATGCACAAGTGTCTTTTCCAACTCCCTGCTCCTTCCTCTCTGGGATCCAAGATCTTAAATTCCATCCTTATCGCAGTGTTAAAGCCATTGGTCATTAGGGCCAATTTCTGGGTCTAATAACAGCCTTCTTTCTCATCCCATCTTAATCCCCTCTGAGTTCACATCCTTTTCTCCTTCATTTCTGTCCCATGGAGATTTTCCTTTCCACCTGTTGGTCTTTTTGCTATCTTCTGCTGTCACTCAAAAGGTCTTATTCCTTTTCCACACAACAGTCATTTGTATATTTGCAGATAATTATGTCATTCTGTTTCCTTTCCATGGATGTAACATTCACAATTGCTCAGTATAAATGGACTATGGTCTGTGTTCTTTAAATGCTCTTTACTCTTTCAATTTACCTTAAAGTTGCAGGCCCAAAGTAATGCCTCAGGTGCGTTTCAACCTATGTAAATAGACTACACTATCCCCTCTTTTGCTCTAAATGCTATTCTTCTGTTAATTAGCAATCTATGATTGTACTGGTACACTTTGACAATCCTGGAATGTGCTGACACAGATTAAATTTGGTCAAAGAAAGCTCTTCTATGTGCTGCTGTAATCCTGGATAGAACTGAAGTTTAATTCTGTTGACCAGTTTCAGTCAATTAGATGAGATTGAAGATATATGTTAATTGCAATGGTTTTTGGAGGACTCAGTGATCTCTGTTATCTATCTGAGGTATTTTGGTTGGGCTAAGGAGAAACAAAAATTTTCACAAGTGAAATCTGTGAAATTAATTCAGACGCCATAATTTACCAAGTATAAAAAGGCAACACTTTACTAAAATGTATTCAACGTGTGACCGATTTGGCTTTTTTACCTTTTTAAAAAATTTTTTACTTAAATTCAGTTTACTTAACATATAGTGTATTATTAGTTTCAGGGGTAGAATTTAGTGATTCATCAGTTGCATATAACACCCAGGGCTCATAACATCAAGTGCCCTCCTTAAAGTTCATCACCCAATTACCCCATCCCCCACTCACCTCCACTCCAGCAACCCTCAGTTTGGGTTTTCTACTTCTATTTGCTCAATTTATAGATATTTTTTTCTTACAAAGGTCAGTGTTTTGTATTTTCTATTTTAATTCTTTTTAATTTTTTCTTTGTCATTGGCCTTGTGGCCGTATCTTTAATTTAACATACAAAATATTCAATCTAGTTTTTTTTCCCCTGCCATTTTTTCCCCCTGCCAATGAAAATTTAACTCTACAAAACACTTGGAGATAAATTTGGTTTAATTCAGCAGGTTGTTTCCATTTTTAAAAGAATAGGCGGTGCACTTACTGCCATCTGGTGGAACATTTTAGAGGAAAGAGAAATAGCAACTAGATTAGTTAAAACATTACAAACACCTAAGCAGGTAAAATTACTTCATTGACTGAGTTTACCTGTTTAACTGGAGCCATGTAAAACTAATTCAGGCCCACATGAAGCCTAAATTAATTGAAACCAAAGAAAAAGATGGTATTCAATTTTATCTCTTCTTCTAGCTGTTAATTTACTGTCCCAACTGTGTAGCAATATTTCTGACTATAATTCCACGTTGGTTGCTTAAACATGGAGATGAAAATCAGAAAAATTTAAACTAAAAGATTTCTATCTTAAATTTTCTCAAGTTTGACTCTATCAATGTTTGATTTCCTTAGTGGATTAGCCTCATTTGGGTTTTTTCTTTTTTGTTACTCATCTGAGTTTTACAGGTTGTTCTATTTAACATCCTAACAAATCAAAATCAGGTAAATTTCACATTGGTGTTTCCTCGCATGTATTCCCTTTCTTCCCAAGGATTCTTTATGATTCATCTCCTTTGTTCATGAATAAATAATGAAAGGACTAGTCCCATCTTCTTGCTAAACATCTCAGGCAAGCAACTGTACCTTTCATCTTCAGATTACATATCTATATAATGACAGGGATTGTCTTGTTTATATTAAATGGTCTCTTACAATTCTGAAACTCCATGAAGTCATGAACAAATCATTTAAATTGGTTTGACCAGTTAGATCCAATAGAAGTGTTAGCATTTTCCTGAGGGCAGTAAAAGCTGGTAGAATTGCCCTGCCTTCAACACAAGACCGAAAGCAGCCTTCCCTTAAATCATACCACATAAGTAGCTGCCTGGTTTATTATTTTAAATGTTTATTACATTTATTATTTCTTTTATATATCAACATAATGAGTCTGTGTTAGGTTTGGGGACTTCATCATAAGCAAATTAGCAAGCAACATTAGGGGGAGACAGATAACTCTACAAATGATTATAATATACCTCAGTGGTTCATCAACTTGAATACCCATAAAAATCAACAATAATGTCAAATTGTTAAACTTGAAGGTTCCTGGGCCCTACTCCTGGAGATTCTAACTGAAGAGGTTTGGGGTAAAACCACAAACCTGTAGAGTTCAAAAGTCCTTCAGGTGGTCCTGATCCGAGTGGAAGGACACAGTAGAAGAAAAGTTGATGCGGCGGATGGATGTTACAAGAAAGGTAAGCACATAGTTAGATATAAGGGATGGAAGGAGTGTTTAACTTAATCAGAAGGATTCAAGGAGGTTTTTTAGGAGTAGAGAAGGAAAAGACTGAATCCAGGAAGAGGTTTTGAATTCCAAGCAAAGGAATGAGAATTCCAGGTAGGAGAACTTGGCACTTTGAAGGGATAGCAAGTAGTTCAGTATTTCTGAAAGGCACAATTTGGGGATGAAATTGACCACATATTCAGATATAAAGCAGGTGGCAAATTTCAGAGAATTAGTCTAATTTGGACAATGCTTTCTAATCACAGTGTGATTCATTTAGAAACCAGTAAGTTATTTTACAACTGCTTATGTCTGGAAATGTAAAACCCAGATGTTTAAATAATACATAGGTCAAAGAAGAAATCATAAGAAAAATAAAAAATGACAAAACTGAACTTTCACGAAACACATTGGAACTAGAGGGAAATAGCTAAAAGAGCATTTAGAGGAAAAATTAGAGCCATGTGATATTCATTAAAAGAGCAGAAAGGTAGGGCGCCTGGGTGGCTCAGTCGGTTGAGCATCCAACTCTTGGTTTGGGCTCAGGTCACAATCTCAGGGTTATGAGATCAAGCCTCACGTCAGGCTCTGTGCTGGGTGTGGAGCCTGCTTAAATTCTCTCTCTCCCTCTCCTTCAGCCCCTCTCCCCACTCTCTCTCAAATAAATAAATCTTTAAGAAAAAAATCAGAGAGATTAAAAATTAAAGTGGAAGGAAGGAAATAATTCAACTATAAGCTACTGAAAGCAGAATCCAAACACAGCAGAATAGGAATATTGTATCAGTTTACAGTGCTTTTAGAAATTAAAAAATAATCCATGTACATGTGTGTCTATTTTTGACTTATGATTTAAACATGTGAGTTATTAATTTGGTCTTTGAATTGAATCTATGAATTGTGCACATGTAGGTTTTAAACTTCCAGACATATGAAGTTTAAAAAGTAAGGTTTGTAGTAGTTATTGATTTCTACATCCAGGCCAAGGTTGGTTACCCATGGTAATTCACCATAATATAATTCCAGCTGTATCCAAGAATATATATATATATTTGAAATGTATTTTCATGGAATCAGTCACCAGACAAATGAGCACATTATTAAGCCATAGATCTTAGTGTGATGAATGAGATGACTCCTTAGAGTTTTCCCACCTGGTGATCAGAAAGAGAATGTATTGCTGTCAGGGTTATGGACAAAGATCCAATCCTATATGTATGTATCACATAAATATCCTTCTTCATTGTATGTCAGTAGGGTAAAGAAAAAACCTATTTCCGAAGTAGTTGATATTCACAAATAAATGAATGAAAGTATTATTTTTGGCATAAATCTTCAACCTCAGGTGATCAGCACAATACCATTATTTCTAGTAGCAATTATAAAAACAAAAAAAGTTCTAATAATTAATGGTTGAGATAGAAAGAGATTGCCCAACCAAAAGTATTTCTGAATACCTAGTGTGATGCTATTGTAGTAGCGCTTATCTTTCTTTAAATTTTGCCTCTGACTCAGTGACACATGAAGAAAAATATCTGCAGCAATTTATGATTCATAAACATGTTGTACTAGGTTAGAATTATAATGAAAAAGTATTGATAATCCTAGATACATTCATCTGCCCCTCCCCTTTTGTTTATTTTTTATTTTTATTTTTTTGAAAATGCAATGTTTTGGTTTTTTATTGCTATGTAACAAATGACCACAAACTCAATGACTTAAGACAACACACTGTCTCACAGTTTCCAATTTCTAGATAACTCTATCCTTTTGCCCCTCCCCTTTTACTGCCTGCTTTAGGAATCTTGCTGGCATCTCAGGTTTTGGGAATTTTGGAGGATCTTTGAAAAGGCAGAAAGCCTTAAAAAGCTGGCTTAAGAGCTTGGGTGGCTCAGTCGGTTAGCCATCTGCCTTGGGCTCGGGTCATGATCCCAGGGTCCTGGGATGGAGCCCCGCATTGGGTTCCCTGCTCAGCCCGGAGCCTGCTTCTCCCTCTGCCTGCCTGCCTGCTTGTGATCTCTCTCTCTCTCTCTCTGTCAAATAAATAAAATCTTTAAAAAAAAGAAAAAGATCTTACAGAAGATGACTATGCAAAACATGAATTAATATAGTAGGTCTGATATTGCTATTCTTAGAAAGGTCTACTTGCAAGGTTGAATCTTGACTGGTGTTTGGTAACTTGGCTGGTAAATAGTTCTCTAGACTTATAGAGAACTTTCTCTAAGTGAAAACAGTGCCTCACTATACTTAAAACTATTTGTACAAACAATATGATTTATGCTGAATGCCTGCTTTCCTCACAGGAATTTGGAATTTTGGTGCATGGTAAACAGAGAGTGCCTATGTTACCAGACTACAATAAAAACTCTGGGCACTGAGTCTCTAACAAGCTTCCCTAGTAGACAAGATGTTGTCATGATTCAAAGCTGGGGGGCGGGGGGGACAAAGAGTATCCTTTGTGACTCTAGTGGTGGAAGTTTACATCTGGTTTCATCTGGATGGGGCCTGTCTGCATTTTCCCTTTGCTGATTTTTCTTGATTTTTTAAAAAATTTTTTATTTAAATTCAATTTCATTAACATACTGTATTATTAGCTTCAGAGATAGAATACAGGGCTTCATCAGTTGCATACAACATCCAGTGCTCATTACATCACGTGCCCTCTTTAATGCCCATCACCCAGTTTCCCCATCCCCCCACCTACCTCCCCTCCAGCAACCCTCAGTTTGTTCCCTATAGTTAAGAGTCTCTTATGGTTTGTTTCCCTCTCTGTTTTCTTCTTAATTTATTTTTCCTTCACTTCCCCTATGTTCATCTGTTTCTTTTTCTTAAATTCCATGTGAGTGAAATCATATGGTATTTGTCGTTCTCTGACAGACTTATTTCGCTTGGCATAATACCCTTGAGTTCTATCCACATTGTTGCAAATGGCAAGATTTCATTCTTTTTGATGGCTGAGTAATATTCCATTGTGTGTGTGTGTGTCTGTGTGTGTGTGTGTGTGTGTGTGTGTGTATCACATCTTACATCTTCTTTATCCATTCATCAGTTGATGAATATCTGGGCTCTTTCCATAGTTTGGCAATTGTGGACATTGCTGCTATAAACATTGGGGTGCAGGTGCCCCTTTGAATCACTGTACTTGTATCCTTTGGATAAATACCTAGTAGTGCAATTGCTGTGTCTTAGGGTAACTCTATTTTTAACTTTTTGAGGAACCTCCATAATGTTTTCCAGAGTGCCTCTACCAGTTTGCATTCCCACCATAGTGTAGGAGGGTTCCCCTTTCTCTGCATCCTCTTCAGCATCTGTTGTTTACTGAGTTGTTAATTTTAGCCATTCTGACCAGTATGAGGTGGTATTCCACTGTGGTTTTGAGTTGTATTTCCCTGATGCCGAGTGATGCTGAGCATTTTTTCACATGTCTGTTGGCCATCTGGATGTCTTCTTTGGAGAAATGTCTGTTCATGTCTTCTGCCCATTTCTTGACCATTTTCTGTTTTGTTTTTTGGGGCTATGAGTTTGATAAGTTCTTTATAGATTCTGGATACTGGCCATTTATCTGATAAGACATTTGCAAATATCTTCTCCCATTACATATGTTGTCTTTTAGTTTCCTTTGCTGGTTTTTCTATGTATCCTCTGCTATAGAAAGTCACAGACACAAGTAGGACTATACAGTGAGTCCTATTCGTCCTCCTAGTAAATCATCAAATCTGAGGGTAGTCTTAAAGACGCCCAAGGCAGTGACACATAGGAATAAATGTTCAGGAAAGATTGAACTGCCATGTAATGTTCCCTATTCATGCTGCTTGAAAGACGAATAGTACAAAGGAAAAAAAATGCATATATTTGATCAAGTTGAGGTTTATCTATATTAATAAACATCCTGTACAAAGGAAAAAAAGGCATACATTTGATCAAGTTGTGGTTTATCTATATTAATAAACATCCTTTGAAAGTATAAAAGTGTCTTCTAAAATTGCCAAGGGGTTATCAGTTACATACTACATGAGCATTAATACTAACACCCAATGCCACTGTAACACTTATACTAGACATAGTCCTAAATTCTTCACATGGATTATGTTATTCAGTCCTTGCATTGCCTTTTGACAGCACCTGTAATTATTTCTACTTTACAAATGCAGATTGAGGCTCAGAGTGATTAAGTAACTTGTCCTGGCCACACCTCTGTGAGTAGCAGAGTCAGGATGTCAACATAGGGAGTCTGACTCCAAAGACCATCCTCTTAACCACCAATCTTTTTTTAAAAAAAATATTTTATTTATTTATTTGAGAGAGAGTGAGCACAAGCAGGGGGAGTGGCATAGAGAGAAGGAGAAGCAGACTCCCCGCTGAGCAGGGAGCCCAATGCGGGGCTGGATCCCAGGACTCCAGGATCATGACCTGAGCCAAAGGCATATGCTTAACCGACTGAGCCACCCAGGTGCCCCTTAACCACCAATCTTTATTGCCATCTTGAATTTGGACTGGATTTTTTTTTTCTAATCCCCACAGAAAGAAGGGTAATTTTGATTGGAGAAAAGAGAGATGGGTAATTTTGGAATATGGAACACTCAATTCCTGGCATGTTTTAGGTTGCAACTCCACTCCATTCCATCATACTGTATCGCCAGATGTATATATATATAACCCCCCCACACACACACACACACACTGCAGTGATGACATAAGAGAAGGATATTGAAGTCTGTTGGCCCAGAGGCCTCAAAGGATTTGGAAATGTCAGAGAGATAAAAAAAATAAATTAGGAAAGTAACAAAGGTAAACATTAACCTATATTTTAAAAATATGCCTAGAACCCAGTGGTCTCACTGAAGGGAAAAGAAAAAGCTCAGAGTTTGGAAATCCAAGGAAGCTGGAATGCAAAGGGGTCCTCTCAAGTGTTTGGTAGAATTCTGACGTAGATTTGCATGTAAGAGACTACAGGAGTCAAAGGGGAAAAAATCATAGGAAGGAGCAGGCAGAACAATTCCCAGGGCTCACACTGGTGAGGGACAGTCAGTGTTTCCAAAAGCCAGAATGGAAAAATATCTTCATACACACAGCACTGGGTAGATTTCTTAGGGAGTTATTGTCTCAGTAGTGGTCCAGATTAGCCCCCAAATTACCCCAAGCAGAAAAAGCATGAAGAAACCACAAAATACATCATGATAAAATTGCTTAAATCAGTGCTGAAGAGAAAAATGTTAAAATCAGCCAGGCAGGGAGAAAAAACAAACAAACAGACATGTGAAGTATAGAAGAATGCCAGCAGACCTGTCATCAAAATCCACTCAAGCCAGAAGAAAATAGTGGAACATCTTCAAAGTACTGAAAGGGAAAAGAAAATTAACCTAGGGTTCTATATCCAGCCAACATATATTTTTAAAGTAATATAAAAATAAAGACATTTTTAGACATAAAAAAGCAAAGAGAATTTATTGCTATCAGACCTCCACTGCAAAAAAATGTTAAAGTAAATCTTTCAGGAGAAAGGAAAATATTACCAGAAACTTGATCTACACACAGGAATGAAAAGCATTTGAAGGAGTAAACATATATTTTGAAGAAATTTAAAAGATAATAGACTTTTAGAAATAAAAATAACTATATTTTGGAGTCTATAACACATGTAAAGGTAAAATCATGACAAAATAGCACAAAAGCCAGAAGCAGAAGAATGGAAATACATTGTTGTAAAGTTCTTATACTGTATATGAACTTGTATAATATTATTTGAATGTAGAAGTTAAAGATGTGTATTGCAAACTTTAGAGCTACCATTAAAAAAAAAAAAGAGGTTTAGTTAATAAGCCAACAATGGAGATGAAGTGGAATAGGGAAAAACACTCAGTTAATCCCAAAATGGCAGGAAAAGAGAAACAAAGATTAGGTAGAAGAAATAGAAATGAATAGCTAGAGGGTAACTTTAAGCCCTAGCCTATCAATTGCATTAAAAGTTAATACTATAATTAAAAGGCAGAGATTGTCATGTTGATACAGAACAAGACCCAATTATATGCTATCTAAAAAAATCCAGCTTAACTATAATGGAACAGGTAACTTAATGGTAAAATGATGGAAAATTATGTACCATAAAATACTAATCAAAAGAAAGCTAGAGTGGTGATATTAATATCAAACAAAGTAGATTTTGAAACAACATTGCTAGAGATCAAGAAGTTCCTTTCATACTAATAAAGATATTAAATTATCAAGGAAAATCAATCTTAAATGTATACACACTTAATAACTAGCTTCAAAGTGCATGAAACAAAAACAAATAGAAAAGACAAGAAAGACAAATCCACAATTGTATTTAGATATACTAACACCTTACATTCAATAATTAATGGAAGTAGAAGACAGAAAATCAGTGAGACTAGTCTTGAATGACACTATCAACTTATTCAATAGAATTGACATTTATAGAACACTTCACCCAAAACAATAGAATGCACATTCTTTTCAAGTGCACATGAAATATTTTCCAAGATAGACCATTTTCTAGAACATAAAACAAGTCTCAAGAAATTTAAAATAATTGGAATCTTAAAAAGTATGTTCTTTGACCACAACAAGATTAAATGAAAAAAAAAAACCCACCAACATCAGAAACATACCTAGAAAATCACCAGATATTTGAAAATTAAATAACACATTCCTAAATAAAACATGGGTCAAGAAAAAGTTTACATGGAGAAAATAGAACATATTTTGAACTAATTGAAAATGAAAACACCACATCATGAAAGTTATGAGATGCAGCTAAAATAGTGGTTAAATGAAAATTCATAGCAATAAATGCTTACATTTGTAAGACTTCAAAATCATCGATATAAATTTCTACCTTAAGAAACCATAAAAACATAGATGCAAAAAAATTCTTTACAAATGTTTAGCAAACCAAATTCAGCAATATATAAAAAAGAGGATTAATCACCACCAAGTGGGATTTAGCCCAGCAACACAAGATTGTTTCAACATTTGAAAATCAACTGTTGTGATTCAGCATGTTAACAGACTAAAAAATGGAAACCACATGAGCATCTCAATAGATGCAGAAAAATCATTTGACAAATTCAACACCCATTCAGAAAAAAGTCTCTTAGCACATCAGGAAAGGAATGAAGTTTCTTTAACCTGACAAAAGTCATCTAACAAAAAAACCTAAAGCTAACATCATACTTCAGGGTGAAAATTAGAATGTTTCCCCCCATAAGTTAGAGGAGGAGGCCAAAATGTCCCCTTTTACAATTTCTATTCAACATTGTATTATAGGTCCTAGCCAGTGTGATTAAAGAAGAAAAGAAAAAAATATATAGATTGTAAAGAAAGAATCAATGCTTTTATTTACAAACAACATGGTCACTTATAAAGAAAATTCTATATCTACAAAGTATTAAAAAAGAGATCTAATTGATTTCTAACAAAAGTGCCAATTGATTTTCAACAAAGTTGGCAAGGTAATTCAAAGGGGAAAAAGATCTTTTCAACAAATCATGTGGAAACAATCAGAAAGCTTTATATATGAAATAAAAGTGAGAGAAAGAGAGAGAGATTAAACTTTGGCCCTTGGTTCTTAACCCATACCATCTATAAAAATTAACACAAGGGGCACCTTGGTGGCTCAGTCGGTTAAGCGTCTGCCTTCGGCTCAGGTCATGATCCCAGGACCCTGGGATCGAGCCCCGAGTTGGGCTCCCTGCTGGGTGGGGAGGCTGTTTCTCCCTCTCCCTCTGCTGCTCCCCCTGATTGTACTCTTTCTCTCTATCAAATAAATAAATAAAATCTTAAAAAAAAGAAAAAAATTAACACAAAATTGATCATAGACCTAAGTTAGAAAGCTAAACCTGTAGCACATCTAGAAGAAAACATAGGGGAAACATCTTCATGACCTTCGGTTGAGCAAAGAATAATCACTCTTTATGCTGCTGATAAAATGCCTGTTCTATCATGAAATGACTCCACAAAGATGAAGCAATGTTAATTTTCACCTTTACTCTTCAAAGGATAAATAAGGTTATCATTCAGGAGAAAAAGAAGTAATTTCAATGTCCATAACAGAAAACTCAATTTATTGTGGCTTATCCAATTAGAGGTCTCTAGTTGTTTTTTGTTTTTGTTTGTCTCCTAAAATGGGAAGCACATGAAGTAGGAAGTTCAAGACTGGTAAATTAATTCCATGATGCAACTATAGACCCTGGCATTTTCTATTTTTTCACTCAGCTTGCAATTAGATTCCTCATGCATGTCTTCTCAGGGTAAAAAAATGGCTTCTACATTTCTTGTATCACATCAGTGTTCCAAGCAGGAAGAATATTAAGAGCAAGGAGCCAAAGGTGTTTGTCCACCTGCTTTTAAAGAGCTTTCTGAGAAGCCACACTTAGTAACTTTTGCTTGCATTTCATTAGCTGGAAGAATGTTATTGGCCATGCCTACCTGAAAGGAAGGCTGAGAATCAATCAATCTTTCTTTTTCTTTTTTTCTTTCTTTCTTTCTATCTTTCTTTCTTTTCTTTTTTTTCTTTCTTTTCTTTTTCCTTCCTTCCTTCTTTCTTTCTTTCTTTCTTTCTTTCTTTCTTTCTTTCTTTCTTTCTTTCTTTCTTTCTTTCTTTCTTTCTTTCTTTTTCTTTCTTTCTTTCTTTCTTTCTTTCTTTCTTTCTTTCTTTCTTTCTTTCTTTCTCTTTTCTTTTTTTTCTTTCTTTCTCCTCCCTCTCTCTCTCCCTTCCTCCTTCCTTCCTTCCTTCCTTCCTTCCTTCCTTCCTTCCTTCCTTCCTTTTTTAATCAGGAGACATGAATGTCACAGGAACAATTGAGATTCTGATGGTGAGGAATAAAGGAAAATGGATATCTAATGGTAACAAAGTGTCAGCTACAGGCTCTCTTCCCTGCAGTCAACGGAGGGCTTTTGTTCACTGGTTGTCTCATACTGAAGATATTATATCTGCATACAAAATTGTAACCTAATTAGATTTTGGATCTTTATAAACCTAGAGAATAATCCAACCATATCTACACTAACCTCTGCTTTTCTTTGTAAACCTTGAAGAAAAAGTGAAAGAATGATCTCCTGAGGTGTGGAGGTGACTTAGGTCTCTCTCTATCAAGCATAAATATTGTATTTTGGGATGCCTGGGTGGTGAGTCAGTTAAGTGTCTGACTCTTGGTTTTGGCTCAGGTCATGATCTCAGGGTTGTGAGACTGATCCCCACGTCGGGCTCCACAGTCTGTGTGGAATCTTCTTTAGACTGTCTCTCTCTCCCTTTGCCTTTCCCTCCTCTCAAATAAATAAATAAATCTTTTAAAAAAAAAAGATTGTATTTCTTCGGGTTCTTCTAATCTTGACATAAAACATTAAGGAAAAGGATTTTCTTTTTTTCCAAGAAACACATGGATTCGATTACTTAACCTAAGCCTTTTAAGTATATATCTGAATTGTGCCTACCTGAAATGCTAATTCATCAAAAAACTGCACAAAACACCAGTTATTTAATATTACTCTTTTTTTTTTTTTACAAGTATATGGGTACTTGATAAATGGCATCCTGGGATGTTCATCAATGAGGAATTTTAATCTGACATGATTGCTTACTTTGTCTCAAAAAATAATTTGTCAGTTAATGAATTGTGAAATAAATCACTTACTTTAAGAAGAATGATAAACATTTTCAAAAGCAACTGTGAATTTTGAGAAAAAATAGATACAGAATACAGAAGCATTGCTGCAAATGAATGAAGTGATGATAAAAGGACCTAGAAAATCTGAATCTTGTTCTTTATTCCCCTACTCTGATTTTCTAAGACTTGCAGAAATTTATTTTGACTCTCATAATGTGAAAAACATCCAGATGTAAAATGAAAAAGGTTTTGATATCTTTTAGACATAGCTTTCATCTATTTGCACTTCAATTTTCTTGACACTAAGAAAAGCAATGCCTGTTTCTTACCCACTGTGAAGAGATTTTCTTTTAAAGTTTGAATTCTTTAGCCAAATTGATTCCATTGCATGAACAATACATAATTTCACCATGAGGAAAAGTATTTTATTGCCATCATTTTGGACCCCTTCTTCTTCTGTTCAAACACAAAGCAAGTTCCCAACTGAAACAAGCTTGGAGCGGTTGTAATTAATAGAAGCTTAACTTGGAATAGATGAAAAGAAAAGTAAAGGAAAATAAAATTACTACTTATTGAGTATGCTAGGAGCCAGAAAACCTGACCTAGTTCTGTCATTAGTTAGGTTTGAGATGTTGGACAAACACAAATCCATGTCTGGGCCTCACATTTCTGTTACAACATGAGGATGTAATTCAACTGATACCTAAATTTAAAAATTTAGGATAAGTTCATTTTCCAGTTACTGTTTTCTCAAAGAGAAATGTGGATAAGATACTGAGCCAAAATAACTTCCTTTGTGGTTTGTTATATTTATAAAAATGATCCATATTCTTCGGGAGAATCTCACTGGGTCTCTCAAAGCAAGGCATCACTTGGGTTTGCACTCAGCCATAGCTGAGCTGTTCAGCTTGAGCTGTTGAGCTGAGCCTTGACTGACACATCTCACCCAAGTCCCAGAAAAACTACATAAACTCTTATGAAGCTTATGTATGGACCAGGCTTGAATAATTGACCCACTAGAGCCAATAGTTTTGCCAGTTGACTGGACAGTTATTGTATTTGGCATTTTCTTAGCATATACTTTTTTTTTGCTAGGCACTGGGATTTTTTATATATTATCTCATGTCTGCAGAACAAAACCTCAAAAGTGGGCATTAGTAGTCCTATTAGAGGAAACCAATTCTCATAGAGGTTTAATAATTGCAATGGCCAACTACTCATGAAAATCCAGAGATGAGATTCAAACCAGTTCTGCTAGACTTCAAAGCCCATGCATGTTCTTTATTTCACACATTTAAGGCTCAGTCAGTTCCTAAATTTGGAGGGGTTTTAGGTCTCCTATAGGTCACTTCCCAGGCATCACTGCCTTTGGCTAAATTGGAATTCCCCGGCATTTCCAAAGTGGTATGAAACTTGTGGAGAGTCCCTGGAAAGTATAATAAAATACACAAGAGTAGAAAGTTGTCTAGGAAAACCACAGAGCTCCCTTAAATGAGAATACTAGACAAAGGATTATGGATGGGCTAACATTTGAGTTGGGCTTGAAGGAAAAGGAAGGTTGACAGATGGAGTAAGTGGAGGCAGATGGGAACACTGGATATGTTGCAGGAGACACTGAGACATTCCTACCCATAGAAGCATAGAGGGGAGTTGTAGTTGAGTTGGTCAATAATATTCAAGGAAGGGAAGGCAAAGCAAGACTTAATGTGTGCCAGTTATGTCCCAAGCCTTCTGCTACATTCTTCATAGTTAACATTTCAAGGCCCTTTCAATAGGGATGGAGGGTGTCAAGACAAAGAGTGTGTGTTTGAATTATTTGACAATGACAATCCAGGGAAGTCTTCTGAACAGAATATAACCAGATTAGTGCCAGGCTTTAGAGAGATTAATTACTCTGTCAGTCCTCTGCCAAATATATTAATCATATAGGAGAAAAGTTGAAAGGAGAAGAGTTAAAGGTAAGTGGGACACTAATCCATGGACACAAATACCTTGGATATATAAATGCTTTCCTCTGCCCCACCTCCCAAGCAATGATTTGCATTTTTTTTTCATTTCTTAGGGCCATTCATTACTTTTTAATTTATGACAATGATTTTCTAAGCACTTATTTATGTACTATAGTCTATTCTAAGTGCCTCATATACATTTTTTCAATGTATATGAAGGCAGATAGTTAGTCTTATTTGATAGAAATGGAAACAGATTTAGACAGATTAAGGCACATGCCCAAGACCACACAGCTGGTAAGTGCTGGTGCTGGCATTTGTACTTAGCTGTGAATCCAGAGATTTTGTTCTTAACCACTGTGCTACTAAAGAACAGGCCAAGGAAAGAAATGTCTTGCCATTTTGAGAAAAACTTTGTTTCTTTTCAGTGAAGTTGAGGAAAATTGACTTTTGAGGCCTGGATAGTAAGTAAGCTAACAGAATGTTAAGAGCATTCCTGATATTAGTCAGACAGTTAGAGATAACTCTTTGGGTAGAGAGCCAATAAAGCAGGCCCACTTAGAAGGAAGAAAACTTCAAAGTTCTATTTTAAAGGAGATCCAGTGAGAAGCAACTTTGAAAATAGGAAGTAGGGCCACATGTATTTGTGAAGCACATCAAATACCCATTGTGCTTCCAAAATCAAGATCCAGCTGAAAGAGCTAAGGAGAATTACGGAGGAGTCTCTGTGTGAGCAGGTAGGTGGTACTGCAACGTGATAAGATAAGGGGAGAATGTGTTGGAAGGAATGACTCATTCTACTCCCTGCTGCTGCTATTCTGAGCTTAAAGATAAGGTTTAATCATTGAACTCAATTTGCTGTTAAGGTGACTTGTTGAGAGCTGAAGATAATTGCAACTGGATCTCAAGTCTCTGTTAAATAGTCTCTTAAGTGACAGTATCCACAGTGTCATGGATCCATGTGGAGTACAAAGTGTAGTTCCAATACCTGTAGTTCCAATACCTGTGAAAGATCTGAGGGTTGTTTCAGGTGGCTTTACAGAGTATCAGCGTTTTGGTAAATTCACCATTGGTACAATTGCTGGATCTAGCAAGTTTATCTTTAGGAGAAATTGCAATGGAATCTATTCATGCTACCCAATTGTACAGGATGCTGATTTATAAACCAGAATTCAGTTATTAATTTTAAAACCTCAAATCCTTTTTAGAGTAATTCAGAATGTAAATAATGGGAGGCTGGGAGACAATGTGGAGAGAACAGATGGTCTAGATTTAGACAAAGCTGTTTCTGAGAACCTAGTTTAGCTAGATGACCTGGAGCTGCATCTTAACAGCTCTGAGTTGCAGTTCCCTTTGGGAAATGGAGGTGATGTTATGGAATAAGACTAGTTTGACTCTGGAATACTCAGCTCAAACACAAGGGACATGATAGGGAGAAGCACTGCAGGCTAACCCCAGCAATCATGGATTGGTGATCCAATACTCAGGGTCCCAAGAGAAGCAGATGTCAGGTGTGGGTTAGGCTAGGGGTATTATAAAAAGTCTCAGTCTGGTGGTTGGACTATAGCAGTATCAGTAGATCCTTTCCATTTTAGGAAACGCTGCACTATAGTATGCTTCAACCCAAAGTACAGAATTGTCAAGACATTAAGTCAGGGCTTTGATCAGATGGTGTTGAGTTCAATGTCTGGCCCAAGTGATAGAAGAGGAATGGCAACATAAGGCAGGCTACCCAGGGCAATTTCAGATGGAATTCTGCACACTGAGCCATTAGTTGTTATTTTGTTGTTGTTGTTGTGTTGTTATTATTACTGGAGGACAGTCCCTGGTGCATTTGATCTAAACCCTAACATTTGATTCCAATTCCTTCTGTGTGATTAAAGCAAGGTTGTTACCTTTCCTGCCATCTGTATGGCTAACCTTGGGCAACTGTCAAAGATCAAGTCAGGGAGGCAAGGCAGAGTTTATTAGCATCAGAGTAAAAGACATTGGATAGTAATGAGGCTCCCCGAGGGGAGTTTTTGGAAAGTGCCCCGAACTCATGAGGAGCATCTCTTCCTAGTGCCAGTAAGGTATCAGCTGGGGCCACCTGTATTTTGCCATCTAAATAGCATTGGCACTGCACCCTCCCCCAATTTCTCAACCTATGGAAGCCCTATGCCAAGATTTCTCTGAATTTTTTTTCTACTTTCAAGGAGATACTTTTTCTTTTTTCTTTCCATCTCTTCCTTTCCTTCTTTTTCTTCTACTTCAGGAATTTCGGTTATACACCACAGTGGCCATGATATGAAATCCAGTCCATTCTTCAAGTTTAAGATATACCTACCACCCATTCCCCCCCACCACACACACATACATTCTCAAAGTGATCATGACCTTGGTAGAGTTCATGAGTAATTTTTAGAAATGAGTAAGAGGAGAGGTTCACATAATAGCATTGGGAAAAATAAGTATAATGGATAATTATCCCATCCTTGAAGATTTCATTACTCCTCTCTTCCTCCTCCTTTCTCATTCCTCTTTATTCATCTTTCCCATTTCCTTTTGGGTACAAACCCCACAAATTACTCTTTTCTCAGGCAAAAGAACCTTCTTCCACATCAATTATAATATCCTTTGTTGATGTTGATGCCCTCTGCTAAGTTCTCATCTTTCTTAAGGGAACATAAGGGAGTTTTTTGAGGATCATTTTCTCCCTAAGAGAAATTCTTATTTGACCAGCAAATACAGTGAAACAAATTTGATCTTAAGTACTGGTGACTGGTGCTCAAATGATTCAGAATTTTTCTTAAATGATGCTAAGTAAACACTTAGCACCTTTTTTTTAAAAAGCCAATTCCCTTCTTTTTTTTTTTTATCATTTTAGCACAAGGCTTTACTAGTCTAGTGTTATCTAGTGACAGTCAAGTTTCAAATACTCAAGTTTAGCTTTCCTTGTATTTATTGCATTTTAGATGAGAATTGGAGCATACAGATTTTACAAGACACTGTGTTCTCATCAGCAATACTTTTTGATGAAATATCTATTGGAAGATTTTTTTTTTTCCTAGAAAGAATTCCACAGGAGACCAGCATCTGTTTTATCTTGTTCTTTGTTTGGTTCAGTTTCTGAAAATGACTTTTTTAACCTTCTCCCTTGCTTCTGAGGATGGCGCTTATATAAAATTGATGATTCCCTGTGCTCTGGCCATTGCTTCCAAGAAATATTGTGACAGTAACTTTTGTCAGTTGTTGCTGCCAGTATAAATGAAGGCACAATTGACAGGGATTCAAACATGTTGCTTCTGAATGTGTTGTGCAGAAAAAGGTGATTAGTTTAATCCAAATTTTTGCTCTGATTCTGCCAAAAATAATCTGTCTCTGTATAACAGGAAAGTTTACCTTTGATATATACCTCATCATCATGGTGGCCAGCAGTATTTTTAGAATAAAAGTTACCTTATTTGACAATATTACAACAAAATATTCCAAGTATTGAAAACTAGGGGT
Organism: Zalophus californianus; assembly: GCF_009762305.2. Classification (NCBI taxonomy): domain Eukaryota; kingdom Metazoa; phylum Chordata; class Mammalia; order Carnivora; family Otariidae; genus Zalophus; species Zalophus californianus. Next base: position 20,934,622 of record NC_045601.1, on the reverse strand, counting down.
GGGGGGAAGGTAAGGAATACGTAAAAGAGCCTGTAGGCTAGAATAAAAGAAAAGTATAATATATTGTACATCAATGTTTAAGCATAAAACTGACTTTTTGTAGAAGTTTCTTCTGGCACTTGCCTCAAAGTTTTTTTTGGTGATTTAAAATATCGTATATATTTGCACGTAGTTTTACATTAGTACTGCCTGGAGTTGGGACAGTAGGGTGGAAAAAGTTGATGCAACATCACAAAAGGAAAGATAATATAAAACTAAAAACTGCTCAAGCATGTCCCAATAATTTGCTGTCAGTGAACCAGGGCAAAAACAAACCTTTCTTGTCATCATTGTAGTTTGAAAGGCACATTCACTGACCAAAAACTTCATGGGTCTGTTTTTTCTAAGATTCCAGCACACTAAACAGAAGAAACAATTAATTGTTTGGTGGTCCATAATTCCATTGGCAGATTAACATGCTTAATCATGCATACTTTTCCCACTTGAATTCCTAAAACAGTAAAGAAATATCAGGGGTAATAAAATAGCTTCAAAATACAGGGCATAATTTAAACAATAATTTCCATATATAAAGTAGATCCCTGCCATTCGTACTAATGATGGGGCCCCAGCTGTGCTGCATTATAAGCTATTCTCCAGGGGAGAAATGAGCAAAACAGGACCAGACTGTGGGCTGGAGTAGTATGGGGAAAACCTGACTAAGACAGCAAGGCTGCTTGCTTCTTTCTTCCCTCTTGGGAAGAGACCAGGAGACGAAATCAATGAGTATGTGGCAACCTGGAAGTCCTCCCCTGGGCATCTCGGCTCTAGGAGGTAAATATTGCCCCCAACCCTTTGGGGCAGAGTTCTCAGGGTCAAGTGGAGGTTGTCAAGTTCTTAGTAAGGAAGCTCGGTGTGAGCTGGTACCAAGAAGTTTGGGAATAGTTCTGACAGAAATGGGCAAGAAGAAGAAAGACCCAAGGACCTCAGCTCCCCCAAGCCAGCCAGCTGAACCCTCAGGGCTGGCCTCTAAACCTGCAGAGAGCTAGTGAGCCACAGAAAACCAAGGATCTTAGTAGAAAGACCATTGAGACTGGTTCTTAATTTGGTTCTTATATGAAATTGGGTAGTTGGAGAGGTCTAGCCTGACACCCATAGAAAATGACAGACCTCCTAATATAACAAGGACCTGCATTTCAGTGGCTCAGAGCCTGAGTGTCAGGTATTAGTACAGATATCTAGGTCCAGATTGTAGCAACCAGAGACCTACAGTTTTGATAGCTTAGGGAATGATTGGACTATATTGCAAATTAAATTATATACCTCCTCCTAAAAATTAAATGTTGCAAAAGTTAGCCCAGGTTACAATATCTTCTTTATATGGGCTTTTTGTTCTTACTACTTTTTTGATCCTAAAAAAGAATAAAGAATACTTTCTTTCTTTCCCTAGCATCTTTAGGTTGGATTCTTTAACACTTGGGTATGCAGCTTGTCAAGTAGGAAAGAATTTGTTATTGCACCCAATACATCCTGCTTTATCAGCCTGAGATACCAAAGAAGATCATATTCTTTTTCATATTCAAAGTAGATGATGCTGAACCCCTATCCACATGTTGCAAGAGTATCTCTTTTCTCTGTCTGAGATCTCTCTCTTGTAATAACTGCAACAACTTCAGGGATACTTTTTAAGCCCAAGTTAGTCCAGAGAGTCTTGATTAATGTTCTACTTTTCACTATATTGCTGCCATATCAGATTCATGAGAACTCAGCATCCTAATAGCTACCTTGTCTACTGAAGGGCAATCTGCCTTGAACAGAGCAGATGCCTCAACACTGGGCTGGTAACCCAGTAAAATGGTGCAATCTTAGTCTCTCTTGAGGTGCATTCTCTGCTGAGGTACTTCATACAGAGGAATGAGGTATAACATATACTTGTACTAGTTTCCTGGGGCTGCTGTAACAAATGACCACGAACCCGGTTGGTTAGAATAAAATAGATTTACTGTCTCAGAGTTGTGAAGGCTAGAAATCTGAAATCAAGTTATTGGCAGGGCCACGTTCTCTGGAGCCTCTAGAGGATCATTTTTTGCCTCTTCCTAGCCTCTGGTATTGTTGACAATCATTGGTATTCCTTGGGCTTGTAAACATACCCAATCTCTGCCTTCATCATCACCTGTGTGTCTGTGTTCAAACTTGCCTTATCTTATAGGAACATTAGTCTTTGGATTAGGGTCTATTCCAATCCGGTATGAATTCACCTTACCTTGATTATCAGCAACTTGATTATTTAACTTTCCTCCTGATCTGCACCTAGCTCTAATGTTCTGTCCTCTGACTTTTGCCATGACTTCAGCTTCACAAAAAAAGAACTTCATTGACCTTATGTCCTCATCTTCCAGACAGACAGTCCAATTCAAACATATATATATATATATATATATATATTTTGGCATGGCATATTCTTTCTATCTGTTATGCAGCCTGACATACTCTTCTATGGATACTGAATTCGCCTCCTAAGTTGAACTCTAGCCTAGCTATATGCTTATTAGAACAATGTCTACATTCTAAAAGAGTTGAGAAGTTAAACATACTGAAAAAATCTTATCCCAGTTGAACTGAGGAATTAATTAATTTTTTTAATCATTTAATCTAGTAGTATCCAATATAATTTTCTGTGAAGATGGAAAAATTTTATTCCTATACGGGTCAATTCAATAGCCGCTACTCACATATGATTATTGAGTACTTGAAATGCAGCTGATGTGGCTTAAGAACTGAATTTCTAATTTTATTTAATTTTAATTAATTTTCATTTAAATTTAAATAGCAACATGTAATTAGTGGTTACTGGATTAGACAGCACAGATCTACTCCATTCCTTTAATATAAAAGAATATGTGGCAGAACAACAGTTAAATCTTCAGGAGCAAATAATCAAATTTAACTCATTTGTTATGATAAGAGCTTTATAGGACCTTAAGGGTAAAAGAAAGAAAAGGTGATGAACTAGATATGGCAGTCTAACCGAATAATTCCAGGGCAAAATGAGTGAGGTGCATCATCATTTATGTGTTGTTGGAGATTGATATCTTCATCTTTCTAGCTCCAAGCATACTTCAAGAGCAATGGAAAATCTGACAAAGGTAAAAATGTTTGAAGCATATTCAGTCACGTTTTCTAGAAGCCAGATGAGACCCTGGAGAAGCCAAGGACCTAGCCTTTCCTGATGAGTATCTCAGCCATTTGATAAAACTGCTTGACTCACATTTGAAGTTACTGCACCAGTGAGAGATAGATTAAGGTATTATATTCACATTTTCAAATTGTCTCTTTTAATTTCTCTGATTCCAATTTAGTGTTTTCTTTAGATAAATTGCTTCATTAGCATTCATGTGCAAAATGTTATTCAGACTTTAAAAATAGAAGATGTCAAAGTTGAGGTAATATATCTGATTGGGAGATTATCTTGCTCCTGAACTAGAAATCCAAAGAAAGCAAAGAAAGAGAGAGCAGTTAAGCAGAGACAGGTTATTGATCTAGGGAGTGTGTCCATCATAAGGCCTGAGAGAAATATCTTCTTGTGCCCCACAAAGATGAGTTACCTTATGAAGAACTTTAATCAGTTTGATTCAACTTTAAGATGTCAGGGCTTCTGAGTTCCATATATTTCCATGGTTATCAAGAAATCCTGGCAGAGAAAAGCTTTAATTAAATGTAGCTGAATCTGGAATTCGTATAGTTTACCTTCTGATCTCATGGGATAGCTCTAGAGAAAATGTAGGTATACTGAGCAAACAGGGAAAAGGAAATGGATGAGTTGAGAAATAATTTTTTAAATAATTTTTAAAAATATTTATTTATTATTTTAGAGAGAGTGAGAGCAAGAGAAAGAGAAGGGGGAGGGGTAGGAGAAAGGGAGAGAATCTCCAACAGACTCCCCACTGAGCACAGAACCCGCTGTGGGACTCCATCTCACAACTTGAGATCATGATCTGAGCTGAAACCAAGAGTTTGTCACTTAACTGACTGAGCCACCCAGGCAGCCAGAGAAGTAATTTAATAACATAAAGAACTCTAATAGCTAAATGCAAATGAAAATAAACTTATATAGGCACAAAATCCTCGGTCTTTTTCTTTCTGAATTCCACCCCAAAGACCAGGTAGTCTCCAGCTTATATGAATTTCAATGTCCATATATAATTTTATTTTATTATGTTAATCACCATACATTACATCATTAGTTTTTGATGTAGTGTTCCAAGATTCATTGTTTGCATATAACACCCAGTGCTCCTCCATTCAATACGTGCCCTCTTAATACCTATCACCAGGCTAACCCATCCCCCCACCCCCCTCCCCTCTAGAACCCTCAATTTGTTTCTCAGAGTCCATAGTCTCTCATGGTTCATCTCCCTCTCCGATTCCCCCCCCTTCATTTTTCCCTTCCTACTATCTTCTATTTTTTTTAACATATAATATATTATTTGTTTCAGAGGTACAGGTCTGTGATTCATCAGTCTTACGCAATTCACAGCGCTCACCATGGCACATACTCTCCCCAATGTCTATCACCCAACCGCCCCATCCCTCCCACCCCACACCTTTAATGGCTTTCTATTTGTTCCCTAAACAATTTTTTATAATATTTATAAATAAGTAAATACTTATAAATAAAACTTGTAAATAAAATCCTCACTTTCATTAGATGGGAATCAGCTCCTCTGAAGTTTTGTTAAAGGAAAATAGTCTGTGTGTCTATGCAGCTAAGGAGACAAAGCCTCTCTGTCTCTCCCTCTCTCCCTCCTTCCTTCTTTCATTCTTTCTTTTTATCATATTGCTTTCTGGATGTGGGTGAAAATTATGAGGATCAACTGAGGAAATATACTATTTTAATATTTTGTCTTTCAAAATATCAGTGAAATCTTCAGGGTCCAAGCCAAGCCTGAATAGGGGTGTTGCCTGATTTCCATGGTGAGGTGAATCAACTGGTTATGAAACCCTCCTCTCCTCTGTTACCCATCCCTCATACTCATTTCCCTAAGACAAGAATGCTTTTCTTTTCATTGTGATTCTCCTTTTAATTATCTTATTAAGTCCTTTATTTTGCATAAAGATGAGGAGATGTTTTACTGTTCTTATCACTGTCACTTGCCAGGGAACTGATTTATCATATGTGACACTGGAAAAAATAAAACACTAATTTATATTCATGAAGTCCTCATTTGTGCTTTCTAAACAGATATAATACAATCTGTCTAACCTCTCCAGGTTGTTGTAGAGCCCTGTCATTTTATGACATTTTCTGTCCAGTATAAAAAGAAGAAAAAATAGTACATGAAAGGTAAAAATATTACAAATAAAATTGAATTGAATATTTTTTAGACAAATGAAAGTTAGAAGGGATTACTAAGTGATATTTTAGTTCCTAAACTTAATTTTATAATATGTCAGAAGATGACATAGGAAACTTTGACTTGAAGTTTGAGCATTATCATAACATTTCTCTCATGTGCAAAGAGATATCTATATTGACAAGCAAACCAAAACCAAAAGACACTCATCAGTAATAACTAGCACTTTCAACTACAGAAACCTATTGTTTAAGAACCTCACCTGTAAACTTACAACACACCAAATCTTTTTTTAGATAGCCTGTAAGTTTTTATCATAGAGCATATCTCAACCAACCAAACAAAAAAATAAATGATATTTATCATTTTTTCTATTAATGCTATCATATTCAAGATTCCCAGGGAAGGCAGATAGGATCAAAAAGTTTTAAGTCTCAGTTTAAAGATCACTTTCTTAGAACAAGTTCCCCCAAGTTCCCAGTCTTGACTAAGTTTCCCTGGTATGTATGTGTGTAGCCCTATGTCCCCCATAGAACTTTGTACAGTTGCAATGTAGGCAGTACTTTTGCAAACATTTTTCTCATGGCTGTCATTATTAGACCAAACTCCATGATGGATCCACCGCATTGATTCTACACACCCGAGCCTGAACACAAGACCTCCCTGATATCTATACTGTACCTGCTCGAAAACACATGTTGAATTAATGAGTTATGATTCTCACAATCACCTCTAATGTATTTAATGCATTTAACCTTTGCATAAAGACAGAGGGATGGCTTCTTCTGAAGGGAATTGGCTTTTGGAGTAAACCTACTAGGCTGGCCCAGTGTATCACAACATTGGATTCTGTCAAGGGTCTAGGGATGCATTCCTTTATATTTGCAATTATGTCCTTGAAATAGAAACAGTGAGTAATGTGTGGCTATGTATTTATTTATGTGATGAGGCCACAATTAGCTTTACTCTGTTACTAAGATAATTCTTCCAACAGAAGTTCAAAGCTAAGGAAAATAAAATGCTGTTGAACAGGGAGATGAGAACATCCTGGTCAACCAGGAGCTGAGCAGGCATAGGAAGCTTCAGAGTTGGAATCCTATACCAAACAATTTCCTGTCTCAGCAGGGCAGAACCAAATAAATGGAAATAGGGTAAAAAGCTTTTGTGAAGGGTGATCTGGAATACAGCTGGTTGGTGAAGATGCCAACCAAAAGGCTGGTGATGAGTCTGGTCTTTTGGAGTGTTGAATGTTGGCACTCTTGAAGTACCACTAAAAAGCCCCAATGATCAGGAAAATCTGAATTTATTATTCACAAAGTCAAGGAGAAGGGAGGGAGAAATCAGAATATTTTTGAGGCTTTAGAGTCTGATTTAAGGGTTAAGATTGGGTAAGATTCATGATCATGAATAATGCTGCAATGAATATAGGAGCACAGATATTCAAGGTATAGAAACAATTATCTACCAATAGAAAAATGGATCAAGAAAATGTGGTATATTTATAGAATGGAATATTAGTTAGCCTTAAAAAAGTAAGAAATCCTGCCACTTGTGACAATGTGGATGGACTTTGAGGGTATCATGCAAAGTGAAATAAGCCAGGCAGAGTCAACTCCCATGGGCTGTGGAGGGTGGTGAGGGAAATAGGGAGAGGTTTCTAAAATGCTATAAACTTTCAGTTCTAGGATGAATAAGGTCTGAGGACCTAATGTAGAACATGATGACTATAGTTGGTAACACTGCACTGTATATGGAAATTTGTTAGGAGAGTAGAACTTAAATGTTCTCACCAAAGAAAGAAAAAGGGTAAATATGTGAAGTGATGGATGTGTTAATTAACTAGATGGTAGAAATCCTTTTACAATGTATATGTGTTTCAAATCATCACATTGTACACTTTTTTTATTACATTGTTAGTCACCATACAGTACTTCATTAGTTCCTGATACAGTAGTGCTCCATGATTCATCATTTGTGCACAACACCTAGGGCTCCTTGCAGTATGTGCCCTCTTAATACTCATTGCCAGACTAACCCATCCCCCACCCCCTCCCCTCTAGAACCCTGTTTGTTTTTCAGAGTCCATAGTCTCTCATGGTTCATCTCCCCCTCTGATTCCGCCCCCCCTCATTTTTCCCTTCCTTCTCCTAATGTCCTCCATGCTGTTCCTTACGTTCCACAAATAAGTGAACTCATATGTTAATTGACTTTCTCTGCTTGACTTATTTCACTTAGCATAATCCACTCCAGCTCCATCCATGTCGATGCAAATGGTGGGTATTCATCCTTTCTGATGCCTGAGTAATATTCCACTGTATATATGGACCACATCTTCTTTATCCATTTGTCTGTTGAAGGGCATCTCGGTTCTTTCCATAGTTTGACTATTGTGGACATTGCTGCTATGAACATTGGGGTGCATGTACTCCTTCTTTTCACTACATCTGTATATTTGGGGTAAATATCCAGTAGTGCAATTGCCGGGTCATAGGGTAGCTCTATTTTTAACTTTTTGAGGAACCTCCACACTGTTTTCCAAAGTGGCTGTACAAACTTGCATTCCCACCAACAGTGTAAGAGGGTTCCCCTTTCTCTACATCCTCTCGAACATTTGTTGTTTCCTGCCTTGTTCGTACACTTTAATCATCCACAGTTTAATTTGTCAATTATCCCTCGATAAAACTGAAAAAAAAACAACACATAAAATTGGTGGGTACAGCAAGGGAAGGGTTTTATGGTGAGGTTTCCAAGAATCTTGAAGAGTAAACTGTCACTTGATGCTCTCTATTGAAAAGCTGGACAGTCTGGTATTAAGTGAAATAGGATTTTGGAGAAATTTCCAGAATGAACAGTGAAGTTATCTGCAACTTTTATCTTCATGGGCAGGAGTTTCCTGGAATAGGAAAGTCCTGTGGATGAAGACAGTGGAGTAGTTAGGTCCTATTAAAAGTGGACAGTGATCTGCATGTGTGCAGAATGGTTTCAGGTCTCTAGCCTCTTCTTTCTCTATGACATTCTTCTGTTTCAGGAAAAGGAGACCCATTGGAGGAGCCCTGGGGAAGTAATGGTCACCTTACTTTAGAACTGTAAACATCTGCAGTGGGAAAGGGCTGTGTCTTTCAACCTTACCTCCTCTATCATGAGCAAGACTTATTCCTTAACCTCTACTTCAGAGTGGCTATTAGGGTTCATGAATTTAAGCCTCCTCCCTCTCAGATTTCTAATGAAATAAATACAAAGTGATAAACAGGTACTAGAGCAGAGGAGAGGGGAAAGAGCAGATGTTACATTTACTTGTTTAATGCATGTGCTTTGAGACTTTCAGAAATATTTGGTGGGGAAAATTACTTGTAGTGGGAACAGATAACATAAATTTATAAAGTGAGTTATTAAGGCATATGCATAATACAATAATCATATAAGCAGTATAATACTTCTGAAAGGTATGTGGGGAAATGCTATGAAGTGGGCCAGCTATAATTTGTTTTGTCTTATTATATGCTTGGTTAAAAATGGCCGTTCTCATAATCAGATGAATACTAGATGAAGTGAGTGTTGTGATTCAATTTTAAAACATGAAAAATGTTTTTAATAAAATACTTATTTAATTTTTTGGAAAAAAAATATTGCAACTTGGCAAAAGGCATTAAAATGCTAAGCAGAATTCTGGAAAGAAAGCCAGCATGTCAAGGACCCTCCATGTAATGGGAGGCTAGCAAATCTTCCTGACCTGACTGAGGAGACAAGAAAAACACATTGAAATTCTTACAGTTACAAGACTCTACATGGACTCACACTTCAGCCAACAAGGTTCAGGTGATAGCAATGGCATCATCCTTATTTTAAGTAGCATAAAGGGAACTGGACTGGCTTGGGTATGCACATTGTACCTCGCTTCTCTTGGCCCTAACAGGACTCCTCTTCTTCCCCACATGCTTCCCTCTAAGGTGATGGTATCAAGCCCATGTAAAGGCAAAAGTCACAAACTCCAACACCCACAGAGAACAGGAACTCAACAGAAGATGAAGTGGGCCACAGTAAGATTAAGGTGAGTGTAAGAAATGGTGGTTATTGGTGAGCTAAGAGCACGGCTACTCAGATCTAGTTGATTGTTACTGTATAGGAATATTTTTGCTCAATGGTCCAAATGTTTCAATGTTTCGAGAAATGCTAGCAATTCAGATTTTTGTATGCTAGTTTTCTATTTATAAAGCATATTTTAATGGCCGAAAAAATTCCATACATCTGCAGGTTGAACTTTGTGGGCCTCATCTTGTTTAAATAGCTGAATTCTAAAGACATAATAGCCAATATACAATTGACTTTGTCCCTGGCTCCTCTCAGATGTCAGAAAGCAGGCCATTGCATCCTCTTTTGCCTAAAGCAGGATCTGAATTTCCATGGTTAGGGACACATTATTCTTTTAGAACAGGGGACCCTTCATTCCTTATTAAACATTAAAGTATCTCTGGTTATTAACTTATTGAGGTGATACAATAAATCTAATCTACTAGAAGCTTCTGCTGAAACTGATGGGAAAAGAGTAAAGCTCTGGGGAAGTGGTACCACTGTGTTAAAAAAATCACTTCTTCAAAATGCAGATGCTCTAGCTGCCACCCTGGAGATGTGAGGTCTCTAGAATTGGAGGAGAGGCCAAACCGCCTGCTCAGCGAGCACTCCCTGGGTGATTCTCACGTAGGTAGTTTTCTGGAAATAAACAAACAAAAACAAAAACCTGGACAGCAGTTCTCAAACTTTAGTGAGCACTGAAGTCACCTGGAGGGCTTGTCCTAGCCCAAACTGCCAGTACCCATGCCCAGAGCTTCTGGTTCAGGAGGTCTGGGGTGGGCCTGGGAATTTGCATTCCTAGCCTAGTTCTGGGTGATGCCGCTACTGCTGCTGGTCTGGGGACCACACGACATGCTGGCAGGTTGTCTGAGGTGAGCATGGTTAAGCGCATGCAAGGGCTGCGAGTAAGGACTGAAGAGACTGGAATAACTTCATCTGCTTCATCGTGGTGCCTTGGATGTGGTGCTGGAGCTCGAACCCAACTGCATTGCAGACTTTGCAGCTGGTTCATTCACTCGTCAAATATTTAGTGACACTTGGCATGTGCCAGATACCATACTAGGCATAGGTCCATAAATTAATTATCTTATTAAGTCACTAATCAATTAATTCAACACATATCTATTGAGCATCCACCATTACCCAGGCCATGGGCTCTTTGCTGATAGGAGTCAAATCTCAGCTTTCAGTGAATCAGGAGCCCAGAATCTCTTGGCTTCTCTGCTGTCATTCATACTCAGAAGACAGCTTGAAGAAAATACTGGTTCTTTCTGGGTAAGCAAAATGGAGTACAATAGAGCTAGTTTGTTGTGTTATCCTGTGGAAATGATGTTCTGCACAGATCCCTGAAGCTCAGAAGGGGGAGGCACTTCTGTCTGAACCGAGCTGACAGCTGTGGTCCAGCCAGCCCAGCAGGGACAGTGGGCACTTTCCCATTAGAAGCAACCGGGCATCCCACAGTCACCCTGTGCTTGGCAGCAGGACCCCAGACACATTTCTTCTAGAAATGGTGCCTTGCCAGTGAAGACAAAATGCAGATGAGACAGTCTGTCAAAACCTGCCCCATTGCAGCCCTCCTATATTACTTCCTAGAAAATGCCTGGAATGCCCCACAGGAGGCCTGCCCTTTCTCTGTCTGTAGCCCATGGATTATAGAGGGCTACGGGGGTCAGAGGCACATATATTTCTAAAGTTACAGAGGCTGCCCCATACTTTACCTGATGACAAATAATTGTTGGTTTTTTGGGGTTTTTTGTTTTTTGTTTTTTGTTTTTAAGAAAGGATCAGAGGAGAACTGAGAACCTTCTGGTGGCTCTGCATTGCTACTTTGGATTCAGACCTCTTTTTACAAATATGGTACAACGATACTGAAGACAAAAAGGGACTCTTGATTCAGTCTGATTTTTTTCCCCTTCTTGGTTTCCTGAGTCTATCCATTTTTACCAAGTCTAAAAAAGTGAATTCTTATCCAGGCAGTGAATATTGACAGTTTTTCATATGTTTAAATGGATTAGTTCCTTTGTCTTCAAAATATAGATCGTTTCCTTGAGATATCCTTGAAATTAATATTATACCAATTTTTTAAATCACAGTTGTTTAGCTTGCAGTACTTGCACTGAAAGCTCTTTGAGAATTGGAACTGGCTAGTTCAGGACTGTATCTCTCCAGGAGAGAGATAGACTTGCCTAGAGTGGACACCCAATGTATATTCACTGAATATATGCATGATAGAGTGAAAAATGAATGAGCATTAGAGAATATTGAAGAAGCAGGCTCAAGGGAGTGTGGTGGTGTCTTTAAGATTTTCTTGCTACAGAAGTAGGTGAGAACCTGTCTCTTGCCTTCTAGCATGGGGTTCACCACACTACCTCTGGTCAGAACCCTGCTGACTTTTACTGAAAAGTATGGATGCTGGTTCTTGGTTACTAAATTTGAGATTTGAAGACTCCAAGGAGAAGTGAGCTATCTTTAGAATAGTAAATATTTAATATAGGTTGAAATTAAAAATCATTTCTTTGGAAGGTGGTTGTTTTTCCTTCTTGGGGGCTAATGTAAGTGGAAAATTTGATAGAAAATTTAATTTATATTGGGGTATCTGGGTGGCTCAGTCAGTTAAGTGTCTGCCTTCAGCTCAATCATGATCTCAGGATCCTGGGATTGAGCCCCGCATCGGGCTCTCTGCTCGGCAGGAAGCCTGCTTCTCCCTCTCCCTCTCCCTCTGTGCATTGTCTCTCGCTCACTTGCTCGCTCTCCCTCAAAGAAATAAATAAATCTTTTTTAAAAAGGAAAATTTAATTTATAATTCTAGACTCAGGTAAAGAGTCCCATAAAAACTCCAAATCCCATTAGAGCAGTTTCAGGGAAACATGTACACCTTTTACTACAGATATTTTAACTGACTTGATAAATTGAGTTTACCAGTAGGTGGTAAAAATCTCTGTTAGATGGAAGGAAGAATATTTAATTTCCATATCTGCTCAGGAAACTATTTAAACTTAGAATGTTTATCTTTATGCCTGGATAATAAGGATGATTTGACACTAGTGAATATAAAAATTTAAGTAGTTCTAAGAGTTCTCTGTGTTTATCTCCTATGTGCTCTGTCTCAGTTAACAGACTACTCATGTCTCAAGCTCCTGTGGCCTCATCTAGTTCTACCAATTATGTCTCTGAAATAGCTCCCAAGCCTGTATCTCTTTTCCATCTCCTTTGGCCAGATTTCCATGCCCATCACCTCCCTTCTCTTTCTGCTTCACAGTGCTGTCAACTATTATTTTGAAACACAAGACAGATGATGCCATTTCCTAAAACCCGATGATAGCTGTCCACCATGCTGTGACGTCCTAACTCTATGGCCAAGCGTTCAGAGCCCCTACAGCTTTGCTCCGGCTATTGTTTCCAGTCTCCTCTTTCACCATGTCCCTCCACACAAACTGTTCCGGCCATGCTCAGCTCCTCCCCGACCCTCTTCAGGCAATAAACGAGGAAGACCACAGAGTGCAGGTGTGAAGAGTAGGTAGGAGCTCTGGAGGCACATTACCTGGGTTCAGGAGTCAACTCTGCCACCAACTTGGTGACCCTGAGTCCGTTCCATTGCTTCTCTGTGAAACAAGTAATGAGAGAGAACCTCCCTTGTAGGGTTACGAGCTCCACAAGAGAGGACTGGAGAAATGTGCCTCGAACAGAGCATATCAGTCTTCACTGTCATCTTTCACGCTGCTGCTCAGGATCCCCTGCTGGTGCCGTCAGGGTCACACTCACCCTGCAATCAACAGTATACATACCACTTTGGAAACAACAAGGGGAATCAATGATTTTTGTGGATTCCTGCAGCACTTTAGTTGCCTCGAGTGGTGCTGAGGTGTTTAGCTGTCTTCATATACCCGCTCCAGATGATGAAATCCTTGAGAGCAGGAGCACTGTGTGATCCTCTCTTTCCATCTGCTGTACCAGCACCATGCTTAGCACCTGGAAAATGTACGTTAAACATTTGGTGATTATCTGTGAGACATTCAAAGCACTTATGTTTAAATACACACATCCAGGAAAATAATCTGATTTGAAACTCCTACTACTCATTTACCCTACATAAAAGTTAATTTCACTCATTCAGCGGATACTTACAGAGTACCTACTCTTGCCCCCACTGTTGTAGGCACCAGGGATAAAGCAGTTAATAAAATAGGTCAATTTCCTGCCCTCAAGGAGCTTCTTAAAATAAAAGATGGATGGAAGTGGATGAAAATAGTGAATTAAAAAGATTTAAGGTGATAAACGTTATGGGTAAAAGAAAAGCAGGGGTGGAAGATCATTGCTTTATGTAGGGGTGGTCCACATAGACCTCACTGAGAGGTGACATTTGAGCAAAGACCTGAGGAAAGAGCTTTCTAGGCAGAGGAATAGCCAGCTCCAAGACTGTGAGGTAAAGCTTGCCTGGAGCGGTTTAAGATGAGCAATGAGACCTGTGTGGCTGGAACGGTGTGACCCCAGTAATGAATGGTAGGAGTGACTCAGAGGTAACGGGAGCTGGAGCTTGTAGCAGCTGTGGGGTTTGTGCTGTTTGAGAGTATGACTCTCCCCATCCTCACCCTGTCACAGGCTACCCTCACCATCTGTCTCTTCTCCATCAAAGAACACTGTGGGGCCCAGTTCATAGTCTGCCTCTCCTTCCCACCTTTTGAACCTTAGTTCCAGATATTTTCAATACCTATGTAGACAAAGCATCCAGTGATGCAGCCTACAGTGCCAGGTCGCCTGGCCTCAGGTAAACTTTACCTCTTCTCCAGTCAGCCACTCTCAACTTGGACCATGACATCACTTGGAAACTGCCTCATGAGACATTCTTATTTAATACCTTTCCAGGCCCATCTTCATGGGAGCTGTCTGTGGAACCTTCTAGACCTCCAGGCTGCTGATGCTGCCATCTCTCTCATTCTACCTATTCCTTTGGAGTGTCTTTCTGGCATGTTCAGGCCAGACCCAAACTTAATCATCTGAGTTCTTTTTATGCTTCTATTATCAATTTATTACAACTTAATCCTTCTGCTGCTCTGTCCTTCAAAATTCCAATCCTATGTTAAATGCTGAAAATCTAGCTCCTTCAATCTTAATGGCAGAATTCCTCAGTGTTGCTAGAAAACAGAAAAGCACACCTAATCATGCCTTGATACCACTCCAAATTTGTGGTCCTACAACGTAAGTGCACCCATTAAACCTGCCTATGGATCTTTTATTTCTCATTTTTTCATTCTTGTTTTCCTTCCCTTTCATGCCATTCTAAATGGCTGAAGATGGCCTTTAATCAAAACAGGAAGGCTACCCTGCTTGACATAATTATCTTAATTTTTAAAAAGTTCACTTATTTTCAAGTAGTCAATACATGTACAAAATGAAAATTCAAAAGGTTAAAAAAAAGGTATGTAGTTAAAAGTAAGTTTTCTATAAAAGTATCCCTTTAATACCCAGTTCCCCTTTCAGAAGACAATCAGGTTTGGAATTTCTTATATATCTGTCTAGAGACACACTATAAAATACAAATAAAAACATTTGTATGTGTGCCTACAAACTCCAGTTGTAAGCATATGAGTATGTGTGTTTGTGTGTATACACACATGTGGAAGGACATTATAGACACTACCTTGCCTCTTCTCCCTTCACACTATAATTTGGAGATTCTTCCACATCAGGGCATGTGGATCTGTCTCATTATTTTAATGGCTGTATGATATTCCTTTGTCTGCTCGTATCACCCTTTGTTTGATCACTGTCATGCTGATGAATATTCAGGATGTTTTGACATTTTGCTATTAGAGAGTTCTGCCATGAGAAACTTTCTATATGCGTCATTTCTCACAAGTACTAGTTGTAATAGTCATAGAATATTCCTAGAAGTGGAATTGCTGACTAAGTACATGGACATTTTAAATTTTGAAAAACATCTTAAATGTAGATAAATGATACCAAAACACCCTCCACAAGAGTTGTACCAATTTACATTTCTGCCAGTAATCACATTTGAGCATGCCTGTTTCTCCACTAAGTGAAAATGGCATTTCGCTGGAGTTTTAATTTGCATTTCTCTGATTGTGAGTAAGGTTGACCAACTTTCCATATGTTTATGAGGCATTTGTATTTCTTTTTCTAGGAGCAATCTGTTCATATTGGAGTCTATTTTGGACTCTGCTTAATTGTCAGATTTTTAGAGTTAGACTTTTCTAGTTAATATTTCTTCCTATTATATTCCTGGGATGAACAGTGTTATAGCCTCTGTCATCCTGCTGCTTATGTACCAAACAGCCCCACCTGAATATTTTCCCTAAACTTTCCCCTAGTGAAGATTTATGTATTGCAGTGGTGAGCTGGGGGACTGGAGTGAGGTGGTGGTATCGTCCCAGGACAGTCAGGCAGACTTAATTGGATCCTCAATTCTACAGTCCGTGAAAGTCCAAAATTATCCCCCCACCCCAATTTCTCGTGATATTCAGGAGCAGGGGAGACCCTACACTCTCAGGATCTCACTCTCTGCCTTCTGTATCTCTGTGTGATATCTGTGTTTCCAGTCTTCACTTTATCCCCATTCTCTCAGTAAAGGTAGTAAAATCACTCACACCCTTTACTGTTTCTCTCAAGCAATTCCACAGCAGGATTTCTTGCATTTGGTTGAATTTATCAATGGTGTGTAGTCATGAGAAAGGTCACTCTTCCTTTTTCTTTACATCTACCTCTCCTGTTTCATCTCCTTTTCTTTGGTGAACTCTTTCCCGACTTTCTTCTCAAGAATTAAATACATTCCTTCCTTTTATAAGTGTATGTATATATACATATATATGTGTGTGTATGTATAAGCAATCACCTTTTGGTGAACATATTTGTGCATTCTGTGATCTCACCTTTTATACAAAATCGCACACTCAAATATTTCTTATGAACTATGCAGTACTTCCACCAAGAGAAATTCTGCTGCACCAGTTTCTTCTGTAAGTATATATCCGGAAATCTCTGTAATTCTGATATGTATCTCACCTACTAATGCTAGGCATAAGGGATGGACTTAAATGCAATGATGTTCGGTTGAATGCCACATGATGCTAGGAGTTTGTAAGACAGAATTTACAAGGCTCTTCCAATGAAATGTATTTTGAGTCAAGTGCAAAGGACTCTGTGATAAGAAAGAGGAAAGTGCCTATATCTTCCTTATATGAATTTGTTTGGAATGGTCATTTATGGGAATGCATGCCCAAGTTCTGATGGTGTTAGACTCATGACATCAATATAAGATTCTTGCTGGCAGATGAACCCTTGGATTCTATTAAACTTTCTTTAAAGGTCCATGTATTTTGGAAAAGGAGTCTAGGACACCTTTGGACTGTTATTCCCTAATATGTTTATGAGCCATTTATTTGATGACCTTTCTACCTTCTTTAGAAAATTGAAGTCATTGGACATGTTTATTATTCAACCACTGTGTCTGTTAACAAATTTATCTACAACTATTCATTCTTCCCATGTTTCCAACAGTCCTAGTAGATTAGGTGCTCCTTTTTCTTCCCAAGGTCAACCCATTCCTCTGTACCCTTAACTCTAGCCATAGCAAACTCCTTTTGACACTTTACTACTCCAGTTATTCCTCCTCATTTCCTTTCCACTGGTTTCTATACATTAAACCAAAAACCTGCTCAGATCTAGGTAATCTCTTCCTTACCAAAAAGAAAAACCACAATCTCCTCTAAAACTTTTGACTTTGAGTCCCATCTAGGAATTCACCCATCTTTTTTCTCTACTTCTTATCAAAATTTTAGAAAGTAACTCCATCTAATGTTCTCACTTCTTTCCCTCCCATTCACTCAGCTAATAGTTGTAGCTTGACTTCTGTCCCCACCAATCTACTGATGTCACCAAGTCACCAATGATGACACAATTTCCAAATAAAACAGTATTTTCCTAAATTTCATCTAATTGGGTCACTCATCCACACTTGTTGCTGTTGACCCATCCTTAATTCCTGAAAAAATCTCTTTCATTATGCCTTCCATAGAACCATTGGTTCTCTGAAAACTTCCAATATCAATCCTGACCTGTACGGGTTTAGTGTGATCTTCTTTGTCCCATCCCTAACATGTCCAGGTCCCAAAGACTCCATCACTGCCCCTGCTCATGTAAACTTCCTGCTGCTTCTACCCTTCCAAAATTCCAATTCTGCATTCTGTGTGCAAACTTCTCTCTTTCCCGCCCGCTCCCCATGAGATATCTCACCAAACTTCTTGGTTTCACCTACAGCTATGATGCTAAAGACCCTTAAATCTTTGTCCAGCTCAAATCTCTCTACCAACTCTCAAATTTTACAGAGAGTTATTCTTAACTTCTTTCTGTACCTCATCTTCATTGCAAATCAATCTTAATATTTCACAAATCTTTCCTTTTCACTGCATCTCTGCCATCAGTATCCCAGCTAAGGCTCTTTCTCACTTGCCTGTCGTGTTTCAGCAGTCTCCCACAAGCCTTTCTGCCTCTCCAACCCTGGCTTTCTTAGTTGGTCAGTATATGCTAGGGACATGTTTCTGTAATGGAGGTGTGACATTTATCCATCCTTACTCTTGCTGTCTCTCCGTCTCATGTCTTATCCCTCCTTTCCTCGAAGTGCAGCTCCTCTTTCATGTCACGATGCTTCTTGTCCCAGGTCTTTGCTCTGACTCTCCTCTATCAGAGGTTTTCTCATTCATCATTTCCCAATTATCAAACCACCCAGTAAATGTCCAGTGTTACTTGTTTTTTAAGGTTTAGATCAGGTGTCACCATCTCCAAGATATTTTCTCCAATACATTCTTTTTGCCCAGGTCTAGTTTAGGGGATCCATTCCTGAGACCCTGAACCTACCCCTTATTATTGTAACACATTTTATTAAGGGTCGTCTATTTACACAACTGTCTTTCCCACTAGTTTTGAGTACTTGAGGGCAGATGCTTCTTTTACCTACTTAGGTATTTCAAATGACTAGGTCAGAGCTTGGCCCCTAATTTGTGCTTAATAGTGTTATTGAATAAATGTATGAAGGAATAGTTTAGATTAGAACATGGAATGGATATCTCAAAGTCATACTGAATACTAGACCAGTATAATCTTTTCTCTTCTTTTAGTTATTATTTTAGAATGGGGATAATGGTAGTAATCACCTTATATGATTTTTTGTTGAAGATTAAATGAGATAATAGTATGTAAAGCACTTGGCATACTGCCTGACATAGTAATTGCTCACTAATATTACAATGTAATATCGACAATCTGCTCTATTATTTCTAGTGATACTGTTGGAGCTAAGCATCATTAGGAAAACAATATATGAAGTCTATTCTTTTCACTTACCACTATTATTAGCCTTAACAGTGAGGAAATTGGCCTTCAGGTGGCTCATTTTCTTAATAAGTAAGCTCCAGGATCATGCTGGCTTTATTACTATTTTTTTACATTTTATTTTATTATGTTATGTTAATCACCATACATTACTTCATTAGTTTTTGATGTAGTGTTTCATGATTCATTGTTTGCATATAACACCCAGTGCTCCATTCAATACGTGTCCTCTTTAATATCTATCACCAGGCTAACCCATCCCCCCACCCCCCTCCCCTCTAGAACCCTCAGTTTGTTTCTCAGAGTCCATGGCTTTATTACTATTTTTTAATTACAAAGCCGTTTGCCTTATTTTCCCAATTAAAAAACAGAGAATGGAAGGAACATGTAAAAATTTCTTGTAGCCCCACCATCCATATACAACCACTGTTGATGTGTATATTTTTCTCCTTAGAGCCCTTTTTCTAGGCACACATTGTTAGGAGCTGTTAGTGATGGTGGCGCCCCTGATGTTAAATGTGCTCCTATTTAATGCAAGGACAACAGGCACTGAGAAAGTACAGATTTAAAAATCTGCAAGGAAAGGAGACAAGTTTAATCTGACTCCAGAGCTGAATGACAGCCCCAAACAAAGACACTTGTGAGGTATCAAATCACAGTGAGACCCTCTCTTGGTATCAGATCCTACAGTGGACACAGAAATAAACATTTTTGTTTGTTTGTTTCAAAACTCCAAGACCTAGGGTTGGTGATGTCTGTAAATAACAATGGTAGCTCAACTCCTTGCTCAGCTAATAAGGATTTCAGCAACATCTAACTTCCAAAATATTTTAATTGTATTGTGATTTCTCAGCATGTTACAGTTACTGTTTTATCAACAGTCATATGTTGTCACCCTCTGGGAGTGAACACCTGTCACTCTTAAATAGACTTGTCACAAATTTATCACTTATTTAACAACAAATATTAAGCAATAGCAGTGGACGTTATTTCAGTTTATTGAGTCATGCTAAGACTAAGATTGAGAAAAAAAAGAGTGATTCATTCATTACTTCTTTAATTAGTTCAACAGTTATCTATTGCTTGACTTTTATATTCCAAGCATAGTCCTTGGCCTGTGGTTAAACTGGCATGAACAAAACTGGCATGGTTCAGTGTCTTCAAGGTACATCAGCATAGCCAGGAAACCGATAGTAAAGAAGGAAACAATCAAATAAGTACAAAAATTAGTATTATGATAAGTGCACTGAAGAAGGAACATGCATCGCTGAAACAAAATAATAGGGTTGGAGAGGGTGGGAAAACCACCCTCCGGTAGTTAGGGGAAGACCTTGCTGAAGTGGTAATATCTCAGCTGAGACCTACTGCAATATAAGGGCCAGCCAGGCAGCAAGTTGGGAGAAGAAACTTCTGGCCTGGTGGCTAGAAGCAACTTGCTTCCTGGGGTGACCAAAAGGAGACCAGTGTGGCTGGAGTGTGGAGGTGAGCAAAGGGGTGAGAGGCCCAGATGAGGCTGGACGCACCAGACCTGACACAGGACCTTATAGGCCATGTGAAAGCATTTGAGTGTAACCAGACTCTAACCTCCCAGGATATTATGAGAGCCTAACTGACCTGGGGAAGAGAAATACCCAACTGCAGCCCATACTAGCCATCCTGTCCTATCTATGGAGATAGAAAAAAAAAAGGAGAAACACTTGTGAAATTCATAGTCCAGAGGCATAGTCTCACTAAGAGACTGAGACCCAATCACAGGACTGTAGAATGCCTCCCTTCCCTCCACTCATCACCACCACCTTACTAACAACCTTTTACAGCAGTTCCTTTCACCCAGTACATCATGCCTGGCTATCAAGAAAGAATTGCAATGCATACCAAAAGGCAAGAAAATAAAGCCAAAAAGAAAAATTGAAGACAGAGAGCAAGCATTCGAACTAGATGGGCAGGGATATTGGGATTACCAGACCAGGAATTTGAAACAACTATGATTAAGATGCCAAGGGCTCTAATGGATAAAGTAGATGGCATGCAAGAATAGATAGATGGGTAATGTAAGAGCTGAAAAAAAGAAAGACATTTATTCACTAGTTCTTCAATTATTTCAACAATTATCTATTAGAAATCCTAAGAAGGAACCAAAAAGGAATGCTAGAAGTAAAGTTTGAGTGTCTCTAGTCCTGCTACTTCCAAGCTTATGCCTTCCCGACCAGATGCTCTGCTCTAGAGGATTGCCGCCATCATTAGCTGTCCAACACAACTGTGCATAATGTTACCTTCATGCCTTGGTGCGCACTGTGTTCCTCCTGCCTGGAATGGAAATAGTATCAGCTTGAATTAGAATGTCTGCTCAGAGACCTACAAGCAATAGAATCATGGGCAGATTTTGAAACCCTGATGCTCTTCATATCTTGTAAAATTACGAAAAGGTGTATCTCACATTTCAATTGGAGAGATAATGAAATACTATATATGAAATCCCCTCGCATGGGGCCTGATGAGAAACAGCTACTCAATAAATGATAGTTTCCCTGTATCTCTCCACCTATTGAACTTCTTATCCATTCATTCCATTGCCCTTTCATATGACTTGGTTCTTACCACCTATTTTCTCTTATCCAATAATTCACTGTGGATTCATGTCTCTCTCTCTCTCTCTCTCTCTCTCTCTCTCTCTCTCTCTGTGTGTGTGTGTGTGTGTGTGTGTGTGTGTGTGTGTGTGTGTGTGTGTGTCTTCTCCCAAACCTCATAGTCACGAGTAGCCTTGGACACAGAGGTGATGCCCAGTAAGTCTGTTGTGTTTGTGTAATTACAACCTAGTGAAGCAAAGGAAGTCTTGACTTGGCAAAGCCACAGAGGTTGCAGCGAACAAAAAGGAAAATGAAAATGGATTTCATGGCTGCAGAGAAGTTAAAGAAACCTGCACAGGGAACTTTGGGTGAAGAAGAGACAATGGTGTTAGATTGGGAAGAAAGGTCCTTCATATAATGATGGACACTCTAGAGATACCTGTGGTAATGCCTATAATCCCAAACTGCAGTGAATTCATTGGTGAATTAAAACAAGCTGATTACTTGGACTCCCCATTAATTAATTGATTAATTCAATAAACATTTATTTAAGGTTTACTGTTGACAATGTTATGTATTAGAGTAGATGGTGATATTTGCTGGAGTAAGTACCTTAATTTTGGACAGATTGAATATTACGTCTTTTGATCCAGCTGTAATTGTGAGTTGAGGCATAGGTATCTTACGGGTGTTTTTCTATGTCAATATTGTGAGATTTAAATTAACATAGGTTACCTAAATATGTTTGGGGTTTTTGTCCTATACATTAAATTAGCCAGTGAGATTTTCAATTGCTAAACATGAGGAGATATATGCTTTTTTAGACAGAAGAAAAATAATGTTTTCAAAACTTTTTCTCTGAGAATTATTTTCATATGTACATTCACTAAAAGCCTTAAGGAATTCTGATAGGCAAGCAAATATACAATCTATAAAATACAAATAATTTGTTACAAGTCTCCATGTTGAAAAGAGATCAGCAGCTTTTATGGGCCATATTATAGTTGTTATTTCAAAATTCTATTTTTTAAGATAATTTTTAAGATATGTCTGTCTTTCACTTCCCAAATAGTTGTTTTATCTTTATGTTGAACTTTCCTTTAATTTTTTGAAGGCAAGCACTTTAAAAGCAGAGTAATTTATAAAGTCAAATAATCCCTTGAATATTTTTATGTTCCACTGTTTGGTTCCTTTAGCCCCCAGTCTCCCAAAGTAATATTTCTTTTTTCCTTTCAATAAGCAAATTTCTCAGATGTATAATAATTTGATTTAGAGATGCTGCATTAATAAGTTTATCCCTCTAACTAGAAGAAAGACCTTTATTATATTAGGGTATTTCTCCAAGGTATTTAAATTTATCTTCAACCCTGTGGTCCAAGTTCCAAGAGATACCTGTAATTAGATGTAATTACATGTCATATGAATCAAATGGGGGCACATCAGGTTTCAATTCTGCTACAATCCACCTTGCACCTTTTCCACGTTATCATCTTCCCACCTCCCTCTTCAGAGCCTCCCTTATGATCCCCACCAAGAAAATGTCTCTAAATTATATCCTATTTCGAAAACTGTCTGGGAGCCAGCTCCCCCGAGAGCCTGAAATCAAGTGTGATAACAGGGGCACAACACTGTTACAATGTCCACTTTTCCTTGAGGAACCTATCTTTAATTTCTGACTTTAAATCACTCTTTAAACTCCCCTCAAAAAGGGTAGCTGTGATTGACCTGGCTGTCTAGGTCTGAAGGGGCGTCTTCTGCTTTTGTGTTTGCTCTATAGCTCAGTCCCCACGATACAAGGTTTCTGTGCTTTCTTTTTTCTGGCAGTTCCTTGGAGTGTAACAGCCAAATGACAGTCTGGTCTCTCATGGATGTCACAGGTGCAGTTCCTGGCCTCCTTTCCCAAGATTTGCTTAAAAATAAAAGGCTTAGACTCTGGCTCAGGCGAACTCTGGGAGGAGTATGAGGTCTGGGCAGATGTGAGGAGGTGAATGTCTACTGGAGATTTATTTCGATTCTTCACTCAGGGACCTGGGATTCTTCAGAGGCCTCCTCCTAAGGGATTGGGTGTGGGCAAGGGTCCTAGAAAATCTGACTATCATCTTCCTCCTCCTCCTTCCTTTTTTAACAAATTTCCTTTTTGTTTCCCAGCATGCAGTGTTCTCCTTGCAGATTGCTTTAAGCTGCTTAAATGAACCACTTAATATAAATAGCAGTTTGTTTGTTAACCTAGTTAGTATCAAACTTACAATCCCCCCCCCCCCAATTCACTAAGTTTTCCTCAGCTTTACTGAGCAGACCCAATTTGCTGGTTTCCTAGTATCACACTGAAACATGGGCAGATATGCTGTTGCCATGGAAACAAGGTAATTGCTCAGAGGATTCATCCTGCACGGGTAATATTGAACTAACTGCTATACAGTTTCTCATTTATTACAAAACATTTACAAGGAAAATGTGATGTGTTTCCCAATGTTAAAATGTTTGCCTTTTTTCAAGAAGCTAAGTAAAAATTTCTTATTAGAATAAATGCTAAATGGGATGGAAACTCTTCAATGAAAAGTGAGTTTACAATATGCAGAGGTAACTGATGACACAAAACAATTGGTGGGCCTTGGCCTTGACTGGGTGCAGGATGTGAACAGGCCTCTCTGGGCCTCAGGTGAGTTTCTGCAGTGATTGTCACCAGGCTTGTCCTGCACAATAATATGTGTCTGGAGTGTACATTCTCTTGTGCAGTTGGGACATCATTTCATATTCCCTCCTCTTCTACTGTGCCCATCATGACCTGATCAACTTTTTCTGCCCTACCTTTCTTTTCCTTTGTCTAATTTCCCATTTTCTCACCCATACTAAGTTCCTCTAGAAAGGAAAGCATTTTGGGGGAGCCTGGGTAGCTCAGTGGGTTAAGTGTCCGACTCTTGATTTCGGCTCAGGTCATGATCTCAGGGTTGTGGAATTGAGCCCTGCGTGGGGCTCCTTACTCAGTGGAGAGTCTGCTTCAGATTCTCTATCCCTCTGCCCCTCTGCCCCCCCCCCACTCTCTCTCTTTCTCTCTCTCAAATTAATAAATAAATCTTTAGGGAAAAAAGGAAAGCATTTTTTTCCTCTCCCTGTCCATGGACAGAATAGATTTTACCATATATTTTAATTCTATTCTTAGAACACCACCTTGCATGTGATAGGATCTCAGCAAATTGTCTCTGAAAATGCCTTTGGACAGAGCATTCATTCTTCTTTGGTTCCAGTGTTAGACATAAAACCAACCAACTAGATCAGTGTTTCCCAGTTTCTTGTCCTTAGCTCACAAGCGGCTTCACAGAGAACATGGGTAGGACTGCTCTGCTTTTCTAGTTCTAGTGCAATCCCACCCCGATCTCTAGCTTAAGAAAGCTCCTTATATACTTTCTCAATGCACACCTGCTCACACAGCCCTGCCTACTCCTAGTTTGACATTGACACTCATGGTATTAGAGCCAGAAGACCTCCAAATTCGCTTTCTGTTCCGATGCTCCACAGTTCGGTGACACTGTTGTCCAGTCACCTTAAGGAAATCTGCTCTGACCAGGTTTGCTTAGCGTATCTTTTAGGAACTCCCAGATAGCCCAGGCACACTTTTATTGTTGCCCTCACCATGTTTAGTTGATGTTAGCTCTACCTATCTATCTCTCCCCGGTAGACTTGAACTCCTTGAGGATGCGTCTGTTACTTATTCAGAGTTGTTTGCATATGGCCTGCACAAAGGGTAACAATGGATCTTCAATCAATATTTGCTGAACCCAACAGTTGGTTGGTTATTTGTGTTGATGTACTTATGTCGTCCAGATTGTTGCTCTACCTGCATATTAAAAGTAGATCCCAAGTAGGGAGCTTTTGCAAACCTTTGCTAACATGGCTGTCACATCTCCTAAAATGTATTCAAGTTCAACTAGCACCAAGAAGGGTTCAGAGGCTGGTTAGGGGGTAAATGAAAATGACTAAGCGTGAGGAACACATTTGAGGAACACCTTTAGGAATTTGTTTGTATTCTTTTCTGTATAACATCCTCCCCATACCAAGTTTGATTGGCTTGCTTAAGTCGTGTCGTATTAACATTCATGCTTTACAATGCTTAACCAATTGTTTATTCATAACATTGTTAATTGGATGGCTACTTTGTTGCTTGCTTTTAAAGGCCACAGGATGGAGACAAATCATGACACCTCCATTTCCCCCAGAAGAATTACAGAATCGGATTTCAGTTTCACAAAAATAAATAAAAATAAAATATATGCCCTTATATGAAATGTCAACTAAAATTAGTAGTAATCTATTTCCCTTGGAGTGCGAGCTGGACCCAAACAATCAATTAGCAGTAAGCTTGTCAGAATGTACAGGACACGGTTTGGTAGGTGCTTTATCATAATTTTATTTGCCCAAGGCATTTGAATAAATGCGGTGAAATGTTGCCTCGAGTCCCTGAATCTTTGATAGATAATTTCTGGACCTCCTGCTGAAATAGTGTTGGCTAATCTTCTGCAGTAAATTCTCTCCGTGATTGTCACAGCCTGTAGTAATAGATGACTTTTTCTCCTATACATTACTATGCCTGAGTGCAGAGAGATGACACGCAGGCTGTGTGTATGTCTGTGAAAATGCAGCTGTGTGTGCATTGTTTTTTTTTATGAAGAGAAATAGCTTTCTCCAGAGATTCTGCTGAAAATCCTATTCCTTCTCCCAAATAGCAGGCACTCAATAAATATTCATTGAGTCACACTCCATTTTGTGTTATATATTGGTATTGCCCACATCTGTAGGATTGGAGAGCGGAGTGGAAGGGTGATTAAGCTAGGAAGAAAAATCTGGTATGATGTCACACCAACATAGTCATTGGTAGATGTCCAAATTGGCAATTAGACACACAAGGCACAAATAAGCTTGAAGGCTACATTTCCTTAGCTTTATAGAAGGATACAGGCAGGTGCTTAACAAATACAGCATCGTGTCCGGCGGGCCCAGCAGCTACTCGAGTACACAGGACCTTTTTCCTGCTCCCCCTCTCGGAGCATATGCAACTGTGGCAGGCAGGAGCCAAGTCTCCCTCCTATCTTCTATGCTGTTCTCGCCACATAGGTCCAAGTCCTGCCAGCTTTCAGCTCCACAGCCCAAGGGTGGTTCTACAGATCAGGTGTAAATACAACAAAGCTGGTACGATATTCCATTTTTATCTTAACGCTGCAGTTTTCAAGGAAGCAGTGCAGTGAGAAGACACTCTGTCCTGCAGCAACCCAAGCCTGAGGAAAAACCTTGACACAGGTATTAATTTCCATATCACTTGAATTGCAAAAGAGACACAAGAAGTGATTTTTAAAAAGAGAATTCTACTACCCACTGACTTTCATTGCCCAGTTGCAAAGGTCCCCATGGGGGAAAATCACTCTGTTAGAGTGAAATGAAAATTTCAACCATTAAGGGCTTAAGATGCTGATCAATCCCACAGAAAAATAATTGTGCATCTAACTGAACAGACATTGGCTGCTTGAATTAAAACCCTTGGAGTTTCTTCTTTGCAGTGCTTTTCAACTCTTTCCTTGATTCTGGGCACTTGAATATCTCTCCCAGTCAGAGAGATCTCTCCCCTGCGTAGCAACCCACTAGACTCTAAATTTCTCTCTTTCATAACTTTTCACTTATTCTCACCTAAAAGAGAATCTAAAAGACATGTCTGTAGGCACCAATTACAATTGGGTTAATCCCTTTAGTGCAGACTTTATTCAAAAATGGTATTCTAGTCTACTGATTACATAAGTTCAAAATTCCTAGTTTAATTTTACCCAAGCTGGGTGTGATTTGAAGTTTGTTATTTCTCTGAAAGGATGATATTCTATGTATGCAGTAACAACTAATTCAAGTCTTAATTTTTTTAAAGATTTTATTTATTTATTTGAGAGAGAGAGAGAGAGGGAGAGAGAGCATGAGAGGGGAGAGGGTCAGAGGGAGAAGCAGGCTCCCCACTGAGCAGGGAGCCCAATGCAGGACTGGATCCTGGGACTCCGGGATCATGACCTGAGCCGAAGGCAGTCACTTAACCAACTGAGCAACCCAGGTGCCCCTCAAATCTTAATTTTTAAAGAAAGTCATAATATCCAGTTCACAATTTTTCCAGAACTAAGAATTCTATGCCATTCGTATCCTCATAATGAGAACAAATGCTGATTCCAAAAGCAAATCTAAATCACACTTTGCTTCCACAAAGGACTCAGTTGTGTGTCATATCTTCATATGCAGACATCTCCTTTGGGAGTGAAACAGAAGGTCATTTCCACTTGACTTCTCATTTCCCTTGTTGTCTGTTACTCTAATGGAGAATAATTTAAACACCTTTGTTTATGAAGAAATCACTATTAGAAAATGTACACATCAAGCATAGTTCCTAAGAAATATGGGAACAAATGTAATTCCCATACATGTCAAGGTTTGGGGCACAAAGAAGAATAGATAAAAATGATTGAAATTGTCTAAAAATGTATCATTTCAGCATCATGCTTGAATTTATATTGTTCACATTTATATATATATTTTTTTTAAAAGATTATTTATTTATTTATTTGACAGAGAGATAGAGAGCACAAGTAGGCAGAGCGGCAGGCAGAGGGAGAGGGAGAAGCTCCCTGCTCCCTCACTGAGCAGGGAGCCCGATGCGGGGCTCGATCCCAGGACCCTGGGATCATGAGCTGAGCTGAAGGCAGACGATTAACCAACAGAGCCACCCAGGCGCCCCACATTTATATATATTTTATATGTAGAAGTCCTCAGAAGCTTCTGTAATTGAGATGATTACCTTTTAGTGGAAAGCTTAATTTAGGTACATCACTGACATAGGTCAAATTATTCGAAATAGGGAACTCAAGGAAAAATCACTAAAATATTTTGGATAGTAGAAACATGAAATTGTAAGGATTAATTTATGTGATGTTACTAAAAATTTTTATAGTACAAAATTTAGCATGATGTCCCCCAAACCCTTGGCTAAAAAATTCTGAGAAATATGGATTATCATAATTAGTCTGTCTGCTTTTCCTGTAGATATGCAAAGTGCCATTTGTGGTTTCTCTTTATTAATGCTTAATTCCCTATACTTCCATTTTTTAAACTTTAATAATAATATTCCTATCATTTCTTCAGTTTTCTCCATTTAGGGACTTTATGTAATTCATACATAATTTGTATCAACACCGGTGTCCCACATTCTCCATTTAAATAAAGTTTTGCTTTTAAAGCATGATTCAGTACATTGAGACTGACATCTTTTTTGTTTATTTTTTAATAAATTGATTATTTCATTCAGCACATATAACCAAATTAAAAAGTCTTAAATTCACCAAACTTGTTGTGAGGGGGAAAAGAACAATGCATGTTTGAGTTTATAGGAGGATAAAGATTAGTAAGAGAATGTTTTCAAACAGGACCATCTAATCAAATTCTTGCTAACCACCCCCCCAACACACACACACACACACACACACTCCTAATTACTTCAGTGGGTCTTTATTTCAATTGGAGAAAGATGGATTTTTCTTCCAGGTAGATCCTACCTGCTGTGCTCCAAGACAATTCAGTAACACATATGATACCACAAGATGTGCTTTCTGCTTTGAAACCCTGCCAACAATATCAGAAAATCAGTGAGAAAGTTCCCAATTAAGTCCCATTTTGGTTGATCTATAAAAGAGGAATCCATGCTAGTTATTATACCCCCATTTTTGACAGAGGAGATGGGGGGAAGTGAAAAATGTACATCACAGAAACACTGACTTCAACCATACATTGCAAATTCATAAATATTTCTCCCTTAATCTGAAAATTACGATTTAGTTCATATCTCCTAAACTGACCTTTATCACTTGATAGGCTCTGACCCAGCAAGCTCTAAAGAGGATAGATAGAATTTTAAAGCGCCAGATTCGATTGCAGCTAATTTGTTAATACATATGGCCTCAATCCACAAGATGAGTTATGTGAGCACACAGCAATTTCCAGGAGAACATTCATGAGAAGGTGAGATTTGGAGTAGGAAATGATAGCTTTGAAAAAAAATCACAGATAAAATTTTAAAATAAGTTTTAGTGACTCTAAAGTAATATTGTGGTTATTTTGCATAATACATAAAATTTGGAAACACGCAACACATCCATTTAACCCACACACTCATAAATATTTATCACCTTTTGAGATCACTTTACTATGGCACACTAAGTTTCAAGACACCAATAACCATGGTCTGATATCACTTTTTAAATTAGAACAGTAAAAGAAAATAAAATTATTTGTTTCTATCCAATACACTCTTTAATTTGGTTTGTATGGTGTCAAGGACAATTGTTGTTGTTGTTGAATATGTATGGGGTTTGTACATCTTTAGCCAAGCTCTTAAAGTATTAAGAGCTACCTCTGAGAGGCTGAAATAATAATAGAGTATGATAATACATATATTAAATACAAGTAGTGTTGATATATACATTTTTAATGAAACCATTGGAGATCCCCTTCTGGTAGCATATATTTTAGGCTCCTAGGAGTTAAATGATGTTTCTCTAGTGATGGAAGTATATGGTTCTAAAATACAACATGGAAAATGTAGGAAATGCCTCATCCTTGCTATGAGGCATTGTTTTATAATAATATTTACATGTCTCTGGATAATTTACTATGTAATTTCACACTTGGTCAAGGTCTAATGGAGGTAACCTTATTGATTTCAAAGTCATTATGTTCTTAGTGAAAATAGAAAACTAGAGGTCATTGACTTTGTCCCTGAGTCAGTACAGACTAAGACTCATATCAAGATTATGGCATTATCCACTATAAAGTAAAGAATAAACCAAATATCAGCTTCATGTTATGCAGACATGTTACCAAAGACTAAGAAAAGCTCATCTTAAAAATACATCTCTAACAAATGCCAGACCAGAAACAAAAATGATAATTTAAAGGATAAGATATTACATTTTTCCCTCAAGACCAATATCTAAAATGTGTTTCAATTGATCATTAAGTGAGCAGTGGATATTCATCTCTAAGACTACTTTGCATGGAGATAAATTTTATGTATGAACAGTTTTTATTTAAGTCCATATATGTTCTAAATTGCACGAAGAAAATGTCTACTGTTTTCCCTATTTTGTTGTTCTTGGGAAAGGCACTATTACTGTCATCAACACTGCAATTGCTCTCATGATTTTACAATACACATTTTATTTTCTGGTTCTCTGTAGACCACAGTTTTGGGAATGGCAGATCCATACAAGATACAGGAAAGATCCATTTTCATCACAGGTGCATAATTATTATATGGATTCCTCTTTGTCTTGATCTGACTACCAGACCTGATACTCATGTATATCCAATAACAAATAGTTTATTTCAGTCTAATTTTGCTGAAAAGTTTAGAAAGATTATCACCGGATCCAGAAGAAGAGCTGACCAATATGTTCTTGCTGGCACTGAGCCTGACCTTGCTGGGACAGGAGGTTGAGACACAGAGCAGACTGAACCTGCATATTCCCCAGCCATGGGTAGGCCTGGCCATCCTACACTGCTCACGGTGGGACCTTCAGTGCAACTTCAGTCTCTCTATCCAGTGAATACTCTTCTGTCTGCTGGCTGAATGTTTACGTTGCACTGAATTTCCATGAGAGATGTGTTTAGAATGGTATTTCATACCTGAAATACTTCTACATTTAGAAGCTTTGAATATTCGACCTGAGAGCTAAGAGAACATTTACTCCCATCCATCACTTAACAGATGAAGGCACTGAAATTCAAAAGATTAAGTGGCATTTCTGAAGCCATGTAGAATTTTGGTGACAGTGTCTGGATATTCTCACTGATGGTTCAGAGCTCTTGGATTTCCACTTTCAGATAATTCTTCCTTAAAAATCTCCTAGTATAAAATCTATGGTAAAAGTCCGTATCTTTCCATCTAGGCTGTTTTTTTTTTTAAGTTTTAGCCATGGAGAGTTTTATATTTTATTTATGTAAATTACCCAGTGAAAGGTACAATATAGAGTTGAGAAGGAACTCAAGAAAATGAATGCATCTGACGTTTCAGAACTTGAGTATTAATAATCAATTATGTGCAACAAAAGAAAACACCTATTAATATTTCCAAGAGGTTGTGAATTCAAAGAAAGCAGGAACCATGTCTAATGAAACCCCCTGTTGCTGGTGCCTAGCAACTTATCTATCACATGGTAGATACTCAATATATTTTTTTAATGACTAAAGAAAACATTTTGGTGGTGAAGAATCAGAAAACCAAAAGCATGCTCTTAATGTGCATTTAAATTAGTTCTGTGACATAAAATTGCAATGACAGACCCCAAGGAGTTCACATACCTTAGGGACATGTCATCAAAGAAAAGCTCAGGAAGGTGATAAAGCTGGCAAATGGATCAAGAAAAGGTTTTTTTTCTCATTTAGGAAAATCAGGGGGGCCTGTAAGTGAACTTGTTCCACAAATGTGCTGAGAACAGAAATGAGCCCAGAGGACTGGGAAAAGAAGCAGAGGTGCCACAAATGTGCTGAGAATAGAAATGAGCCCAGAGGACTGGGAAAAGAAGCAGAGGTGCCAAAGTAGGAAGAGACGTGTTTAAAGCAAAGGGTAGAGAGAACTGGAAACTTATGAAGAGGACATATGATGATGGGGACACTTGCCTAGATTTACTGAAGTCTGGAAATGACACTGTGGTTTTGTTTTGCTTCCAAAGCTGACAAGTATAAGGAGCAAAATAATGGACTCTTGGGAGAGAGTCAGGACCAGCAGGGGTAATAAACCCTTCTTCCCAAGGGACTTTGTTGTGCTCAATTTTTATTTCAACTTCATTTCCTATTGAGCAAGTCAGCAAAATAGTTCTTCTTTCAACCACTTTTATAGAAATATGTATTCTACTGGAAAATGGAACTAGACCCAAAGTTACATAAAAAGTAATGAGGTCAAAAGTGAAAGACAGAAACATTTTTTTAAAGAGATCTCATGTTAGGAATGAGATTAAATATACATTTGAAACGGAAGCAAGGTAAAAATATTAATTTAGAAATTAAAGCTATATTGGGGCATCTGGGTGGCTGAGTCGGTTAAGCGTCTGCCTTCGGGGTTAGGTCATGATCCCCGGACCCTGGGATCAAGCCCTACATCAGGCTCCCTGCTCAGTGGGAAGTCTGCTTCTCCCTCCCCCTCTGCCTGCCATTTCCCCTGCTTGTGCTCTCTCTCTCACTCTCTCTGTCAAATAAAATAAAATCTTTTTAAAAAAGAAATTAAAGCTCTATTATTAAGGTAAGTTATAGTACCAAGTAGGGGGATGGTACATAACAACATATAGAAATAGGTTAGTGTTCCTAAAGAATGAAGATTGAAACAAGAAGTGTTAGGAACTATTAGGTTCTCATTCTTGAGGAGTCCTGTGTAGCTTTAGGATAAAGATTGTCAATCCCTTTACCTGCTGCAAGACTTAGTGTTAATGAGGGGAAAAATGAATGAAAGCAAGTGAAATGATTTGTGTCAGAAACCCAGATAAGCATGACATAAGATTTTGGAGGTTTTGGGGGGGACTATGTCTTGGCAAGCTCACCTCTGAGGCTCCGATCTCACGTAGACCTCTCCAATAAAGTCTCTTATGCAGTCAACGGTTGAAGTGAGATTAAGGTTTTCTTACTTAGTGCATGCTGCTAAAATGGCTGCCAGCCATTAGAGGAAACCTACATTTTGCCTCAATTTTCTTTACCCAGGTTGGTGCTGAGGTGCCAAATTTCCTGAAGAAACAAAGTCTGAGGGAAATATACTAACACTATCTGTGGTCTCTGAAACCAAAGTTTTCAATATATTTGGGTGCTGCACGTCAAACAAGCTAAGCGGTTGAGATCTTCATGAAATGTAACCTCATGCAATGCTCCAGAAGTTTTTGAGACTGACCCTGAGATAAAATGCTAAAAATATGTTGGGACTAAATTAAAAGGAAGGTCAGGACACAGCCATGTCTGAATGGGAGATATAAAGCACAGTGAACACAAATTGATAATGCTGAGGAGAGAGATCATTTATTGCTCTTCCATTTTTCTTTTAGGGAACAAGCAATAAAATTAAAATGAATGAGCCAATTTTAGACCTAATTTTCATACAGCATCATTGCTCCTGAAGGTTCACCAAAGATAGATATAAAAGAGAAAAATAAAGAGAAAACCAACTTATTTCATCCTCAACCCATCTCCTTGAAGAAAGACTCAATATTTTGCCTGAGGGACACTTTTTAAAATACAAATTCTGAACTACAAATTTTGAAACACGCATTTTATTTTTATGTGCATATGTTCTTAACATAAATTAATGCAGAGTTCAATAGCCATATTCACACATGAAAACACACACGCGTGCATTCACACACCCAAAAATATGCACTCTATTCTTCCTCTCTGTCTCCGTGTTTGTCTCTCTCTGTCTATCCATCATCTATCATCTATCTGTCATCTATCTATCTATCTATCTATCTATCATCTATCCATTTATCTATCTTTATTTATTGATTGATAAGTCATTTAAAATATGGTTTGGTTCTGCGCTGGATAATTTTTTTTCTCCTCCTGCTTGTACCTTTTTCTCATTGACATATATGTCAATATTTAATTTTTTCCTTGGAGATAAAAATTATTGTTTGATAGAAATTATTAATAGATCCTCTGTGATTCTCTCTTTGGAAGTTCAAACTGTCCAGAGCAGTGAAAGGTCTGAAATTTTACCCTACTTGCAAACTAAAAAGGTAGCCTGTCATAATCTTATGGACACTAGCAGAAGACATGGGACTCTTGTATCAGAGACAAAGGACTTTATTACTCATGGCACAGCAGGCTTTATAGACTTCAGGTTCACACTGATTTCCTTTGCTCCTAGTCCCAAGGTGGGGAATTGTCTTTAGGATTGAATACACATGCAGAGCAGCCCATGTGGATGCTACACACACGTGGTTCTGGGTCCCAGGTGATGAACCTGAGCTGAGGAAACACGGTCTTTTAAAGAAGCTGCCAACAGACAACGCTCAACCTTTGCCCCACAGCAGACATTTTCTTTATGCCCTGGAGAGCAAAAATGGTCTGCCCTCTGCCCCAAAGAGAGACACTGTATTTTCCAAAGTTGTTTGCTTTACAAGGATCCTTGAAAAGATAGTCCAGAAGGAACGGCTGTCCGTGCCTTTCAGCAGAAATATGAGAGACCCATTGAGAATTGTCTCCCAATACAGACTTGCTCCTCTAGTTCTCTGCAAATATGCTCCAATTGTTCATATTATTAACAGCCCAAGAGATAAATACTTATCACTTTGCCTGTCAGTTTCCACAAAGTTCTCTTGTCAGTTAATAACTCTATTTTTCTTTCTCCCCCCCCCCCCCACCCCCCGCCTCCTCCCCTTCCTTCTTCTTTTAAAATCAGTCCTGGTTGATGGTTGAGCGTCTGCCTTCGGCTCAGGTCATCGTTCCAGGGTCCTGGGATTGAGTCCCACATTGGGCTCCCTGCTCCTTGGGAGCCTGCTTCTCCCTCTGCCCCTCTCTCTCTCTCTCTCTGTCTTTCATGAATAAATAAATAAAATCTTAAAATAAAATAAAATAAAATAAAATCACTCCTGGTACAGAGGCTTCAATCTCTTGCTTCTTTGTTCTGTCCTTAACACCCTGAACAGTTTTTCCAACACGTGCCACATTTGTACAATCTGTTTTTTCTTTCTTACTACCTTTCCTCTTTCTTAGTCCTGTGTTACTTGGCAGAACATTCCAACTCCATTTTTTATTTGTTGCCAATGCCTACTACAACTGATGAGCCAAATTGTCTGTGCTTTTCAGATCTCAGGAGGTGGGAATGCTAGCAGCATCTGATTGCTTTATCCTTGGGTTTTTTTTTTTTTTTACATAATATGCGGTGTTCTCCCTTACTCTTTCAAGATTCTTCTGAGTATATACATTCCTTTATCTTATGTCCGTTTTACCCTGACAAAGGTCATACTCAGAATGCAAAAAAGTAATGCTGCAAGTACCTCTGTGAATTACATGGGTTCATATCCAGTGTTCGGCCTGGATTACTAAATCTAAGAAGGAAGAGGGTTTTTAAAATTTATTTCTTTAATTTTTATGCTACAGGAAGGTAATGAAAATGATAATAAACATACCATAACTTTTGCAGTCAGGGGAGTTTGAGCCCCTTCAAAAATAAACTCCTCAGAAGACTTAGACTTACTCCAGTTTTTCTGCATTTGCTCAAAATATTTCCGGAATTGTCTTTAGGATTGAATACACATTTTTTGGACTATCTTCTGCAGTAGTCAATCTTTATCCTTTAATACTGAATTTCATTTTTGGCAATAGCTAAAAGCTATTTAGAGCCCAATAAAAAAAAAGTAGATAGACAAATTGGGTTAAAAAAATGTGAATGTGTGCAAGGAAACAGATATCTTTATGTTGATAAATTGGCCTTGAACACAATTCCACCAAAGGAGTTCCAAATGTTCC
Organism: Zalophus californianus; assembly: GCF_009762305.2. Taxonomy (NCBI): domain Eukaryota; kingdom Metazoa; phylum Chordata; class Mammalia; order Carnivora; family Otariidae; genus Zalophus; species Zalophus californianus. The sequence continues at coordinate 20,898,783 of NC_045601.1, read as the reverse complement.
AGGTTTCCAGTACTTTGGGAGAAATTAAAAATAGCTCTTCTTTCCAAAAAGATCGAGAGTTTCTTCACTAAAAGTATAAATGATGAAGAATTTTTCAACTGTATTCTTTTCTTTTTGTGTTATTTCTTTAACAGGAAACATGTTTAAGCTAAAGAGATTATATCAAAGTGGAGGGATTTTTGTCAGTGGGTGTCATCTGGGTATTGCCAGAGCCAATGAAGTCACTTGCAGAGTTGCCTACATTACTGTTAAAATGACTGTTAATTTCCCTAATTTTTATATATTTCCCATCCTTCTTTGCTTTGCCCTGTTTTTGAAAGATAGTGTGTTCAATCAGAAATAATAAACACTCAAGAGTAAATCTTATAATTCACATGATACTGAGTTAAATTTTAGCAAGTGACTTAACCATTCAGCCAAAATTTACTCAAATATAAAAATGGAATAGTAATATTTGATTTACAGGACAGTTTTTAGATTAATGAGATGGCATATATGAAGGTGAATGGCACAACTGAAAGGAAATCAATGCTCAATAATTCTCTTCCCACCCACCTTGGTCACCATTGAACATTTTACATATCAATTCAACACTTCTTCTAGAATACAGAAATAGGTTGAAACCTCTAAGTTCATGATGGTTGAGCTGCCAGCTTCGAATTTATTCTCAAAATGCCTACCTTGGGGCAAAGAGACAAGACAGGGAAAGAGCCTATTCCTGCTAGCACCTTTTCTGTGCAGAATATGGATGGGTGATTATAATGTGATGAGAATAAAAACTAACCCCCCAAACAACCGGGCTGGGCTTCAATCCTGTGATGTTGGGCACAGGATTTAAAAACAATTTCCCCCCCTCGGTAACCCCTTCAGTGGAGGAAACATCAGGAAAAACAGAAGGCCCCTCTTCAGTGGGGCAGTGGGAAGTAATGAGAGCAGTGGAGCAGAAGAATAAAGGAATTCTCTTTCCACATATGCACTTTCTTGCTTCTCCCCTGGGTGGCACATGGGGACACCACACCTCAGGGGAGTGGGGCCCTTTAGCTCAGTAAGAGTTGGGGGTCTGGTGGGTGTGGAGCGGGAGACAGTGGATGAAGCACTGGGGAAAAGAGAGTTTTGAAGTGTTGAAGATTCTATTTTCAGACTGTTGAAAATATTCAAAGATTTTGTGGGGCCTGAGCATTGCATAAATGTGACCCTTTTGGCTAGAGTTTTGCCTGAGTCCAATCTTCCAGGAATCTAAGAGAGATCACTGGAAGGATCTGGGTCCAGCAGAGGTGAGGAAAGTGGCATCCAAAATTCCCAGATGTGGCCCTTCCTTGGTGATTCTCAGCTTCTACTTTTGAACTTCTAGAGTTATTTCAGCTGTTAGGGTGGTTGGGCTGCGGGAGCTGGGGATAGGGGAGCTTAAATGTTAGTTTAAATATGTGTTCACCATTGAATCTTGAAGGTGTGGGGAAGGAAATGATAAATGGGGTGCTGTTTTGGCTTGTCTTGGCCACCGTTGTTCTGTCCATGCTTCCGTATGCTGAGATTGTCAGCAATACAGTTCCAGTCCCGCAGGACAAACCATGAAGCTCTCAGCAAGAGGGAAAAAGGAGTGCATGCAAAATTGGAATTGGGGGGCGAAGAAAAGCTGAGGCTCAAGGAGGGGCCATGGCAACCTGTATTTAATTCCCACTATAAAAATTGTCTTTTTCAATAAGGCTTGAATCCTTGGACGTTCAATTCTTTCAAAAAAGTCAAGAATGAAACCTCTGCTCATTAAAATCATAAATAACCTTTTTCACCAGGAGAAGTGAGCACATGTCTGAGAAAAAAATCCTAATACTTTTCGACTGATAAGGTTCCTGGTAGCAGATGAACAGTCAAAACAGAAACATATAACTGCAACTCAGTTAAAAAAAAAAAAAAAAGAAAAGAAAAGGTCAGGTGGATGCTACAGGGAACTTACCTCCTAAAAAGATTTAAGGTAACAAACAAAGAGGAGAAATAAGCAGGAGACCCTGGAGTGAATTTGAAAAATTAGACCCTAATTATCATTACCCTATATATTTATAATTGTAAACATAGGTAGACCTTTCAAGAGAAAAATGCATGTTGGTTCCTTTGCCTGCAATCCCTGGACTATAATGAGCAAAGTACCCAACTGGCTAGTGCATGTGGACCCCTGTCTTCAGGGCAGAGAAACGTGATTCCTAGCTCTGACTGCAGGGGCACATCCAATTCTTGAGCCCCATGATTTTCCATTTGCGACCTCCAGGTGGTCTCTTGGTCTGGCTTTGTGCCCAAACCTGCAGCATTGCACACCCTGGTTGTGCAAGTGCTGCTGGTTTATACTGTCTGTGTTTGTGATGAAGGATCACCCGGGTGGGAGCGCTGGGAGGAATTCTTAATATTTTATTCCTGCAGCCCCCACTGGCTGTAAATCATATTTGCGGGTCTTAGCTTTCTCTGTGGCCCACCTGGCTGATAGTGCACAGGGCTGTGGGGGCAAGTAACTGTTCTGCATGCAATTTTTGAAACTCGGCACATTTTAGGAGTTTTCTTCCACCTTCACCGTTTTTTTAAGGTAGCATTTTAAGGTGACTAGGATGCTAGTGAATAGCTGTCAACGTGCATTACTTAACAACATGGAAAATCAATAGCCCGTTTCAGAGACTGTTTAATTACACAGGACTTTCTCGACGGCTGCTCACAGTTCCGGTACAGATTTTTTTTTATTTTCCATAAAGCTCAGCAAAACCAATAATACTTTAGTGCCTTTTAAAATGTTTATCAATGAAATTCCAATGGCTGTCCAAACCTTCAAAAATGTTGGAGATTCTTTTTGAATTAGAGATTCAATTTGTCCTATTATTGAATGCAACTACCAGAGACATAGTCATGTGTGATGTACCCCATCCACCAAGATGCACAGGCAAGACCCTAAGGGGCATAGCTCCCCATAGCCCATCACAAACCAGTCCGTGAACTCTGGATCCCTATCAGTCATTTATCTGCCCTGGGTTCTCCATATGTACATGAAGGGAGAGAGAAAGAGAGATGGAGAGAGGGAGAGAGAGAGGGAGAACAGGACAGAAAGAGGGAAAGAGAGAGACTGAGATGTATTTTAAGGAATTGGCTCACATGATAGTGGAGGCTGACAAGTCCAAAATCCACAGGGTAAATCAGCAGGCTGGAAACTCAGGCAGAATTTCTATAATAGTCTCAAGGCAGAATTCCGCCTTCTCTGAGAAACCTCACATATTTGCTCTTGAGGCCTTCAACTGCATGAGGCTCACCCACATTTTGAAGATTAATCACTTCACTTAAAGTCAAATGATTACAGATGTTAACCACAATCACAAATCCCTCAGACCAAACAACCAGGCACCATAGCCCAGCCAAGTTGACACATAGAATTAACCAGTACAATATGCAAACACCCTCAAGGCCCTCCACTCATCTTTACCTTTGCTGCTACTATTTGTATTTAAGCTGCCGGCTTCCCTCACCTGGACAAATGCAACAGCCTTCTAACTTCTCTGTATGGGGCGGTTAACACCAGCTTACACTATAGCACAAAGCAATCCCCAATCTCAAGAGCTTACATTGGTAAGGGTTTCTGCTCATACTTTATTGACCAAAGAAAGTGATAAGGTCAAGACTGATTCCAAGGGGAAGGGAGGTATATTCTTTTACAGGGAGAACCGAAGAATATTTAAAAGCAAAAACGTATTTACCACCATCTCCCTTCAATCTACTACTCTCCACACAGTAATCAGTGGTGACTTTAAAATAAAACTGGATTATCTCTGTCCTCTGCTTAAGAAAATGGTCACTGTTCTGTTGTCAGGGTTCTTCAGGGACACAGAACTAATAGGATGTGTGTGTCTGTAAAAGAGATTTATTATAAGAAATTGGCTCATCTGATTATGGAGGCTGGCAGGTCCCAGGATCTGCAGGGTGAGTCAGCACATCGGAGACTCAGGAGAGCTGCAGGTGTAGTGCCTGCCCAAATGCAGGTGGGCCTGAAACCTGGAAAGAGCTGATGTTTCTGTTCAAGCCTGAAGGCAGGAAAAAAGCCAATGTCCCAGTTTGAAGGCAGTCAATCAGGAAGAATTATCTCTGACCTTGGGGTCTATGCAGGCCTTCAGCTGATTGGATGAGACCTACCCACATTAAGGAGGGCAATCTGCTTACTCACAGTACTGATTTAAATGTTAATCTCATCCAAAACACCCTCACAGAAATACTCAGAATAAGGTTTAACCAAATATCTGGGCACTCGATGAACCATTCAAACTGACACATACAATTGGCCATCATAAACGAATTCTCAGATTCCCAGCATGCCTAAAATGAAATCCAAACTCAGGGCACCTGGGGAGCTCAGTCGGATAAGCAGCTGACACTTGATTTTGGCTCAGGTCATGATCTTGGGGTCCTGGGATCGAGCCCCGCTTTAGGCTCTGCACTCAGTGGGGAGTCTGCTTGAGGATTCTCTCTTTCCCCCTGCTCTCCCTCTGCTCATGCACATGCTCTCTCTCTCAAATAAATAGATAAATTTTTAAAAATAAATCCAAACTCCTTTCCATGACCTCCAAGGTCCCACATGTCCTGGTCCTTTTCACTCTCCAGCCTCATGTTAGACCAAATTCCCACTTGTTCATTCTATTCTAATCACAGTGCCATCTGCCCATTGCTGAAACATGTCAATCTCTTTGCTGCTGTATTATTTTTATGTTTGCTGATCTTTCAAGCCAGGGTCACTCTTCTCCCAGCACCTGCACATTTCACATGGTACAACTGGATATTTCCCACTTTTCTGGTCTCAGTCAAGCCTCTGCCTTGGAGATGATGCCTCCCTTGATAATTCCATTTAAAGTACACTTCTAACCCAGTATTTCTATTAAGGCATCTTGTTTATTTATTTTTTATTTTTATTTTTTTAAGTAGGCTCCATACCCAAGGTGGGGCTTGAACTCATGACCCTGATCAAGAATTGCATGTTCTACCAACTGAGCCAGTCAGGTATCCCAGCACCTGTTTATTTTTTCATAGTCATTTTTCTTTACCTAAAATTATTTTAATTTTTTTATCTCTCTTTTACTAGATTCAAGTGGCATGAGAATTATAATCATGTCTGTTTTCCTCATGATTGCACACCCAACCATAACAGTTCATGCTGCATTGTAGGCATTCCATAAATATATACTAAATAAATGAATAATTGAATGGGCCATGGGAACACAGAAATGACTAAGGCTAATTCGTTGGTCCTAAGTATGATTGTAACTCAGTCAAAATGGAAGACCAGTTTAAAGAGAAAATAATTAAATACCTTTAAAGTTCTCCACAAAGACACTTTTAAAAATACTGAGTTAGTGCCCGGAGTTTTTGAGCTTTGCTTATTTCTTCTTCAGTGATAATTCAGGGAGGTTGGATGAAAATCCTGTGATAACCCCAAAGTTTCTTTAATTCTGACTAATGATTTTATGAGACTAATAGAAAGACTGACTTCACTTTGGTAGAGGGACTTACATTCTGGATTTCATATTTAATGATTTATTTTGTATTGTACTATATCGGGTTAGAAATATCACAAAACTCGTGGACTCTTCTGAGTTATATTCATCCAACAAACTGTTGTCAAACACAAATTTTGTTTTCTAAGCCCAGTTTCCCTTGTCAAAATAACAATGACAAATAATATCTCCCTTCCAAAGTGCTTGGCACAGATCTTGGCCCATTGAAAATCTCAATGATCTATATCTGTTCTCCGTGTCTGTGAGGTAAGGTGGGAAGTGTTGGCAAGTCAGCTCAGAGTCAAGGAAACCTTGCCTACAAAGCCTGGGAGGTTCCAGTCACAGGACAGACGTAAGTCAAGGATATTGGGTCACACAGTTTCAGGACCAAGACTTAAGAATCCATGAGAACTAGTGAGAGCAAAACAGTAGAGACATTTGAAAGGTATTCGGTTAGAGTTTGAAATATGAAAACAGGGACTGAGGAATAGGCAGAAAAGGCCAGAGATAAGTTAGAGAGCTGAGGCTCAGGGCATAGCAGAATCTACAAGTCTAGTTTTATAGTGAATAAAACTTAAGTCTTATCTGATTAGAATGAGCTGGTCCAAGCTAAGTAGCACCAGTGATGGGAATGGGGCTTCTGAGCAAGGAGACAGGAAGGTTATAGAGTTACGCAGTAGATCCTAGACTTTATTATATCCTCTGTGAATTAAAATAAGAGGTCACTATTTAGGTAATAATGCCTTCACTTTACTGTACTTATATGATACCCTTTTATCCAAACAATACTTATCTACATAGGTTGTACTTCTTACAGCCATTTAATAGATGTGAAAGCTGAGGGTAAAAATGATTTAAATCATTGAATTCACCCAGGAAGTTGGAGTGGGAGCATTACAAAGTCCTTTTGATGTCCAGCCTAGAATTTTACCATTTCTAGTAGAGACCTAGAATCAGTAAATATTGAAAGTGTATAATACATTCTCACCAGCTTCCCTTGCCTACAAGGATGTCTGTCTGTGTTGATTGGGTGCCTGCTGTACCTCAGGGAGTTTGGTGAGAGAAGACCAGACATGATTCTGGACTGGACACAAAACGTATTTTCCTCAGTAAAATGCAACCAGGTACCTTTCCCCTTAACTTGTGAATCTGAGCTCTCCTGGCTGTTCATATTTCATTTTCATTCCCACCAGTGACTTGATTCTCCTTCCCTTTTAAGATAGATTTTGTAATTGTCTTCACGTGGCATGATGTTACTCCTTATGCACAGATGGAGTAGGTAGCTACCAACCAACTACACTTTGAAAAACTAGATGATCTGATTCTCCTACACCTGTCATCTCCACTACCAGCCTGGATGCCAAGGTAAGATGCTGCTGAGACCTTTGTGCAGCTACAATTGTCACCGGGAAAGGAAATGCAGGAAATGCAATGAACCATCATTAGTCATTAAGATGATCTCAAATCACTTCAGCAGCTTAAGGAAATCACAGTAATGGCTTTCTGTGCACACACACATTTTATATACTAAAAATAAGCATTTCCTTCTTTAAGAGTAGCTATGAAAGAGGAAGTTTCTTTGGGGAAAAAAAGTATTCTAAAAACTTTCTATTGTGGCTCTCAACTTGGACAAGAATTAGAAATACTAGAATAATTTGGGAAGATTTTAAAATCCTTTTCCCTAGGCTGTACCCAAATAATATGTCTGAATCCCTGTAAGTGGAATGGTAGATCCAGTAATTTTTAAAAAGATCCTCAAGTAATTCCATTGTGAAGCCATGGTCAAAAATCACTGCTCTAGATGTCTTCCAGAATAAATAAAATAATGCTCTTAAGCATTTTTTAAGAAAATGTTTTTCCTCAAATGGAATTTAAAGATTGTTTTAATTATTTAAAAGGTAGTGGACCAATTAATCATTGGTCCAAAATACATGGAGTCTGGGGAGGGGAAGACAAATGTGGCCATTTGTATGTGGCCACAATGGTTTTCTTTAATGAACTTGGTAAACTGCGAGAAGAGAAAGGAGACCCAAAGGACAACAATTAATTTTAGTGGTGTTGATAAGAAGAAGGTTTGAGAAATAAGATCGTGTATTGAATATTACTGAATATGACTAAGAAGGAAAACTGATAAGGGCATGTCAAATTTTATTGTAGTTCTTCCCAGGTTTTTTTTTTTTTTTCCTTTTTATTAAGGTACAATATACCTTACTGGAAAATTCCCAATTTTAACATCCAGTTCTGCAAGTTTCAACAAACACAGACAGTATGCAACTACCTTATAGAACAATTTTATTACCCCCCCCAAATAACCCCCAGCCAATTTTAGCCAACACTTCCCCCATCCTCAGATCCTGGCAATCAGTGATCTGGTTTCTATGCTTCTCATTTTTCCTTTCCTGAATGTCGTATAAATGGATTCATACAGGTTCATTGTATTCTTAATAGGAATATGCTGCTACGAAGTAATTAGTGTGGGTATGTTGTGCAATAAGCTCTGAAGTGATTGAGTATACCTGTCTGAAAGAGGAACCACAAAGCACTTGGCACCATCGGTGTACATGGGGACCAGGAGGATCTGAACTGCTCAGGACGGCAGAATTTACTGATTTAAACCAAATCTGGTGATCAAAATGTTGAAACCAACTTAAAGAAACACCAGTCACATAATGAAACCCAAGAAAATAAAACACGAGACACAGAAGGGATATATATTTTTTAATTAATAAAAAATAAATGATTATCTTTTTACAAAAGCAAGAGTAGTAGAAAAGTCAGAAACAAAGGTAAGCAAATAGAAGGAAAAACCCACAACCAACTGCAGAAAAATCATGGTATTTTTCTAGACTTTAAAAATATTTCACACAGAGATATCACACACATTCCTCTAAATACATATAGAAATATATTTTTTTACAAAACTGGGATGTTTTACACGCTGTTAAATAAAAGATCTTTCTCTCAAACCTTTTTTACTGAATTATGAATAGCTTCTTCGTGCCAGTAGCACAGGGTAGGGGTTAAAAGCAGAGTCATTTGGAACGTGGACTCATGAATCAGACAGACCTAGCTATTTTCTTCGATCTTCCACTTACTATATATGTGACCTTAGGTGAAATACTGAACTTCTCCAAGCTCTATTTTTCTCATTTTCAAAAGAGAGACAATTATATCTAATTTGTATATTTGATGTGAGAGTTAAAATAAAATGAGATAATGCATGAAAAGCACTTAGTAGTATAGTGCCTGGAAAAAAAAAAAATGGCTCAGTTATTCTACCAAGTTAATGAACAAGAAAAACTCAGGATGTAATTAAAATAAATGTTTTGGTTTTGTCTCCCATTGCCACTTCATAAAATGTGTTCATCACCAGTCTGGAGCTGAAATTTCGCACAGTCCTCCCAGCTTTTCTTTTCATTTTTAGGTAACTGAGTCCTAAGTCACTTCAAGAAGCAATGTATTCTCATTCAGAAATTGGGTTGCAGAGCGCCTGGGTGGCTCAGTTGGTTAAGCATCCGATTCTTGATTTCAACTCAGGTCATGATCTCAAGGTTGTGGGTTGGAGCCCCAAGTCGGGCTGCGTGCTCAGCAGGGAGTTTGCTTGAGATTGTCTCTCTCCCTCTCCCTCTGCCCCTCCCCCTGCTCGTGATCTCTCTCTCTCTCTCAAATAAATAAATAAATCTTTTTAAAAAAAAGGAAATTAGGTTGGTACTCTCAGATCATAAACACAATTCTTAGCTTGGGGTTCTCCCCAGCCCTTGCTACAGGAAGGCAGCAATGGAAGACTTTGTTATGATAATAACTTTTCTTATTTTTCTACTTTGCTCTTGACCTCCTTGCCCTAGCCTGCCACCCACTTTCTGACACTTGGAGTCAAGGAGAGAGGAGCTGTAAGTACACCAGAAAAGGATTGCTTGAACTTGTTCCAGACAGACTTGGATTTTTGGGGCCAGTGGACAGCTGATGCTCTTGGGGGCATTTTGTCGGGGGGTCGTAGAACACCCTCTGGACGCTCTGTCCTGCAGCTCTCTCGACCAGGGGAATATTCTGGTGTGTACTCTGCAGCTCCAGGAATCTGGCTTTTACTTCCAGGTTCTGTCCGCTTTTATTCCTCTGCCCCTTTTGCAGTCATTTTGAATAGACCAATAATGGCGCTCCATTGACATCTGAAAGCCTTTCTCTCCTTCTGTTCCACGGGAACCCTTGAGAATCCCTTGCCCCAGTACACTGGTCTTGCAGGAGCACCCTCTAACTCCATGACCAAAGGTGTTAGGAATGAAGAAATGAAGTCAGTGTTATAACAGCAATGAGAAAATTAATTTCAATGTGTTGTCTTCATAGCCCAAACTGGGAATGAGGTGGGATTTGCAGCAAAGCTCATCTGATTCCAAATATCTTTCCATCATATTTTCCGCATAGTCAGTGTTCAATAAGAATTTTCTGAATCTGCATCTATAACCAGGTAGAGAAGTGACTATCAGGAGCCCTGACAAAATAAGGAGGACCTCTAAAATGAAGTAGCAAATGATTTTTCTCAAATATTTGAGAGAACCATTTACTGTTCTGCCAAACTATAACTGCAGTCATTTCTTTTGAGTATTAACTCAGATGATCCATAATAATTCTTCCCTATTTTTTTTCCTCTCAAACACTGCGCGCTCATTAGCTATCACAGAGTAAATACTCTCACTAAATGAATCACCAGTATTGCACCCCAGCCACCTGACTCCTGATAATAAAGCACCACCTAACTTGAGAACAGTCCAGCTAAATACAATACAGCCTGTACTAATGCCACAGCTTTGGCTCTGATTTAATTTTTTACTACCCAGTCAATGTACCATGTTAGCCACTACTCATTTTATTGATAGCATTTTAATTCCGCACCTGTCTCCACTCCTGACTTGGTATTTGACGAAAATAGCTGGACAGTGAAGGGAATGGTTTCAAGGTTTTGTTTTTCCTTTTTCTCACTCAAGCATTCTCACTAGGGAAGGTATCTGAGAGAAATTTTTTAAAGTGGGTGGAGACTTTTATTTGTCTTCAAGTTCCATTATTCTGCCCACACGGAGCCGGGCTCACATCCTGTGTCCCAGCACCTCTGGCGGCTAAGAGACCCACAACCTGGTTGCAAAGTTACCCAAGGCAGGTAACATTCTGACCCAGGAGCAGCAAATAGAAGGTCAAAAGAAACATGGTGTATTCAGCACTCTTTTGACATGCTGGAAGCTTTGTTTCATGACCCTAGGTAACAAACATTCAAAAGCTATGTGTCCTCAGGCAAGTAGAACTGTAAATGACTAGTTTTATTGATAAGCCTGGCCTAGGAAAACTTAATTATTCTTTCTCATCTATCCTTTCAAAGTGTTAATCTTCAAAGATGGGTGTAGCCGGTAAAAATTTTTGATGAATGTTTCAGCAAAAACTTTTTAAATGCTTTCCCATGATAGATTTAATTAAATATAATGAATATATAAAATGTGCATACCTTTTCTAAATGTAATGTTTTGTTTCATTTTGGTGAAACTCATTAGGATTCTTTTGGTTGCAAGCAGTAGAAACACAGGTAGAACCAGTTGAAACAAAAAGAGAAAGGAGGGGTGCCTGGGTGGCTCAGTTGGTTAAGCGACTGCCTTTGGCTCAGGTCATGATCCTGGAGTCCTGGGATCGAGTCCCACATCGGGCTCCCTGCTTAGCAGGGAGTCTGTTTCTCCCTCTGACTCTCACTCCTCTCATTCTCTCTCTCTGTCATTCTCTCTCTCTCTCAAAAATGAATTTTAAAAAATTTTAAAAAAAAAGAGAAAGGATACCAGAAGGGTATCCCAAAGCATCTATGGATACCAAAATGTATTATGTAACCAGAAGGCATAAAGTCCAGTGGGCTCCAGAAACGGGCTACAAGATTGGAGTTCTTATGAAAAGCTTGGGATCCTCCTCTGTGTCTTCTGTCTGGCTTTTCCCCATGAAGGTACATTTTTCCTTCCTTGTGCTGCCCCCAAGTCCACAGAGCACAGCATAACTTTCAAAAAGTGTTCACATTTTATATGTTGTAACTGAAGCACCCAGGGAGAGTCCCCATGCCCACGTTCCCAAGGCAGGGATCGTTTGGTTCAGTCTAAGTCATGTACCGTCCCGGGAATAAACTGTGGCTGGGCTGACTGGGTCATGCTGCAAAATAATCACTCCAGTTTCAGATCAATGGATTGGAAGGTTTCAGTCAGTTTCCAAAAAAATTTGAGGTATTTTCCTTGAAAAGTTTTGTGGTATTGGGAAAACCAAAATGTTGGCGTCTTGTACCTGGGAATTTTCACATAGTGAATGCTAAGTTGCTGAAGTTTGAAGCAGAATTATGAAGATAATTGAATGAATTGATGGGAGAATTAAATACATATAACATTGCCACCAAATTAAAATACTACTACTTGTGTTTATTTGGGAAACAGTGAACATAACAAAGTTATGTAACAAGAGTTAAATGTTGACTCCGGAAATTTTTTCCCTAAACTGAAATCTGACTCCACTATTAACTAGCAGTGGGACTGCTCTGGGTCCAAGTTTCCTTATCTGTGTAATGGGGTTATTAACATTATCCATTTTGATGGATTATTATGAGATTAAAGTGAATTAATATACACGTAAAGTGCTTTTAACAGTGCCTCGCCCATAGGAACACTCAAAAATGTTCATTGCTCTTGCTTTTTTCTTTCTGATGTTCAACATGAGAAATCAGTTCCACTTTTTCCTCACCCTACTAAGTAACTGTGGAATAATACAAGACACAATTTTTGCTGCATCAATGTGGACTCAGCTCTTTATGTGGCTAATAAAGGCTTTAGTTGCTTTTAGTGAGATCTTAGATCACTCAAAGTCATTAAACTCTTTAATAAAGCAAACAGCAAAGAATTGGGCAATAGCAAACAGTCAGAAGAGGTATTGAATTCTATTTTAACTTTATGACTTCAATTTAATCTATATGACTTTGGGGATTTCTCTCTCATCCATCATCTAAGAAGACAGATGCAGGTAAAAACCATTGCATTTCAATATTAGTCATTTTATGCACACATAAAATCAAGAGGCCTGTAGGTTAGGGAATAATAATGTGCCATTGTTTTCAGCTTCATAAATATGCATATCTGCACATAAGTCTTCAAGTTTTTATAGGCTCATGAATAAATCCTTGGACATGAATTTGGCACATGTTTTTTATTTAGTGTTTATATGTTTGTCCATCTGTTGTCTAATCACTGGATCATAGCAGAGCATCCATGCAGCTAAAAGACCTATTTCTACTCCCAAAACTATTTTAACAAAACAATGGGCCCATTTTCAGATGCTTTATTTAATAATGGAAGGGCACTGTGAGGTAAGTTACATACAAAAAGCAAATTCCACCCCTTGTTCTTCTACCACTTTCTCTTACACACACACACACACACACACACACACACAGAGAGAGAGAGAGAGAGAGAGAGAGAAGGCCCATGCTGCTTTAGATATTACTTGAAATTGAAGCCAGCAGCCACATAGCAGGTTGGAATGGTTAATAAGTTTAGCTGTGTCTACAAAACTCACAGAGTTACACAACAGTGCTGAACTCATTCTGACAATTCCAGGACTCATATTTTTTTAAAAGAATATTAACAAGACAGACTTTGATCAGAGAAGGACAAATGTGCTGTTAAGGGATCTGAAAATTGTATATTTGAGAAATAATGGAAAGAACCAGAAGCGCCTTAAGCTCTTGTCATTCAATGTAGCTCAGCAGTAAAACCTCCTCATGGCTTTGCAGATAAAAATTAAACAGACATTTGTTTTACAAGGCATCATACTAGGTACTGGGTATTGTGAGTAAAGATGACAGATTTGACTTTGGACATGAAGAATTGGAAAGGTCGTCAGTATATTCATATACTCCAGGCAGGAAAGTGGTTATTCTGGCCCGAGTCTGGATAGAAAAAATCAGGGCTAAATGTGACTGAATGTGGATGTCATTTAGGTAGAAATTATGATTAATGTAATAGCCACAGTGAGATGAGAAAGGACCTAGGAACAGAATTTGGGGTACTGAGGTGCCTATATTCAAAGGGAGTTAAATCTCCATGTCCGCTCACCCTCCCTTATTGTCCTAACTTAGCTGCCACTTGGTGACTGGTCATTTTCAGTTGAGGGCGAGAGTAGACATGGCATCCTTCTTCAATGGACAGCTTTTGTGCACATGTGTATATAGACATGTGTATTTGTGTGTCTGTGTATGTACAAGAAGGTAGGGAAACAATAATTTCTCAAAGAAATAGAAGTTACAATAAGAACCAAAAGAGTAAAGTGTAATCATTGACTCCAAGGGTGGAGGAAATTTTGAAATCAGAGTGATCAGCAATGTCAGTGTGGAAAGGAAGATAAGAATGTAAAAAAAGCAATAGATTTGGATAATTAGTTTATTGAAGTCATTCTAAAAAACAAGATATAGTGGAGTATTAGGTAAAGATCTTGTTTTTCAAAGCATTGGAAAGTAAATTGGAGTGGTGGGTAAAGGATGTTATAAGTGAAGTCTTTCAGAACAACAATCTATTATTTTTAGAAGTTCTCTATTAAAGGGAAGATATTAGACAATAGCTTATGTGAAGGGAGGACCAAGGGAGGGATTTGTTTTAGGATCAGGAATATAGAAATATATTTGTAGTTGGAAGGGCAGAAATAGAAGGAAGAAAGTGAAGGGTTGAAGATGAAGAACAGGGATGATTGATGGACAAAGAGAATGATGGATGGACAAAAAGCATCAAGATAACAAGTGGAATAATTATTTTACAAAAAGACAAAGTAATTCTCCCTCTAAGACAGGACTAAAGGGGAAAAGTATGGGTCCTGATCCAGAGAAAATCTGAGGTGAAGGAGAAGTTCTCCATGAGTCTCGTGGAAATGCACCCAGTATTTGGTCATGTTTAGCCTAGGGAGAGGAAGCTACTGGCTCGTAGCATTGTGGGTTTTTTGTGAATTATAGTTAAGTCAAGTCAGCACCAGGCATAATTTCTATTATTACATGAGGCAATAGTTCTGCTCTACAGTGAGACCTGATGACTGGGTCCAGATCTGAGGCTTGCAGATACTGTGGGACCAGCACTGGAGCAACCTTTCCATAGCTGCACCTGCATTCCTGGGCCCATTTTTCCATTCCTGGCTGTTCTCTCTTGATTTTCCATGAGCAATCCTGACAATGGTCTTCTACAGTTGCTCTTTTAAAAGGCAGTAATGTTTGAACACTTTTTAGAAGCTGTTGGAATGGATGAGTGTCCAACCAGAGAAGACACCTGGAGCTTCAAAACAAACATAAAATACAACTGGAACACGCTGAGTTTGAAATTTGTTTGTACTTCAAGAATAAAGTAGAAGAAAGTAGAGTTGGTATGGACTATTTGGTAAATATTGGGTAATTATGAATTAATGAGAAATTCATGTTTGTATCAGAAGTCAGAAAAGATTGTCAAACCAAATTATGAGAGGCCCACGTGAATCAATCAATTCTTAGATTTGCTTTTTTATTTTTATCTTTCTACATTATTCAACAACTAGTCATCCAGATACTTTAAATTTCATTCTGAGATGAAGTCAGATCCCCTACAATCTACATCTTATTTAGCAGAATCATTTTTACTGGACTATGCTTTGGTAGTTTGCATTGAGACACCATGGAGAGATTGTATGAAAAATTCTCTTTTTATCTCCTATAAGAATATTGCTGAAATTGTTACTCATCATGGCAAGCAGTGTCGCCTTTATGCGGGCCTAGGGAAGAATTTTTCTTTGGCCTTAGGGCTTAAGTTGAATTTTTTTTCTGAGCAACTAGAACATTTTGAGTCTATGGGCATTGGGGATATTTTAATTGGTTGTGATTCTTTGCTTTTTCTTTGGCTGTGTATCAACCAAGAATGCTTTTAGCCACATTGACTTACAGTAACTTAAGCAGTTTTTTTTCTACCTTTTTACATAGCAAGATGCCTGAAGATGAGTGCTGGGATGGGTTCAGCATCTCATCTGGGGACCAGTGTCTCTGAATTTCCTTCAGACACAGGATGAATGTTGCAGCTCTAGCTAGAGTTCTCAAACTTTGGTGTGCATTGAAATCACATAACTGATAAAGCAGAGGTGCAGGCTCTTTGAAGAATAGGGTCTGGGCCCATGGTCACCAAGTTCTTCAAGTGATTCTAATATTGACCAAAGCTTGAGAACTCTAGTGCCTGCCACTCCAGACAAGAAGGGAGACATAAGGCAAAAGTCTTTTCATTCATTAGGCTCCTTCTTCCTAGCTAAATTAAAAAAAAAAAATTTCAGAGGCAACCCAGATGACTTCCTCTTTTTCCTCCTCTAAGGAAGCCAGGGGGGACCCAACTTTCCAAAACTCAAAGACCCCTGTCTTTGTCCTAAACCAAACTTTGGTGTTAAGGAGGAAGCAGGTTGTTGGATGGGGGCAAAAGACAGTGGTTTGGGGTCAAAATTGCCTTTAGTTATTACATACAAACTTATTTTGTATTTCTTTATGTAGTAACTTTATTCTGAATTAATTTTGCTTTTTCTATGTTTCTCTGATTTTTTTCTATTAAAATTACTTATCTTGTATGAATTTATATTATCTACCTTAAATTGTTTTTTAAAATACGTGGGTATATGGTAACTGTGATGAAGTGCTTATACCTGGTGTTCAAGGATGGCCACTTTCCTCATCATCAACAAAAGAATCTAGAGGTGGTGAAGTTCTGCTTTCTGAGCTGCCTTGGGGCCATAATGAGGAGAATGCTGGTGTGCTCCATTTTCCAATTGTTCATGCTCTGTGTTATGAAGCAGGCTGACAGGATGATTTCTCAGAGTCAAAGTAAAGCTGAGACTCCATCTTGATTGAGCATAAGTTGAAAATGGCCTTTCCTGGCAATTCTCTTTTAGCCCAAGTATGAAACCTGGTCACTTCTTGATACTTTGTGTCTCCAGCTCATTAAATCATAACTGTCATTGTGCATGAGACTCACCTGAAAAACACCGATGCCCTGTCCCATCCTGATTGGAGGTGGGACCCATGTTTTTCCTTAAAAGCTCCGCAGGTGATTCTCATGTGCAGTCAGGGTTGTGGACCACTGTTCTGGCTGACCAACTCCCATGTAACTCCATCTTCTGTGCTCTGCCTTTGGCTTGGCTCATCTGGTTCAATTTCTGATTTCAATTTCTGTTTGCAGGTTTCATTCCAAGGATCTCAGTCCTTCTGTTGCAATATGGCAAATGGGCTGTGTTTATGACTGCTCTCTGAGTTCTGGATTGATTTCCTTAACCCTAGACTGAGGACTTTAATTAACCTACTCTTGCATTTCAGCGGCGAGAGCCGAGTCCCTTTCTCTGATTCTTAGCAGAAGGCCAGCTCATCCCACTGATGGACACAAAGTGTGGGGAAATCCCGGGGCTGACAAAGTGCACATAGGGAGGCAACGATCGACCCTGCGGAGCGTCACTGCAGAGTCTCATCTTCAGGAAGCTTTCTTTTCTTAGTTCCATCCAATTTCACCTTCACGTCTGCTAGGGTCTCCTTTGGTCTCACACAGTTTCTAATTCAACTCCTCTCCCAAGCAACTTCTTAAGACTGATGGTTTTGGAGCTGATGGTTTTATCCTATTTTCTCAGCCCAGAAACCCCCACAGCCCTGTTCTCCCCCTATAGATAGCCGATAGATCATCTTCATACCATTCCTTTGGCTAATTTAATCTTTACACCCTCCTCCAGATTCCTTTTTTCTTGAGTTTCAAACCTTTCTTTCTCATCAACTTCCTTCATATTCTCAGCCCTCTAACTATACTCTGTATACCAAGTTTCCTGAAAACACCAAATATGCCTCAAACATAAGTAATAAAATAAGTGGCTAAATATCATTTTGAATTGGGGCAGCCTAGGCCCAAATCCTAAATCTGTGACTCCCAAGTTTGTTCCTTCCCTGACAGAATGGGGTAATAGTAGCTGATTTATAAGATTGTTGGTAGAAGGAAATACGGTAATGCATATAAATCTTAGAGGCTTCCCTGGCACATAGTAAGTACTCCAAAAATGTTAAGTGTTTCCCACAGATGCTAAGGTAGAACCTATGTATTTATTTATTGGGGATCAACATCAATGAAAGGAAGCAGGGGGCAGGGTTTGACAGAGGAAGAAGTTCAACTTCTGGCAAAGCCGAGTTTTCAAGTGAATATTGCCTGACAGACTTGTTTTATTGACCCCTGCCTGTCAGTCACCAGATGTAGGCTGCCTCGGGGAAACTTATGGCCTTGAGTGAGGTGGCTCTCCACAGTTGGAAGTGACTGTGAAGGAGCTGAGGGCTGGCAGTGTTTACCGACCACACTCTAGGGCTGTGAGGCAAGTGCTCTCATGGAGGCGTGTCTGTCCAGGCAGTGCCGCCCCTCTCCATGCCTACTACAATTTTCTTACTACCTTTCTTGTAGGTGAAGAGCGCACAGGCCCGACATGCACCCAGCCAAGGTGAGGTGGTTATTCCTCACATTGCCTATACTAAGACTCCTTGTCAACAAATCTGTGTACTAAAGTCACTTGGGAAGCCTGCAGACATGCATAATTTCAGGTTATTGGATCCTAGGACTAAAGTCTAGGTTTTTATTATCACAAATAAGAAGAGATAATGGAAGTAAAAAGAGTGGGGAAGGGGTAACTTTAACAATGTATCAATCCTTTGTCTGAGGTGGTACCTGGAGATTCTGCTAACACCAATCTATGCACAGAACTCCCAGGAATCCACTTTCCAAAATCACTCAGCCTACCACTTCATAATTTCTAGGAGAACTAGTTTCAATAGCCTGCAAGACATTTTAGAACTTCTTTAGAACTAATCCTTTATTTGCTACTTGTTTTCCAATGGAACTGAGATTCAAACCTGATTTACTTAAAATGGTTGCTCTAGTCCTCATAAATGTTTAAATTTCTCAGATGCTGTGGTCTTTGTCTTTATTCTTTATTCTCAGCTCAGCAAGGGACTGGATTAATTTCTGAAGAAAAACTAAAAAGGATTTTCAGTAGGCTTGGATAAATGTTTTCTGAATCCCCTTGGCTGGCATGGTCATAAATACATAGCATAACCAGACCTCTGTGGAAACTCATGGACAGGGGACAGGAGACCACTGCACTTTGGACCACCTCCAGAAGAACACTGCCCCTGTGGTTCTCCTTGATAGCTCCTTAGTGTGTTCTTATATCATTCTAGTCAAGCAGGAAATGCAGCATTGTGGAGGCATTCTGTATACTACGATATGAAACGTGCAATTGGATTTTTATCATCTATGCAAAGGTAGTGTAGCTAAGCAGTGAAGAGCGCATGTTTTGGAATAATAAAAAACTAGGTTTGAATCTTGCCACTGAAAGAATGGCTGTGGGACTTTAGGCAAAATGCTTTGGTTCTCTAAGCTTTAGTTTTCTTATCCAAAAAAAAATATGGGGACAACAATCCCTAACTGTGTGGCGTTGATATCTATTGTAGTACTTAGCACATTAAATATTCAACAAATGGTAAATAGTATCAATACCGTTCTCATCATCTCTTTTTTCTTTCATTCTAGCAATGTTCAAGAGAAGAATCATCTTTCCTTAAATGCATTTCGTGTTTTGACCCTTATTGGGTTTAGTTCTTTTTCCGTTTCATTTTTCTTTTGCGAAGGTCACATGTTGATCATTCCTGGTATCATTTCTTGTACTCCTGGTTTTTGATTGATGGGGAGTTGTGTAAAGTAAGTGGCTCACGGGTTTGGGGCAAGGGTTTGGGGTGTGCTCATTCTCGGTGACTTCCAAATGATGACATCACTGTCAAGGATTAATCCAGTGACTACATTGAACCAAATTATGTTTCTTGGGAATAGCTTTGGATTCTGTACAGTTGGCAAAGTATTCTTCAGGTTCCCAGTAGACATCATGTGAGGCCCTTGAGAGTAAAGAATGTTAACTTGCCTTGGAAGATGTTAACTTCACCTTGGATGGAACAAGAAGAACTTCTCTGTAGGTTTTATACTAAAGAAAATCTACATTTTTCTTGTACTGTAGAAGACTTTTCTAGCTTAAAGTTGAGTTGAGACCAAAATTAATTCCTTTTACTGCCTCTCTTAGCTTCTTACCTGTATTTTTACAATTCTTCAAATTCCCTATCCTTGGCAACTGTTCTTGCTTTGTGTACTTTTGGGTTAAAGCAAGGAACACATATTAATGACTGTGGGGTTAAGACTTGTGACACATGTGGTGACTAGAAATGTGTCAGGTGTAAACACCAGCTGTTCTATGGTCCGAGAGTTTCAGCCATCATACTGTGAAGCCCTCACCACTGAGTGGACTGGTACCTCTATATTCACTGACCCTCTTCCTCTTTGCTTCTCTGTGAATCTTATTCCAGTTCAGAATAGCTTTAATATCACACATTTTAGAATTAGACTTCTTGGGTTCAAATTCTGGTTTTGCTACTTACTAGGTTTTAGCTTCTTATGGTTTAGTTTACTCATCTCTAAAATGTGGGCAATGATAGTACCTCTCTCGGGGTATTCTTATAAGGATCAAGTGAGATAATACATCTAATATACCTAGGATAGTATCAGGCACAGTAACTATTGGCTGCTAATATTTTATTATTATTACTATTACTCACATGCAACCCTCTGAGTCCATGGCAGGTTCCACTGGATCTGTTGTTGTTGTTGTTGTTGTTGTTGTTGTTGTTGTTGTTGTTTGGGGAGAGGTCCCCAGCTTATACAGCAACCAACCTCTGGTTCAGGCAATGAGAGCTTTAACCAAAAGAAAGAGATGACAAGGCTTAAAATCATCTTTCTAAAGCATTATAAAGAATGTACAAATGAATCTCTTCCATAAAGTTACAGAAGGTGGATAAATATAAGCCTGATTATAACCACCTGTCTTAATCCAACTTGCTATAACAAAATGCCATACTTTAGGTGGCTTATAAGGAACAGAAATTTATTTCTCACAGTTACGGCGACGGGAAGTCTGAGATCGGGTGCCAGCATGGCTGGATTTTGGCAAAAACCTTCCACATTGCAGAGGCCTGATTTAACATTGCATCTTCACATGGCAGAGAACAGACAGAGACAAGCAAGCTCTCTTGTGACTCTCATAAGGGTACTAATCCCATTCATGAGGGCTCCACCCTATGACCTCACTAATCATAATTACCTTCCAAAAGCCCTACCCTCCAATACCATCACATGGGTGGGGGTAGGGTTTCAACATATGAATGGAGAGGCACAAATATTCAGTCCATAGTACCACCCTACCAAGCCCCATGACTTTGTCACATGATGCAGATCTCACATTCCTCCCCTCATCCTATCAGTAGACCTCAGTGCAATAATAGCTCAAGGGACCAGGGCCCCAGTAGAGGGCATTACAAAGTATTAGTTAAAAAGAAATTAAAAAATGTACAAGTTTGCTTTTCAGTGGCTCCACTTGGAACAATTTCTGAGGTCATTATTGGCTTGCTACACTAGCAAATGAACAACCCATGTGTTCTAGAAGAATACTCAAAAGCTGGCCTTATTTGGCATAAATTTTTCTAAGAATTAAAAAGGCTTTGGGGAGAATAAGTATATGACCACAAATCAGTAGAAAGGAAAAGCACTAATACTACATATGCATAACTAGACACTCTGACCATTTAGCCAGTTTTCATACATTATCTGTATTAAAACAGAACCGTTGTGAGAGGAAAGGAGTCAAAATGTCTATAAATGTAAAATATGTGTTTTACCACAGTTGCCATGATATTTAGGAGTAAAGGAACTGTAATACGGATTAAGTACAGTATGTGACATTTGATGATGTTTGAAGATTGATATCTTGTTGCAGTTCTAAGCATTCCAGTCCAGTATAAGGCCAATGCCATCATGTTTACCTGTCATGGCAGCACCAGAAACCATATCCTTATCTCTGGTATTGATCAGATTCCCTTCAAACCTCCCTTTTCAAACGTCAAATGATGAAAATGCCCCCCCCCCACTCCTTAATTCAAAACATTCTTAATCTATCTCTTGGATGTCTGCACAGAGACACATGAAAATGCAAGATAAAATATAATCCCCTCAATGCACAGAAACACAAAATGACCACCACGGTTGGAGGCAAGCATAATTTACGTGTTACTGAACAGTGTGCAGTATACATTTGCATCAAGTAAACAAATCCATTAGCAATGCAGTGTAAGTTTTCTGGACAAAAGAGAAAGGATTCCATTTTAATTAGGTCTGAAAACAGTATGGAATAATAGTGATATATACCAAGGAGCTTATAATAATAACTGATTTCTCCCAATAAATGGTGATGAATTTACAATGATATCATACCCTGGTATTTTGATTCTGGCATTGGGGGGGGGTGGGGTCTATATGTCACTTTTAGTGAATAAACAAAAGGTCTCAAAATGCATTACTCCATAAATTATAGGAACAAAAACCCAAAGCATCTTTACTGGAATAAACTTGAACAATGAAATGTGCAATACTCTATAAACATAAACGCAATGCCTGAAGGCATGAATATTTTCTCCCTTGTTTATTTTTGCTTTTCTAGATAACAATCCATCTCTGATTTTATATCACTCCAGCTAATAATTAACTTATTTCTGGGTAATGTAACCTGTAAAATGACAGCACAGAGCTGCTAACACTATGCCAGGAAGACATGATAATGCTTTCTCTCAGGTGTCTGAAGAAAAAAACAAGAATATGGTAAGGAGGAATTGGATCTGATAAGCATTAAATGGCAGTGTTGCTTTTAGGAAGAAATAATATGAATAATTTATCAAAAACATCAGTGAATATATTTAGCTGTGTGCTGTGAAGGTGAACGCCCGGGCCACGTGTTTCCCTGGTATCATAGGAACACACAACCACGTGTGTTGAATCACTAGCTTTTCCAAGAGTATTTTAAGACAGATATGCGATTTTTTTCTGGCTTGATAACCAAGAAATATTTAAAAGGTATGTTGCCTGAATTCACAGAGACTTTATCTAAGGGGAAAAATCTCTTCAATAAAGAAATATGTCATAAAGAAGGCATATTATATTCCTAAAGACTATCTGCTCCACGATGGATTTGAACCATGTTGTGAAATGACTTCCTCTGTGCTCTTTAATTCTCCTGTGTCCTCTTTAGTAACCTGCTTCTGGCCTTGCTATGGGTCTATTTGCTCAAGAAACAACAGTAATAGTAAGGACTGCAAAGTAGACTCCAGAGGCAGCTGGGTCCTTGATATTTTTTCATTCTAAATCTAAATATATGCTCTTTGATACTGTTGTTATTTGTTAAGGGTTGAATTGTGTCCTCCCAAAAGATATGTTAAAATCCTAACCCAAGGTCCCTGTGAATGTGACCTTATTTGGAAATAGCCTTTGCAGATGTAATCAAGTTAAGATAAGGTCGCTGGGGTGGGCCCTAATCCAACATGACTGGTATCCTTATAAGAAGAGGAAAAGGGACCCAGCCTCAGACACACAGAAAGAACACCGTGTGATGGTGGCCAAAGAGATTGGAGTGATGCCCCACAAGCCAAGGAATGCCAAAACTTGCGTGCAACACCAGAAGCTAAGAGCAAATCATGGAAAGATTCTCCTATAGAGTCTTCAGAGAGAGAATGACCCTTATTTCAGACACCTTGCCTCCAGAACTGTGGGAGAATAGATGTCTGTTGTTTAAAGTTACCCAGTTTGTTGTATTTTGTGACAGCAATCCTGGGAAACCAATATATGATCTAAACCTAGATCTCCAGAGGGAGGGGCAGTGAGCCAGCAAGCATACAGGGCAAACCGGTAATCTGTGACATGCGCATGTGCCGCACGTGCCAATGGTGCAACTGTTTCTATGTATCCGTTAACAAAAAGGCATGTTACTGTGTAGGTTGGTCACCTTCATCTCAGTTTGTCCAAGCACTCCCTGTTTCTGCTACTTTCTGGGCATAATAATTAACAGACTCCTTTTTACTTTCAAAATATCCCAGTTTGGATGTTAAATTATGGTTACTTTACCTATGTGTACCCTATTAAGCACTTAGCAAAAAACAAAATTTTACCGTTTGTGTTCAGTATTTTTTAATTTAAATTTCATTAGTTAATGCACAGTGTAATATTGGTCTCAGGAGTAGAATTCAGTGAGTCATCACTTACAACACCCAGTGCTCATCACAAGCTCCCTCCATTAATAATGCCCATCCCCCATTTAGCCCATCCCCCACCCACCTCCCTCCATCAACCCTCAGTTTGCTCTCATATTGTTAAGAGTCACTTATGTCTTATTTTCCTCTCTCCTTTTGTATTTTTGATTTGAAAAAAAAAATTATTTCTAGTGTCACAGTCAAAATCCCTCCAACAATGCAGTAAGTCGAAGTTTCGAGATTCCAGGAGTTTTGTTACTTTAAAGATTTTATTTATTTATTTATTTGAGAGAGAGAGAGCACATGAGAGGGGGGAGGGTTAGAGGGAGAAGCAGACTCCCTGCCGAGCAGGGAGCCTGATGCGGGACTCGATCCAGGGACTCCAGGATCATGACCTGAGCTGAAGGCAGTTGCCCAACCAACTGAGCCACCCAGGCGCCCCTGAGTTTTGTTACTTTAGATGTAATTTACGCTGGGACTACTCACAAATTTACATCTTTCTTTCCTGGGTCACTCTCCTTAGAAAATAATGTTCCAACTTTCTTAAACCAGTTAGAATAAACACCACCAGTCATACCCCCTGGGATTAGGGAGGGAGGAAGAGAGGAAAGAAAATGGCAAGTCAGGTGAAAAGCAGCAGGGGGAGTATTGTGAGTGCTACAGTCCATTCCACAGTTGCAAAGAGACAGAGGCCAGCAGTGTGGATTTGGGAAGAGTTAGAGATATGGCTTTTATTTCTCACTTCGTCACAAATCCTTCCTGATTTTGAATAAATCTTTGTTTTCCAATTCGGCAGATGAGGGCTATAATAATTGGTTTTTAATTTTGTTGATGTTTGTTGGTTAATTAGGGAATTCTGGTAAAATGCCTGAACAATCTGAAAAACACTTTGTATGTTCTCTGCCTTGATGATGGACCTATATAGAATTTACTGTGTC
Organism: Zalophus californianus; assembly: GCF_009762305.2. Lineage (NCBI taxonomy): Eukaryota > Metazoa > Chordata > Mammalia > Carnivora > Otariidae > Zalophus > Zalophus californianus. The sequence goes on along the minus strand of NC_045601.1, from coordinate 20,874,160 downwards.
GTGTTAGAAGAAAAATGAATTCCTATTTCTTGTCAGTTGTATGTTTGTTATATTACTAAATCAAGTGATTAGTATATGAAAAATGACTTTACACACATCTCCAAATCTTCGTTCTATTGTGTTCAATTCAAAATAAAGCAGTTGACTATTGACTGCTTTTAACATGGTTCCAAAGTTAAGATGGGGTTCACGTTTTTTTTCTGCACTTATGACTCAATCTAGCACCTTGTAAAGACAGTAGGGGATGTTGCTGACTTCAAAATGCAGATTGGAATTTGCTGATATTGGGGCAGTGTGATGTTTCCCAAGATATTTGTAATTGTAGATATGGGCAAGGCGATCTAGTATAATCAATATCCTACATTGCTTCCTCTCTGAGTTCATACAGTACCCTATGAATAACAATACCAGGCAATGACAACATTATATTTTGACTTTGTTTATAGCTTTGCTTCTTCAACTAGAAAGTGATTTCTTGAAGTTTGGAGTATATATTTCTCATATTTTTTTAACTCCAGTATTTCCCAAATACCAGAAAATAGGTGGCACTCAATGCACATTTGTTGAATAAGTGGGCAGTAACCTTTTAAAGAACAAAAGTTGGCCGGTAATTCTATCAGTGGACTGGTGTCCGGGCTTTGCAATGTGTTGACTTGGCTAGGGTGAACGGTTTACAAAATTTCTTTTTTCTGAAATTTTTCTTTTAAGATGATCCACGAGAGACTTTTTTGCATAAGATTTGGAAGGTGGAAGTGAAGCAGCAACTGTCTTGTTTTTTAGTGCTCAAAGATTGAAGCAAGGTCATCAGATGTTTTTGTAGCTCACAAACACTGTCGACTATTTGCTGACTCACCTCAGCATGGCATAGCAGCTAGATCTGAACCTGCTTCACCTGTCCCCACATCCTTCTGGAATTTCTTTAACTCGTATGTCACATGTGTGTTCAGCTCCATGAAGAAGGGTGCCAGTGGGTCCCGTGGAATACTCCCACCTTCAAGTTTGAAAGCACTGAGATTTGAGAACTGGTTTCAGTTTGTCCCTGTAAGGTCCAGCTTGCCCCTGCTTTCCCTCACTCCCCGGCCATCTTGCCTTCAGACAGCCTGCTTGTTGACTCGAAGCTGCAGGATCAGATGCAAAGTCAACAGCCTTACCAAGTCTGCTTAACTCTCACAACTGTGTAAGGTCAGATCCTTGTAGCAAATACCCTCATACACATGCATGTGCACATGCACATCCCACACCTATATAAATATGTAGACATGCATGTATATAGTGGTGGCACTTCTCTGATTGAACCCTGATTGATACAGCTAGTCTGTGAGACATTAGAGGTAAATTGCCTGGGAGTGCTGATCTTTGTGTGTGTGTGTGTGTGTGTGTGTGTGTGTGTGTGTGAAGATACATGAAAATGACTGACATAAAGGCACTATTGGTTAGTATAATGCTAGCTATTGAAGCCAAAAGACCTTTAAAACAAACAGCAATTTAACACAATAGGTATATTTTCTTGCTCTATAAAAATCTAATATTTGTATTCTTGCTTGGTAGGGAGAGAACACATTCTTTTTTTTTTTTTTTTTTTGTACCTGTTTAGAAACCTTCCCTGAGGATATTAAAGAAATAGCTTCTCAAGTTTCCCTGGGCAACAAAATTCAGCCAACAGATTGGAGGAGAGGGTAGAATATGTGTATGTACTTTATAGCCATATCAGGTTAGAAGTGACACCAATCTGCTTATGTTCCATTGGTGAGAACCAGTCCCATGGCACTACATAGAGCAAATAAGGCTGATGGGGACAGAATCACAGATGGAGCAGCCCATTCCCAGCCACAACCGCTCTGTAGAAGGGGAGGACAAGTAGTTGGAGAACAGCTAACTGTCATTGCCACATTGGATCGTATGTGAAAAATGCCTGTTAAATCAGAAAAACTAGCCATCTTTATTTGATATTGAATTTCAGCCTGGTTCCTGGCTTGGGGAAAAAAAAAAGAAAGAAAGAAAAAGAATGAGAATAAGTCTGTAGGGAACCAGAGAGGAGGATCTGGCCAACTTCAGGATGGCTCATTCAATTGTATCCTGAGGAAAATGCAAGGCAACACAGCTTGCAGCCACTTTAGGAGATCTGGCCCTTGGAGTTCAAGCTAAAACTGAAAGATCCATTTGAAAATTCTACACTAACTGCCAAATCCATTAATGTCTAAGTTCCATATGAATGTATCTTGAAGGTAGCTCGCCAACTCCTGCATGCAACAGCTCCACCACAGTTTGATCCCTTTGTTCTCTGATGTTGGCTAACCGCAGGTACAGATCTCACTGGCCTGGAGGAAGCACTTATGTACCAGCATTTGGTACACCTTTTGGGATAAGTTGGCTTGGCTGAGTTTACAGACCTTTCTCCTGCTTCCCCTCCAGACATGGCAGTCTTTGTGCCAAAGTAAAAGTAAACTTTTACTTGAAATCCAATACTGTGTTCTTTAAATATGTTTTATATTAAGTATTTTCAGTTTTCTATATAAATAAGTGATCATATATTTGCAATTTAGAAATAAATCAACATTTAATCAGAACTCACATGTGTTTATGTTTTTCCTCCATTTACTCATTTGTATGTAAAATTATTTTTCAATTGCATTTTTTTTCCTGATCTGATTTTCTATTTTGGCATTTTCCCCTTATGTTTGTTTCATGGACTGAGACTTTGTGATCTAATACAAATCATGAAACTATCAGAGAAGCAAGATTTAGTAAGGACATTGTGTAATTCAACAAGCTGTACATCTGCCGAAAATCTCTTTTTGCTAAAAGCAGCACATCTGATAAATTTTTGACTTACTCTTGACAGTTTGCTCTCTCCTAAGAAAGGGGAAACAATAAGAATGACTATTTTGTACTTAATTCTAATCAACCAAAATGTCTTTTTGGTACTTTGGTAAGGCAAGACTTAAAAGAAAGTACTCGTCTGGGGCACCTGGGTGGCTCAGTCGGTTAAAGCGTCTGCTTCCGCTCAGGTCATGATCCCGGGGTCCTGGGATCCAGTCCCACAATGGGTTCCCTGCTCAGCGGGGAGCCTGCTTCTCCCTCTGCCTGCCACTCTCCCTGCTTGTGCGTGCTCTCTCTCTGTCTCTCTCTCTCTCTGACAAATAAATAAGTAAAATCTTAAGAAAAGAAAGAAAGAAAGAAAGTACTCATCATCTGAACATTTTTATATCCAAGAAAGGGAATGCTGAGCCTAGATAGACATGCAAACTAAAGAATAAACAAGCAGGTTTCTACAAGTTCAGGAAACAACAATCCAGTGACCAATTTTGGGGAAGAAATCAGCTCAAGACTGCTGAAAATCTTTCAAAAAGAGAAGTTTGCAACCTAAGCACAAAAGAAGAAGAGAAACAACCATTTATAGTGGCTCCAAAATTTTTTTGTGCTTTTAAACAACACTTATAATAATGGAGAAAAAGTTATATAACCAGTAATAATTATAGAAGAATGTCATGGAAGCATAAAAATGGCATTAGAAAAAGCTAAACACCCAGAATCAAGAGAACGTTCAAAAAATACAGTAGATCTATTACATAAAAAGCATTGCCCTTTAGGTACAAAAGGATTCAAGACTGAGTTAGTCATGCTCTTAGGTCTCAATGAATTTTCAGTCAGTTGCTAAGGGAATTAAATATGGTTCTAAATCTCTTTTAAGAGCAAAAAAAAAAAAAATCAAAAGTAGAAGAGCTCATGGCTTTATCAAGGTTTTATAAGTGATTTATTGAAAATATAAAACTGTGAGAAATGATAACTTTTCAATTCTTAGTGTAGTTCATTTTTTTACTATAAAGAATGATTTAAATTAACAAGATATAATTTCAAAGTAAAATCCTGCATCTAAGTTAAATAAATTCGACTAGTAAAAGCACTGCTTAATAGCTGTTCATATGAAAAATATCTAGGAGTTTTAGACTATAAAGTCAATGTAATAAGGCAGAGTGGAAAGGCTTTCAAAGTAATATAAATGTAGACTTTACAAAAAAAATTCTAATCACTGGAAATGAAGCTCATGTTGTAATTTGAAGTGGTCACATGTAAAATCTCGGATTTACAAAGAATATATTAGGGTTGCCTGTTTTAGGTGGTATATCTTGTTACAGACTAACCTTCTCAAAATAAAAAGAATTAACAAATAATACAGCATGTATGTGTGTTCATGCACATACATATGTTCGAAGGCATTAGAAGGCTCTCTAGGTAGCCATGATTTTGAGGTACCAGGATCCCAGAAACAAGGAAAATGAATTGATATAGGTCTGGATTTCTGTAGAAATTTTCCTCTTGTGGTATTTCAGCAAAAGTCTAAGAAGCTGAGAATCAGTGGCAGATAAGGAGTTGGAATCCTGAGTTAAGTTTTCAATAGTCTCACTAAGACTCCAAAGCAGAGCTGCTACAGCAGTCAAGGTTTGAGAGAAATGAAGATGTTGGAAAAAGGGAAAAACATTGCAGTGATCCCAATAGTCTGCACTGCTTTTCCCCTTGAGGTATCTGCCAATTCGTAAACAGTACAGAACTAAAGGGCTACAAAGCCAAGCAGGAAGATTTGACTAAGGTTAGGAAACTGAGCTGAGTTCTCAACAGTTTCACAAAGGTGTGAACACTACACTTGGAATCAAATCCTGTAAGCAGAAGAGATGCCTCTGGACTTTCAGTTGGAACCCTGCAAGATCAGCACTCTAAGATTAAGATTAAAAAAGAAGTTAACCAGTGTACAGAAAAGAACTTATCTGCAAACTAGCTGTGTCCCAGTCTGGATTAAGATGGCATGTCCCATTCTGAAGGTCTGCAAGAAAACAAAAGTTAATTCTATCTGGAAAAAAAAGATAGCATTAGCAAGAGCCTCAAATTCTTCCTACAACAGTTCATACACAATTATTGGTCTAGTAGGTAGACTAGAAGATGGTAACAAATGACTGAAAACCAAGAGGAAAAAAGGTAATAAAAATAGAACCATAGGAATTTAGATATTGGTGTTAATAGACTTGGACTTTAACATAACTATGATTAATATGTCAAAGGAAAAAGATGAGAAGATACATAACCTTACCAGAGAATTGGAATCTATAAAAACATCAAATGTAAAATGTATAAGCCAAAAAAAGAATAGTCAAAGTTAAGACCATAATAGAAGGTTTTAAATGTAGATTAGGCACATTTTAATGCAGATTAGACACATAGACTACATTTAAATGTAGATTAGACACATAGAAGATTAGTGAATTAGAAAACAAGTCAACAAAACATATTAAGACTGAAGACAAAGAGAACAAAAAGCAAAACTATGTAAAGGAATGTAAGAACCATATGGGACACCAATGAAGAGCCAAGCAATTGATTCTAGGACAAGAATTGGCATTATAGTTGTTTCCCAGAAGAGGTGGGACAAGTATAATCCAAAGAGCAAGATAGTAGGATAAGATAAGATAAATTTAAAAATATTAGTTCTTACACTGAATGCAATTGCCAGACTGGATAAAAATAACAAAACCTAAGTATATGTTGTTTATAAGAGACATACTTAGTAGATTTTGCTGATACTTAAGTAGATTTTAAGGCAAGACATATTATTAGTGACAAGAAGAGATGTTTCATTTTAATATAATGGGCAATCTACCAAGAAGATGTATCAATTCTAAATTTGGTGCAAGTAATAACATAGCCTCAAAATATATAAAGCAAAAATGGGTGCAATTAGCAAAAAAATGCAGAAATTCACCATCGTAGTAGGTATTTTTTATGCAGTTCTCTCAGTAACTGATAGAACAAGCAAACAAAATCATTAAATATTTAAAATATTTGAAAAATGTGGTGAGTAGGGGGATGGGCTAAATGGGTGATGGGCATTAAGGAGGTGTTAAATGTAAGTGATGAATCACTGAATTCTACTCCTGAAACCAATACTGCTCTGTATGTTAACTAACATGAATTTAAATAAAAACTTGGAAGGATAAATAAATAAATAAATTTGAAAAATGCAATTAATGAACATGACCTAATAGACATATATAAACACTGCATACAACAACTTCAAAATACATATTCTTTACAAGTGCATGTGGAAAATTTGCAAAATAAACTTTTCATACAGCCAGTTTCAACAAATTTCGAGAGATTGAAATCATTCAACATATGTTTTCTGGCAACAGTGCAATTAAGTTAAATGAATGAAAAAAAGGGAGAAATTCTCAAATGCTTAAAGGCTTGTGTGTTGAAGATCTCCAGGGCCATTCTTGGGTTCAATGATTCATTGTGAGGAGTCACAAGATTCAGTATACAGTCCTACTAACAGCTATGATATATTACATGAAAGGATACAGAGCAAAATCAGCAAAGGGAAAGGTACATGGGTGAAAACTGGGGAAATCGGGTGCAAGTTTCCAGGATCCTCTCCCAGTGGGGTCACACAGAATGCCCTTAAATTCCCCAACTACAGATTGTGGAAACATGTGTGAACTGCTGCCAACCACGGAATCACAGAGACTTCAAGCCCAGAGTTTTTACTGGGGGTTGGTAATGAAGGTGGCCTCTCCCTGGTGTGTACCAAAATTCCAGACTCCCAGAAGGAAAGCAGGTGTTCAGCATAAACTATGTTGTTTGTATAGTTTAGGTATAGTAAACCACTCTTATCAGTTGTGGGGGGATGATGAGAACTCTCCCCAAATCCAAGTTCCCAGATGTCAGCCAATAGCCAACCTTGTAAGCAGGACTTTTAATAGATAGCAGTTAGGTTTGGTGTGTTAACTCATTTCTGCACATACGGATCAAAGAAACTTTACAATGGGAAATAGAACATATGTTTAATTAAATGATGATGAAAATATGATGCATCAACACCTGTGATGCTGCTAAAGCCATGCTTAGAGAGAAATTTCTCTCTCTAAATGCATGTGTTGGAAAAAAAGAAAGGTTGAAAATCAATGCCCTAAGTAGTCATGTAAATAAATTGGAAAAATAACAACAAATTAAACTCAAAATAATAAAATTAAAAAACACAACCCCATGCAAGGAGAAAATCAACATAGCCAAAAATTACTTCTTTAAAAGATGTAATAAAAATGAAACACTTGTGGGAAGACTAATCAAGAGAAAAAGAACAATGTTGTCAATTGCATACACCAGAGATGAAAAAGGAAACATTACAGATATTTTAACCATTACAAGAATAAGAAAAATATAACCAATTTATGCTAATCAATTTAAAAATTTAAATGAAATTTTAAAATTCCTTGAAAAAAATACAACTTAAAAACACTGATGCAAAGAATATAAAATCTTATTACTCAGATATCTAATAAAAATAAATATGTAATTAAAAACCATTCAATAAATTAAAGTTCCAGGCTCAGCTGGCTTTAGCAACAAATTCTACAAACTTTTCATTAAGAAATAACACTAAATACACATGAACTCGTCTAAAGAATAAGAAAGGAAGAAATATTTCCCGGCTCTATTTATGAGTACAGCATAATCTTGATACCAAAACTTACAAAGACATTGCAAGAAAGGAAAATTATAAATGCCAAAATCCTAAACCAAATATTAGCAAATCAAATTTAGGAATATGTAAAAAAGGGAACATATAAAAAGTTGGATTTATTCCCAGAATGCAAGTTTGGCTTAACTTTCAGAAATCAGTTGACATAATTCAGCACAGTTAAAGGAGGGAATGAGAAGATCAGCTCATTACACGTGAAAAAGTATCTCATAAAATTTCAACACCTTTTCATTACGCACTGTTGTATGACCAATGTAATTGCAGGAGGATATTAAATGGGTCTAAATGGAGAGGTGTTATTTAAGAGGGATATCATAGAAAATATTTTCTTGTGAAATTATCAATAGCAAAATAGTTTAGAGACATGTCCCTTCTTTCCCTCCCTTCCTTTCTTCCTTCTTTCCTTTCTTTCTTCCTTCTTTTCTTCCTTCCTTTCTTTCTTTTTTTCCTTTCTTTCTTTCTTTCTTCCTTTTCTTCCTTTCTTTCTTTCTTTTCTTTCTTTCTTTCTTTCTTTCTTTCTTTCTTTCTTTCTTTCTTTCTTTCTTTCTTTCTTTCTTTCTTTCTTTCCTTCCTTCCTTCCTTCCTTCCTTACTTACTTCTTTCTTTCTTTCTTTCTTTCTTTCTTTCTTTCTTTCTTTCTTTCTTTCTTTCTTTCTTTCTTTCTTTCTCTTTCTTTCTTTCTTTCTTTCTTTCTTTCTTTCTTTCTTTCTTTCTTTCTTTCTTTCTTTCTTTTTCTTTCTTTCTTTCTTTTTCTTTCTAATTTGGTCATAGGAGCAGAAAATTGATTGGCCAAAAGATGCCAGCCAAGCAATCTCATATTTGCCCTTATAGCAGTGCTCTTTGTGGGAAGAAATTTCCTCCACAAAACTACACCTGTCTAGCACTTGTGTTATTTGAGATAGGAATGAAGCAACGGGTTCATGAATACATTGTCACTTGTTAGTTTATTGGAGTAGCTAAGTCCTTAGGAACAAAAACAGGGCTTGAAAGAATGGCCCACAGGACAAGAGCATATTACAGCAGAGTAAGAAGAGATTTGGGAAGGTCCAGATTCTAGAGACTGAGCCTCTTTGGGAGATGTCGAACTCATCTGGGGCACCAGGATAGGGTGCCCAGGCACAAGGTGAGGAAGGTATTTGAATAGGAAGGGAAGAGGAGTGGGACAGTGAAGCCAAACCTAAAAGGAAAAAATTTGGAATCCACACTAGGAAGAGACCTTAGAGAACATCTCTGAATACGGGGAAGCCAAAGACCTTAGGGATGACTGGCCTCCTGAAAGTCACAGGGCTAGTCAGTGGCTGGAGGAGAATAAAAGCCCTGGTGTTTCAACTTCTAGAAGAATACTCTTCCCATCACATGAAAACAAAAATATTACAGGTCTCTATATCCAGTTTTTTATACTAATTTAACAGTAGACCACTTAGCCTGCAGAAGCTGATAAGAATACAATTCCTGCTTTAAATAAAAAATGAAGCACTGGACATAGTGTGTAAGTAGGCTTTTTAATTGAAATATATTTGACATATAACATTGTGTAAATTTAAGGTGTACAACATGGTGATGTCATACATTTATATAATTGACATTGTATGGGTAATTAGCACCTCTATCATGCTACATAATTATCATTTCTTTTTAGGGGTTGGAATAATTAAGATCTAGTCTCTTAACAAGTTTGATGATTATAATATAACGTCGTTATCTCTTTCACTATACTGTGAAACTCCATTAGATCTGCAGAACTTATTTAGACTTATTGCAAGTTTGTACCCTTAAACAACATCTCTCCTTTCCCTCTACCTTCCAGCCCCAGTAACCACCATTTTCCTCTGTTTTTATGAATTTGGCTTTCTTAGTTTCCACGTATAAGTGAGACCATGCAGTATTTGTCTTTTTCTGTCTGACTTATCTCACTTAGCATTTCCTCAAGATCCATTTATGTTGTTGCAAATGACAGGACATCCTTCTTTCTCGTGGCTGAATAATATTCCATTGAATATATGCCCCATACCTTTATCTATTCATCCATCGACAGGTACTTAGGTTGTTTCCATATCTTGGCTATTGTGAATAATGATGCAATAAACAGGGGAGTGCAGATATCTTTTGGATATCCTGTTTTCATTTCTTTTGGGTATATACCCAGAAGTGGAATTGGGCTTCCTTTTATTAACAAATGCAAAAACCAGCAGTCTGTGAAAACGGATGAAAGAAATGACAGTTGAGTAACCATTCTACAACTTGTCTTTATCTTCACTCTTAAACTCTATGTTTCTTGAGGAAAAATGTTTTGACCAATTTATCTTTATTTCTACTTTCACTGTGTTACAAGGGTTGTGTGCTTATAGGAGTCCAGTAATAAATGCTTATTAATTGAATAAAGGGAAATGTCTGCTTTTAAAAACCCAATAACCCCTTTTATTTTCACTGTCAGATTTCTGTTTCTATACCCATCTAAGAACAGAAGAGTTAAAAATCCAGGCCAGACGATCAATTTGGCATTGCGTTGCTATTCTTTCCTACCATTCCTGTAGCAGAGACTCTTTTAAGTCACCAAATAGCCCTTATCCTCTACATTTCTGGGGCCCCTTTGTAGTTGCAGTGGCTTCATGACTGGGTTCTGGCTAATGGGAAATGAAACGGGGAGCCAAAATTATCGAAGGTGGGAAATTTTCATCAGAGTGTTGAAGTCTGTAAAAAAAATAATCAAACAAAAATTATATAACTGAAAAATCAAATAACTGATAAAAATATTAAAAGAAACTAACAGAAGGGACATATTAAGTTCAAAGGATCAATAATAAGTTTTATCTGACTTTTGGACAGGTATTATGGAAACAGGAGGCAACAGAATGACATCTTTAAATGCTGAAAGAAAAAGCTTCCAACCTAGAATTCTATAACAAGTGAAAAACCTTATTTATTTATTTAGTTAGTTAGTTAGTTTTATTGAGGTATAGTTGACATACAATATTATATTTCAGGTGTATAATGTAGTGATTGAACAATTATATATATTACAAAACGCTCACCTCCTTAAGTGTAGTTATCATCTGTCACCACAATTTATTACAACAATGTAATGCTATTACAATATTATTGACTACATTCTTATGCTGTACTTTTCATCCTCATGACTTATTTATTTTATAACTTGAAGTTTGTTCCTTATTTCACCCATCTCTCCCTTCCCCTCCCCTCTGGCAACCACAGATTTTTTTCTCTATATTTATGAGTCTGTTTCTTTTTTGTTGTTGTTTGTTTTCTTCTTTAGATTCTACATACAAATGAAATAATGTGGTATTTATCCTTCTTTGCCTAACTTATTTCCCATAGCATAATACCCTCTGGCATCCATGTTGTTGAGAATGGCAAGGGTTCATTCTTGTTTCTGGCTGGATAATATTCCACTGTATATGTATACCACACCTTCTTTATCCACTCATCTATATTGATGGACACTCAGGTTGCTTTAATAATTTGGCTATTGTAAATAATGCCTCTATAAACACAGGGGTGCATATATCTTTTTGAATTAGTGTTTTAGTTTCCCCAGCTAAATACCCAGAAGTGGAATTGCTAATCATAGGGTAGTTCTATTTTTAATTTTTTGAAGAACCCCCATACTGTTTTCCATAGTGGCTGCACCAATTTGCCTTCCCCCCAACAGTACACAAGGGTGGGTACTTTCTCCACATCCTTGCCAATACTTGTTAGTATTTTTTAATACTAGTCATTCTGATGGGTCTGAGGTGATATTCTCATTGTGGTTTTGATTTGCATTTCCCTGATGATGAGTGATGTTGCGCATCTTTTAATGTATCTCTTGGCCATCTGTATGCCTTATTTGGAAAAATGTCTATTCATGTCCTCTGCCCAGAAAAATTTCCTTTAAAATTACAGTAAAAGAAATGCATTTCAGCAGACAAAAGATCTGCTCTACAAGAAATACTAAAGAACTTTTTCCAGGTTGTAGGGAAGGAATCCTGGGTAGACACAGAAGACTACAGAAAGAATGAAGAGCAGCAGAATGGGTAAAAACTTGGGTAATTAAAAATGGTAAATTTCAAACCACAATGACAACAATGTCTTGTGGAGTTTACAAGCTATATAGAAGCAAAATGTGTAACAGCAATAGTACAAAGTCAGGAGTTGGGTAAGAGGAATTAAGCTGCTGTGAGATTCTCAGCATGTCTGCAAGGGTGGTAGAGTGTTAACATCAGGTAGATTGAGGGGAGGTAAGGATGCATGTTTTAATCTCTAGAGTAGCCACCAGTAAAAATACACAAGAATGTAAACCTAAAAGACAAAAGAAAATATAAAAGGGAATAATAAAGTCTACCAAAAGAAGGCAGAAAGAGAGGAACAAAGTAGCACAAAACAGGTGAGACAAAGAGAAAATAAATAGTAACATAGTCGATTGTAACTCAAAATATCAGTAATTAAATTGCATGTAAGTGAATTAAGAGGTGGGAGCAATGCACGTGCTTGGAGGGGGACACTCAGAGGTCTCCTTGAAGCAACTCTTTACAACTGGTAAGGATATAAGAGTCTGGCTCTGCCAGTGTGTAGCAGCTGTGTATCAGCCCTGCCCAGATGAAAAATGTAAAGCCCCTTGTTGTTTGTTACCTTCCAGATTCTCTGTGTACCCTTCCAAAATCATCCCCTTCTTTCTTCCCTCCTTGGTAATGATCATTCTATCTTTGTGTTTACCATTTCTTTGCTTTGCTTTATAGACTTACCAAATATGCACCAATGCTTTCATAATATAGTGTTCAATCGTTTCTGTCTTTAAACTTCATCTAAATGGAGGCATACTGTCTATATTAACCTTCAACTTTGCTTTTTTGTTCAGTATTATGTTCCTGATATTTATCTGTTTTTGCAGGCAGCTGAAATGTGGTTATTTCCTCTGATATATAGTAATCTCTCATATGATGATTCCAATTTTTTTTTCCATTCTACCGTAGATAGACATTTATATATATCAAAGTTTTTCTCTAAGGTATATATCCAGGAGTGGAATGGTTGAGTTATATTCACTGCACAAAATCAACCTTACCAGATAATGCTAAATTTTTTTCTGAAGTGATTATATACGACCAGTATATAATATATACATATTATACAATATATAATATGCGTCAGTTTACTAGCCGTTCCATATCCTTGACAACACAGTTTTTGTGAATGTGCTAGAAAGAAAATGAATTCCAGTGAATTTGCGTGGATTTCCTTGCTTACTCATGAGACTGAGCATATTTTCATGCATGTATTTCTGTACTACAGAAACTTCCTCAATGAAATGCCTCTTTCAAGGCTTTTGTCAATATTTTCATGTCATTTTCTTATTGATTTGGAGTTCTTTTCTTAAAGTTACTTTTAGCTGATATATTTTTAATGTTGCTTAAATTCTCTATTTTAAAAAAATTATATATTCTACCTGTTTTTGTTCATATATTGAAATTCAAATTTTTAAAAATTTATATTAAAACTACCAAACTTGCTCGATTCTTATTTCTTTTTATTACTTATTTTATTTTTAAAAATTTTATTCAATTTATTTAAACTAAAAAAAAAAAAAGCCAACAACAGTTCATTCATTTCTCCCACCCCCCCATCCCCACCCCTGGCAACCACCAGTCTGTTCTCTGCATCTGTGAGATTGTGTTTGTTTCCTTGTTTGTTTAGATTCCACACATAAGAGAGATACAATATTCTCTTTCTCTATCTGACTTATTTCACTTACCATAACGCCCTCAAGACCCGTCCATGTTGTCACAATAACAAGACTTCACTCTTTTTTATGGCTGAATAATACTCCACTCTACAATTTCTTTATTCATTAATCCATTGATGGAAATTTGGATTATTTCCATATCTTGGCTATTGTAAATAATGCTGCAATGAACATGGGGGTGCATGTTTACTTCAGATAAATACCCAGAAGCAGAACTGCTGGATTATATAGTAATTCTATTTTTAATCTTTTGAGAAACCTCCATACTGTTTTTCACAGTGGCTACGCCAGTTTGCATTCCCACCAAAAAATGCACAAGGGTTCCCTTTTCTCGACATCCATTATTTCTAATATTTTATGTGGACAATTTTTGATTTTGTGTTAGCATATCATCTATGAATAATAAAACTTTTGTTCTTCTTCATTAACTTTACAAATTTTGTTTTTCATGTCTTATTGTGCTTACTAGCACCTTCCACATAATGAGTAGTAGTGAGAAGAAACACAGTTGTCTTGTTCCAGATCTTTAAAGACAGTGCTTTTCCCACTTCAAAAAAGTATGATGTTTGCTATAGGATTTTTCTAGCCTTTTAATGTCTTATGAAAATTTCCTTTTGTTCGTACTTTACTGAGAGTTTTTATTGAAAATCAATAGTGAATTTTACTGAAAAAATTGTATCTCGAGAAGATCCTACCTTTTCTCATATAATTTTTTAATGTTGCTAATTATGTTAACTAATTTTTAATATTATGTCACCCTTGACATTCTAGGATAAAACCAACATTTTAAAAATAACCATCTTGATTCATTCTGCCATGAATTTGGTTTCTGTCTCTAAAATGTGAGATGTATGGTCAGAATTTGAAGGGAAGGGAATACCCAGTAGCCCTATTCATAATAGTTCTAGACTACAAAAAATCTAAACACCCATCAAGAGCAGATTGATAAAAAAATAGTGATCTTCTCATAAAATAGAATTCTATATAGTCATGAGAATGAATAACTACAACTATATGGATAAATATCATAAACATAATGTTAAGTAAAAGAAGACAGATGCAAAAAGTATGCATACTATGTAATTCCGTTTATGTAAAGTGTAAAATTCGAGAAAACCAGTCTATGCCCAGAACTGGAGACTGGATATACCTCAGGTAGGGCGTGGAGTAGTGACTGGAAGGGAGTGTGACTGGGGTTTCCAGGTTGTTGAGAATACAATGGTGTTTGGTTTGGTTGGTGGTTACACAGGTTTGTTCAATTTACAGAAATTCATTGAGGTGTAGTTTTCTCATGTGCATTATACCTCAACAAATTTTTTTCAAATGACAGAAGCAGCACAGACTATGAAGCAAAAGACATCCATTTTTGCCCAAATTTTGCCCCTTTAGAGTGGTATCATCTTGTTCAATTAACTTGACCTTTCTAGGTTTTGTTTTATTCATCTGTAAAATAGGGAAATAATAATATCTGTTATATGTGGTGGCAATGAATAAGTAAAGCCCGTTTGCTCCCTGAGATTTCCCCCTTGAGAGTTAAGTTATAAGTCAGCATGTAATGGATCAGGAAGAAATATGCAAGGCCATCTTGAGAAGCTAGAATGACTCCTTTCTGTTGAAAAAAATCAACAGAAATTTGGCTGGAGGTATACGTGTACCGAGAGAAGAATGTGCCCAGGAGAATAGAAGTTTTGTCAGCTACTAAAGCACAGAACTGAAGAGTCACAGGACTAAAATGTGGCCCCGACAAAGAGTTGGTCATCTTGGATATGCACAGATCAGATGCCACATTCTTTGTGATCAAAGAAGTGAAGCTGTCATACCTTGGCAGCTCTATTTCTAACTGAGAAACTATTGAACCGACAATATAGTTTTAGACTTCAGAATCTTGTGACATTTGCTCAAAAGATTAAGCATCTTCAAACTGAATACATGCGTTCATTCATTATTTATCAAACATGTATTGACATCCTCTTTACAGGGAAATATAGATAAATAGACAGGACCAGCCCTGACTTCAAGTAGTCAGTAGTCTGATAAGGGAGACAGACGTGGGTATTAACAACAGAGAGTTAAGGGCTTGGACAGAGGTAAATACTGAATCCTATGGGACCGTTTAGAAAGAATGCCTAATCCATGTTTTTGAATTCAGGGAAAGCTTCCTTGAGGGGAGATACTAAGATCCAGACAAAGTCATTGTAACTGAATTCCGGAACTTTCAAGACTAAGGGCTAAGCCTTGGACCATGGTAAATTTACTGTAGTAAAAGTCACTTTGTGAGATTTCTTGGCTGCCAGCCATACAGCCTGTCTTGGTTGTGACACAACATTTGCCTCATGGCAGCATGGTGGGGGAGGGGTGAAGGATTGACGCTTACTCAGGGGGAGGGGGCAAGGCAAAAACTATCATCTCTTGTGTTCCTCTGATGGTGGCTTCTGTTATGCCCTAATTTTGTGTTTGTGGAGTTACTTATGAGGATTAAATGAAGCATGCATCAGGTTCCTTAGGAATCCTAAAGACTGGTTCACTTACTAATCGCTATCATTTTCTCAGGAAAGTTAGTCTTTGTTAAGACTAAAATAATCAAAATATGCTTATTCTGATTAACTAAAACACCCCGTTCAGCAAGCATTTCCTGAGTACTTTAGAGTGCCTACCCTACTAACCAGTGGGACACAGAAATGAGAAAGCTTCTGCCCCAAAGGGGTTCAAATGCAGGTATGAATAGATGTATACAAATGCTCTGTAAAGTTGCTGCTGCCCAGATGGACCTAGAGGGCTTCAGTGCCCCCTACCAACCACATCATCTCCATCGGCATCCTTAAATCGCCCAAATGAGCATCCAATCTACCGAATCTATGTGTTTTCTTAAACAACTACAACCTAAAGACAATAACCCCAATCCCAAATACCCACGTCCAGCAGATACCTTCCCAAACGACACCTCCCCCATTACAGGATGATGTAGTGATATATTTGCAGGAAGAACAAGAGTCTGAGGAGGAATCCCTGCAGAAATGATCTCTGAACTTGAATTTGAAGGACCAAGAAAGAAATGCAGACCAGGTAGGAAGGAGCTTCAGCATAAAATTCAGAGATAGGGAAAAGACTTGCAGGTGTTAGGGGACGGGTGGGGCTCGGAGAGGGTCATCATCAGGAAAGACAGAAATCCAAACTCAGAGAGCACTGTTTACAATGCCAACAAGCTTGGACTTCCTCTGTAAACAAGAAGGGAACATCTAGGAGTTTGGACTGGCTAAAATCTAAGGAAGAACATTTCGGTGGCCCCATGGAGATTGTACTGGAAGAGAGACAGTGGAGGAAGGGGGAGGGCACAAGGCAAGTGAGAAGAGACATGCTCAATTTGCTCACATCATGTTCCTTAGTTCTCTGATTCATGCTCACCTTAAATGCTTCTAAGCATTTTTAGCATATGATGCAGACCATTCTGCCTTGCCAGAATCTCCTCACACTGATTATTTTAGTGCTGTTCTACCTTGCAATAAGAGTTGTTGATGGGATTTCATCTTAAAGCTATTTTGCAGAAATAAAAGTTTTCACAGTCATTGCCAATTTGGCAAGAGCAAATTTTGAGGCCATTCTGCCGGATTTGTTTTTTAATCAGTGTGGTTATTTCATGACAGAAGTAGATCTTGTGCTTTTATAATCTTGTGCATCATAAAAATAACCATTCATTTAATAAGATAATGCAAAAAGAACTCTGGATGCTTGGGTGGTTAATGAATGTGGCAGGATTCTTTCCAAATCAGCAGCTCTGAGCAGGAGACAAACATCAGTGTTTAAACAAAGAACTTTGAATAAGGAATTAATGGGGTGGAGAATTGCTACTTTTAAGCAGAAAGAATCTCATAACCACCCCCACAATCAAACAATTTATATTCAAAATGATTTTTCTGATTGAAGGAAGTGAGACATTCTTGCATATAACTAGCCTCCCTCTCTCTCCCTCTCTCTCTCTCCCCCTCCCCAACTCCTCTCTCTCTCTCTCTCTCTCTCTCTCTTTCACACACACACACACACACACACACACACACACACACAGAGGAACCTCATAGAAGCCAATTTCCAGAGAATGAAGATATAGTGAAGATATAGTGCTTATATTTACCGTTTATTTCTCAAGCCTTGGCCCCAGACACAAAGCAATATTTCCTCTTTATGCAGTTTACTTCTTTCAGAACCTTAAAGAATGATGTCAACAACTGTGGTTCTTTCTGAGCTCGAACATTAAACATTTCATCACTGATTGCTTTTAGTAAGTGTGTGTACAGTGAGGTCTTTTGTTCCCTAATTATCTGTAATTATGGTTCTTTCACACTTTCTAAGAATTCAAAAGAAAAAGTGAAGAGACAGCAGTAGTTTAAACCGAGACTCCATACAAATCAAATAAAAAGAAAGAAAATAAAATGGTAAAGCTTCTTATAAGCAGGTACATGCTGGCTCTGGTTTACTTACAGTAGCTTCAAGAAGTTAGTAAAGAAAGACAAAGGAAATTAACAATTTCTAAATTACTGTTTTAGTAATTAATTATTGTTAAAATACTTAAATATTCAATCCCACCTGGATCTGAATCCAGCAATATTACCCTTTCTTTCCCACTTGAAAGCAAAAATATATGCTATGAGGTTTATTGGAATAATGTGAATACCCTCACATTCTTCCCGAAAGTTTATCTTTTACTTCTAAACAACTTAATGGTAGGGTTCTCAAAACATAAAATTTCTTGTCATCTGTTTTAATACTCAATTTGTTCTATTCAATAATGCTTATGTTATCCCTCACATTAAAGAGTCTTTGCTCAACAACATTTGACACAGAAATTTAAGATAATTACTAAATTATTTTAATAACCTAATTATCAGCTATCTAATAATGGTCACATTCAGAAGAGTATTTTCAGGGTACCTGGGTGGCTCAGATGGTTAAGTGTCTGCCTTTGGCTCAGGTCATGATCCCAGGGTCCTGGGATCGAGTCCCACATTGGGTTCCCTGCTCCCTGGGGAGCCTGCTTCTCCCTCTACCTCTCTCTCTCTGTCTCTCATGAATAAATAAATAAAATCTTAAAAAAAAAGAGTATTTTCATATATAAAGGTGCTATTGCCCCTCAAATTACCTCCATCATTTTTTTGTCCTTTGCTCTTTATCCATGATCACAAGTTTATTTATTTAAACAGTTAATATTATCAAACGCAAGCGTAACACCAGTGCATGGGCTCATGCAGGCCGCACACTGTGAAACTCCAGATTGCGTGCACTTAGACCGCAATGGGACCAGTGTCCTTGAAATTCTCAATAAGATGGAATAGTGGAAGAATCTTTGTCACCTACACACCATCCTACTGAAACTCGGTCTGTGTATGCATGAGAGTTATCAGTCACAGAAGCGCGCCGTGCCCCTGAACAGGAGATAGGAGTAGAAGTTGAGGACTGTGATGTTGAACAGCCCAGTGTGAGCCAGCAATCCTCGATAGTAGTATATTTATTTCAATTTCAGATTGTTCTTAAGGATATCTATAGTTCTTCCATTTGACTATATTCTATGACTCAGTTTGGAAAACCTTATTTTGGGAACCCAATGTGCAACGTAATGGCTGACAGTCTGCTTAAATTAAAATGATGCTTATTAATTATTGAACAGATACTAACAGGATTCTCTTGGGAAAGAAGTACTTTGTATTGAAGTTTCAAATAGCATGGTGGGGCAGAGGTGCAGAGTATGGGGAAGGTACACTGAACCTGAACTAGAGCCCCTCAAGATAAGATCCACCTTGGAGGCATTTACCATATTTCAGGGCTGGTCCTCAACTTTACAAGCCCAGAATCTTAATTTTGGTGAGTTTCTTTACCTCTCAGGGATATATTCACATCAGCAAATATCATTTAAAAATATATGTATATATGAATATAACAGAGTGTACATAATAGAATATATGATATATATTATAGAAATATATAATTATATAACTGTCTACATCTATCTAGATATTTCTATCGTGTATAATATATGTATTTCTCTTATATATAATAGAATTTATTGACAGACTATATATTATATATAATATAATACATTATTATATTGTATGTGTTATATAAATCTATCCATATTGCCTAGAAACATCTATGTTATACAAACACACACACACACACACATATATTCACGCACACTCACACACACACCCTAGAATGCCTATTTACAATGAGAAATATGACTGACTATCAGGTAGACTTGCATACTCATGTTGACAAATCCATTCACACTTGTCCAGGATGCAGACTACCTAAAGTTGGCTTTATCTAAAGGCTGCTTGGCATGCCTGGGCTAAGAACAAGGAGGGTTAATACATGGCTTCAAAGGAAACAGTGTATCTCTGCAATAAATGCAATTTTCAGGTGACCCCCCTGAGCTTGCCTATCTGGATATGCTCCCTGCTGGGCAATGATTTAAATACCACTGTGATCTGGAATTTTGCTTTTCATCCTCTGGAAATGTGTCTGTTCACATAGCACAGTACAATTGACTAGGCTTCTATTTCCGGAGCTATTTCCCTGTTTTCCCGAGGTACAGGGTCAGCCATGGAAGGAGGTCCTCTAGTTGTCCTCAGAGTACCTGCCACACCTTTCTGAGATGTCCCTTATACACTGTGGGTCATTTTTGTACGATATGCTCCTCCTTCCTTGGCTACAGCTGATTAGGACAAGGCTGAGTGACCCAGAGGCAGAGGTTTCTATGTGGCCAGAGGTCGGCAAGGTAGCTTGATAGGAGGCTCCTGTCTAGCAGGATGCTGTGCACCAGTGATTCGGCCAGCCTATTTAAATCCTCTCACTTAAGGAGTGATGTGCCCGAGGGAGATGCATGCAAAGGAGACCGGCAGTTGGGTCAGTGGAAGCAAAAAAATACTCTTTAAAAAGGCAGTAGAAGGAATCAAGAGGCGCAGCAAGCCAGGAGGCTGTGAGGCTTTAAATAAAGAGAGACCACCCCATACTGAGAGAATAGTCAGCAGTTGTAGAAGAAGATCAGAAACACGGAACTGTGGACTCATTGCAATGGCCAAGTGTGGAATTGGAGCGGAGGATATCAGTTCTGATGAGAGCGTCTATTGGCTCCTGTCGACTCCTAAACAGACTTTCAGGCTCTACAATCTCTGGTTACAAGGCTCTAGAGAAGGTTTCCTGTATCCTTCACTTCCCTGTGATTCTTTACAATAGTCGTCCGTTATTTGAGGCAACCTGAGTGGGTCTTTGCTTCTTGCCATCTTGAAAAGAGTCTGATTAATAATTCTGATATTACTGCCTGATCGCATCTTTTGAAATTTTGTACTCGCCTATCCCTTAGCATTTGCTCCCACAGGTGATTGATACCATACGTGGATTTTACTTGTCGAACTGTCAGAGGCAAATTTATTTCCAGATTCTCAGGGGACACCTAAAAGGTGCCCTGGTGTCCTGACTCATATAAAGGCAGACCAGTCAAGAAGCTGTGTCTTCCCTTACAAACTTCTCATTCTGCTTATAAGCTGAACTGCCAAATCACAGAGCATTTCTACCATCACCTTAATTGGTAGGACTGCAGTCTTGTTCTTTAAAGTACAGTGGCAAGGCAATTTTCTATTAATCAAGACCATAACTTCAAGAAGTGACCTGCGCTTGGAATAATAAAACCTTGCTTTAATCATTAGTCATTTGCAGGCAAATTGAGCAGAGACTGATTCCGGCTGCCTCTTCTAACCAAGATGTAGTAGTTGTTTATCCTTTAAATTTAAGACCTCATTACCAGATCATTCATGCATGCAGTTTTGTAGCAACAAAAGAGCCCTTAAGCATCATCAAAATCTTAACCATACCAGTGGCATGAGAAGGTGCCTGTAGCCTTCTTTTCCACTGAATCTAATGCGCAAATTTCAAAGAGAAAAAACAAAATGCATCACAAAGGGGAATCTGAAAGAACCATCAAACATTCTGTAATCAGATGGATAAATTGAGATGAGTCATGATTTTCATTGATCTAATTTTTCATCACAACAGAAAATAGAACAAAGCAAGATTATAGCTGTTATCGCCTCATCATATTTGCCTCTAGCACAAGCTCCCTCCCCTTTTCTGTGTCTTACTCGCCATCAGGCCATGGGTTGCCTAGCCCTTTACATGCTGGGCTTAGTAGAGTTCCAAGTTGAAGTCAGGGTCTAAAATGTGAGAGCTGCGGTGTCGTGCGCGTGAGCCCCGTAGGGCCGGCGAGGCGCCAGCTGCCGCGCGGGGAGGAGGCCGAGGCCGCAGCTTGAGGGAGGCCCCGGCCCCTCTGCGCCTGTGTCTGGCAGAGCTGGTGTGAGACGAAGAGACAATCCTTCCCTGCCGCCCAGATAATCAAGAGTTTTGGCCGGACCTTTGAGCACACACCGAGAGAGTGAGGAGCCAGACGAAAAGCACAGACTATGGCGCTGAAACGGATTAATAAGGAACTTAGTGATTTGGCCTGTGACCCTCCAGCACAATGTTCTGCAGGTCCAGTTGGGGACGATATGTTTCATTGGCAAGCCACAATTATGGGACCTAATGACAGCCCATATCAAGGCGGTGTATTCTTTTTGACAATTCATTTTCCTACAGACTACCCCTTCAAACCACCTAAGGTTGCATTTACAACAAGAATTTATCATCCAAATATTAACAGTAATGGCAGCATTTGTCTCGATATTCTGAGATCACAGTGGTCTCCTGCTTTAACTATTTCTAAAGTTCTTTTATCCATTTGTTCACTGCTATGTGATCCAAACCCAGATGACCCCCTAGTGCCAGAGATTGCACGGATCTATAAAACAGACAGAGATAAGTACAACAGAATATCTCGGGAATGGACTCAGAAGTATGCCATGTGATGCAACCTTAAAGTCAGAATAACCTGCATTATAGCTGGAATAAACTTTAAATTACTGTTAAAAAAAAAAATGTGAGAGCTGCAAAGGTACTGGGAAAGCGGGAATCAGCCCAAGGAAGAAAAACAAAAAGACATGGGAGGCTTTGGGTAGAATCTGGGCAGAAGAGTATTTGATGGCAATAGCTCAGAGCTGCAGAATTCCTTGCCCCAAGTTGACTTTCTGGCCACAACTCTGGAACATTCTAGTTGCTCTGAGTAATTTGGCCAATTGGCTGTAGAGCTTTCCCAGGCTGCAGGGCTCTGTCCAGGTGAGGGCTCCCTGTACTTCCTTGCATCAGAGGAAGGAGCACTGATACGCATTGTTTGCTGTGTGGCTTGGTGTTAGCAGCTTTCCTTGACAAAGGGGAAGAGGTGTTCATTTGCCATCATTCATCCTAGTTCACTGAAGTTTAGGGGAAACGGGGTAGTTCACTAGGAATGTCTTATGAAATGGAACACAGTCCTATATAAGCAGACAAAGAGACTTAAATTCACTAATCCATACGGGATTCAGTGAATTACTGATTCCTTTGAGCAAGAAATATTGTGAATTTAGAAATACAGGAAAACAGCAATAAGGTTTCGAAAGTACGTGTATAATAGAAAAGTGGTTACCTTTCTGTTGTAAGTAGCATTTCCAAATGAAGACAGTATCTTGCTAGGATAATTGGACTTCCATGAGTAAGGAAGATAGCCAAAAATAAAATCAGAGCATTGAAAGACATCCAAAGCATGTCATGTCTTAGCTGTCTTTGTTCTTCCTGCTCTCATAGATAATAATAAAAAGTCTGAGAAAGGAGTGCTTATTGCGGTGTATTTCAGAGTAGTCTCCATTCTGTAGGGAATTCTGCTTCTGCCTGGGTATCTGAATGACAGTCAACATTTACTCCGGCAAAATTTTTTTCCCTAGAGTTTTAAATTAAATTTCTATGATGCTCTCTCTTCATACCCCAAACCTCTCTGACTAGAGGATAAGAGTCCTTGCTGGTGATTATTTCCCATCACTATCATCGTCATAGAAACAAATGATAATGCTGGAAACCCAAGGACTCTAACAAACTCCTGAACAGATCTTAGCAGAGAGGACCAGTGTCACTAAATCTCATTTAAGCCCAAGGTTCCCTGGGTGTGTATATTTCCAAGTTATGAGCTATGTGAGCAACAAACTGTGAAAACTGAAAATATGTGAACAGGATTTCACGTTGAGGTGAACAGAGACAATGTGATACTTCTTAATGATCTGCATAAGAATTGTGGAGTGTTGTATTTTACGTAGAAAAGGTAAGCCAGCCCCACCGATGAAAATATGTCTTATATGAATGGCCAGACTGAGCATTTTGGAGATTAAACTGGGGAAAAGAAAAGCAGTCAGGGTGGGAAAGATGTGGTCTGTAGGGTTGGTGGGTTTGGGAAAAGGGTCTAAGGTGAGCTCTCCTCACTGCAGGAGGGAACCCTCCAGCAGAGGATTAGGGCATGGAGGTGCTGGTTAAATTCTCTCTCGTCCAGAATGGCTGCTCAGGGCTGATATTTGATATTTGGTGGTGAACAAAACCGGTCGTTGGGATTTCCCAGGACACTAAGGCTATTGGTACCCCCATTATATTCTTTAGGAAGAAAAAAAAAAACAGAAAATAGATATGTGGTTTGATGACGCATTAGTGGCTTAGGTTGTAGGCTATGCCTCTCCATGATAAATGAATCAGGAGAAGTCTATCTATGGGAGAGTTTTAATCCTCATAAGCTGTTTCATGTGTCTATAGGATGGGGGCCATCCAAGGTAGCAAGACACCATCATGACTGTTTTCAGCTCCAAGTCATAATATTTGTAATTCCATTGGAGCTGTGACCCACACAGTCCCTGTCAGAACCCAAAGTGCATGGAATTTATGCAAGTTCTCAGAGACATTTCCTGAAAGTCCCTGCTTCTCTCCCACCTACTTCCCTCAAAATTCCAGTTCATCTTGTACCAATCTCTTTCAAACAACCTCAGCTCCCCTACAGCTTCCTCTCCTGTTGAACTTGTTACTACCCCATCCCTGTCTCATGATTCTGCGTCGTCAAGCCCCAGTTACCCTGTAGAAAGAGTCTTTCTTCGGGGAAGAAGGTCAGGGAGAGGTCTTCTTAGTTCTCAGGGGAACAAGAAAGAGAGGGGAAGAGAAAGATAATTTTGGAAATGTCCTGCAGAGGAAATGAGTTCATATGCTCATATGTCCTCATGTATTCAAACTCCAAAAGGTACAAAAGTGAACACCGTGGAAAATCTCCTCCTTTCTCTGTCAGCCTGCCCCCTCCCCAGGCTCTCTCTCTTGTGTGGATGCAGCCAACGCTAACCGTTTCCATTGTCTCCTTTCAGAGCTATGTCGTGCAGATACAGATGAACATATGTTCTCTCCTCCACTTTTACCCAAGTGGTAGCATTCTGCACATCCTGTTCTGCACCTTGTTCTTTCTCCCTCCATTTAACTTGGAGATGATCTCCTACCTGCACCACGAAGGGTTTCTCATTTGGGTGAGAGGACAAGATTCAAAAGTATATATTGTGTAAGAGAGGCCCAGGAAGTGACACCAGTCCTTTTCTTACCTGAGTTTGGAGTTCATATTTTTTTAAATGTTTTATTTATTTATTCATGAGAGTCAGAGAGAGAGAGAGAGAGAGAGAGCGGCAGAGGCAGAGGGAGAAGCAGGCTCCCCGCCTAGCAGGGAGCCCGATGTGGGACTCGATCCCAGGACCCCGGGATCATGACCTGAGCCGAAGGCAGACGCTTAACCGTCTGAGCCACCCGGGTGCCCTGGAGTTCATATGTTTCTTAAAGATTTTATTTATTTATTTGACAGAGAGAGACACAGCAAGAGAGGGAACACAAGCAGGGGGAGTGGGAGAGGGAGAAGCAGGTTTCCCCACAGAGCAGGGAGCCCGATACTTTTTTGAGAAATTAAGACAAAGCACAAAGCAGATGGAGAGCAAAATATGTTTATTACTGATAAACTGATATTAGACAATGCAGCTCAGAGGCACAACAACAATTTCTTAATACCGAACCCCCATATTAGACAGACTTACTGTCCAGTCATAGGCAGCTCAGAGAGCCACAGGCCTCTCTCCACGGCTCCCTCCCTGAAAGGCTCATGACCCCCTGAAGCAAATCTGAATGTGGAGCAGGCAGATCCCAAAAGGAAAGACGGACAGGCTAAGTTACACTGGCCCAGTCTCTCTCTCAGACTCACTATCTAGGCAACTCACTTCAGTTAATGATGCAACAAGAAATTAGAATGTTTAGGAAAAACTCTTTTTGATGGAAACCAAAAAAATGTGGCAGGAACATTCTCCCACAAACCAAACATTAGGAATGAACAGTAATTGATTTAACTAGTCTCCTACTGAGAAACACCAAAGATGCTTCCAAACTTTTCTTATTAACTAAATGTAACGAATATGAATCTTCAATCTTCTGCTCTTAGGAAAAAATGTAATGAATATGAATATTTGAAAATGAATAACATTGTACATATAAAGTTTCGCACATATGGGTTTATATCAGAAGGATGAATTCCTAGAGAAAATGAGTATGTGCTTTAAAATTTTTGTGAGATATTATCAAGTTGCCCTATATGGGCAGTATATCAATCCACTCAGAAATGTGTGAGGGATTGATATAACACCCTTTTCTCCACATTTTCAACATGATGAATGAATAAGACTTTTTAATTTTTGCCAGTCTAATACATAAAACGTGTATCTTTATGATGTTATTTTTTCTTTTATTATGTCTATTTAAATATCTTTTCTTATAGTTAAGAGGTATTTTAAATTTTTTCATGTTAACAATCTCTTTATATCCTGTGCCCATTTTTTATTGGATGGTTGTGGGTTTGCTGTTTTTTTTTTTTTTAAGAGACTTTATTTTTTACAGCACTTTGAGATTCACAGCAAAATTGCTCAGAAGGAAAAAGAAATTGAGCAGAAGGCACAGAGATTTCCATTCACCCTCTACCCCCATACATACATAGCCTCCCCATTATCAGCATTCTGTCATGGGGTGTTTTATATATTCATTTGTAGACATTCTTCATAGTTTAGAAAATTTTTGATTATGATACAAATTGCAATTTTTTCCCAGGTTTTGGTGTTCTTTTGACATTGCTTATCGTGTTTTGCCATGTTTAATTTATTTTTAACATAGTCTATTTATCACACTTTTTATTATGTCTTCTGAGTTTTGTATTATTCTTAGAAAACTTGCCTACTCAGATTATTAAACTACCCCCCATTTCTTCAATTACTTTTATGGTTTCATTTTTTTACTTATATTAAAATCTTTGAACAATTTGAATGCAAAGGAAAGAATCCAACTTAGTTTTGTTTTTTTTCCTATAGGAGATGGCTACCTGATATCATTTTTTTTAATAAATCCACTTTTTCTTCACTACTTTGAAATTCTAATAATTATGAATCCTAGATTAACTGGGTGAGATAAATGGATGTGATTAAAATGTATAGATAAAGACCCCAAACCAGAAATCATCTATTTGAAAATGTTACGCATGATTGTTCCTCTTATGAAAACTTTTGAAATAAAGACATTTATCTAGATTCAAATTCTTACTATTCCATTTACTAGTTGTGCAACGCTAAGTGAGTGAACATTTCTGAGAATATGGCTTTGGGTTTGTTGTGAGGATTATATGAGAAAATATATAAAATTCGGTAAAATATAGCTGTGGTTAATATTAATTTATTGTTTAAATCTTATTAGTAAGTCCTGCCTTAGCTCATCCTTCCACTCTCTGCCTTGCAGTAGCCATCTGGTTGATGGATGACAATGCCACCATTCCTCTTTTGCTTATGAGACCCCAAAGGAGTGGCCAAAAGCTTCAGAAAACTTTTCCATGGAAATGTTGAAGCAAGGTAGGTTTGTTCCAGATTTCCTTGGGGGGCATATTTATGTAATTGATGTGGCTGAGCTTATATATAGTTTATAGAAACTATGTTTAGCACTGTTATTTATGATACAAACTCAGGAATAGAGTCTCAATTTTTGTAGAAGTAAATAGAAAGATGTTCTTGGTTGCCTATGAAATACACTGAGGTCTTCTGGAATTAGGGGTAGGATCGTGGAAGACCTACAGCAGAACAGGTAGGGTATTAGTGTTCTTCCAGCCACTTCTCAAATACGACTAGAAGAAAAGTTGATTTTCAGTCTTGTTTTCAAAGAGGCTCTTCAATTCAACTACCCCAAATATATTTGCCATATTTTCAAATATATCCAGAACAATAAGCTTGCCAAGTTTCCTAGTAACAAATTCTACAAAGTAACAATGATCAGAATGTATTCTTTTGGAAATCACAAGCTTTCTTGTTGCTGCTTTAGTTTTTCTTTGTTCTTTGTGGAAGTGAAAAATAGCTGATCATCATCTGTTGATTCATATTCCAGAAAGCAATTATCAACTATATCTCGGCCTCTACTTATATCATGAAAATACCAGTTCCTTTAATGTTCCCCCAAATGTTCATTGAAGATTATACAGCGAGGGAAGACCAAGGGAATTACAACCAATTATGATAATAAGACAAGAGGTAGATTAATCACAGCAAAATAAAAATGAGTATTAGTAGTAGATGAGTGCACTTTGTAAAGAATTCAATGTTCAGAATTGTTAATTATTCTGAGAAACTGACTCTTGACAAAATACAGCATTTGTAGTTAATACCAGGAGATGTTGCATGGTAATTATGTAATATAATGCGGTGTACTGTGGATTTAAGTGTTTGGAGATGTATATTAATGATGAAAAGCTAAATATGTGTTTTGCTATCTTGATGCTTCTTATCCATTTTCCACTGAAAGTAATTCAGTGTTATTGGAAGAGTGACTCAGGTCAAATCACAAAATCATAGGAATTTTCATACTGCAATAGATGTAATAGATCATCCTGTTCCAGCTGCCTGGCTTTACAGATGAGGAAACTAAAACTCACAGATGGAGCGGAATTTGCCCAAGTCGGTTGGTGCATTGATGGCCACACTGGGGGTAGTACCCAGCATTGACTCTCAACAGGTATTTCATAATATTTGCCTAAAAAAGCAAACACTTATTTGAATGGCAATGGTGTTGCATACATTTTGCACTAATTTTTTTCTTCACTCCTTTACTTATGATGACAGGTTTTAATAGCATTTCCTGGCATACAGTGTGAGCCTACAAAGATCACAGCACCCAGATTTTTCAGGATACTTTCATTTTCAAATTCTCTGTTTTACTCAGAATCGAAGTGAAGCTTGGAAACCCATGCAGACTTTCCACTACCTTAATTACAGTAGATAAACCATAAACATCTCTTGACTGATCTCACAGCATTGCAGATTTGGTCAAGCAACCAACTTTTCCCATAATCAACCACAGCCAGGGAAATGAGTCAGGCATGTGTCTAGTTTGTCATTCCTATAGAAAAACAGAAGCCGCCTTTGGAAAGCGTGCTGGTAAATAACAAACCTTGTTTTAAATGTGTACTTGGAATCTGGATTCCAGAATAAATCTTTAAACAACATCCCTCGTGTCAAGCGGGCATTGACTTTTGACAATGATTCCAGGCTATTGTTGCAGAAAGGAGCTGTGAGTGAGGAAAGGTAGGGGCGATTTTGCTGAGGTAATAGAGACAAACAGGGTGTTTCTCCAGAGTTTCAGCAGGCACTTGGTTTTTCTGCTTGTCTGAAGACTTTAGTGTTTTCAGACTTGATATATGAGTTGAAGATGTCAGAGAAAATAATATATATATTTTTGGCAAATCGGGAGAATTACCTGATGGGTTTGCATGGCAGGTACTGATACTGATTAATGACCTGGTCAGAGCAAGCCCTTTGTTTGTACTCCTGTCTCTTTTGTGACAGACACCAAGATTTTCTTTAAAGCAATCACAGAGATCTCACTAGAAGGAATGAAGAGAAAAGGGGTTATTATTGCTCTCTCATCATTACTGCCTAGTTAGTCTGTGAGAGACTATACCTGATCCCCCAGTGACTTCAGTAATTTGATTATAAACGGGTCTACTCTCTGGTGCTGCACATGGGGAATGACTCATCAAGATTGTGTCCATCTCTGTGACCTGCTTCAGATGCCGATTTGTGAAGGAGGAATGGGGGAGTCAGGAATTGGGCCTGGGGACTTTCTCACCCCTATCTTTTCTCATTCAAATGATATTTTGTTTGAGAAGTTTGCTTACTGTAAAGTCACTATAAACTAAAAGTGTGTCGTAAGGCAAAGGCCACTGTAATGTTGCAACATAGAACACAGAAATGTGTAATTTATATTTAATTATCTAGAGTTTGAGATTAGTCCCTCATTTTGAAGAACCTGGTTCTAGGACCAACCTGCCTTTGCCTTGGTGGTCCTATTACTGGAGCAGGGACCCTGGGGGGTGATGATTTCGCTTTCCCCCGTCACACTATAATTGCTAAAGACACAGAAGGTATATTTCTGTTTCTGGAATGCAAACAGGAAACTTAGCTCTTCACCCTCCTTCTCACCTCTCTCTCTCTCTCTCTCTGTCTCTCTCACACACACACACACACACACAGAGTGAAGAAAGCAGTGTCAATTTTTACTTTTCAGACATAATATATAAAACAGATAATCTGTACTACATTTTATACCTAAAAATTCAAATTACACTTTACAAGTCTTCTGCAAACATCTTTTCTGGAAAATTAGATCATATGCAGTGGAAGAATGATTTATGAAGATGCACGGTCTGGTATCTCTGAGACTTGAGACAGCCTCTTACGGTAAAACACAATCTCATTGGCTTTTATGTCCTTCCCTTTACCCACTTTAATGGGGAAGGACTTCAGTGTTCAGGTGAGTAATTTTTGTGGTTGAATCACAAGGACTTTGTGTAATGTATGGAGAAAAAGCATCCCCACTTTTCTCCTCTTGACCCATTAACTTCACCAAAGGGTCCTTGGAGGACTTGCTTCCCTAGTGGTCTCTATGAAATTCAAGGGAAGGGAGAAGATAAAAGAAGATTTTCTTCTGACAAGAAGAAATGGACTCAAACTTCAGCTTTGAGAATTAATGTTATATTGGTCCTAATGGCTAGAGATAGTTCTCTTCATCAAGCAGCAGGAAGATCCATCTACCTCCCACTAGTCTGGGTAGCTTAAGTGGCTGATTCAAAGCCAGCGTCAGAAATTGCCCCAATCACTTTTCCAAAAAGTGGGGAAAACCTATCCTTTTGGGTACAAATATCTCTCACTACAGAATAGCTACAAATGGCCGGAAATATACACACAACATATTTGGCAAGATTGCATTGTGTGATGAATGGAAAGGAGTTACCAGAAGTTGAGCAGAGTAAAGAACAGCTGAAAAGTCCAGATTTAGATAAGTCTGCCCCGCTATGGGGTGGGCCTAGGAACAGTCCAGCAGGCAGGATGACCTTCCTGTTTCTCGTATTGCCACAACTCCAGTGCAGGCCTTTACAGGCATGCACTGTGGAAGGTGCTGCAGGTAAGTGTTCTATGCGCAAAACGCACACACCGGCAAATGCTGCATGGTCAGACACAAGTGTGCACACCCCACTGTACTGTCTGTAGCATAAATATAGCAAGATGCATACCCAAAGACTGTGGGTTTGAGATTTTGAAACAAAATTGTTATGCTTCTTCCTATGTCTCTTTTCTCAATTGAGTTGATGAAACACAAATGGAAGAGTTCTCTCATCCGAGGCAACTTTTCAAGTCAGGAAGCTAGACATGGGGGGGGGGGGGGACAGAAGCCAGGTGACCTTCCTTCCTCCCTGGGTGCCAATCACCCACCTCCCAAAGCCTCCTCTCCCCTTACTGACTCCCAGGTTGCTGATAGATGCAGGTCACATCCAATTTTCAATACTGCTTTCAATTTCAGTGCCTTTATTGGCATGACAAGGTGTACAGGTATGACTCTGTGTCTTAGAATGAGTAGCGTTTGGTATCTGATTCCCATAACTTCTTATTTCTATGACAGAGACTAAAGCTGACTATTTCTAAGGACTTTATTTTTTTAGACAAGAAGTACAGGTCTATGCTTCTCCCTTGCTAATCAAGATCAATTTATCAGTGTTGATAGTTGTGAGAAAATGTAATTTCTAACTTTTCTGTGCACAGGGCAGACGAGGAGCCCTGGTGTGAGAGCTTACCAGTGCCACAGTGAAGAGCATGGGCTCACAGTCACCTTCTGTCAAGTCCAGGTTCTGCCACTTGTTAGGAGACAAGTCCTTTAGCCTCCAAGTGTCTGATTTCTGTCTGTGTAGCTTTTGTAGTTTTTGAATTTTGTAACACGAGCATACGTTACTTATGCAGAAAGAAATAAATTTTTTTTTTATTTAAGCCAAGCAGGTGTGATGAGCAGGATGCACCAGAAGAGGAAATCCCGGGGTAGTTGTTTGGAAAATATCGTAGTAATTGGATCAGAGATGGGGCGATCCTACACTCAGAATAAGAGTGGCAGGGATGGAGGGATCCGAAAACAGCCCAGGCTTTGAGCTGAACGAGGGAGGGAGTGAGGTAGGGATGAGCTGTGGCAGCCGGTGGATGGCCCTTTCAGGAAGCAGGTCCTTGAAGGGGCTTCTCCTTCTCAGACCCCCCCGCTCTCACCCTCCCTCCTCCACTCTCTGTCCCCACTTCTCCCTTCTTGCTCCCTTTCCACTCCCATGACTTTCCTGATGGATTCCAAACCAGCACTCCTCCCCAGTCTCCCTATCTCTACATTCTCCATCTCACCCAAGACTTCCATTGTGTATTGTGTGATTCTAATGCATTTTCAAGGTTTTTCTGCTATCATTCTTCTCTTCTGTTAAAATGTGGAATGTGGTAGCGTGTTTGCACACAAGGTAGTCATATCTCTTCTCACTCCCGAATGCATGCCCATAACTTTGCAGCTCCTGCCATCAAGAGCTGGAGTCCACTTTCCCACCCTTTGAGGATGGGTGGCCTTGTGATTGGCTTTGGTCAGTAGAATGTAGCAGAAGTGACATTGTGAGCATTCTGACGCTTCTGTTCTCACCCTCCCGGAATGTTGCTCTGAGCTCACCGCGTCAAGAGGCCTGGCCCAGGCATGGGGCAGAGGACCCAGTGCCCCTCCTGCACTCCCCACTAATTGTCAGAGATGTGCAAGGGGCCATCTTAGACCGTAGTCAAGCTGCTGGCTGAGTGCAATGGCATGAATGATCCTGGCCAGCCCAGCCCAAGTTGCTGAACCACAGAAGCATGAGCAAATCAACAGCACTTACTTAAACCAACTAAGTTTTGGATGGTATGTTACACAGCAACAGAAAACTGAGGCAAAGATTCTGATTAAATGTGGTGTCAGAACATTCTCTCTTGTTTATTGTTAGGTATAGCTGTGAATTCACACACTGGCAGGTGGTAGTCACAGTTAAGGGAAGAAATAGCAGGTGAGCAGAAAACTCGGGCCTGTCCCTGCTGGGCACTTCCTTTCCAGAAATAGCAGCATAATTGCTAGCAGCAGTTTTCCTGTGGAAGACTTAATTTTTCATTTACTGAGCAAAGATATATGGCGGAGGTCACAAAATTTCATTCCTATCTTTTCTTGATGGTAAATACCAAGACTAATGTACATGATTCTCCCCAATTCTAGATATTTTTCCGTGAACATTGAGGAATACAGGCACCACAGACAAGGTTGTCTTGTCTGCAAAGTTTGGACATGCCGTCTTGAATTAGAATTGAGGGGAGTTGAGATGCTAGATTATAATTACTAGAAGCAAAGGCACACGGAAGAGCTGGAGACAAAGCAGGAGTACACTGAACTGAGCTGGCATCGCATCAAATGACCCCCAAGTCTAGAACCAAGCACAGCTCCTTGCAGTTTGGTTTGGGGTTATTGTAGAACAGGGTGGGAAACTTAAACGTCCATGGGGTAACCAGTAACAGAAAAAGAAGTCCATTGGATGAACATCACCTACCGACAGAGTGTATACAGTGTTTCAAGGTGACAATCGCTGCTCTACTCCACTGATTTGTTTGGTGGTTGTTGTTGGGTTTTTGTTTTTGTTTTTGTTTTGGAGTAAAAGCCCGATGTTACTGGTACCTCCAATTCTTCAAGAGGAGCTAAAAATGTGAATTTTTACATGAAGCCCCTAGAGCTTTAAACGCTACTTAATAATTTTATTTTTTTTAATTTTTTTATTACTTAATAATTTTAAAAGAATGTAAAACCCTGGGAGGGCCACACAAATCATGTCTGTAGGACACCAGTTTATAACTCTGATAAATGTAGTGAGAAATGATATTTAGTATATTTTATAACGAGTAGATTCACCATGATTGATATTCAGTATGCGAGCGACAGCCGTGGTGCTGAGCTCCCGCTTGACCGGGTGTCAAGTTGAGTTGCTTGATCATGAGGTGTTGCAGAAAACACTGGGACAGGGAGAGGGTAGCTGAGGCCATGGGGTAGTACTCAATGGATGGCAAGGAGCATTGGCTCTTTTCCAACCAGTGTGGGATTATTTCAATATCTTCACAAAGGGCAGTATCTATTGCTCTGTCCCAGAGGATGATCAGCTTTGTAGCAAAGAGAGCCAGTTCTCAGCACTCAATACTTTTTTCAGTATTTTATTTTCAGTTTTACTATTGAAAGCAAAAAGATTAATGTAAAACCTTGCTGCTGAATATTATAGCAGTTCTTGTTTTCATTCCCAAATAGCTCCTCTTTAGTGCCCAGCAATTGTCTCCACAGCAACTACTTATGTTTTTATAAATCTTAGATTGCGATGAGCTGGGGAGGAAACAAGAGTAATGGCAAAACCTTTACAAGCCAAGATTTCCTTTCAAACATGAAAAAGTTTCTAATAAAAGCTCAGATGCTTTGCTTTCCAATTTATACCCATATCTCAAGTGTCTGAGTGCTGATTATAACCGAGACAAATAAAATTTATAGCTCAATCAATCAAATATTTATTGAATATCCACTGTGCATCCAGCACTTTGTGAGCTACTATCAGGAATTCAAAAGAAAAGCCAATCTCTGAAAGACCCTCACAGTGTCATGAGGAAGCAAAAAGGATACCCCAGCAATAGTTGAATCAGAGGACACAGAGAGGGATTGATCTGAGTGGAGGTGCATGCAGAGGAATGAAGACAGGCAGCCAAGGAAGGGAGAGAAATTTGAATTCTGAGCTGACAAAACTTGTCTTCTGTCTCCAAATACCCTGGTGTTTAACTTCAACCATTGCCTCCCTTTCTGTAGACATCTCTAAGGCTATTCCCACCATCCCTCGCAGTAACTGTTAGATGCCCAAGATTCCTAGATGACTCTCCATCATCCCAGTCTATATACTCTTGAATATATTACCCGAACTGGTGTGATTTCCATTTCTAACCTGAGATGCAGTGTTCTCTATATCCATAGAGCAAGCTTATTAAATCTTACACAGAATTACTGACTTTTCTTCTGCTTTATCTACTCATTACGGAGAATAGTATAAAATTTTCCCTAATTATAGTTTATTTGTTAATTTCTTCTTGTAATTCTTTATTTTTTAATTTAATTTATTTATTTGAGAGAGAGCACACAAGCAGGGGGAGGGGCAGAGAGAAAGGGAGAAGCAGGCTCCCCGCTGAGCAGGGAGCCGGATGCAGCACTCCATCCCAGGACCCTGGGATCATGACCTGAGCTGAAGGCAGATGCTTAACAACTGAGGCTCCCAGGAACCCCCATACCAACATCTTTGACCATCAAGTTTGATCAACGTCTCCCCACTTCCTGCATCCCCTAGCCCCTAGTAAGTGCCATTCTCTATTTTTGTAAGTTTGGCTTTTTTAAATTCCATATATAGGTCAAAACATATAGTATTTGTCTTTCTCTGTCTTGACTTATTTCACTTAGTATAATGCCCTCATGGTCTATCCATATTATTACAAATGGCAGGATTTCCTTCTTTTTTATGGTTGAATAATCCTCCATTGTGTGTGGGTGTGTGGGTGTATGTGTGTATACCACACTCTCTTTATTCATTCATTTGTTGATGGACACTAAGGTTGATTCCATTGTGAATAATGCTGCAGTGATCATGGAAGTGCAGATATCTCTTTGAAACAGTGGCTGCATTTCCTATGAATATATGCACAGAGGTGGGATTGCTGGATCATGTGGTATCTTTAGTCTTAATTTTTGAGGAACCTCCATGCCATTTTCCGTAGTTTACAGTCTTAACCAACAATGCACAAGGATTTTCTTTTCTCTATCTCCTCACCAACACTTGTCTCTTGTCTTTTTGATGATGGCCATTCTAACTAGTGTGAGGTAATACCTCAATTGTGTTTTTGGTTTGTATTTCCCTGATGGTTAGTGATGTTGAGCACCTTTTCATGCATCTGTTGTCAATTTGCATGTCTTCTCTGGAAAAATGTCTATTCAAATCTTCTGTACCAGTCAGCCTGTCTGGAGATTCTGGGTGGACCATCTGATGGTGTCCGCTGGCAGGCTTGCCGCTGCAGTCCTATAACAGACTAGTCTGGTTCCTGGGTCAGCAGATGGGCAAACTTGGTGCTTGGGTACGTAAGGATCAGCATAGAGCCTGGGTCCACTGGGACCACACAGGTGCCAAGGACCACTGGGATGTGCCCAGCATCTGAGTCCATAAGAGCCAGTCCAATGTTGTGACTGGTTGGGAGCCTCGTTTTGCAGGAGACAGCCTAGAGACTTGGACTGCGGAGGCCCACTTGGTGCTAAAGTTAGACTGGAGCTTGGGCTATAGGAGTTGACCTGTAACCTGGGGTTTTGGAGGCTGACCTTAAATTAGGTCTGCAGGGGCTGATCTAGCACTGGGGTAGGTCAGGAGCCTGGGTCCTTAAGAGCTAGTCTAGAGCCTAGGTCCATAGGGGCTGGACTGGCACTGAAGTGGGCTAGGGGCCTGGGGCTGCAGGAGTCTGCCTGGTGCTAGAGGGAGTCAAAAGCCCAAGTCCACAATAGTCAGCCTGGTGCTGGGCATGGCCGGGAGCCTGGGTTATGGGGTCCCACCTGGAAGATGAGTTCATGGGGGCTGATTGGGATCCTGGAGTCACAGATACCTTACCCAGGGCCTCTGGAATCAGACAGCACTGGGATATGCCAAAAACATGGGATATGCCAAAGCATTTGTGGGAGCCTGCTGGGAGCCTGGGGCCACAGGAGCTGCCTAATGTCCCAGTAGTTACCTGGGGCCATGGGAGCCTGTCAGTACTGAGGTGGGCCAGAGGCCTGGGCTCATGGGAGCCCTTTGGGAACCTGATGCTACAGAAGCCACCTGCAGGACTTGGCCTAGCGCTGGAATAAGCCAGCCTGTGGTAAAGTTGGGTCCTCACTTTCCTCTCCTCCTCCACAGGGAGAGAGCCTCTCTGCTGCACTACCCAGGCTTGGGGGAGAGGGTAGGAAGATAATATGAATCTGTTTTCTCTATGCTGCTCACTACATCTTTTCTTATTTCTGTGCTTCACTTTGGTGCTGTCATTCCTCACCTGGACTCTAACTCTTATGAAGGTATTTTCATTGCTGCTCAAATTTATGTTTCTGGGAGGGGATGGGTGCTAGAAATTTCCATGTTGCCATTTTGCTGAGGTCACTTCCTGTACCTGCATTTTCATCTCTAGGTATATAATCTTCAACCTAAATAAAAAGCTGAAAGGTTGGAGGGTTTAAGAAGGGACTTCCTTGTATATGACACTATAGAACTTCAAATTTTTTCTTCCTATGAGTGAGTGATGGCAAAGCTTAAAGTGGATGACCAGCCAGATGGAGATACACAGGGGGAGATTTGTGGGAAGGGGTGCGTGGCTTCTCTGTCTTCTCTGCAGGCCACTGTCCCAGCACCTCCACATGTCCCCAGCTTGGAATTTTCTTTTGTTTTCTTTATGAATTGTGTCACTTATTCTGAAACTTCCCTCTCTATCTCTAAGGATAAAGACCTTTAAAAACAAGGCTATTCGATCTGGTATTGACATTGCTATGCCATCTTTATTTTTGTTAATATTTTCTGGCCTATACCTTTTATACCTTTATTTTTAAACTTTCCGCATTCTTATATTTAGGAGGGCCTATGCCAGATAAATAAAGGTACAGACTGCCTGCCTTCTTTCTTGTTTCCCTTCCTTCCTCCCTTCCTGCCTTCTTTTCACTATATTGAAATGGGACTTTACACCATTTATATTTCTTTAAATTACTGATACATATGCATTTTGTGTTTCGCATTTACCTTGCCTCTTCTATGATTGTTTTTCTTCTCCTGCTTTCTTTGAATCTTTGCCTTTTTAATTTGAAATATTATCTACACTTTTTGGATTCTATTTCTATTTTACTAGTAGTTATTTCTAAATTATTAATACTCTGTCCTAAAAAATCCTAAAATACATCAACATTTTTATTCTTCTTCTGACCAACATAAGAACATCCATATTCTTTAACATTGCAAGTCTCAACTTACTGTTATATTTCCTAGTATTTTAGATTCACTATTTGTACCTTCCAGATTAGACATTATTTTTGTTGTTTATAGAGCCAATGTCAGTTTAGATGTGCCTGCATTTCTTTATTTCTTTTCTCATCATGGATTTCTGCATCTCAGACTTCTTTCTGGAGTCATTTCCTTTTTCCTGAAATATATTCTTTAAATTTTCCTTTATATGATAGTCACTTATGTGTAAACTCTTCCAGTTTTCAATTTTCTGAAAATTTCTATTTTAGCTTTATTCTGAAAAATGATCTATTGGGTATATAGGTTTCCATGTTGACAGTTGTTTTTGGCTCAGCTTTTAAAAATGCTATCTTAGGGGCACCTGGGTGGTTCAGTTGGTTAAGCGTCTGCCTTTGGCTCAGGTCCTGGGATTAAGCCCCACATCCCACATCCCACATCGGGCCCCTGCTCAGCAAGGAGTCTGCTTCTCCCTTTGTGCTCTCTCACTCAAACAAATAAATAAAATCTTTAAAAAAATAAAAAATAAAATAAAATAAAAATACTATCTTACTTTCTGGCATGGTCATTAAAGTTGAGAAGTTAACTGTTAACCTAATTGTTATTTCTTTGTGGATAATTTTTTTTCTGTAGCTACTTTTAAGATACTCACTTTGGCTCTCTGATATTTTATACTATGGGTTAAGATGGAGATTACTCTGGATTAGTTGAATATTCCAAGTCAGGAGAGAGAGATAAAAAATATCTACATAAAACCAATTC
This sequence comes from Zalophus californianus, assembly GCF_009762305.2. Classification (NCBI taxonomy): domain Eukaryota; kingdom Metazoa; phylum Chordata; class Mammalia; order Carnivora; family Otariidae; genus Zalophus; species Zalophus californianus. Next base: position 20,835,757 of record NC_045601.1, on the reverse strand, counting down.
TGGAAAAGTCTTAGTCACTAACTCTTAGAATATTGCCCCTCCCCATTTCTCTTAATTGTTAATCCTTTCCATTCTTTCTGGAATTCCATTGAGATACATGTTAGGCTTTCTCATGTATAATAAATGCTACTGTAATGCTTCTCTGTATTCCAAGATTATTCCCTCCCACATTGACTCTGAGCTTGTCCACGTGACTGCCTTTGCCTGTTGAGATATTAGCAAATGTGACACAAGAAGGCTTGATAATGCACTTGGGTATGAGAGCTTGGTCCCTTGGAACACTGCACTACCATGTGAAGAAGGTAATCTAGACTTCTTGGAGATGAAGATTTTTTGAGGAGAAAAGTCCAGCTATCTCAGCTTTCCCCGCTGAGCCTAATCAACACTTGAGATATTCCCAGGTACATGAGTTAGGAGTCCAGGTGGGACTAGCAACAGAACTGCCCAACAACTCAAAGAATGAGAAAAAAACCAGTGTTGTTATAAGCCACTGTTTTCAGATAGTTTGTTATGCAGCAGTAAACAACTGATACATCATTCCATCTTCTACATCTCCTACCTCTCTTTCAGAGTTTCCATCCTCTTGTGTCTGTTTCCTTAGCAGTGATTTTTTCAGCTCTGTTTTCCAATTTACTTATTTTTTTCTGTTGGGTTTAACAAGTTCTTTCACCATCCACAGAGTTTTAAACTTCAACTGTTATATATTTAATTTCTAAATTTCTGTTGGGTGCTTTGTTCAAATCTGTTTGGTTTTTTTGGTTAGCATTGGGTTTCTCATGTATTCAATTCAGCATTTTATTTCTTTATACCTTTTAATACTATTTCTTTAAAGCTAAATCATTAAAGAAAATAAAATATAAATCAGCTTTCATTATCTGAAAGTCTTAGGAGTCCAACTCTGTTCTTGATTTTTCCTCCGCAGCTCAGCGATGGTGGCTTGTTTCCTCTTGTGTTTATAGTCTTCCATTTAGGGTTAGAAATTCTATGCTGTCTGGGTTGAGGGCACACCATTATTGTCCAGAGGAGATTTTCTTAGTCCTGTTTCACCATCCTGGGTTGTTGTGAACTAGGGCCACTTTTATTAATTTCTTGGCTTGGCATTTACTGCCTTGGACAATATTATAAATTCAAAACCCAACCCTCGTGAATAGGACTGTTGTTAAAATTGTCCAGGAGATTTTTTTTAATCCAGATCCTGGCCAAGTTTGACAAATTTTGTTGTCATCGTTCTTTCTGGAAAATAAACATTGTCATAAATCACGTTTCAGGGCAGGTTTAGGTATGTACCAAATACCAGTACCAAAACCTTGTAGCCATTCAAGACCGCATTTCAGATGGACAAATACTTCCAAACCAGCAGAACTTCTGTAATGGCTCACCCTCTGCTTTCAGCTCCCTCTTTGCTTTGGAACTCTGAGGATTTCTAGATTTTTTTTCTTTGTGAGTTCTGCCATATAGTTGAGAGGATGTTTGCTATATTTTATCAAACATTTCAAGTTCTTTTTTTAAACTGTGAGGTTGTCAGATTATTGAGAACACCATACTGCCAGGAATAGAACTCCCATTTCCTCTTCACCAATGTTACTTGGAATTTTATGTTCCTCACTCACTGACTCCTCTTTACCAAAAGCCATGGTTGATTCTCTGTCCCATCTTAACTGACCTCTTCTCTGCATTTGATGCATTGGGTGAGTTACCCCTTAAAATATTTTTCTACTTTAGATTCAGAGGCACCACATCTTCCTGTTTCTCTCCCCATCCCTTTCTTTTTTCAGGAACGGCCTCCTCTTTCAGACTTCCAAGTTCAGGAATCTCCCAAGGGCCCATCCTCAGCTGTCCGCTTCCATCCTAAATGATCACACCTGTCCTGTAGCTTCACAAGCATCTAGGTACTGACAACTCCTCAAGCCATATCTTTAGTTCCTAAAACGTTTTCAGGTTTAGGTGCATGTATTCAGCTCAATATTCCTCTCAGATGTTATAGTAGGCTGAAAAATGTCCCCCACCCCCAAAGATATCCACATTTTAATCCCTGGAACCTATGATTGTGACCTTATTTGGAAAGAAAAAAAAAGTCTTTGCTGATGTCACTAAGCTAAGTATCTTGAGTTGGGGAAATTACCCTGAATTATCTGGGTGGAACTTAAATGCAGTTATCTGCGTCCTTATAAGAAGGAGACAGGAACAAATTACACGTAGGCAGAAGAGAAGACACACAGAAGAAGAGAAGGCAATGTGATCATGGAGCCATGCACGTAATGCCAATAGAAGCTGGAAGTGGCAAAAAATGGATTGGAGCCTCCGAAGCACATGTGGGCCTGCTGACACCTGGAATTCAACCACTGAAATGGATTTTGGATTTTTAGCCTCCAGAACTATGAGAATAAATTTTTTAAGCCACCCTGTTTATGATACTTTGTTAACTGCAGCCACAGGAAACTAATACAGATGTCTAATAAGCAATTAACTTACTGCTCTAGGGGAGGACTCCTGATTTTCTGCCCCAACTCTGTTCTAACTTCTATTCATAATTATCACTTCCATTTTCAAAAAATGGGCTATAAATAATCCTTCATATTCCAATTTTCTCCCTCTACTCATCCAATTCAACAGTATATCTAGTCAGCCATACCTTCAAAATATAATCTAAATGTTTTCTCATCATTTCCACCTCCAATTCCGAGCCATCATTATCTCCTACCTACAGTGTTCTCCTAGAAGATCCCATACTTCCATTGTGCCACCTAACAGTCCGTTCTGCACATAGGTACCAAACTGCTCTCTAAATATGTAAATCACTTCAGTATCTCCCTTACTTACAATATCCCCAGTGACCCCAAACCCTGTATAAGAACTTATAGGACCTGCTCCCTATCTCCGCAACTCTTCCTCTCCCTCACTATGGCTATCCTTCCAGCACACTAAGCCTGGTCCAGTATTGGCCTTCGTACTTGTTTTTCCTTCTCCCTGGAACACTCTGCCTTGAGATCTTCATGTTAGTGTCTTCTCATTATTCAGATCCATTATCACCTCCTCAGAGAGGCAATGTATATCTATCCTTATCTTTGTCTCTATATCACTTCCATGTCTCTATCTGCCCGTTTCCTTCCTTCTTTCCTTCCTTCCTTCCTTCCTTCCTTCCTTCCTGTCTTTTACTTTCTGCCTGTCCTCCCTTCCTTCTTATCTTTCGATCAGCCATATCTCCATCTGAAACTAATAGAACTTCCTGTTACAATGGAAGTGTTCTGTGCTATCCAGTATAATAGCACTAGCTATGTGTGACCACAGCACTTGAAATCTTGAAATATGTGGGACAACTGAAGAATTGATCTTTTTCACATTTAATTTTAATCACTTTATATTCTAATAGCTAGCATACAGCCAGTGGCTACCTTATTGGTCAGCACAGATCTAGAGTAAGCCCCACTCTATCTGTACCTTACCCGGTAACTGTATATTTCATTGCATTATTTCATTTTATTCTGAGCACTTTTTCCTATCTGAAATTATTTATTCATTGATTTATATGGTTATATTCTATCACCCTCCTACTTGGTATGAAGTCAGAGCAGTGAGAGCAGGGACTTCTTCTGTCTTATTCACAACTTTTCCCAGGGCTGAAATTAGTAGTTACAGTTAAAGCGCCGTCTGGAGGCTCCAGCAACACTGAAGTAGAAGCTTGACTTGGCCACCATCAACATGTGACCACAGATATGAATACTAGCTAACAATTAAGGAGTACTTTCTATATGCCAGATTTTGAACTAAGCTATTAACTTAAATTTTTACCTAATATATAATAACTCTATGAAGAGTTATTAATATCTCCACTTTACCAATGAGGAAATTAAAGCTTAGAGAGGTTCAGTAATTTGGAACTCAAACCATGGTCTCCTTGAAACTTAGGTTCTTATTTATTACCACTCTCCAATATTGCTTCTGTCTCTTCAGGAAACATCTATAAATTGAGGGAGTTTGTCTTAGATAATCTTTTACTTTCTTTTACCTTTAATATTCCTTAACTCTATAACTTGGAACATAATATTTTATACAGGCCACCAACAAACTAAAATCTGCAGGCCAAATCTAGCCTACTAACTGTTTTGTAAATAAAGCTTTATGGGAACACAGCCATGTTCATTGGCTTCCATATAGACAATGGCTACTTTCATGCTATAATGTCTGAGTTGAGTAATTGTGATGGAGATCTTTTGGTTTGCAACACCAAACATATTTATTATCTGGCCCTTTGCAGAAAACATTTGCTGATCCCTGTTATAGAAGTTTATAATAGTCAATTTTTTGTGTATAAGTCACTGATTAGTAATCAAACTCAAATCATAATATTGTAATTTAAGGTAAACCTGTTTTAAGACTATTCACTTTGTGACAAGCAAAATGATTAATTTTTATTTGTTTACTTTTTTCCAGCATCATGGAGATATAACTGACACACATCATTGTGTAAGTTTAAAGTATACAACATGTTGATTCAATATAATTACATATTGCAAAATGATTACCACCATAGCATTAGCTAATACCAGCATCACATCACATAATTGCCATTTCTTTTTTATAAAAAGAACATTTATGATCTATTTTTTAGCAATTATCTTAATAATTAATTTTCCTATGTAATTCCTATAATTTTAAAGCAATATACATTACTTTCTATATCATTTTTAAAGCAACCTACATTTACTCTAGGAAATTTTTAAGCAACATGAATATTAAAAAATCCATTATCAGTCTATCATGTAGAGGTAACTACTATTTTATATTGGTATATTTCTTTTTAGACCTTTTATTTTTACAATTAAGATCATACTGCTTCTGTGTGTGTTTTCCCAAGGAACAATTCTAAGGGACAGTCTCAAGATGAGAGTGGTGAGTTTCTATGTAAGTAATTTAATTTCTATTTTCAAAGGATTTAGCAAACCATGGCACACTTCACCTGATCCCCAGGTGGTCACTATGTTCTCATCATTGTTTTTCTCCTCCTAAAGATTTCCATTAAAAAATACATGAAAGCACAACAAGCACTAACATCTGCAGTGCCCAGAAGTCCAAGTGAGAATAGATCTTTGGTGTTGCTCTACTTTATTTGATCCTGAAATCACAATGACTACAACTATTACATTTCTTATTGTGGAGTAGGAAGCATGCAGAATAAAATGTTGTATTTTATACTTGGCAGTAATTTTTGTGAGAGAAAGCTCTTCACTAAGAAATGTTATTGCTTATGATGTTCTACCAGAGAAATGCAGGTCTGCTGTTTATTTAAGACACTAGGAACCTGGTGTTAGAAGTAAAAGTTGTGGTACAGATTCAAACTCTATCTCTGCTAGTTATAAGCTGTGTGACCTCAGAAAGTTTATTAACCAATTTATGTCTCAATTTCTTCATCTGTAGGATAGGCATAGTTATTGGAATAAATTCCTGGGGCTACTATGAAGATTCAATGAGTTAAAATATATAACATTACTTAGAAGAGTACCTGACATGTAGTAAATAGACTTAGCTTAGCCATTTGTTACTTAAAATGAGAACATCACATCTTTGAGAAAAGAAAATAATAATTTTACTTAAATTGAAATGGAGTCACTTTTTGAAGATGGAAATACTCATTTAATCTCCTGCAATGCTGGCTCAATATAGTACATGTATTGAATCCATTTTGAAGTAAGTTTTCAAATTCCAACACGATGTGATTGCAGAAAGCCTTGGCTACTATTTATACTAAGGATTTTATTTATTTATTACTATCTATTCCCAAGGACTTTAAATTGGCTTTCCTTTTTTATCCTTTCAGAATCTTCAGAAAAACATCCCCTTTTAGCAAACTAAGCCCCACTCTCTCCTTCCTCCCCATGGCTAATTTTTATTTTAATTGTGTCCTGTAGGACAGAGCCAGAGACACAGCATGGCCCAGAGCCACATTTCTGTCTTAGTGACAGTGTGAGCAATGTCAGCTTGAACCAGCATTTCTGTCTTTCTGAGCATCAGTTTTCTCAATTCTGAAATGAGTATACTAATAATAATTTTCTCTAACTCACAGAGATATTGTGAGGATCAAATGAGATAACGTGAAAGCTATAAATACAGTATTAAACATACATATACAGTATTATACTATACATCATACATACATATATACATATATAGCTATAAGTACGGTATTAAGCATACATATACAGTATTATACTATACATATATACTATACATATACATATATACTATACATTATACTATACATATATACATATATACTATACATATATACATATATAGCTATAAATACGGTATTAAACACACACCTACAGTATTACACTATACATATATATACTATACATATACATATATACTATACATATATACATATATACTATACATATATACATATATAGCTATAAATACGGTATTAAACACACACCTACAGTATTACACTATACATATATATACTATACATATACATATATACTATACATATATACATATATACTATACATATATACATATATAGCTATAAATGTGGCATTAAACATACATATACAATATTAAACATATACATCATACATACATATAGACATATATAGCTTTAAATACAGCATTGTGTGTGTACACTATATGTGTGTTGCTACAATTGCTTCTTCTGGACACATACATTCATAATTCTGGAAGGACCACTGGTATATTATCATAGCCTCATGGTACTACAATAACTAGCGGACAACACGTTGGTTTATTGCCCTTGTCGATCATGGTACAATTGCCCACGATCAGCTCTTCCAAGTCTACTGATGCCAAACTCACATTCAGTGAGGCAACATGCAGCTCATCTGTGTGAACAACAGGCAAACATATATGGAGAAAATGGGTGTTTTTTCTAGAAATTCTGGGGAACAACTTCTGGAAAGATGAAGACAAATGTGCTTTTTCCCCACATAGCTTAAATTGTTATTGGGATAAACGAAAACTGAGTTCTCTTAAGTATCTATATGTCTCTTTGGTAAGAGAGAGGGGTATAAAACAAATTATTTTTCAGAAAATTGGCAATCCCCTTGCTTGTACTCAAGCAATAGGCTCTGCCACTCACCGGGTTGATTTGTCAGTAATGCTATTAGATGGCATGAGTTTAGAAGACTAAAATTTGGTGTCTCTTGCCCAAGATAAAATTTCGTCCTGAAAAATTATAGCTTCATGTGAATTTTGAAACCTGTTATTAGAATTTTGGATCTCTGAAATATTCAAAGGTTCTGCCTACTCTCATTCATATATTGTCTACATCTATATTACAAGTATACTGGATGCAGGCATTGAGACAGGTACTGAAAATGTGCAACCCTGATTCCTGTGCGTTTATACTACAGAATGTATAGTATTTATAACTGCTTATTCCCAAAAGGATTTTGAGTGGTATATACAATTGAAACTAAAGTCAAAAACAAAAAAAGAAAGGAGAGAGAATTAAAAATAAAAATGAAAGAGAGCCTCCCGTATAAGAAAAACACATTAGTAGGTTTTACTTGTCTCCTACAATGAGCTAATCACTATTCTTTGGAAGTGGATTTTGGAATGGATTATGTCAGCTACTAAAAACAAAGATTCACTTCATGTTACATAGTCAAATACTCCAATAAACTACTCTCCCTCACCACTGCCATACAAATTTTTCCGGAAAGGCAAAGGTTTATCTGTAATTAAACTTAGAAGAGCCATTGTAATCCTTGTTTTATTAGAGAAACACTGTTCAAAGAGGCAAATATGGTATTGAAGTTTTTAAAAGGTAGAATATATATGAATTGAACTCAGTCTTTTGTTTGTTTTTTGTAGAGGCCTGACATTAATTATAGCTCAGCCACTTCCTGGGATAAACTAAGGATAAACTCAGGCAAACTACATATAGGAATAAACTTGGACAAACTAATGGTTAGATGCTATATCCTTCAGACAGATTCTCTTAAGAAATGAGATCCATTCCCTCAGTCACTTATCAAATATATATAGTATTTCCTCTTGTAACTTAAACCCTTCGCTGGCTCCAGCATGCAGTATGCCTGAGATCCTACATGGGCGTTTTTGAAATCCTAGGCTGGGTATGGACCAAGAATCCTGCGAAAAACATCAAATATGAAAATTTTGAACAGGCAGATTACTATTTGAGGGCAACAAAATTCTCCCACTTAAAAGATAGTTTGAAATAAAATTTATATCTACTCCGAGGATGTCATAGCTGTAGAGTTAATCAAGTAAATAGTTTGACTAGTGTTGGAACCTACCAATTAGGGTAGATGCTAAATTATTCAGGTGGCAAGAAACCATTTCGTAGAAACTTTTATGATGTGAAAAAATTGATCACATATTTTAAAGCACCTACACAAACTACACTTACTGAGTCTCAACTGATGAAATCTCTGGAATTCATGATTTATAGACTGTATAATTACATATACATAATTATATATACAGTAATGGTAGGTAACATTTACTGTGGATCTACTAAGTGACAGAAATATTGCTAAGTGATTTATCACAAGTAATATACTCTCTGTTGTCGTAGAAAATATTGGCTCTTACCTCCTCCCACACTAGGACTGTCTGCTCCAGAGATGTCAATTTTCATGACTCAGCTTACAAGAACAGCTCCAATTTAGTCCTTTGTTCCACAAATATGTATTGATTACTTACTAGACATATCAGGCATTGTGATAGGTGCTAAGGATGAAAGAGTCTATGATCTTAGGAAACATAAGCTTAAATAGTTTTATCTAGAATATTTGGTATACCCAACATCCACAGGGCCCGGACAGCAGCAGGGCCTGCCTGGACCAGGAGTACAAATGGAAACCCACCTGCTGTTGTCTGAATGTTTAAATATTATAAGTCAAGCTCACAATCTGTTAAATAAAATATGTTCTATTCTCCTACTTTGACAAATATACTTTCATAATGCTCTGGAAAGACAGGATCTTAATTAGAATTCTTGGGCTCCTTGGAATTCTGTGCTGGAACAAAGGGTGAGGAGAAAGCATGCCCCAGCACTTAATCCCTAGCTGAGTCACCTCTTTTGCCATCTTTGGCTTTGTCCTATATCAGGAGGTGCCCCACATTCATGCATGGCCAGACTCTGTCTACATGCCTGCCCACAGCTTCCCTTTGATTATCTCTTAAATATAAAAGTGATCACATGTGTGATGTGGCCTATCCTCAGGGGAATCAGACCCTGAAAGAGTCTCATAGAGCCCCGGAAGCAGGCTCAGGGCCATTGGGCAGGGAATTCTGAGACCCCAGGTACCAGCACATGATTAGGAGAGGTTACGCTCCAAGTGGCCATGTTGCCTTAGTCCCAGGAACTCCAACTCCAGGTGGTGAGGCACAGCCAGAAGAGGTTCAAGAGGGGCCCTCTATAATGTGGGGGTGAGGTGGAGGTGAGGGTGGGGGTCCCCGTTACCTAGGTCTAAGGGTAAGAACTGCTGCCTGTAAATAGAGGCTATCTACCCCAATAATCCCCCTCACATACTATGTAGACCACCTACCTATAGCTCACTCCCTGGCTCCACTCATAATGACCTCTGGCAAGAATACAGAAGAATAACTGGAACTTTCCTGAGATGCCAAAGGACCCCGCCCAAATCCCACCCTTCAGTTAAAACCCTCCCTTACCCACTGTGCCTGTGCTAGGCTTCCACTCTACAAAGCCCCGCCCTAAGCCCCTAACAAGGAAAGGACTAACATTCAGAGTGGTATCTTTGTTCCCTTCTAGCTAACTGGTCTGGTATCATTCAGTCTCCTCCCTTTATTTATAAATGCTCCCCACCATTAAAGGATACGTGTTCTTATATTTTCCAAGATAGCTTCCTGATCTTCTAGAAGAGAATATCTTATATATTGCTCAGGAAACAATATGTTTCTTTTGATTGATTCTTAATACTTAAAAATTTTTGAGGAATAGAGTCTTCCGAATTCAAATGTGGCGATTTTCCCATTTTTCATACACTCTAATTTTTCTTTTGACATCACAATAAGTTTTGTGAGCTAAGTTGGAATAATAGCACTCCCCAAGCTTGGTCTGATAATCATCAAGAATAATTTTTACCTAGCAAGTTTTTCTGTGAATAGAAATGGTATATATCAATAGAAACTAGCATGATATGTTTAATAACCAGCACTATTAAAAGTCACTATTACTATCCTTCAATATTCTTTTTAAATCCTCAGTAAGAAATAATAGGAAACTCTAGTCACATAAAAAAAATCAGGTCAATAAAGTGCAGACTTTCCAGCTTAAGCAGTAAATAATCTTTTGAACTCATTTTATAATTGATGTTAATTCAAAAATAATTCTATTCTTACATTATACTTATGCTTCTTAATTCTGTTCAGCATCTAGCTTTTGTCCTCATAATGTTCCATTAATCAGTCCTTTTGGATCATGAATTAGCAAGTCTCCAAAATAAAGTGACAGGTTAATTAAATTATGCAAGGAAAATGGTTTTCAGTTCTATATCCCAACAGAGAGGAGAGGGACATGGAAAATTTATGATTACATCAAGTCTTCTCTGCATTTTCTATCATTGTCTAATAATAACTTAAGACCCAATGACAGAGCAATCATTCTAAACCGTTAAGGATGTGAATATCATCAAATTTGACCTGGTTAAGTCATATAAGCACATCAATGAAAATGTTACTAGCAAAAACTTAGCAATGAAAACTCTAAGGTCAGGGAATATTTTCACAAGGGCTTATCTAATTAAAGATGTCATTTTCTTAATTTACCCTACACAACACATCTTATGGAGCAAGTCTGGCATGTGAGTAGCTATATATTCACACCCACTTGAAACACATTCTTTGGGAACAGCGTATATTTGTAAATAGTGATTTTTTTCTTACTTTCCTTTTCTGTTATTTTGATTGTTAATACTGTGCTCTCTGTGAGAATAATTAGGGTAATCAAATTATAACAACAGATGTAATAAGCATATTATCCCAGTATATTTCAGTATCCTTTTCAGATTCCTGAGAATATTGTCTGAAAACCAAAGCAAAATCCAGGGAGGAGGAAGGGAATTATTGACATATAGCAGTCATGAAAATAACCACTAGCCCATGAGCCCCAGGTACTAAAGAAACTATTTAAAGCCTAATGAGAATCCATGTGCCTGGGGTAGATTTAATCCACTTTGTCCTTTTCTACTCTTTTTTTTTTTTCACTTTTCATCAGCAAGGGATCTACACTCATGAGATAATTATGCGATGTCAATCACAGGCAACATCATCAAGGAGATCAACCTTTTCTTTAGACATCTCCGAAATATTTCCTTTCCATGATATTTTCTCCACCCTTAAGAATGTATTTCTCAGGACACCTGGGTGGCTCAGTTGGTTAAGCCTCTGACTCTTGGTTTCAGCTCAGGTCATGATCTCAGGGTCATGATCTCAGGGTCATGAGATCAAGCCCCAGGTTTGGGCTCCAGCTCAGCCGGGAGTCTGCTTTAGATTCTCCCTCTCCCTCTGCCCCTCCCCAAGCCCCACCCCCCCAATAAATAAATAAATCTTAAAAAAAAAAAAAGAATGTATTTCTCTTATTCCTCCTTCCCTTAAGCACACACACAGTTCCAATCTCTTTTGTTATAAGACAAAACAGGTACTCTTCCAGGCTTATTTTGAGACTCTGAAAGTACCATGGACAGAAAATGTTTTCCATAAAGGAGAGCATTAATATGTGTAGAATTTCCAACCTTATGGATAACCAGTTAGGACAGCATTTCTGGGGAAATAGTGGCTTTCCTGGAGTTGACTGGGCAAGTTGGGAGGGAGACAGTGGCCAGGGCTCACTAATGACATATTAGGCACCCAGCTTGTGTCAGTCTTTTCTCCGTGATGTAGTCATCAACTTGCACAGCATGTGCACCCTCAATCAAAGCTTGCTATATGAATGAACATAATGCACACATTCAGCAATATGGGAAGTCTACTTCTGAAGGATTCCACTTCTGGCTATGCTCTCCTCAATCATAGATACAAAAGTGCCCCTTACTAGGTATTCTGGAATTTCACCAAGGAGAAGCAGCATATGACCCGGGACACAGAAAAGATTGCTGTCCCATCCACTGACTTCTGAGCTGGTACCCTATGGGCCAGTGGGGTAGGCTGGAGGCATTCCAATGACTCTTTGGCTACCTAGAAATTTGCTTGCTTTCTTCTCATCTTTCTTTGTCTTTGCCCCCAGAAGGTGGTTCTTTGGTGTTTCTGATGTTATATTTACTAAGTCCTGAGAATGAAAAATACCTCACTCCCAAAGTTGGGTATAAAAGGTCTACCTTATAAAATATTGCTCACTTTTTCCCTTTCTTATTTAGTATGTTATTCATTTTGACAAACGGCTTGAAATGTCTTTACTTAGAACTCTGTTTTATCTCCTAGAAGATATCCCATTATAATTACTTTATAATTGCACTCCAATATAACTTTCAATAAGCATCCAACCTGAAATGCTTACTCAAGCAATAATCTTATTTTTAAAAATTTTATTTATGGTGAAATTCCTTACTAATTGCTCTAGGTGAAAAGTTTAATGTCTTATTATGGTTACAGAAGTTTATAAGCATATTGCTAATGAGAGTCTTGTTAATATGTGAACTGCCTCTAGGCTTTTTCTCAGGGTAATTAAGTTAATTACACCAAAATTTTGGAATAAATTTCTCAACTGTTTATGGATCTAGTATTCCGAAGTAACTTCCTGGGATTTTAAAGAGCCCCGGAATTGTCTTTCTCAGATAATTTTTTGTATAGCATTGTTGACTTTGAGGAAAAGGAATAATTAAGTTATGGAATTATTTCAAATGAAAGGCAAGAAGGTCTTGGAGTATGGTGAATCTAATTCATGTTTGCATATTAGGAGAGACTGGCCAAATTCCAGCACAAAGTAGAAGCTTACTGTGGGATTGAACAGAACATTTGGTGAAATGGTTAAAATTTCAAAAATCTAATAGTATCAAGTGTTGGCAAGGATGTAGGGCAACTAGAATGGATATACACTGTTGTAGAATTGTAAGCGGATATAAATCACTTTGGAAAACTGGCTGAATTTTACTAAAGATAAGCATACTTACACAATGAACTAGCAGTTTGACTCAGGTGTATATAAAAAGACATATGTACCAATATGCAACAAAAGTGTGCAAAAATGTTAATAACAACACTTGTCATTGTCACTGTAAAAGGAGAGCAACTTAGATGTGTTTATCCAGAGTAGAATGAATAAATAAATTATTGTGTGAATTCACAAAATTGATACTGTTCAGCAGTGAAAATGGACAAAATACTTCCATACACAACAGTATTAATGAATCTCTCTCTCCCTCTTCCCCGCCCCCACACTACTGAGCAAAAGAAATCAGACAGAAAAGAATACACATTGTATGACTCCATTTATATAAAGTTTAAAACATGCAAAATAAGCCTATGCTGTTAGAAATTGATTGGGTGGATGGTTACCTTTAGGGAGGCATAAGGAAGACTCCTGAGATGTTTTAAAGTTCTATTGTTCTATTTCTTGATCTGAGTAATGGTTACATGGTATGTTCTGTTTGTGATAATTCATCAAACTGTCTATAGGGAAAAAAATGCACCGTGTTCTTCTTCACTCTTACACTACTACCCTATTCACAACATCTCTGACCCACATGTTAGGTTTTCCACACCAAGCAATTCTAATGCTAACTAGCTGGTGTTAGCAGCAGACCCCACAGGTTAAAGGCTCAGTGCCACAAGACTGTCCCCCACTTTGGACACCACCCACAAGTGGTGGGCCCCCAAGTTACCTATAACTTGGTATATTTGTTTGACTTATATATGTTTGACTTGACTACAAATCAGAGATTCACATGACCTTCTCTTTAATTCAGCCATTTAATCCAATCATCAAGAGCTCACAGTATTAAGGTAATAAGTTTACCGTCTATTACATAATAAAGAATATGATAAAGCATACAAATCGACAACCAGATGAAAAGATACATAGAGTGAAGTCTGGAAGTGTCCTGAATACAGGGACATCTATCCCTGTGGACTTGGAGTGCACTGCCCTCCCAGCATGGACATGTGTTCACCAACCAGGAAGCTCTCTAAGTCTCATATTCTGGGGATTCTTATGGAAGCTTCAACACATAGGCGTGTTGGATTATGAACTTAATCTCCAACCCCTCTTCCCTTCCTGGAGGATGGGGGTAAGGCCGAAAGTTCCAAGTTTCTAATTGTGGCTTGGTCTCTCAATAGCCCACCAGAAGTTGCCTCATTAGAACAAAGTCACTCCTATCACTCAGGAAATTCCAAGGGATTCAGGAGTTCTCGTGTCTGGAACCAGAATCAAAGACCAAGTATTAAAACACAAGATGTTCCTATTGCTTTCCTAGTGCTCTTATCACTTAGACAATTACATTGTTTTTAAGAGCTCTGTGCCAGGGACCAGGGGCAGAGAACAATACATATATTTTCTATCATTTCACAACCTGCAATGTGTATTTTATGAATTGCATACTTTAGTGTGTGAATGTTATAATTCAGTACAAAATTAATTTTTTAAACTTTCTTATTACTTACACCCTTTGAAATATTTAGTTATTTTAGCTAAATATAGGTATTAAAAGTGTCCCCAGAAGCAGTTGGCCCTAGAAGAATGAGAGGAATAATGACTGAAGATGTAGTTTTGTTTTTTGTTTTTTGGTTTTTGTTTTTGTTTTTAAAGATTTTATTTATTTGACAGAGAGAGAGATAGCAAGAGCAGGAACACAAACAGGGGGAGTAGGAGAGGGAGAAGCAGGTTCCCTGCTGAGCAGGGAGCCCGATGCAGGGCTCGATCCCAGGACCCGGGGATCATGACCTGAGCCGAAGGCAGACACTTAATGACTGAGCCACCCAGGCATCCCGAAGATGTAGTTTTGGAGGCAGCTTGGAGATAAGGTCTGAGGTTGTGGTGCTGAAGTGTAGAATACTAGTCAAACATGTTGGCACGACATACAATGCCTCTTGTGACCTGAACCCCATTCATTTTTAACCCTATTTCTTGCCATTTTAATATATATGCCATTATCCAGCCACACTAAATCTCACAGTTTTATAATACATGATGCTCTCTCTTACCTCCATACACTGGTATTTAATATAGTGTTCTCCAGGTGAAGAAATCTTACTTCGTAATAAAGACTTCCCTGATCCTACTTTTATGAATGTATGTGTGTATACATATGAGGATATGAAATTCACATGTAAAAAAAAATTAAGGATATTTTTGGTCTATAAAAAGTCAACAAGCATGACAGATTAAATTCTGTCTGTATGGGAGATTGGTTTACCCAACTACTGCTAATTTTCAAAGTTTTCAGAATGAAGTTTCACAGCTATTCAAATAGTTCAAATTATTCTAATAAGCTGCCAGACATAAGTTGACATTTGCATTCTAATGCACATTTTAAAAATTCAGTTGGAGTAATTTTGAATGACCCTGATCATCCTACATTGGACAAGGTCCAGATGGTCACTTATATCTCATGGAACGTAACATGTACAGAACATTCACTTGTCAGACTAAATGGCAAAAAGATTCATCTCAATTATAAGTCAGACTTATCTAATATTTCAAATTAAATTATTTTTTTACCTTAGGGCCTGTAAATTAATTAAAATTATGCTCACTAGAGATTTAATGTCCAAGACCCCATTTGAAAACATGTGAGAATAATTAACTGAGGTATCAAATATTTATTTGTATTTAAATGGATGTGTTTAATTATTGAGAGTATTTATATTTATTTTTAAAGATGAATATTTTCCTTCAATTTTGTGATAAATCAGACTACTTTATATTTCATGAAACTGGTATTTACTAAACTACATGCATGTCCATCTTGTTTTTCTCATTTAGAGTGTATTTACCCCATCCTACATAATTTCTTGCCCTCCAGTTTAAAGTCTCCATTGCAATATGTCAACATTTCAGATGTGTCTATTCAAACCTTCCTATTTGAAGGGAATTTCTCTTAATATGCATTTGGTGGAGAGAAATGCCCTGCTTCTATCATGATCCCAAAGGGAGTCAATGGTTTTATCTTGTACCCAGAAGCAGCTGGCCTTAGAAAAATAAAAGAAAGGATGATTGACAGGTTAGTTATGGTTCCAGCTAGCTTAGAGACAATGCCATGAGAGATTTTTATGCAAAGCCGTTGGATGTAATAGATTCTCTGAGCCAGCAAACAATATACAGGGTAGTTACTTTCATGTCAGAATACATGCATTCAGAAAAAAATGATCCACTCATAAAATGTCTGCTTTCCATTCCTGCAACTCTGGATTTCTGGGCTGTTGGGTTTAATGCCCAGAAAAGAATTTGCTTCTCATATTGGGACAGTTATTCCTCAGAATTTAAATAAAATAATTTTGCAGGTGAATTTCCTCAGGAAGTAGATTCTGAGATGGAGATTAGCATACAGATTTTTCAAGGATGCTCTAGAGTTCTACACCTGTGAAAGGGAAGAGCTGCCGAAGCAGACTTGGTGAAAGGCGAACTCAAATTGTGCTGTGATCTCAAGAAAATTCAGTGTACCCTGTGGGTAGCTAAGATGGATGGTCCTTTAGAATTATCCTAAATTGAGAAAGAAAACGAGGTCTTTATACCCCTGAGTCTATCAGTCAATGGATGCATGTCACCCCAAAGGAGAGTGTGGACTTCAGGGAGATGGCTCTATCCAACTGAGGCAATACCCAAAAGGGGATGAGAGCTGAAGCTGTCTGCCAGCAGCCCTTTTATCAGTTGGAGTATTAGGTCCTACATAACAGAAGGGGGATCAGGGGATGGGGCTGTGCATCAGAGTCCACCACAGACAGTCTGCTTCCCAGTAGCTCATGCTATTGGTAAAACAATGAAAGATAAAGTTATGGTGTCGGATAGGATATGAATTAACATTATTAATATGGCCAAGTACTGTTATTTCACCAAGAGGGAAGAAGGATGCATTGATGGGACTGAGGAAGCTCCTGAGGTACTTCCTTCTACTACCCTATCCAGGGGGAAATATTAATGGAAGATAACCAGTTACACAAAACTGGTAGGTCTAACAAGGATCAAGATCCCTCCAGAATAAACTTCAGGTCATCAAACCACCTAAAGGACTCTGGGCAATAGAGGTGCTGGCTGAAAACAAAAGCAATATAAATCATGTGGGAGTTATAAACACAAAGTTACACTCATAACCCCTTCTTGTAAGCAGACTACACAGGTTAGTTACAGGGCTAAAGCCCCTCTTAAACAAAACTAAAGCTCCTCTCACTATTTTCTTCCTTGTCCTGTCATGTATAATTTATATATTTTAACAACTTTTATTTTTCTCTCCTTTTTTCCTACTATTGTGTGTCAGCAATATAGCCCTATACTGCCTAATATGATAATCACTAGCTACATGTGGCCGTTAAAATTAAAATTAAATTAAATTAAAATTGAACTTCTACACCATACTAGCATTTGCTCAATAGCCACACATAGTTGGTGACTACCATACTGCATGGTACAGATATAGAATAGTTCCATCATCACAGAAAGTTCTAGAAACCAATGGCTCTTAGCATCAACTGGAGGGTTTGTTAAAATTCAGATCGCTAATCACTGTGGCCAAAGGTGCTAATTCAATAGATGTGGGTTATGACTCAAGAATTTGCATTTCTAACAAGTTCCCAGGTGATGATAATACTGTTGGTCCATGGTAAATAGTGGTATAGGCTCTTCATTGGACACTGCTGAAGTGGGATTGTGACAAATCTGGAGATAGGAGAATTTAATTTATATGGAGGGGATAGGAGAGATTCTGGTCTTGGGGCAAGGTAAGTACAATTTTAGGTAATACAAATATTAGTTATCTTAGGCAAGAGCTTTTTATTTTGGAATAGTAGCATAAGGATAAAGGTGTACATGGATGTTGGGCAAGCAGCCAAAAATGGTGAAGTAAATTGCATATTTATTATTTTTCCTGCTCAGAACCCAACCGTCTTTCCTATTTCCGGGGAATCCCTATTGTGTGAGTCTTATTAAAATGCAGAGCCTTATCTCTCATTATGGAAGCCAAACCAAACTCTGCCCCCTGAACCTGGAAAGGGAATGACTTGTTGTTTCAGCAGATTAAATGCACTTGCCTGGGACTTTAAACCTCGTAGAAGTGATTCAAGAGCATAGGACAGTCACAATTTGTTTGATGTGGTGCAGTCTACGAATGGCTGTGCCAGGACTGGGTTCCATCATGGAGACAATGCCCACAGCAGCAGTTGTGGCAAAAAGAAATGGTGACATGCTAGCTAGCAAGTTAGCCAGATTTCTGCGGCTGCATAATTTTAGGCAGCATCTTGTTTCCTGCCTGTTTGCCAAGACTGTTCTTCCATTTTTCCACCACTCTTGAGATCCCTTCTACACATACTCAATAATTCCCCATTTTTATTAAGTTAGCCTGAGTTAGATTCTGAAGTTTGCAACCAAAAGACTTGACTGGTTTGCTCTTCCTTGTCTAGGAAGACTTCTTCAACATGGAGCTAGCCAGTCATTCTCTTGGTTCTCACAGAGATTAATTGCAGCAGGATATATGTTAAAGAGCTATTTCCAAAACAGTGTATAGAACTTTATTAAATGCCGTATACTTTTGTTGTATCCTGTTCTTCCTCTTAGACCTTAAGTTTCTTGCAGATCAGAACTATCATTTTCATCTTTGTATTCCCTACAATCAACTAGTGAAACATTTGAACATGAATTATTTCCAAAGAAAGAGGGGCATCATGCCTTTGCAGTCAGCTTAAATGTCATCCCATTTATGAGCCCTTTCCTCATCATCTGCAGCCAGCCAGCCCCAGTCAACTGGTTTTCAATACCTGGTTTATTTTCCTTATTACCCTTATTTTATTAAATTATTTTGTTTATATATTTGTTAATTTATTTGCCTCTATCCCCCCGTGATTATAAGCTCAATGAGAGCAGCAACCTTTACTATAGATCAGCCTGGACAAACACACATTAAACACCTCACTTTTAACAAAATTCTATCCACATAAATTTGAGTTTGACTAAAATTACCAAACAGTGAGGGTCATAGGAAAGTTCTCTTCCTTCAAACCACAGCCATCTATAATGTCACTGGCAAACATCTCCCTCTCCCCCCCCCTTCTTCCTCTCTCTCCTTTCTAAGAAGCATGACAAAATTCCCTTTTTGTTTAATGCAGAACACTTAGAAATCATCATTTTAAGGTTGAGCAGACTTTAGAATCCAATTCTTTACCTTTAGCCATCAAAGTGTTTCCTCCCAAAATAGCTCTTTCTAGAAGGAATCGAACATAGTTTTCCCTAGCTTGTTGCGCTAATGTCTACAATCTTCATCTAGATCGCTTCTGTTACAAATTCAAGATTAGTGGAGTCAGAATGAGCATGTGTAGACATGTGCCTGTGGGTGAACTTTGAGGCAAAGACATTTCCAACTGCTTATCTTTCCCTGTAGACACTGCACTGAGTACATGACTCCAATCCTGGATGCAGCACCAACCAATAAACAAATCACCAGGACTCCTGGATTTGCATTCTCTTGCTTATGAAACTAATGAGGTCTATCAATCGTTCGTGCATATAAATCGGCAAATACAGAGATGGAAGGTGACAGACGGCTTTTGTTTTTATTTAATAAAAGGTGATTCACAGTTTAAAACTTTATTAGGTTTAGCCTTTGCAGACATAAACCCTGAGATGTAGGCTGAGTGAATTGTCTTCAGATATGCCTACCTTGAGTGTCAAACTGTAGTCAACAAATCTGACAGAGATGATAACAGGAGGATTAGTACGGAGTTTGAGAGAAACAGCACAAATCCTAAAAGACTGCGTTTCAATTGGGCTGATAAACTGTCATCTTACAGAGCACGAGCACTGCCTTCCTTTAGGCAAAAAGAATTTGAGCCTGTGAGCTTGGTGTTAATGCAGCAACCAGGGAAAGGGGGAAAAATGGCAAAGGATCTGTAGTCGAGTGGAGTTTCAAAGCCCTGCCAGAGTAGAACAAAACCCAGTCTTGCAGAAATAGAGAGAAAAAAGAGATTTAAAAGGGTGTCTCTCACAGGACTGACAGCTGACATCACCCTGCAGGGCTTGGGCTTCCAAGCTCGGCATGGCATCTCGGGCAGAGACCACCATTCTCTGTCACTGTTTGTGCCAGTTACACACAAAGTCTTCATTTTGGAATTTGTTTGCTTTTGCCATTTTCGGTATGCTCCACCCTCGTACCCGTCCAGTCTCTTGTCCTTAACAAACACAGTCCCTCACCTCTACCACCACACCCACAGACTCGCCCCAAAAAAGCACAAATGACCAAAAGAAACCTTTTTATGGACTGTTGACTGAACAAGGCATACATGAGCAGCGACAGGAAGGTTGAGAAAAATACACCCAGGTTTCACAGCCATCATCTGCTGCTGGTGCTTGTCCATGCCAAGCCCTAGGATGAGAGTCTTACCTTTTCCCTTGTTTTGCAGAAAGTGAGCTTTTCCTCCTTAACTTTATCACCACCTTCTCCTGCTTTATCTTAATTTGTTTATTTTAAACCATTTTTGTAAAGTGTATGACTGCCCTAACTATGCTAATATTCTAGTGACTGGTGACTTGCTTGCACAGATGAAATGCCAGGAACAGGAAGAAGCCCGTATGCATCTGACTGCGAATCCAGCATCACACCTCAGGGATGTTGATGGGCTTCTGTGTGACAGAAAGAACAAATGCAAATCCAATCAAAATAACTACATTTTTATGAACAGAAAAAGTTTGAGACAGAAATAGACACATTTGAGGGCTTAGGGCTTTAAGGAGGGGAGAGCAGAGTTACAGAAGTTACAGAAAGCCTAAACCAGCTTCAGAATATAACTTATTTGGGGTTCTTTAACCTTTTTCAGGATGCTAACACATCTTGCCATAAAGAGGCTAACAGACTCAGAAGCCCTGGACATGACCACATAACGTAGGAAAAGAGCTCACCCAAGCCCAGAGGTAAGCACGGTTGATAGGTGACCTTGTACAGGACCATTTAGAGGGTACAACAGATAAGATGCTGGGGTTCAGTCTGGCTGGAAGACAGATGCAGATGTGAGGGGATAAGAAAATACTGTGGGAACGAGACAGCTAATGTACCCCCACTAACTATCTATACTAGATAGAGATGATGATCGATGATAGACAAATATACAGTCAGAGGTTTGACGTTTATATTTTACTTGATGGACCTAGATGGTGAGAAGCAATAATAATGTCTCCAACACTCCACAGCTATCTTCGGCCACATGTTGCTGTTTTATGAAACCCCCTCCCCTGACTTCTATTTCATTCAGGATTGTCCTTAATGTCTATCTTTTCTGCATTTCACTTGCACAGAAATGTGAGCTGTGATGAGGAGAATCTCTATTTTCTCAGGGCACTTCTCCCATTCTATTTTTTTTTTATCTCTAATTAACAAACACATCCCCCTTCCAACCGAGATGCCACCAAAACAAGCTTTTGGATGAACAAGGTAGAGGACAAAATTCTGCCAGCAAGCTCTACAAGAACTGTGAAGAGTCTGAGACTTTATCCTACTTACAAGTTTAACAAGTTGGTCTGCTAGTTTCACGGATGCTGGCAGAAGCGCAAGGTTCCCGGGTCAGAGACTGGAGATGTTATTGCTCACGGCACCGCAGGCAGCGGGAGAATTGTCATATTTGCATCAGTCCTCTTTGCCCTCAGGTGCCACGGGGGCAAAGTGTGTAGGCTCAGATGGCACCTGCCTACTCAGTGGGTTGCCCTCGGTGTAAAGGACAATGCCCTTCGCCTCTGGAGGAAGTTATCCCTGTCTTCGAAGGCTACTTGCTATACAGACATCCTTGAAAAGATAGAGTAAAAGATACTCTGTGTCTCTACATGCAAGAAACACCTGAGACTCCATGGGTAATCAATCACCTTCTAACAGATTCCCTGTTTCTGTTTCTCACTACCTTCATTATGCCCCCATGCCCCGTCCTTACTGTCTGATATATTAGGCTCTCCCTGTGCCCACCTCCTCCCCACCACTGACCACTCTGCACTGTACCTGCTTGCTTGGGTATGTGCTTCTCCAACTTGACTATAACTTCTCATGAGATGAGACTATTATTCATCTTGATATCACCAGTCCAGCACAGTGTTTGACCTTCAAGGGAACTCAATAAATGTTAAAATTATGAGGGACAACCATTAGATAGTTCCTTAAGGGCGGGGGCTGCCTCCTATACAATTCTGTATCACAAACTATATAGCTCCTAGCAGAGTTTCTTTTGTACAGCAGGCATTGTTATTGCAATAAAATTAAATAATTAGTGCTTAATTTCCCAAGCAGCCTAAGTCCAACATTCTAGACCAGGAGTCTCAAGCTGAATAGCAAACTAGGCTTCTTAAAGCATTGTTGCATATTGCAGCAACATCACTTTGAAAAGCAAAGTATTTTAGATATTGTTGTTTTTCTCATTTTTAAATCAAGCATACTGGGGCGCCTGGGTGGCTCAGTTGTTAAACGTCTGCTTTCGGCTCAGGTCATGGTCCCAGGGCCCTGGGATCAAGCCCCATGTCGGGCTCCTTGCTCAGCAGGGAGTCTGCTTCTCCCTCTCCCACTCCCCCTGCTTGTGTTCCCTCTCCCGGTGTGTCTCTCTCTGTCAAATAAATAAATAAAATCTTTAAAAAAATAAAAAATAAATAAATCAAGCATATTTCCCATGCTTTCTACTTTTTACCATAGACTATTTTTCATAGTATTGCAGGGTTTTTTTTTTCTTTTATCACATTCTTTATATAAAACTTATAGGGGTAGTCTTCACTTTAGCAACAAAATATGTTCACACATTTTTTCTTGAAACACATACTTTTATTTTCCTACTTTGGATAGAGAAATGACCGTATGAATTGTTCTCGCTGCCTTTTAACTCCGCTCTAACAAAACCAGCAGTGTGGGACAGTTGCAGGCAATGTGGCCTCAGAGATGTGAACTTCGCAGGGAGGGTTAAGAACACAGAATGCTTATGCTCTCCCTCTGGGATGATTGCTTCTCACCCCAGCCCAGTGCTGTCAGGTCTCCTGACATGGTATGAAGTGTTTGAAATCTGGATGTTTATGTGAAATCTCCTAATTTCATTTGTTGACCATTTATGCAAGGAACACATACATGCAAAGCACAGACTTCTCAGACCATTCCTGTCCCCAAGCCCTCAATTGGCTGCCTCTGAAACTGCCTGGAATGGAGAAGAGAAAGCTACCTGATGGGGGTTAATGGCCAAACTGGGAAGAGTAAAAAGATGGATGGCACGCCTACGTTGTGTGCAAATGGCAGAGGAAAGCATCTCATGGTGCATATGATACCTGGAGAATATTCAACAATTAGGGATTATTCCCTAAAGAAGCTTCCAGTGCATGGGGTAACCTATCATGTGAAAGCTAGGGGGCACTTTTGGTGTTTTATTTACTCAGTACTTTAAGGTCCTAGATAGAGTCTTATAAGCGCCTTTCGTGGACACACCTTTTGTATAAGGCTTTCTAAGTCTTTCAGAGAAAGTTTTATGAAATGGACTTACCCTGTTTCATCCTGTTATGAACAGGCAAAACAGCAGTCAGGCAGGTACATACTTAGCCACACCCCACACACATGTGCATCCACTGGGGTCCCAACAACCCTGAGAAGAGAAAATACAGGCCCTCTGGCAGTTGATGCCCCAGAAGACCTAATAGCTCAAAGGTCAGAAGGAAGCTGGCCCTGCCTCAGGGCAAGTGAAGGTTGGCAGAGAAGCACCACAGGAGGGACATTCGATGCTGCTTCTCAGAGTAGTGCTTCAGCTCCGTGCACCAGTGTCAGGTGAAGGTCTTCCATGTGTATGTGTGTGACTGGTGGTAAAGAAAGGAACCTGAGAACTCAAACCAATCTGGTTCAAATTCTGGTGCTTTGGGCTTCTGTGGCTTCATCTCCCTAAGTTTTAGTTTCCTCTCTATATAGTAGAAATAATAATAACAGCAGGTACTCCATGAAATTTTGGATGCAACATACCACTAAAACTCCTAGAATAGAATCCAAGGCAGAGAAGAAATGGGGAGGCGTGGACAGACGGCAATGGTTTGTAGCCTGGAGAAGCAGGGCAGAGGCAGGGCCACGGGGCACCTGAAGTACAGCTGGGACCCCAGTGTGCCATCTGAGGAAGCCCAGGTGGAAGCAGGGTCCAGTCCAGGGGAGAATGGAGATAAGGGTAAGCACACACAGAGAGGACTCGATGGCATGATGGCTCTCTGCCTAAACTTGGCCATTCCCTAGACTCTAGTGGGAAAAAAAAAAAAAATTGAATACATTTTTATTTTCACTGGCCCATACCTTTGGTATGAAACTCACTGAAATCCACGAAAAAGGTATAGAAGAATTGCAACCTGAAATTACCACCAGGAGTTGATACAACATGGATTGTGATAGGGATCCTTGATTTCTTGGAGGCAGGAAAGAAAACATGGTCTTTAGACTATTTTTGCTTCTCGGGTTTGGTTTTATTTTAAGAGGCTTTAGAAAACAAACTCTTGGATAAAAATATGGAGAGTCTTAAGTTCTTACTCTGGCTTTACAGCTAAATCTCTTGGGTAGGACAATTGATCACTCTGTGCTTCGTGTTTGCCATGTGGAAAATGGCAATTAATAAAAACTGCATCTGCTTTTGCAACGAGAATGATGTGTAGGTAAAGATGGTTCATGAAGCATTTAGCATCTGGAATAAAATGTGTAGTAGGAATTCTAGGTTACATCATTCATTAATAATATATGATTGATTTTATAGAAGATGGGCCCCCCTTATTTTGGATATAAAATAGATTGTTGTCTCTATTGTTCTCAAGAAGAAAACCATAATACATTATCTTTTGAAAATATTTGAGAAAATTGGCAAAGAGAATTAAAGAGTATTACTAAAATTTTTATTACTGTGGGTATTGGCCGGTCCGGAAATAAAAATCTCATTACATTAATGTTAATGGTGGGAAATGAACCATTTCACTTACATTTTCTAAAAGCTAGTAATACACTGTTTTCTTAAGACTCTCAAAACCATGTTTCATTGCATACCTATGGGAAGAGCAGCAGCAAGGTTACCCATGATTGATGCTAAATAATTCACTATGAATATATATATTGCCTTCAGGAAAAGAGCATGAAATTTAGAATATATAAATATTAAACAAAAGTAAATCCTTCAGAACCTTTCTACCATTGAGGAGCAAAGCAGGAAGACTCGGAATCATCTCCAAAATAGTAATTAAAGGGAGGAAAGACCTTTAATATCTCTAAACTCTGTATTTATTTTTGATGTATATACAGAGTTTCTGTTTTTAAATACCAAGTGCTTTGATCACTTTAAAAATAACTTTACACCATCCCACTATTTCAACAAAACAAGTTATTTTGGACATGGAATTTATGGTAGATAATCTGGGTTGAATATTTTCGATTGGAAGCATTCTAAAGTCCTCTCCCACTAAAATAGAACTATATATTGTATGTAATAAACTTATTGTTGGATTTGGGATTCTTAGGAAATAAAAAGAAATTTCTGAAGATTTCCTCTTTTCCGTGGGGAGAAAAATATTAGCAAGCTGAATCCAGAGCTTGAAACAATGAACACAAAAGAGACTGGAAAGCCTGAATTGTCCTGAGTCAAGTGTTCAGAGCATCACTGTAATTCAGAGACTCCAATGTATCCTAAGCAGGATGAACCAAAAACAAATTTGTGCCAAGAAACATTATATTAAAACTGTAGAACAGTAGGGGCGCCTGGGTGGCTCAGTCAGTTAAGTGTCTGCCTTTGGCTCAGGTCATGATCTCAGGGTCCTGTCAGATTCCCTGCTCAGCAAGGAGTCTGTTTCTCCCTCTCCCTCTGCTCACGTTCTCTCTCTCAAATAAATAAATAAAATCTCTAAAAATATATATATATATATATTAGCTTGAGCAATTGGAGTTGAAAGGTAATGGAATCACATTTTAATTTTCTTTGATTACCTTGCTCAAGACTGCCTGCAGGTCCCAATCATTGATGATGTCATGCTGCAAGAACCCTACTGGTGCTCTAGGAAGCCATAGGCAGCAGCTTTGGGCAGACTCACCAGATCACCAGGGGTACTTTCTGGGTGCTCCCAAAAAACATCTGCTGTGGGGCGTCAGCTGAGATTATACTTTCTGTATATGGGTACCTCAGAAAATTGGTGGTGATTTCTTTGGGGGTTACTCCTGAGCATCATGCCCACTGCGGTGCTATAGGCAGCTGGAATCACTGGTGGAAGCTCCTTTGTGATGCCAGGGCTTCCAGATTTCCTTAGAGTAGCCTCCTGAGATATTCTTTCCCAGTGTTTGCTGTGGTTGCGTAAACCTCTAATACTCTCTCTTTTTCTAATCAATGTGCTTAAAATGGCACTCCCCACCACCACCCCCCCCCGCACCAAACTGTGATTAAAACAATCACCTACTTTTAAAAAGCATTTTAAGATTGAATCAAAAAGGAAATTCAACTCTATGTTTATAAGAGCTACATAAGATAAAGAGATTCCATAGAATAGCAAGTAAAAAATAAAAGAATGTTTAAGAAAAGGTGGAATTTCAGCAAAAAGCATTAAATTGTGCCCACACACAAAAAGATAATAATACTAACGCTACAATTCAAATAAAGACAATACTTTTGCATATTTATGCACAAGTAACAAAGCAGCAAGATTTGTGAATAAAAATATCAGGTGACATAAGGAAGAATTAATAGGAACAGACTAATTGCAGCGAACTTAAATTATTTCTCTTGGTCCGTGATTAAGTAAGTAGAAAAATAATAACCATAAAAGGTCCAGGAACATATTTAGTAAGTCAAGTCAGATTGATAATTATGAATTCTAAACTGAGAAAATTAAGAATATATACATTTTCTCTTTAAGGGACCATAGAACACTCAAAAAACAATCAATAGCAAAACTGGTAAAACAACTATTGCCAGAAAAAGAACCTAGCACAAATAATTTTACAGAAGAATTTTAATAGGTACAGAAAGAGATGATATTTGCAACACTTGCAATATTCTTTCTAAATATATACTCAAGGAGAAAAATCTCAAATGCTTTTGTTAAATGTGACTATAATACTGAATTCAAAACCCAAAAATTTTTCTATTAAAAAGAAAAGCTTAGCAATATAAAATTTGTAAATAAAATATTAGCAAACATCTGGCGGGATATTAAGAGAATACACATCTTGAGTTTACTTTACACAAAGGTTGTTTAACATTAGTAAATCTGTTAATATAAATTCACCATTAATTCAAATTCAAATTAATGGCCCTAAAAAATCCTATGATTATTTCCACAGACACTGAAATTTTATTTGACCAGTGTCTTCAATTCTCTTTCTCTTCAATTTGTTATACAGATATTCAATTCAATAATAGATGGACATTTTTCTCTACATAATAAAATATATTTATTTTATATACCAAATCATCATCATGCTTAATTCGAAATACAAGGCCCACTTAAGTTAGAAACAAAATAAGCCTGCCTAATTTTATTACTATTATTTGGCATTTTATGGGTAGCACTAACCAAAGCAATCAGGCAGAAGAAATTGAATGTATAAAAATTGGAAAGGAGGAGGTAAAATTACTTTATCACATACAGATCTTAACTGAAAAACTTAAGAAAACTAATTAGAAAAATTCCTGCAAATAATAATAAAATTCAGTGAGATCTCAAGGCACACAGTAATGTATAAAAATGTACAACAATATGTATAAAAAATACCAATTTGAAAAAACAATGGGAAAAGACCCCATTTATAATAGCATTAAAAAAGAAAAATTCCAGGAATAAACTTTACAAAAAGTATAAAAATCTTACCCACATGAGTAAGATTTAACAACATTCTTGAGAAACACCAATAATGTCTTGAACAAAAGGAAATACTGTCTTCTCAACCAGCAAAACTCAGCATAGAAGTATGTTAATTTTTCCCAAATTATGAAGGCTATAATCTCCCAATATACAAACAAATGGTAGGAGATGGGCTTCAGGTATACATAAGTTGACTGTACATTTATAGGGGGAGAAAAATCCATATACACATAGCCAGAAAAACTCTTAAATCATTGAAGAGAATAATCGGAACTACCATATATTAGTAGATATTATAATGCCTCAATAATGTACAATGTGGTCTTGCTGCATAAAACAGAGTCACAGTATAAAAGATAGAGTCCCAAAACGGATCTAAATATATATGGGAATGTAGTATGTGATAAAGGTGGCATTTTCAAATGTGTGGAAATTATGGACCAGTTAACAAATGAATAAGTGAAATAAACATATAGGCTTCTAAAAGATAACATAATGCAGTTGGACCCACACTCATACTACTCACCAGAAAAAATTTCAAATAGATCAAAGATTTATATATAAAAGAATTAAAATCATAAAAGTACTAGAACAAGAGAGATTCATTTTCAAAGGATAGGTTAGGAGTAAAAAAATCTATAAATTATAAAAGGCAAGCTTGACATATTTAACCACATAAAATAAATAATTTATACATGGCAATAAAAGGAAAGAACTTGAAAACAAAGTCAAAATAAATGACAAACTGGAAAACCATTTGCAAGTCATGATGTAGGACTAATCTAACATTTACAGCGCCTGTTATAGGTCAGAAAAAGACCAACACTGCAATAGAAAAATAAGCAAATTTATGAACTGTTCACAGATGCCCCTAAAACTCATAAAATATTCTTAATGTTTATCACAAGAGAAATGTAATTTCAAACTCCATTTTCACCAAGCAGATTGAAAAACATCTAAAAGCGGGATAATGTTCTCCCTTTGAGTCTATGAATTCTCATACATGGCTCTTGGGAGTTCAAATTTGTCCAATCTTCTTTAGAGGGCAATTTGGCAACATGTTTCAAAATTACAAATACATAGACACTTTGAGCCAGGAATTGCACTACTATAAATCTATCCTACAGATATATTTTCACATGTGAAATGATACCCAAGGTTAGTACTTGTAAGAAAAATATTGGAAATAAGCCAAATATGTATCAGTAGAACACTGTTTCAAAAGGGACATGAGGCAGAGAGTGAAGAACAATAAGGAAGTGCTCTATGGATCACTATAGAAAGCTCTCCAAGATGTAGTGTTAAAAGAAAAAAGCAAAACCAGAACTTAGTGTATGGTCTGAAGCTTCTGAGTAAAAAGAAAAAAATTAAGAACCTATATTTAAAATTCTATGTCAAATGCATAACAATAAAGGTTATGTACCTGGTGGTGCATACCTTTTTCTAAGAATACAAAGAAACAAATATATTGATATATAGATACCAAGTGAACACTAACCAAAGAGAACTTGGATAGCAGACAAATACACTTTAAGACAGAAAAAACATTATTAGGATGACATTAGGGATGAAGAGAATCACTGCATATAGAGAAAAGTTTCAACTGATCAGAATATAAACGTTCTAAACCTATGTACACACGAATTATCCTCACGATATAGAGAAATTTGAAAAAGTTTACCAACATAGTGGGAGATTTCAAAACAATCCTCTATTCCTAATAGGTAAAATTAGTAAAGAGATAAGCAATTTGGACAGCCTGATTTAATGTAGATATATAGGTCAGCATCCAATTGCTATTGCTTTCCTAAGTGAAATGGAACAAAGGAAAGTTCTACTAGTTCCACTAAACAGGTCTCAATAATTCCAAAGAAATTTCTTATAAAGTATTTAATGTCTACAATACAATTAAGTTAGAAGTCAAAAACAAAAAGGAAATCTCCATATATATGCAAATGTAAAACAATTGCAAATAACTCATAAGACAGAAAATCTCAAAATGGGAAATGCTTAGCATTGAATGGGCTTGTCTATTAATTTTGAATGCAAGGCAAAACTATTTCAAGTAAATAAGAACACTAGAATTTCTTCTTTCTACTATGAAAAATATAAGTTGTGTTATGATCTTAAATATTATAACAGAAATGATTGAACAATGGTCCATGTAGCTTAGGAAATCTGGAGCATCCAAATAACTTGATTTTAGTTACACGTATAGTTTATTTTAGCAAGCAGACAGCTAGTGAAAGTCAAGGTTGTAGAATTTCAGTACTGCACAGGGATTTTAAAGAACAAATTTAATTCTATATTACAGATAAATTCAAGTTGAGAGAAAAGTCTTATAAAATCTTCCACAGCTAGCTGATGTCAAAGCTAGAATCTTAACCAAAGTGACAGCAGAATGTCATAGATTCAGGCAGACGTGGGTTCAAGTATTGTCTCCACAACTAAGCCTCAGTTTTCAAATCAGAAAAAAAGAGAGGGTTAATTGGTTAATCATACTTAACCTCTAAGTTTGTAAAATTTGTAAACATATATGAAGTTTACACATGTGAGTAAAGAATGCTCATTGTTTACTGGATAATAATCTTTTTATTAAACAACATTAGGTCCGAGAAACTTGCTTTTACAATTTAAACGTAACATGATACGGTGCTCATCTATTTCTTTTTTTTTTTAAGATTTTATTTATTTATTTGATAGAGAGAGACAGTGAGAGAGGGAACACAAGCAGGCGGAGTGGGAGAGGGAGAAGCAGGCTTCCCGCGGAGCAGAGAGCCCGATGCGGGGCTCGATCCCAGGACCCCGGGATCATGACCCGAGCTGAAAGCAGATGTTTAACGACTGAGCCACCCAGGCGCCCCACGGTGCTCATCTATTTCTTAAAAACATTCATGTATTAGTTATATCTTTTACATAATAGCTACTTTGCAGATATGCTAGGAAGTTTGTAACACCCATTTGTGAATGTGAATGGAACATATTCTAGGGCAGTGACTTAGAATTTCAGCCATAATGATCTCTGATTACCACTTGACATTAAGCAACTTTCCTTTTTCTCTGTCTCCATTTCTAAAATGAGCTTTATGATTAATCTGGCCTCTAATATTTCAATTGTGCTTAGATGCCTCGTTCACGTGATTCCGCGCCTTTCTGTATGTGCTCACTGAAGAGCATTAAGCATACATAGCAGGTAAGGCTTTCAAGGGGGTTCAGCTAGAGAATCAGCCTAGTTTCTCAATTTGTTTTCCAAAACCCAAGGTATTTAATTCAGGGAGATCTTGCAGAGAAGAGAGAACCCCGTAAGTCTCCTGAGGTGTTGAAACTGAAAGATAATTTCTGTCTCATTCTGAGAAATAGAAACCACAAATTGGCAAGCAAGATCTCACCGAATTCTTCGATCGACCCCCATGAAAACGTCTCTGCCATTAGCACAGTGCCTCCGGCCTTTCAGGCTGCACCCAGACCACCCACGGAAATCCTGACCAACAGATTCTATATTCCAGATGGAAGCGCCAGGCCCGTATATTTTAAAAGCTCAGTTTAGATTCTGATAGGTACCAAAGAGTAGGAACTAAGCCTTAAGGTTCCTTCTTTCTAACTTACAGCTCTGATGATGTCATTCCCTTTGCTCAAAAACCTTCTGTGGCTCCCTACTGCCCCAGGAATGAGGTACTAAACTACTTAGGGTGTCTTTTGCTTCCCATAATGTCATCCGAAAATCTGTGTTCCCCTGTCTCATATCACATAGTCTGTGACATAAACCCAAGGCTACAAAATGAACATACTCTAATCTTTTCAAGTGCCTATCTGTAAATCAGCTGCATAAGATCACCTCAAGAGCTTGGGGAAATGGCTGATTCCTGCTGTTGCCACCCTTCCTCAATCCCATAGGTGTGGAATCTGCCATTTTAACCAGCAACTGAGGTGAGCCTGAGAAGGTCTCCTTACTCCTCATGCTGATTTTGGAACTGCTGCTTCCAGGTGTGCCCTGCCCTACCTGACAGACTCTTGGGGCTCAGCTCAGATTCACCACTTCCCATCAGTTCTTGATTCTCTCCCTAAGTAAACTTCTTTTACACAAGACCCCCATATTTAGCATCTTTTGTCTTTTATTTGGTTGCTTTTGTACTCTCCCTGCTAATAGACTCCTAAGGACAGAATCTGTGTCTTCCTCATTTTTACATTCCCCATAATGTTTAATACGGTGACTCCTTTGAGTTAAGGAATCAATCAGTATCTTGGGAATTGAATTGGATACAAAACATGGGATGGATCTGGGGCCTGCTGGGGAGACAACAGGGCTACAACTGATGGCGGAGATGGGGCACAAAGGGAGTCCGATTCTCAGCGAGGGGGGAGGGCAGGGAATCTGGCAGGGCTAGGACTTCTCTCAGAACTTTAGACCTGTGGTCCAGGAAACCAGGAAACATACACATATATAACACAGAAAATACCTTCACTATGTAATTAGTCTGCAAAAAGGAGAGAAATCTACCAAACCTCAACAGTGGTTATCTCTAGGGTGATGGGGGATTTTATTTTTCTAGCTATGATTTTTTTCTAAGTTTTCTTCAGTAGATAACATGTTATTTTTATAATTACATAAGAAGTGTTTCTTAAAATCAATCATCTGACGTATTTCCATTTTTTCCCCCCAGAGTTACTCTTTAACTTGGGGAAGCATTACCCGAAGCTACATCAGGCCATTTTAGCATTCATTTGGCAAACATTCACGAAACAACATCAGTTGCCAGAAATTTTGTTAGAGCTGAGAATACAGAGATGGATGACACATGGTCCCCATTCTCACAGAACTAACAAGCTGGTGGGGGATCAGACTTACGGCCAGAGCAGTTCACTATAATGTGATAAATGCAGTGACAGAAATGCATGGGGTCCTGGGAACCACGTGCCTATGCCACCGAACCCCAACCCCACTGGTGGGAGGCTTCTTGGATGCGGAAAGACCTGAGTGGTTCCAAGGACAGTCAGTCAATCAGCCCTAGAAGTAAAAGGTAGGATTTCCTGGTGAGGGAAAGAACATAAGAGATGAAGGCAGGAAACAGCATTCAGCTCTGGGAATGCTTCTATTCAATGGGGTTTTAAGGAGGAGGTAATAAGTGATGCAGAAGTGAGCAGGTGTCAGCCACAGACACCCTTGTCAGTCACAAGAAGGCGCTTGAAAACAATTTTCTCTATTTCTGTTTCAAAATCTCATTCGTTATTTTCCTATTTGCAGTGGTTTGGTATTTAAAACAACCCAGAATATTTATACCACAAGGCCCCTGGACAAAGATTTGGTTATATAGTGGATAAATGAAAGGGTAACTCAAAGTTGTTTCTGAATCTGACTGGTAATCAGAATCACCTGTGAGTTCTTGAAAAAACATAGATTCGAGGCCTAGCCCAGATAGGATTTTAAAATTCTCAGTTAATTCCAATAACAAAATTCTGTTTGGGAACTACTATTCTAGGTTTTCCATTGTTCTCAACTCCTGCCATTAGAGTCACCTGGAGAACTTCTTAAACCTACAGATGTCCAGACAGCCTCATCCCTAAGAGTTCTGGTTCACTGATCTGAGGCAAGGTGCAGGCATCTGCATTTAACAGAAATTCCCAGGTGACATGGGCTAAGGGGAACTGCTGAGTCTAAACTCTGTTGTTGAACCAAAGAGGATAAACCAGAAGAAGGTAAGGGAGAAGAGAAGAAATAGAGGAAGGTGGTGGGCAGAATGTCATACTGGTTAAGACCTCCAGCTTTGGAATCGGACACACAGGGTTTGAATTCTGCCAGTTACAAAGATTCCATCAAGCTACCTAAACTTTCTGAGCCAGTTTCCTTAACCGTAAATAGGGTTGATAATATGGTTGGAATGTTTACTGCAGGTAAAATTCTTAGTATCACGTATGTTAAATATTAACTGTTAATATTAAGACAGTATTTTAAGTAGAAAGAAGTGTTAAGTCTTGCCAAAAGGTGAAATGAGGTTAGCCTAAAGGTTTCCAAAGAAATTAGCCACGTAAAAGTCATAGTAATCTCAGTGAGAGCAGGTTAGGTACAGGGGTAGGGAGGGAATCCAGAATTTGTCCTGAGCTCTATTTCTATCCTCATTTATAAAATGATCTCCCAAAAGCTGCAAAGTGTGATGATACAACTTTACTGTCTGATAGAAAGTCCTTCAAAGAACTTTAATATTAGGTTCTCATTTTTATTAAGAACTAATAAATGAAATGATTACATGAGAACATTTAACACTGTGCCCTCCATGTTCAAAAAGAACCATTATTTGTAAATGGTTACATGTGTAGACCCATCCATTGTGCGTAAACCTGCTATCAAGGGCATTGTTCTTAAGCTGTACAATGACCCTTTAATTTTTATCTTTAGAGCTCAGAGCCAGGCCCCTTCCACATGTAGAAGAGCATACGGAGCTCTGAGAAGCTGTACAGGCCGATGCAGGCCTTCCTGCTGTATCTCAGCTCTTCATCCAGGCTACCCAGCCTGCTTCCGGTCTTGTCTCTTCCCTGTAGCGGATCCTTCACTTAGGTTCTACTCTTCCTCTCTGCTCCTTTCCTCAAATCTGGCATTTGCATTTTCCTCTGGCTTCCAAGGCCAGGGCAGGGCATGGACACAGGCTTCCATTTCTCTTTTCTCTCTGCCCCCGTGGGGGCTGCTGAGAGTCCCCACACCCAGACCGCAGTAAGTGATCAAGCTAAGATAACACGGCTAGAAGGTGTCATTTCCCAAGACACAGAATTGACAATGGCCCAGGTGACCGACAGGAGATAATTAAAAACAAAGTAAAACAAAATGAAAAGCAGAAACCCTAGGTTTGATAACCTAGAAAGACATTTAAATTGGCAAGTATTTGTGGGCACATGGGTGTTTTAGTCAGTTAAGTGTCCAACTCTTGATCTGGACTCAGGTCTTGATCTCATGGTGGTGAGCTGGAGCCCCGTGTTTGGCTCCACGCTGGGTGTGGAGCCTACTTAGAAGACGAGAGGAGAGGAAACAAAACAAAACCAAACAAAACAATGGCAAGTATTTTGATACCTACAAAATATGTACATGGGACAGGATTACACGGAAGGGGGCTCAATTTAACATATAGGCACTGATGATTAATATGTAGACGGGAGTTGATATACATTGACAAAACAGGAAGGCGATTTAGAAAGACATAAAAAGTTAGAGTTTAATATTTGTCAGACTTCTTACTCTGCAAAAGTGGCTTATGTGGAAAGAAGTCAAGCTGAAACCTACTTGACCAGTTTATGTTAAATCAGCCCTCCTAAGACTATCTTACTAATGAAAGCAATTTGTCCATCAAATCTTTCATGGAAAGATCAATTACTTAGGATATGCAATGAGTAAGTGTTGGTTTCATCTCTTAAATCAGTTTCAAACTTCTAAAGAGGTGGCATTTTTGACTTCTGCTCTTCGTTAATCAGAGCCATAAAAATTAAAGCTTAGCAGGTGAAAAGTAAATTTGTATTTGGGAATTTAAAGAGAGGTACTCTATCTAATGAAACACAGAGTTGGCTGCCTTATAAAATTAAAAATTTGACTTGGAAAATAAATTTTAAAGGAATTATAAACTACTCTGCATTTGTGATGTATTGTATGCTGGTACTAAATAAAAGGGCAAATAAATGAATGGATCCTAATTATCATTTTGCACTTAACTGAAAAAAAAAAAAACAAAAACCACACTGACTTGCCTTAAAAAACCAACCACATAGTCAGTTGGACGCTCTCTTGAACACAAATGGTATTTGCTCTGTATTTGTAGGCCTCCAAACCGTAAGGATCAACTTTAATCCTTCCATTTCAGTCAGTTGGCATGGCCACAAGGCGTGACTGCCCCTGTCCTGTAGAAGGATCCTGACTCTACCCAGAAGTTCCTCAAGGGTCTCACCCCAGGCTGGGTACCATATATCCGTTCCAGATTGTGCTCATCCTGTCTTCTGAGCCCAGAACAGACCTTTACCCTGAGGTCCAGTTTTTGC
The DNA here is from genome assembly GCF_009762305.2 of Zalophus californianus. Classification (NCBI taxonomy): domain Eukaryota; kingdom Metazoa; phylum Chordata; class Mammalia; order Carnivora; family Otariidae; genus Zalophus; species Zalophus californianus. The sequence goes on along the minus strand of NC_045601.1, from coordinate 20,799,786 downwards.
CCTTTGCCTGTGCTCTTTGAATGAGAGGAGTCTCTCGGACTGCTTCCTCTGTTCCTTACCCTTCGCTCTGCCTCCAGGTGGTGTGCTGAGTTTTCTCTTTCCTCTTGCTTGGCAATCAAAGCTAGACCCACTGCACTTCCGGCCCTCCTGCACTTCGTGCCCGCGTGCCCGCCAACAGTTCCTGGGGCCAGAACGTAAGGCCCCTTGGTCAGTGTAATATATATACTGAGTCCCCAAACTCCCCACCTGGGTGTGCAAAGGGGCCTTACATTTTTACATTCTTACACACGCACACACACAGAACAGAGGGATCAGTAAAAATGTCCTGACATAACACGTTCCTGGAAACCTAGCTTCCTTTCCAATACTTACATCCCCTCCCTCCCTGCTTACACTTGATTTCTCCCTCTCTCCTTTAGGATCTTACTGTATCAATTAGCTGTTTTCTGTTTTCTCTTCAATACTTTTTACTACCTCCTTATTTTCGTATCATTGTTATTGCCATCAATTAGTGCCCCCTTATGACCCAAACCTTAAAGTCATCTCTAATTTTTCCCTCTAAGGACTTTTTATATCCGCTTAATTGCCAGGACACTGTTGCCTCTATAACACTATGGAATGAAAACTACCTCCTTCCATCATCCACAGCCTGGAAATCCTTGAAGGGACCTGAAATTCAATTTTCTCCCCGTGAATTCATTTTCCCCTCAAATTAAAACTTCTAGACTATTACTTCAGTTTATAGTTTCATATTAATTATCTATACTAAAATAACTTAGGAAGCAGATTTGACTTCTCCATTATACTATTAGGTAACAATGGATGTAGAGACTAAATCTCAAATACCACTCATGTTTTTGTTTTCTTTTCCATTCCCACCTAAATCTCGTCAATCCTTCTCTAGCACCACAGCTGCAGATCCTGATGAGACCCCTGCTCTGCCGGACACACCTGGCCCTAGCCAGTGCCTGCCACAGGGGAGCACACGGAGCTCTCCATTCGGCTTCACTTCTAGGTGGAGGCCAGGCCTTTCTTTGCTCCTAACAGTACAACCAAGATGAGGCCAGTGACATTTGGCAAGGCTTCAGTGAGAGGTCAGAGTATTGGAAGCAGCGTCTTGTCACCTACAGGACATTGTGGGAACAGCATGTGTGGTCCAGCAGACAAGTCTGAGAAGTGGAAAACACAATAGTGTCCAGCTCTATGGCTACAGCAAGACAATCTCAAGATATTTCTCAAAAGACATGTTATTAGATAAATAGCAAAACAACTCTATTGGACCCCCTCCCCGCCACACACCCCCACCCTCCAACAAACTTTGCCAGTACTATGTAAAGCCATATATCCAACTCTCATTTACTTAGAGAAATAGAGGTTCTGTCTGCATTTGTAGGTCAATATCCTAAAAGAGTGCTATGTTGACCTTTTGAACGTTGGGAGCTGATTTATCTTTAAAGACTTTTCAGATTTTGCTTTTTTTGGCGAAGGTTTTGGACACCTGCAAAGGAGGAGAAAGTGCATTGGCTTCATTATCATATCAATTTAAAAGAAATACACTGTCAAAGGAAAGCCTTTAAGCAGTTCCCCCTCGTGGATGCCCTTAACAGAGTAAAAGGTTACATTAAACTTCATAAAACATGCGCCCTTAAGCCTGTCTAAGGAAAACCCTCTAAAATCTGTCATTAGATCCACAGAGGTGTTTGTGCCCAGGTTACTGAGGGTAAAATAAACTCAAAAGATTTTTAGCCCTGGAACAGTTCAAGAAGTTGAACTAATCTCTCTCCGTGTTGCTAGAAGTTTCTTTATTCATTACTTTATTCTTTATAAAGTTTCTTTATTCATTCTTTATTCATTACTTAAGAAAAGCTGCCTTAAAATGTGACCAACATGAACACCCTGAGGCTGTTTCCTCTTGACAAGTCCCAGAAACTCTTATTATAATGGAGATTGAGAGCAAACCCTGGAGGTCAGATATCTGCTGTAGGGGTTCCTTAAAAGAGCCGCTTTGAGCCATTTCTAAAGAGAAAAATAAAAATCGGGAAATGCCTAGGGGCAAATACCACTTGTCAAGTCTTATTGTCACCACAGGAAGGAGTCACATGTTCAGAACTTTCCTCTATAATTGAAATCTTTGTTTTTCAGCTGAAGACAAGATATTTCAGGCTATGCTAATTGTTAACAGTCAGGAGGACCGCCTGTTTACCCTAAAGTAAGTGTCTTCCAGTTTTTATCAAGAATGTCTATTACACAGTTTTATTTGGATACTGGGCATTGGGAAAATTAGTATTTTAATATAATTATATGGAAAGTACTTGCCACATTGCAGCCCACTCCCACATTTTTCTGCTCTTATTAAAAACTTCCGTTATTTCGGGGCACCTGGGTGGCTCAGTCATTAAGCGTCTGCCTTTGGCTCAGATCATGATCCCAGGGTCCTGGGATCGAGCCCCACATCGGGCTCCCTGCTCAGCGGGAAGCCTGCTTCTCCCTCTCCCAGCTGTGTCTCTCTCTCTCTGTCAAATAAATAAATAGAATCTTTAAAAATAAATAAATAAATAAAAACTTCCATTATTTCATCTATGTTTTATATATTCATCCTAGAAAACAACAGAGTATGGAAATAAGCAAAAAGAAAAACAGCACCTGTGGAAACACTACTCTGTTTTCCTGGCTAATATTTTGGTGTGTAATATTTTGCCGTATATTAGTAGAAAACATTCTAATCTTTGTTGATGCAAATACATGCATGTAAATTTGTGTTAAATATTTTAAAATAAGACCATCCTATATATACAGCATTTTTCATTTTTTATTTTATTTTATTTTTTTAAGATTTTTATTTATTTATTCATGAAAGACAGAGAGAGAGAGAGAGAGGCAGAGGGAGAAGCAGGCTCCCAAGGAGCAGGGAGCCCGATGCGGGACTCGATCCCAGGACCCTGGGATCATGACCTGAGCCGAAGGCAGACGCTTAACCATCTGAGCCACACAGGTGCCCTATATACAGCATTTTTAATAAAATATTATAACCATCTCTTCAAAGTATAATCTGACATTAAAATTCTTAATGACTATGCAGTGTTCCAAGTTATTTTACGTCATTAATCATTTAGTCAATTCTGTACTGTTTAATATTTTAGTTAGATATCATTAAGATAGACTGGGTTTTTCTCTGGTAACAAATAACTCCTGAATTGCAGAAGCTTAAAACAATAAAGTTTATTTCTTGTCATGATACGTGTCCACTGTGGGTTAGCCGGGAGCTCTGCTCCTCCTTGACTGCATTTCAGGATCCAGGCTAATGCAACAGCTACCATCAGTTTCCTGCTTGCCATGAGAGAGGCAGACACAGCCCTGTGCTATGTTGCATGGGTAATAATGTTCTGTTCATCACAAATGATTGGCCAGGACTTGTCACGTGGCCCCACCCAGCTCCAAGAAGGCAAGGAAGTATAATCCTACCACATTTTCCCAAAGCTGTCAAGATTGAACTGTATTAAACTATTGAAAGGTAAATTAAAAACCAGTAAGGAACTGGATAAGGAATGGCAACATTTACGACAGACACATTTTAAGAGAAAACTCAAGCCCAGAAATGCTTAGAACCTGGTCCAAGGAAATCAGCTACTGAGTGGCTGAGTTAGGACTCATACAGTATTGTGACGGGGGTCACTCACAGCGCTGTTTGGAGAAGAAAAACTCATCAGCCCTCTCTATACTTCCCTTTAAAGTTCTTTTTCCCATACATTTCAATTCTCTCACTGCTCTACCTCTTTTTAGAAACTACTGTCACTAGACAAAATTACTTAGTTCATAAGTCACAGCCTGAGCTTTGTTGCATGAGTATTAAATCAGCCCTCAACCTCTGAGCGCACAATTTCCAATTTATTAATTACATTTAATTACAGCAATAAAAATACTCTTCCTTAAATTTAGCATGTTTTCCTTCTTGAAAATTTCTATTTTCAGAGGAAGAATGATAAAAAAAATTAATATTTATCAAGAAACCTCAAATTGAGCTGTATTCTGAATATTCCAAGACCACAGGCTTCTGTTTATTGAGTTTCTTAAGACCTAGTTCTTGGGGCAGTTGGCTGGCTCTTGGTGACTCTTGGCCTTGGGGTTATGAGTTCGAGCCCCATACTGCATGTAGAGATTACTTAAAACTTCTTTAAAAAACTTTTTTAGTTCTCTCTGTTCTCAGTAAATTTACTGATTTTTTTTTCTTGTTATATGAAATGGTTTTACTTTGACATTTTAACTTTTTTATCTTCAAATTTTCCCATGTGGAATTTTAGGCTTTCTCAGATGTAGTTGTATTATCAACTTTCAAGCTCAGTATTGAATATTTTTACTAAAGCAAAAATTAATATAGTAAAGTTCAAATTTAAGCTTTTCTTATCATTCAGATTTTAAATATGTGTGTATTATATATATAATTTCCTTTTTGTGATTATAAAAGACAATTTGGAAAGCACACAAGATATTTTAGAATAAAAAAATTATCTACAATGCTATTAACCAGAAGAAAAATGCAGTTAACATATTTTCCAGACTTAAAGAAACTTCTAATAATTGAGATTACATCATTGATCAAAATGTTTTATCATTCGTTTTGTTTTTGTTTTTTTTTTTACTTATAGACATTTTCTATTATACAGATTTTTGTAAATATAATCTTAATGGTGGTGTTGGGGAGCAAGAATCCTTTCCCCTCAAAGGTCCTTCTAGCTGCAGTAAGAATCAAAATGGAATAAATTAACAGGAGAAAATTAAATTTAACAGCAGACTTCAAGGAATCCACCCAGACAGGGAAATTCTAAAGACAGTCAGGCAAAAGGAGGTAATAATAGGTCATTCTGAACTAAGGAGAAGGGGGCAGGGATTTGGGACTTCAAAGGGAAGGAATGCAATAACAGGAAACTGAAAAGAGTAAATGTTTGGCAAACAAATGTTTGCCCTGCCACAGAGATTGGTTATTCAGATTAAATTTATCTCTGATAATAACCCTTATTCTGGAAAGACCCTCAAATTTAGATTCTTCTATGCAGTTAAGGGAAGGGCAAAAGTTTCTCTTGAACCCCTAGGGTCTTGATTGTCCTCAAGACAAAATAAGCCACATGCCATCATGGCCCATTTTGGGGTCCTTGGCTCCTACAGTGGCATAATATTCCACTGTATTGATGAGGCAGCAGAAGGCACACTGAGGACAAAGCTTAAACTGACACCCAGCAACCTCCCCCACCCCCCACTCCTGGGTGGGACAGGTGTGACATTCTTCCAGGAATCTCCCAACTATCTTAATGTTAATGCCTTGCTAGAGGGGAAAAAAACCTTAACTTGACAAAGGCAAGGCCTCAGAGAGCTTGTAGGTCCTCTTTAGCATTATCTGGCAGGTCCTCTTTAGCGTATGAAAGTTCTTTTGAAGCCTCCCTTTTTCCTTGCCTCCCGCAACCCCACAGTATACAATCAGCCACCCCTCAAGACCCCGGTGCAGCAGCTCCTTCTGCCCAGGGTTCCCGTCCCCCTGCTTTAATAAAACCACCGTTTTGCACCTCCAGACTTCACCCCACCCAACCTCACCTATATTCCAAATCCCCATGAATATGACCATGCAAAATGAATTTCCCAAATGTTGAGTATTTGGGGTATTTTTAGATATAAATTGTATAACAATTTTTTTAATTAATGTTTTATGCACACATTTTTGGATGTCTATCTGATTGTTTCTGTATAAAAGTCTTAAATGTGTAAAACAGAAGGTATAAATTTATGTGTAAAACAGAAGGTATAAATATTCTTAAATTGTCTGATGCTTATTTACAACTTGTTTTCTAAAAAAAACTACTTTCACTCAACACAGAAAACACTTGAGTATTGTTCTCCAAAATATGCAAATGAGATTAATAAATAATGAAATAAATGGTTTTAATTTCCTAGATTAGTCAATTGTCATGTGCTTTTAAGCAGTTTGTGTGTCCCCTTTTATGAATTACTGCTTAGAACCTTTGCACATTAGCAATGGAACGGTAAGATCCTAGTATTTTCCTTTTAGTATTGTGTGAGTGCTTTACATCTGAAAAATGTTAAGCAGGTGTCATAATGGTGGCAAACATTTCCCTAGATTGTTAATTGTTTTTGTTTTTGTTTTTTTAAATTTTGCTTTAAAATCCCATTCAGGTCACAGCTCCCACCCAGAGGGGGATGGTGGCATCACCCCCTCCCCATCAGCAGTGAGATGACACAGATAGGCCCCACTCCTCAGCCACTGGGGGCTCCTTCTGGGAAAAGGGATGGCAGGGCCTGAGCCAAGTCCCATTGAATGCTCATGGGCCGTCTCCACTCCCCATGCCTCTGGCCTACCCCAGGACAGGAGGCCACCAGCAGCCCACACCTCTCTGGATCGGGGAGGCGATTCTGCCCCGGCTGGCTTCCCTCTGCTGCCTGGCTCTGAGGTGTTGTTGTCCCTCTGGTGGATGTGTCTGCTCTGAGGAGAGTGGCCAGCACAGCAGAGAACGAGATCCTGCCCCGGACCACTTGAATGGGTTAGGTTGGAGGTGGATGGACTCCTCAACGTGGGCCTCACTACAGGGTCCTCCTGGGGAAGGATATGGACAGGTTTGACATGAACCTGGAGCCATGGAGGGGCAAAGAGGAAGTTGATGGTCATCTTCTCTAAGGTGGGTGTGAACACTGACCAGAGGATCACAGCCCAGGAGACGCAGTGTGAAGGCAAGGGACCAGAGGCTACCAAGCCGAACAAGATGATTTTCTGTACCGGGAACCCGGAAGGAGTCATGGGATGAGTGTAAAGTGAAGTTTAAAAAAAATGATGAGGAAGCACACAAGTCCTCAAGAACTTCAAAGAGGACTAGTATCAGGCAGACACTTCCAACCCCCTCTCCCAATGCAAACACCTGTCCCACCTCCCAAGGATCCTGGGGTAGACTGCAACAGGCACCTCCTAGAACCTTTACTAGAAAAGCCCATGAAATATACCAAAAAATAATCCTTTACGAGAACCAAAAAAAAAAAGACTGACAATACCAAATGTTGACAAGAATATGGAAAAATTGAGACTCATGCTCATTGCGGGTAGTAAGATAAAGCAATTAATTTGGAGAATCATGTGGCAGCTCTTAAAAATTTAAACACACATATATACCCATGACCCAACAAGTCCACTTCCAGATGCTTACCCAAGGGAAACAAAAATATATGTCCACATAAAGACTTGTACACAAATGTTCACAGCAGCTTCATTCACAAGAGCCAAAACAGTCTAACTGTCCATCAGAAGAAGATGGGATAAATCAGCTGAGGTACATTCATTCAGCACAACACTACTGAACAATGAAAAGGCTTACTGATACAGCAGCAGGGACGACTGCTTTGAACAAAAAAGGCAGATACAAAAGATTACTTACTGGATGATTCTTTTTAATATATAATGTCTAAGAAAATATAAAATTTATCCAAGCAGATGAAAGTCAGAATATGGAGCTCTAGGGGTGAAATGACTGCAAAATGGAATGAGGTCAATTCCTGGGGCGATTGCAAGGTTCTGCATTATGTTCTGGTTTGCTAATTGCACAGGTACATGCAATTGCCAAAACTCATTGAACTGGACGCTTAAGATTATGTGCATTTTATTCCATGTAAAGTATATCTCAATAAAATAAACTGTAATACTACATCCATTATTCAAAAAGAAATTCTTTTGTAAATACTGAATCCTTCTACAAATATCTACATTTATTAGACTTTCCTCAATACTTATGTGCCACTGAATCATGTTCATTGGAACTATGCCCAAATAAATAGCACTCATCACTTCAAAAGTGTACATCATAATAGAGTACATGGATTTGGATGCAAAAAAAAAAAATAGTAAAGGGCATTTTTCCTTCATTTGCAAAATAGTCAATAATGGTGCTGGCAAGTTGCTCAATTTATTGGTTTTCCTTTCACCCAAAGAGACTTTATTATGTATTTCATATCTGTTTGGGCTTTTTTTCACTTATAAAATATTTTCTCCTAGATGAGAATGCTTTTATACCAAGTTGGATGAAAATATCATGTAGATATTGTGTCAGAAAGAAACTCTCTGTCCTGCAAAATAGTCCACCAGAGTAGATTTCTTTTTCTTAAAATCATGTCATAAAAAATATCATGTGATGATATGGGACATAATTCAGTAGCAGTTGTACATCACAAAGGATAATTAACAAAATAAATCCATGACGTCTCTTGCTTTATGCCTGCCCCAGTGGGTACATAATTTGGATTAAGAATTATTCATGTTTAAACCTAAGAGAGGATGAAAACACCAAGAAATACAATTTTTTTATCAGATTTTCTTTGATACAATCTAGGAGGTTACTTTTTTGAGAAACAATTTACCTAAAAGGCTACTTATTTTTAACATAAATATTTGAATAGAGCTTGAATTTAGCTGCCATCTGCAAAGAGGACTAGTTTTCTTTGGCAAGGAAGAATATCTCATGACTCCTTTCAAAAGAAAACCATTGGGAAATAGATGTGCATGTATGAGAGGTTCTACAATTTTTGTTAAAAATAAAACTATCTCTACACATTCCCACTTAGAAAATATTTTTATAAGCCACCGGTTGATAATAAAAGGGGGGATGTGGAATTGGAGGTGGAAGAATGGGAAAAATGACAAAACACAAGTGTTTTTGAATTGCTGTCTAAAAGTGATAAAGGATGTTGAGGTAAAGTGACCCTTGGAACTTCATTCTGATCCTCCAGTGTGGTTAAAAGCAGGAACAAATGAAACCAGGTACAGAATATCTTGCTTTATTCTGATGTAGTCTGGCCTAAAATCATAAGCAAAAATACGACAATGTAACATCAGGTGCTACTTGAGAAATAGGGTTATTTGTATTTACTTCTCTATGTGATGAATAAGAAGGCATAACTAAGAAATTCTCTCTTTATCCTAAATAAAGTATGTAAAGTAAATGATACCAGCAGATACATTTAAAAAAAATTTTTTTTTAAGTACAATCTACACCCCCAACTTAGGGCTCAAACTCATGACCCAGAGACCAAGAGTTGCAGGCCCTACTGACTAAGCCAGCCAGATGCCCCATTTTATTGTTTCTCAAATTAAAAAATAAGATGCATTTATTGTAATTAATGCAAAAATGCATGCATAAATAATAATTGATACACTCCCTCTCCTTCTGAAGTAACCAAATTTAGACTAGTGTCTTAAGGTCGAATTCTGCCAGAAGCAAATTCTGAGACAACGGTTCAGGTGGAAGTGATTTATTAAGGATTTACTCCCAGGAGAAACCAGTAAGAAAAGGGGGAAATGGGATAGGAATAGGGAAGAAGCCAGGTAAGGGCTTCTGTAATTTCAGGGGAAGTCCCAAACTCCATCTTCTCTCAGAAATCTTTGGAGTATAAAATTACGCCTGGAAGCAAAGGCTTTCTACTCAGCTCAGTACAGAAGCCCATGGGGGACATACAACTCCCAGGTATTTCCGGTACTCTTAAGAATGAGTTAGCTCCAGTGCCCAAAGCAGTTTTCTCAATGTCACAGATGAAGTCTGAGCTGCAAAGCATCCCAAAGCTGGGATGGGTACGACAGAGCTGAGAAAAATAAAGCATATAGGTGGGGAATGGACATTGCCTGCTTGAACATGGGATCTATCCTTTCACACCGTTCTCGATGCTTATGCAAATATGTATGTCTATGTACATGCACACACATGTATATGTCTATACACATGCAATATATGTACACGTATATACACATATGTAATATAGGTACATGAGTGTGCACACATGCGTCATGTGTGTACGTGTATATACACTTGTCTATGTGCATATTTTACATATACATATATTTTTGTACGTACATGTATATATACTTGAGTTTTTGAATATTTGTGTGTATGTATATGTGTATACACACACACTTTTGTGTTTTTGTTATTAAGAAATGAAATATATTATTCACTGTTTATCAACCTGCTTTTCTCACTAATTCATCATGAACAGATATATTTGTTCAGTTCAATACATGTAGCACTAATCATTGTTTTCAATAGCTGCGTAACACTCCATAATTTGAATGCACTATAATTAATCCAGCTATTCCTTAAGTAATGACCATTTAGTTTTGTTGTTTTTGTCACCACAGAGAATTGAGGCATTGAAAAACAAACAACAAAAAAAAAACACCTTATTTCCATAGGATGCTATTTCAGAAAATGAAACTGCTAAATCGTAGGTATGTGTGTGTCTTTATAATTTTCACAGATATTGCCAGATTTCTTTTCTTTTCCAAATAGAGAAATCTGCCTGCCTAGCAGTAGTGAGTGAGGATGGCCGCTTCCCTGCATCCTCACCAGCAGCACAGTGCCACTCTTGAAAATTTTTACCAATACAATAGATGAGAATGGTAGCACATTCTTGCTTTGGATTTCATTTCCCTGACTAGTAGAGATACTGAGCATATTTTCCCACATTTACTGGCCATTTGGACTTTTTTCTTGAATTGCCTATGCATGTACTTGCCTCATTTTTCTATTGGGATTAATTTTCTGATAAATTTGTAGGTGCTCTTTATAAATTAGAGTCATAAAGTCTCTTTCCTGAGTCTTACAAATGTTTAATCCAGTCTATCATTAAATAAATAAAACAAAGGATCTTAAGTTTTGTTTAGTCAGAAATAACTACCTTTCCTACCTCTGTGGTTCTGCCTAAGTTTAAGGTTATAAAAAATATTAAAATATGTATATAATAAATAAATAATAAAATATATGTATTTGTTTTTCATTTTGTTTTAAAGATTTATTTGAGAGAGAGAGTGTGCAAGCGTACATGAAGGCATGAGTTGGGGGAGGGGCAGAGGGAGAGAATCATCAAGCAGACCCTCCGCTGAGTGTGGAGCCCCCTCTGGGGCTCAATGCCCCACCCTGAGATCATGACCTGAGCCAAAAGCAAGAGCCAGGCACTTAACTGACTGAACCACCCAGGCGCCCATATATATTTTCTTTTTTTTTTAATTTAAAATCTTCAAAACTATCTTTTTGGAAAGAGGTATGAAATTTTTTTTCTACTATAATGATGATAAATTATTTCAGCACCAATATTTTCAACATTTTCCATTGAAACAAAATACAAACCTTTTAATTTATTAAAGGCTCAAGTATTCATACTGAATTCTGGGCTTACTCATACCTTACACTGGTTTGCCTATTCCTGTTGCAACAAAAAAATAAAAATCAGTATGTTTACTGATGTGATTTGCAGTATAACATGTAAGGCAAATTTGCAATTATATTTTTAAATGTACCTAATTTCCTATTTTCAAACATTTTTCAATATGAAATTTAATTACTTAATATTATTCCAAAAATGTCAATATTGATTGAACTTTCATTAAATATATCTATTAATTTGGGAGGAATTCACATTCTTATGATACTAAGCTTTCTTATTTAAAATATTTTGGAACACAATTAACTTATTTCAATAAATGTTTATCATTTTCTTCATAGAGATCTGACACAATTCTTGAAAAATTTATTTTGAAATATTTTTTAGTCTTTGGCACAATTATAAGTGTAATTTTTCCAATTTCCATTTATAACAGAATATTGACCAAGTTATTGATTTTAGTAGTGAATGCTCTAGGTATAGAAGAGTATCATTTGCAATTACAAATAATTTGGGGGCACTTGTGCCAGACTCTTGGTTTCAGCTCAGGTTATGATCTCAGTCGTGAGATGGAGGCCCACGATGGGCTCCACGCTGAGCATGGAGTCTGTTTTAAGATTCTCTCTCAAATTCTTCTGCCCTGCCCTCACGTGCTCATGCTCTCTCTCTTTCTCTCTAAAATAAATAAATAAATCTTTAAAAAAATAATAATTTGACCTTCCCCCCCCAATTTTTGTATGGATTTTCAAAATTTTCTTATTAATAAAAATCATTGTTAAAATAATGCTTTACAAGGGGTATCCCTGATTTTAATGTAAAAGCCTTCAGTGTTTTAGTTATTATCAAGATTATCTACTATTACTTTTTGGTGGTCTTTTGATTTAGTTTATTTTTATCCTTAGAATTTCTATTAGGAAAGCTGAGTTTTTGTAAATGCCTTTCAGTTACTATTGATACCATCCACATATTTTTTCCTCCTTTAATATATTGATTAATAAATTATATTGACAGATTCTTAATGCTGAAGCATCTTTTGTATTCCTAGGAGAAGTCTTATTAATACATAGTGTATTTTTCTTTGGTAAACTAGATTTGATTTATTAATATTTTATTTATATTTGGAAGAAATATATTTTTCTAAGGTATATTTTTTATAACTGGAGAAACTTTTCCATATTTTTCTATGTTCTAGAATCATTTAAATAGTTCATTCCGTCTCAAGGACTTCTCTAAAGCATCCAGTTTGTCCTGATTCTTGAGTACTGATGAGGGACTGAGATTGGTGTTCATAACAGCCAAAGCACTGTTCCTCCCTCTATGTCTGTCCTTGCCCATTCTCTTCCTCCTCTTAGTATTTTGTGGGAAAAAAAAGAGAGAGAGAGAGCCCTGAGATTATTTTCCAATATATCTGTATGAGATGTTAGGCAGTCAATAATGACTCCCAAGTATCAAGTTCACAAGGAAAAATTACAAAGCCTGAATTTTCTTCTTTCAGTTACGTATGGCTGGCAAACATGTAAGTGCTAGCAAGGACACGTAAAATCTATGTTAAGAGCATTTTGAGAAAGAGGTGTAGGTCTTCTTTAGAAAGATCGCTGTTGTAGATTGGAATCCTGGGAAAGCAATCTCTGAGAAGGAAGTCAGTTTCTCAGGGAGTAACTTTGAAATCAATACCTGCTGGAGAACAGAAGTAAGCAGGATTGGGCAAAGGGAAAACTTGGTTTAGGATTCCATGTCAATAAAGGCATGAACTGACTTCACCGCAAACAGTCTGTGGAGTTGTCAGTTGGGGCAAGGAAGCTGGTCTTCATACCCCCTCACTGACCTGGCATAGGCTTGCAGGCTGCCTCAGAAAAAGTGGCAGAAGTCGCTCTTCAACAGAGAGCAATCCCTGGGAAATGTTGTCAGCTAACAGCCCTCCCAGCTGCTGGGGAACGTCTTTAAATCCTGAAGAGAGCTTTTGGTGGTGCTTCATAGTACCCACCATAATTAACAGAGGCAAAAATGATCGTTCTAGCTACCATTTTTCTTACCCCTTAATTTAGTAGAGGAAAGATCTTCACATTGGAAACTGTCCTAGTTTGGGCTGCAATAAGAAAGAACCCATAGACCGGGTGACTTATAAGCAATAGAAATGTTATTTCTCACAGTTCTGGAGGCAGAAAGTCTGAGTCATATCCAGTCATAACCCAGAAGAGTCCTATCTTTTCATTGTATCACCACGTGGTGGAAAAAGAGCAAGAGAGCTCTCTGGGGTCCCCTTATAAAGGTACTAAACCCATTCTTGAGGGTTCCACCTTCATGACCTAATCACCTCCCAAAGGCCCAAACTTCTAATACTATCATGTTGCGGGGTAGGATTTCAATATATTAATTTTGGGGTGTGGGGGTGGGGTCACAAATATTCAGTCCAAAACAGAAAGTTTAGAGTAAACTTCTTGAAGAAAAAGATGAAGAGATAAGGGAACAACTAGGTCTCCATAGAAACATAAATCTTACCTGGAGGAATTAAGAATACACACACAGGAATACTGAACTACTGTTAATAATCTTTTAAGTATCAAGAAAATTATATTTGATATCTTATTAATAAATGTTTTTCAAAGTTTTTATTTTTTTTTATTTTTTTTTAAATTTTATTTATTTATTCATGAGAGAGAGAGAGAGAGAGAGAGGCAGAGGGAGAAGCAGGCTCCCAAGGAGCAGGGAGCCCGATGCGGGCCTCGATCCCAGGACCCTGGGATCATGACCCGAGCCGAAGGCAGACGCTCAACCATCTGAGCCACCCAGGCGCCCTCAAAGTTTTTAAGTGAAACAAAAAATTAATTTAGAGTCCTACAAAATGGTAAGAGCTTTTTGTTAAAGAATTGCAGAATGGCTTTGAAAAGCACTTATTCCCATTTGGAAAAAAAATGTAGAAATCACTCGAAACTGGTGTATAACTTCAAGAACAAATGATATCATGTTTTGAGGGAGTTGCTAAGGATGGAGAGGTCCTTGCCTTTGAGTAACTTCCTGTCTAATAAGATGACCAGAGTTTTTTTTTGTTTTGTTTTGTTTTTAAAGATTTTATTTATTTATTTGAGAGAGAGAGAACACGTATGAGCAGGAGGAGGGGCAAAGGGAGAGGCACACTCCCCACTGAGCAGGGACCCCAATCCCAGGCTCAATCCCAGGACCCCAAAATCATGACCTCAGCCCAAGGCAGACACTTAACCAACTGAGCCAACCAGGGGCCCTAAGATGACCAGTTTTTTTGACCAAATAACTCAGATTGTATATTTGGTTTGGGATCTTATACTTTAGCTCTGCGTTAAAAAAAGAAAAGAAAAGTTCCTTCATAAAAGGGAAAACTTTTAGAATATTCTGATGATAACACTGTATTCAGTGTTTTATATAAACATTCAAAGTTCCGAGGTGGGTGTTATTGATTTTGTTTTTATGTTACATTGCAAATATAACCAAACTCACACAGGCTGCACTTGATTTACATGACATTGGATGCAATATTTTCCTATTTCAAAACTTTCTTTCAGGCAAGAATTGAGCATAATATATATATATATATCTCTCAAAATGATGGACTTTCTGTACCCAGATTTTCCAGTCTTATAAACCTTGATAATATTTAGAATCGTGAATAGTTTGAATTTTCCCATTTTATCTGTGTAATAACCCATTGCTTGCCAATCTGTTTCCTTCTTTTTTCTACTTTTCATTATTCCATGTTATACACTGTTTCTTGCCCATTAATTTTTCTCATTCACTATATCTTCATATTCTCCTCTCAGTCTCCTTTTAGCTTGAAATCAAGGATTTAAA
Organism: Zalophus californianus; assembly: GCF_009762305.2. NCBI lineage: Eukaryota > Metazoa > Chordata > Mammalia > Carnivora > Otariidae > Zalophus > Zalophus californianus. The sequence continues at coordinate 20,784,768 of NC_045601.1, read as the reverse complement.
AGTTAGTGTCAAGTTCAGACTCTTGTAAACAAAACTGTACCCCAGGGAGACTTCATTTAGCTCTCTAATGCTTTCTAATTTCTACTATTTTATTGGTTACAAAATTAATGAACTACATTAGTACTACATTCAATGGCAGATTCTTGAAAATATAAACAAGATTTAAGGGAAAGGAATGATCTATAGCAAGCTATATTTAATTACTAAATAGCAAAAATCCAAGGTAGTTATAATTAATATAATCATAGTGTCTAGCTCAGCGTTTTGCACAGAGCGGCCACTCAAAAGCTATGTTGAACAAATAAATGAGTTCATTAAAGCAGTTCCTGCTACTACTTCTGTTTATGAACACTATTGATTTTTAGTCTGTGTTATTTTGTAACAAACTGTATTTAAAACAAAAAGCCTTTTGTATAACACAAAAGGATACTCTAAGTAACCTAAGTAAGATTATTAAAGTTTCCCTGTATTTAGGAATTTAACAATTATTTTAAAGAGTTCTAAAACCTTTGAAATTGAGTTTCAATTATGTAATAGAGGCTTTGCTAGATATTCTACTGTGACTACGGCCTGTTAAAATTGTATTGCTATAAGTAAGAAAAAAATGTGAAGTTTTGGTATGTGTTTTTTTTTTTAAGTTATCCACATTTAATAACCAAGTTTAGGACACTTAATAAGTCTTAAGTATAGCCATTTGTCTGAGCTCAATATGTGCCCTAGCAAAAAGGAATTAAAAGACCATATCCAGATATGTGGTGTCATAGTAGGTAGGGGGATTTAGGGATAGTTAGAAAAATGAAGACTGGAATCTAGAAGTATGAGCCAGGTATGGAACAGGTAATCTTACACCAATTTTCATCATCTGTCATTATGAACACCAATCTCAGTCCCTCATCAGTACTCAAGAATCATGGCCAATTTTTCCCGGTCTTAGTTAGGATCTTTGGAGTGCCAGTAACAGAAACCTACTTAAAGGAACCTAACTAAAAAAATAAAAATAAAAACAAAAAAGGAGGCTTTCTTAGACTACTAAAATACTTCAGGGCCTCTAACAGTAGGTAGTGTCCTTGAGGCTCACAGAGGACTAGAAGCAGGAACAGAAAAGTCATCAGGTACCTCGTTGGTTTAGGGGAATTCTTGGCCAAAATGCAGCAGAAATACCCCTTTTTAACTAAACCACAGATGAAGTAACTGTTTCCTTTCACAGAGAGTTAGTGATTTAGAACTGTAAAAAATAGACAGTTGTCCCAGAAGTTTTTCAACAGGAACCACTTTATTATCTTCTCAGAATAAAATTATAAAATCAACAGTATTCTCAAGAGAACAGCCACACACTGGGACAAAGACTCTCCCCTTCCCCAAACTTTCTACCTCCCGATCTTTGGGGACAAGAGAGTTCTGTGTGACAGGAATATCATGGAGCTTTCCCAGACTTTGTCAACAGGGATCAAGTTGGTGGCCCACCCATGGGGACTAAAGCCATTTTCTTCAGACTGCCTCGCTTCCACAAACAAAGATTAAGGGGAAGCTCCAGATACCACCCTTCCTTCTTCCCTAATATTCACTGTCTGTCTTCTGGGACAATTTCCAAAGCTCTTTATCCTGTTTTTGTCAGGTACTAGAGGAGGGCACCCCATGGCTTAGTGTTTGGTCCTCTCCTTTCTCTCTACTCCCATGGTCTGAAGCTTCATCAAGTCGGGCAGTTCCATATGTGGTAGAAGGTGTGAGAAGGACTTCTGCTCCCATGGTAACAGCAAGGGGGAAAAAAGGATAAACCAAAACTATATATGCTTTTATAAAGCTTCGAAAAAAATGTGGATTCAAAAATTCCAGACGTGGATGAAGTCATTAAACAATAGTTTAATTCCTGGAGACAGCTGCATAGTCTTGGTAAAGCAGACAGAGGATTGAGAGAGACTATCTATGATGACAGACACTCGAATAGGGGTTTTCCTTCTGGTTGAATGGATTTGACTGGAAAGGAGAACAAGGGAACTTTCAAGGGTTGTAGAAATGTTCTATATCTTTATTTGGGTGTTGGCTACACAGATGTATACATTTTTCCCACCTCATCAGACTTTGATGTTGAGATTTGTGTGTTTCACAATTAAGTTAAAAACAATAGAGGGGGATAATTAAAACCAAGATGGCAGAACATTAGTGGTTATTGCAGCTTGGTGGTGAGTGCTTGGGGATTTGATATACTACTTTTCTCGTGTCTTAAAACTTTTCATAATAAAAAGTTGTTTTTTTTTATGTTACTTTGTTTAAAACCCTCCTAAGGCCTCCCATCTCACTAAGAACAAAAGCCTAGTCCTTATAGCAGCCTATAAAACTCCAGTGGGCTCCATAAGAACCGGGCCCCCTTGGTATCCTTCTTGACCTTGCTCTTTATTAATCTGTCCCTCCCTCACTCCACTGTAGCTGTTCACAACAGCCACTCCAGGCTGTTCCTTGATGGTGCCAGGCACGTGCCCACAGTTATGTCTGTGTAGTGGTTGTTCACTCTGCCTCTGCCTCTCTTTCCCACACACAACACAGGCCAATGCCCTTATCTCCTTTAATCCCTTACAAAAATAGCACATTCTCAATTAGGCCTACCTTGATATCTCTATCTAAAAATGCAAAATGAACCCTTTTCTGCCTTTTGACTTTTTTCCCAAAGTGTTTATCACTTTTTAATGTGCATATACTTTACATATTTATTATTTTTATTCTCTCTCTGACCCTCCACTTGAATGTAGGCTCCAATGGGATGAGGTAGAATGGTGCCTAGAACAGTACCTGACACATAGTTGTGTTCCATAAATATTTAGTGGGTGAAGGAATACATGATTTCTCAACCTTATTCTGTAAAGCTTCTTTCCTTGATAAGCAGTGAAGGTCCCCTACCCTCCATTTTCAAGAGTATACAAAGAGGGTTTCTTCTGTCCTTGAGATTTTGGGTCACAACCTGGACCATCCTCCCTTGGGAATCTATTACTAACATTACGTCAGGGATGACATCTACTTTACTTTTCTTTGTCAATTGGGCATGGAGAGGAGAACTTATAGAAATATTAGAAAATATTAAACATGCAAATATTCTCATGGCAGAACAAAATATCAAGACTTTAAAAATGGTTAATACTTTTGTTTTTCTACCTTGTGCATTCATTAGGGTTTTCCAGAGAAACCAAATCCACAGGTGTTGCGGAGGGAAAGGGCGGGGTAGGGAGAGGGGAGAAGAAGAGAGAGAGAGAGAGACATAGACTGTGTTATTTTAAGAAATTGGCCTATGCAATGTGGAGGTTTGATGACCCACATTATATAGGGTAGGCCAGCAGTCCGGGAACTTGCAAATTGAACCCAAAGGCAATTGGTTGGTCAAATTCCTTCTTGCTCAAAGGAAATCAGTTTTGTGCTAGTAAGGCCTTCAGCTGATTGAATGAGGCCCACTCAAATTATGGAGAACAATCTGTTTCACTCGAAGTCCACAAATTCAAATGTTATCTCATCCAAAAATCCCATGAGAGAAATATACAGAATCACATTTAACCAAGTATTTGGGCACCATCGCCCAGTCAAGTTGATCTATAAAATTAATCTTCACACCTTGTTACAAATTATAGAAGGTGTCCTTTGTGGCATAAACGTTCTAAACCATATGTTGTTGGCTTTATGACCAAACTTTCCCAGTAAGTTTACCAAGAATACTTTTTTCCCAGATACACAAAAGGATTCATTCTCTTTCCATACGTATTTATTCCTATGTTGCTTTTTCTTCTCTCTTTTGTATGGTCACAATCTCTTGTTTTTTGTTTTTGTTTTTGTGGGGTTTTTGTTTGTTTGTTTTTGGGGTTTTTTTCTCTCTTACTCTCTGGTTTTTACTCTATTGCTGTCTTGATTTTGCTTAAGTTTGTTACATTTGTACATCATCTTTTTTTTTTTCCTTGAGACCAGATTTCTCTGCTTGCCCCTCAATATACAAGGTGACTGACCAGCCTCAACTTTAGATGTCCTTACATATAGCTAACTTTCTGTATTCTTTGTATCTCAATACACGATTCCTAAGAAACAGTTAGTTCAACTTGGTCAAGCTGTCCAATTGTACTTGGTCAAATTGTCTGTCTCTGACCAGAGGATGGGTGATATGTGGCTTGCTATCTGCTTGTTGGGACTTTCAAAGTAGTCCAAATTTCCTAAGAAAAAAGTGTTTCTGCAGAAAGAACACTGTTAAACTAAGAAATCTCTAATAAAGTACCTTTGACTTGACTAAAGGGTTTAATAATTTAATACAACACATAATATAGTACTTAATACAATATTTGTAATAATGCACCAGCAACATAATAGAATAAAGACATTTCTATTATCATTAAGTTTCATTAGTCTTTTTTGACAGCAGTCAAGCCTATGAAAATGGGTAGGAAAGAACACACATAAGGTCCAATATGACAAAAAAAAGTAATAAATTAATGGGAAAATGAAAGCATTTATCATTTATGGAGCATTTATGTACATTACTTCTAACACACGGGGTATATGTGTGTTTGTGTGTGTATATCTTGTTTTCCTGATCTTTTCAGTTGATGTTGCCCTAACTTTATCAAGATCTTTGATCTCTCTTTTAAGATCTGTGACCACAATGGCAAAGAGCATCCCTCCTACATCAATGTATTTCAAGGAAAAATAAAAATTTTGCATCTCCCTCCAAATTGCTTCTTAATTACAAAACAGAAAGATGGTAACTTGTAAGTGGAGAAAACTGGTAAATGCTTCTTATCCAAGTGATCACAAGAAAAAAAAATGACACTATAATGGAAAAGATCAATTTCAGGTGTTCTCTCTTTTTTTCAATTTTATTTTATTATGTTATGCTAGTCATCATACATTACATCATTAGTTTTTGATGTAGTGTTCCATGATTCATTGTTGGCATATAACACCCAGTGCTCCATTCAATATGTGCCCTCCTTAATACCCATCACCGGGCTAACCCATCCCCCCACCCTCAGGTGTCTTCTGATAGACGCACTGAGGACACAGTGTTACCTCTGCATTATTCCTGCCAAAAACACACAAACTGAATGTAATCAGAAGGAAACACTGGATAAACCCAAATCAAGGGGATTTTCAAAAATAACTGGCTCATAACCCTTTGAAAGTATCAGATGTCATGAAAGACAAAAGAAGCCTGAAGAAATCTCCCAGATTAAAGGAAACCAAAGACATGATATTAGAATGCAGTGCATGATCTGGCATTTTCTTATGCTATAAAGAGTAAGATTGGGACAATGAACGAAATTTGAATAGGTTTGCAGATTAGGAAATAATATGGAGTCATTATTAATTTCCTGATTCTGATAATTATATTCTGGTTAAGTGGGAATGTGTTCATATTTTTAGGAAACATAGGTTGACATATCTAAAGAGTGTTGGAACATGATGTTTGCAAGTTTTTCTCAAATGGGTCAGAAAAATAATTTACTATGGATAAAGAGTTTGAAAACATGCAAATGGGTTAACATTTGGAATATCTGGGTGAATTATTTGTATTATTCTAGAAACTTCTTTGCACGTTTGAACTTAAGTCAAAGTATAAAATTAAAAGGAAAAAAATATTTCATCATAGAGTCAAGTCTACTTTATACCCATATACATGTCTCAGTTATTTTCTATGGTATAAGCCTAGATTGGAGACTTCTATTCAAAGGAGATGTGGAGGAAGGGAAAAATGAAGGGGGGGAAATCAGAGGAGGGGAAGAACCATGAGAGACTATGGACTCTGGGAAACAATCTGAGGGTTTTAGAGGGGAGGTGTGTGGGGGGATGGGTTAGCCCAGTGATGGGTATTATAGCACTGGGTGTTATATGCAAACAATGAATCATGGAACACTACATCAAAAACTAATGATGTACTGTATGGTGACTAACATAACCTAATAAAAAAAAATTTTTTAAAGGATATGTGGATTTCTATTTTAATGACAAATTACTCTCCAGAATTGTTTCATCGGTTTACACTCCAGTAGTGTAGAGTTCCCAAACTTCCAAAACTTTCCTGAAACCTGACACTATTACACTGAAATGTTTACCAGTCTGATAAGTATGAAATTGTATTTTGTTATTTGATTTGTACTTTTCTGATTACTCTTATGTTTGAATATATTTTCATGTGTTTGTAAACACTCTAGTTTTTTTCTCGGAGGATTTTCCATATATTTTGCCCATTTTTAATGTTGTTTTTCTCTTAGTATTGATGTATATTTCTTTATACACTAATCTTTATTATATACATCAGATGTTTTTTAAAGTGTATACATGTGCTTGTCTAAAAACTACATTTGAAGATCAGACTAAGGGTGTGCAGGCTGAAGAAATTAAAGCTCACCATTCAGTCATGTGCTGACTTCAGGTGGGGAGGAAGCCTAAAGTATCGCCATGGTCACATGTTGCCAGTTAGACATTATTGTGCATCAATAATAGCACTCCTCAGATTTTTTTTTTAAATTATCATTAAAATTTCCTATTTCCTGATTCTAAATTATGTGGCAAAATAGGTCAATCCTGGAAATCTGATAGAATAATTCATTTCTGATTCTGTCCTTCGCTTCCTGGAAGGCATGTTTAAATAAGGCTCCTAGAAGTTTGCGATTTGCTTTGGGATTTGCTTTAAAGTACATGTCCCTCCTCCTCACACCTCATGAAAGATTACTACGGAAAACTGGTTTAAACCTGGTGACTGGAATATTTCCGATTTCAAGGGACATAAAAAACCTGGCAGAGTTGTTTTGGAATACAAGCAAGTTGATCTTCATCCTTCCTAAAAGATAAATATAATTTAGAAAACTTGATGTCTACAAGCTGAATGAAGATTTGCAGAGGACAGTAATGAACATCCTCAACACTGTACTTCTAAATTAAATATGACATTAATGGGAACGATTTAATGCAGTTCAGCTCTGCTCCAATGGCCATTTTAATTGGAACACTGCTGCTGTGAATAGAAAAGCTGCTGACAGTGTTAGAAAAAGTGGGCTTACACCAAAACACCACCTAAGACGGTGGATTTGAATTTTCATGTATAATTAGTCAAATTCACTCATGATAGCCCTCTTTCAGAAGTGCAATTTGATTCAGTGGTTGGACAAGCAAACAGTGTCTCGTTGTCAATTTTATGGCCTATGTTCTGATGACAATAGTCTTTTTCCTGAACCAAGTTCTGTTATCTGTTTGCCCACAGTGGCTTCTAGTTACATCATGTAACTACCAGACAGCCTTTTCATCCTAAGGCGAGGCTTTCTACCAGTGACCATTGAGTACTGAATGAGAATGAGTTAAATATGAAACTGAAAAAAGATAAAATTCATTCCAGAAACAGAAATGACTCTGATAAGCTTCCCCTGACAGAACACTATCCTATGCAGATCATTCTAATATCTTTTTTTAAATCTTTTAAAAAAATTTTTCCAGCTGTCTTGAGATATAATTGACATATGACATTGATATGTTTAAGGTGTACAACATGATGATTTGATATACATATATATTAGAAAATGATTACACAATAAGGTTAGTTAACACATCCATTACCTCATATACTTACAAATTGTATGTGTGTGTGGTGAGAACATATATTCTATTCTCTTAGTAATTTTCAATGTATAATAGTATTGATATCTATAGTCACCATACAGAATATTAGAACTCTAGAACTTACTCATAACTGGAAGTTTATACCCTTTGACAAAGATCTCCCTACCTCTCCCATGTTCCAGGTCCTAATACCACCTTTCTACTCTTTGCTTCTATAAGTTCTTGTTGTTGTTGTTGTTTTTAATTCCACAGATAAGTGAAATCATATGGTATTTGTCTTTCTCTGACTTAATTCACTTAGCATAATGCCCTCAAGTTCCATCTGTGTTGTCACAAATGGCAGGATTTCCTTCTTTTTATGTCTGAATACACATGTCTGAATATATACCATTATATACGCATACCATATTTTCTTTATGCATTCATCTATCAATGGAGACTTAGGTTGTTTCTATGTCTTGACTTTTGCGAATAATGCTGCAGTGAACATGGGGGTGCAGATATCTCTTTTTTTTTAAGATTTTATTTATTTATTTGAGATACAGAGAGAGAGCATGAGTGAGAGAGCAGGAGCAGAGGGAGAGGGAAAAGCAGGCTCCCTTCTGAGCAGGGAGCCCGACGTGGGGCTCGATCCCAGGACCTCAGGATCATGACCCGAGCCGAAGGCAGATGTTGAAGCATCCAGACGTCTGAGCCATCATGACGGAGTCGTTCAGGTGCCCCTGCAGATATCTCTTTGGGATAATGATTTCATTTCCTCTAAATAAATACCCAGAGTGGAATTGCTGGATCATATAGTAGCTCTATTTTTAATTTTGAAGGAACCTCCATATTGTCTTCCACAGTAGCTGTACCATTTTATATTCCCACCAACAGTGCCCTAGGGTTCCCTTTTCCCCACATCCTCACTGACATTTTCTGTCTCTTGTCTAATTTTGATAATAGCCATTCTAACAGGTATGAGATGTTATTTTATTGTGATTTTGATTGGCATTTCCATAATGAATAATGACGTTGAGCATCTTTTCATGTATCCCTTGGCTTCTTCAGAAAAATGTCTATACAAGCTCTATGTCCATTTCTTTTTTTTTTCTAGTATAGTTGAAATATAATTGACAAACACCCATTTTTAAATCAGATTGTTTGCATTCTTGCTCTTAAATGGTATGAATTACTTATAATTTTTTAATTATCAACCTCTTATCAGATATATGGTTTGCAAATATTTTCTCCCATTCCATAGGTTGTCTTTTCATTCTGTTGATTGTTTCTTTTGCTTTGTAGGAGTTTTTTAGTTTGATGTAGTCCTACTTGTTTATTTCACTCTGTTGTTTGTGCTTTCAGCATCAAATCCAAAAAATCATTGTTAAGAGCAATGTCAAGGAGCTTTTGGCTCTGTATTTTCTTCTAGGATTTTTATGATTTCAGGTCTTACATTTAAGTCTTTATTCCAATTAGAGTTTTTTTTGGTGAGTTGTATAAGATAGGGAGCCAATTTCATAATATCCAGTTTAACCAATGCCACATATTAAAGAGATTATTGTTTCCCCATTGAGTATTCCTGACTCCCTTGGCAAATGTTAGTTGACCACCGGGATGTCTGGGTGGCTCAGTTGGTTAAGTGTCTGCATTTGCCTCAGGTCATGATCCCAGGGCCCTGGGTTCAAGTCCTGCCTCAGGCTCCTTACTCAGTGGAGAGCCTGTGGCTCCCTCTGCTTGTTCTCTTTCTCTTGCTCTGTCTCTCTCTCTCTCTCTCTGAAAATAAATAAAACCTTTAAAAAAAATGTTAGTTGACCATATATGTGTGTTTTTATTTCTAGGCTCTTAATTCCATTTCATTGGTTCAGATGTCTGTTTTTATGGCAGTACTATACTGTTTTGATTACTACAGCTTTGTAGCATAGCTTAAAATCAGAAAATGTATTGTCTCTAACTTGAGAAAGAACATACAATTGCTTTGGCTATTCAGGATCTTTTGTGGTTCCAGATGAATTTTAGGACTATTTTTCCTATTCATGAAAAAAAATGCCATTGGAATTTTGATAGGGATTGTATCTATAGATGGCTTTATGTAGTATGAGCATTTTAACAATATTATTTTTCTAATCAATGAACATGGATTTTTTTTCATTTATTTGTGTCTTCTCCAATTGCTTTCATCAATATCTTATAGTTCACAGTGTATAGATTTTGTAGCTCCTTGATTAAATTTATTCCTAAGTGTTTTATTGTTTTTGATGCTATTATGAATGCAATTGTTTTTATTTCTCTTTGGGATGTTTTGTTGTTAGTGTATAGAAATGCAACTAATTTTTGTAGGTTGATTTTGTATCCTGCAACTTTACTGAATTCATTTATGAGTTTGCTATTTGGTGGCATCTTTAGGTTTTTCTATATGTAGGATCATGTTATCTGCAAACAGAGACAATTTTCTTTCTTCCTTTCTAATTTGGATGCTTTTTATTTCTTGCCTAATTGCTCTAGGGTTTTCAGGGCCATGTTGAGTAGCAATGATGAGGCTGGGCATCCTTGTGTTATTCCTGATTATAAAAGAAAATTTTTCAATTTCTCAATGGTGAAAAACAATTGAGGATGATATCGGTTGTGAGTTTTTCATATGGGTTTTTTTTTATGTTGAATGATGTTCCTTCTATACCCAATCTCTTGAGAGATTTTGTCGTGAAAGGGTGTTGAATTTTGTCAAATACTTTTTCTGTATCTATTGAGAGGATGGTGTGATTTTTATTCTTCAGTCTCTTAATGTGGTATATCACATTTATCAATTTACATAGCAACCTTGCATCCCAGGGATACATCCCACTTGATCTTGGTGTATGATCCTTTTAATGTGCTAATGAATTTGGTTTATGTTGAGAATTTTTTGTTGAGACTTTTGTTGAGACTTTTTCCATCCATATTCATCAGGGATTTGGACTGTTTTTTTTCTTTTTTTATTGTAATATAGTTCACACACAATGTTATAAAACTTTTAGGTTTACAGCATAGTGATTTGAAACTCTATATATTATGTTATGCTCACCACAAGTGTAGCTACCATCTATCACCATACAACATTATTACAATACCATTGATTATATTCCTTGTGCTGTACCTTTCTTCCCTGTGACTTACACATTCAGTAACTGGCAGCCTGTAGTTTTCTCGCAGTGTCCTTATGTGGCTTTGGTATTGGGGTAATGTTGGCCTTGTAAAATGAGCTTGAGAGTATTCCTTTCTCTTCAGTTTTTGGAAGAGTTTGAAAGGGATTGGCATTAATGCTTCTTTGCCTCTTTAAATGTTTGGTAAAAGGTAAAAAATCTTCTGGTACTGGGCTTTTCTTGATTTGGGAGGTTTTTAATTACTGATTCAATTTCCTTAGTCATTAATAGTCTGTTCAGATTTTCTATTTCTTTGTGAATCAGGCTTGGTAGGTTGTATGCTTTTAGGAATTTATCCATTTCTTCTAGATTAATCAATCTGTTGGCTAGAGGTTTTGATATGTTGTGTTTTCATGTGCCTCAAGATAACTTTCTGATTTCCGTTTGACTTCTTCTTCGACCCATTGGTTGTTCAAGAGTGTGTTAAGTTCCATAGATTTGTATTTTCAGACTTCCTTCAAATATTGATTTCTAGTTTCATAACACTGTGGTCAGAAAAGATACTAGATATTATTTCAATCTTCTTAAATTTGTAAAGGCTTCGTAGCCCAGTGTATGATCTATCCTTGAGAATGTTCTGTGTGCACTTGAGAAGAATATGTATTTTGATGCTGTTGGATGGAAGGTTCCGTATTTGTCTGTTAAGTCTATTTAGTCTGTAGTGTTATTCAGATCTGCTGTTGTCTTACTAATTTTCTCTCTGGAGGATCTACCCAATGTTAAAAGTGGAGTATTAAAATCCCCTACTGTTACTGTATTTCTGTCTATTTCTCCCTTCAGTTCCGTTAATATCCTTTAAATATTTCTGTGCCCCAAGGCTGGGTGCATACATATTTATAATTGCTATATCCTGTTAATGAATTTACACTTTTATCACTAAAAAATGAACTTCATTGTCCCTTGTGACCAACTCTGACTGAAGGTCTATCTTATCTGATATAAAGATAGCCACTCCTGCTCTCTTTTAGTTACCATCTCCATGGAATTCTTTTTCCATCCCTTCACTTTCAACCTATGGGTGTCCTTAAAGGTAAGGTGAATGTCAGGGCACTGGGATGGCTCAGTCTGTTAAGCATTGGACTCTTGGTTTCAGCTCAGGTCCTGATCTCAGTGTTGTGAGATCGAGCCCCACGTTGGCTTCCACACTCAGCGAGGGTCTACTTGGGGTTCTTTCTCTCCCTCTCCCTCTGTCCCTCCCCTGCTGCACACTCTGTCTCTCTAAAATAAGTAAATAAATAAAATCTTAAAAAAAAAAACGGATAAAGTGAGTGTCTTGTAGGCAGCATATGGATGGAGCTTTATAAATTTCCGTTGGTCATATCATACTTGCCTAATTCTTTCTGATCCACATAACCTTGCATTTGTGTCTGTGTATTTGAAGGAGCCATCGCCTCTTCAGTCTTTACAGATGGGTTTCAATAGATAAAGACCTTCCCCTGTCTGATTCTTCAGCTGATGGGATTACCTCTGGAATTGAAGTCATACTGGGTTAGTGCTGGTTATGAGGTTTTCCCTGGGTGCAGTGGGGTACATGGTTGGTGAGCTTACCATCAGAGGTTTGGGTGGATATGGATCCTGTCCAGTTCCTGTGTGGATAGAATTGCATCCAGTACCTGGTTCAGTCGAGTGGCACTGAAACATAGGTCCCCTTCAGGGTCCACAGTTGGGTTCTCAGACAACAAGCTTATTACCAGGTACATGGCAGGTGTAGTTTCTGCCAGACTCCTGCTGTCTGCTCACTAGATTGGGTCCATGTGTGGGCAGGAACGGCCCTGGGCCACGGCTGAGAGGGTCTGCATCCAAGCCCCAGAGCTGTTTTGGGTTCTACAGCCAAGATTGAGTTCGGCAGACTGGGTACTGGACATATGAATAGACTTGTCTCCTGCCAGGTCCCCGGGTGGTCTGGGCTGTCCCATAACTCTGGCTGGAGGGGCTGGAGCTGAATAGAGGGCCTTTTCAGGTGCAGGGTTCCTCAGATGCAGGTGAGTGAGTCCCACCTGCAGACCATTCTTTCAAAATGAGTTTTGAACTCTCCTTTCTAAATCTTAAAAATAAAGGACCAGAAATACTTTCTTTAATGCCAAAGAATAAGAATCAGGGCTATTATTTTACTTAGACTGCCTCTGAAAGAAGTTTTGAATTTAATATCAACTTATGGACTTCGGGCTATAACTGAATGAGTGAACTAGATTAGAATCTCCAGGTCAGAAACAGTCATTCTGCAAACTGTCAAAAAGCTGTTTTCTAGTGTACCACCATTTTTTGTGTGTTAATTTTATTTTATTATAAGCTGCACGAGTGGTTATACCCAGTTTATAACTTCCCCCAATTTAATTATTCCTTCAATATCATTTGGAATTGACTATTCATGGATATTAACTTCTTCTTAAAAACTTTTAAGGAAAATACTTAATAACGAAGGTACTCCTATGCTCCTCCAACACACACTCAGATCATGGTATGTTATTTAAACTCTGTTTATATTTCTTTAACACCATGTAAATATGCAAATCATTTTCTTTCTTTTCAGATTATTAATGTAGGTTTCTTTACTGTGGAAATAACGTTCATAGCCAGAAGCCACAGGCTGCTGCAGCCAAAGGCTGTCACTTTTTGTACAACCAAAGGATATATTTTTTAATTTGATTAGTATGAAAATGAACTAAAGTGACTGTTTTTCATTTATTCCACAATAGGAGAGTAGCAATGGCAAGGTGAACATCTAAGTTTTTAAATGATCTGGCATAATCCACCAGAAGCCTGAAATAACCCTTTTCTTTTCTCATACGAACACTTAATATAATGCTAGACCTATGGTACTGAAGGCAGTGCTTCAAGAATAAGGGGGCTGCCATCAAAAGGAATGAGATCTTGCCATTTGCAACGACGTGGATGGAACTGGAGGGTGTTATGCTGAGTGAAATAAGTCAATCAGAGAAAGACATGTATCACATGACCTCACTGATATGAGGAATTCTTAATCTCAGGAAAGAAACTGAGTGTTACTGGAGTGGTTGGGGGTGGGAGGGATGGGGTGGCTGGGTGATAGACATTGGGGAGGGTATGTGCTACGGTGAGCGCTGTGAATTGTGCAAGACTGTTGAATCACAGATCTGTACTTCTGAAACAAATAACGCAACATATTTTAAGAAAAAAGAAAAAGAAGAAGATAACAGGAGAGGAAGAAAAGGGGAGTATGTCAGAGGGGGAGACGAACCATGAGAGATGATGGACTCTGAAAAACAAACTGAGGGTTCTAGAGGGGAGGGGGGGAGGGGGATGGGTTAGCCTGGTGATGGGTATTGAGGAGGGCACGTTCTGCATGGAGCACTGGGTGTTATGAACAAACAATGAATCATGGAACACTGCACCAAAAACTAATGATGTAATATATGGTGATTAACATAACAATAAAAAATTAAAAAAAAAAAAAGAATAAGGGGGCTGCTACCAAAACTCTATCCTCCACAATCACTGAATTTCCACCTCAAGGAGGCAACTATTAGATGTGAAAGTGGTAGTAAGAATGATGTCTGATAAAATGCTCTATGAATACCAACCTACACATACCTAGGAATTGCTTTTTATAAAAAATGCAAAATCTTGTCCACATTCCAAACTTATGGAATCAGGAACTCTGGGGTGTAGATTTCTTTTAATATGCAAGCCCTCTGGGTGGGGCGCCTGGGTAGCTCAGTCAGTTAAGCGTCTGCCTTCGGCTCAGGTCATGATCCCAGGTCCTGGGATCAAGCCCTGCATTGGGCTCCCTGCTCCGCCAGGAGCCTGCTTCTTCCTCTTCCTCTGCCCCTGTTCCCCCTGCTTGTGAGCTCTCTCTTTGTCAAATAAGTAAGTAAAATCTTAAAAAAAAAAAAAAAAAAAGCCCTCTGGGTGATTCTGCTGCACACTCAAGTTTGAAAACCACTGGTCTAGAAGCAATCAGTTGCCAAAGGAGGGGATGGAGACTTGATTGGATGCTCCATTGGAAAGGAGCTGGACGAGTGCTCGGCACAGTGGAATCAGGCCCTGTGGCAATGCAAGGTGTGCAGGGCCTGACCGCAGGCTCCGTGGCTGAACCCAGAGCTATATTCTGCTAGCCCCTGGTTTAACCAGTAAAGCTTCCCAAACCAAGGGGCTTGGGGAAATAACTGCTCTACAGATGATAAAGAATATTTGAGATTTGTTTCTGGTGAAACTATATTCATAAACCTGGCCCTGGCATGTTGAGACAATTGACATGCACTAAAATTATTTAAAATGTTTGCTTTAATTTGGGCAATCTTAGGCATTTACAATAAATTGAGCAAAGTATCTGTCTTCGGTAAAATATGATTTCCGAGCATGCAGCTAAAAGAGTCCTCTCAGAGGCTATATAATCCCAAAAGAGTCTCTAAAATCAGTCACATAATTTGGGAATATTTTATAGGCTATCATGTCACATTGACATAATGAGAGCAAATCAAAAACAGGCTATAGCATAAATGCATACATATTGAAAGTTCTGCACACCTATGCAAAATATGAGAAAATTATCAGCTTTTAATAATTGTGAGGGACTATCACAATTTAAAATTATGGAAGTACCATGTGAATTAAAATAAATTGCCATTTAGCAAATTTTTTCAAGTTATGAGTCTGAATTTCCCTCTACTAGCATTAAATAAACTTTATAGTTCGATTTGAAAGATATTTTAGAGTTAAGTTGGTTGCTAGAATATGAACCTGTATTCCTATCAGAATAATACTATTAAAATTATTCTAAAAGAAGTTATCATCAAGTGAAGAAGTTATACATGGATATAGAAAGAATACTGTCAGTTTGACTGAAGCTTGATTCTAGGCGATTTTTTAGTATTTTCTGGGTAGGTCACATGTTTACATAGCTAAATAGCTGGGAAGTTATACCTAACCAGCTTCAATGGCAATGCCATTAGCATAGTTATATATTCAATATTCTTTTTCAAACTTAAAGGACTTTTTCATCGTTAACAAAAAGACACCAGCTTCCTTACTCTCATGCTAGTTGGGGGCATAATCCCTTACTTCTTTTACCTTAAATCTGAGACCCTGCCTGATACAAGGCTTTGTGTCTAGCTGTCCATTCGAACAAATGCCTGGTTTTTGTGCCTACCATGTACCGTTGGAGACTGGGGTTATTTTGCTATTAAATAAATAATGCTATACTTTGTGTTAGATATTTTCCATTGCACCTCACTTAATTCTCTACTCTTCTCCATCCTGCTCTGTGCCCCGGGAAGCTGACCCATATAAAGGGCATCACCCCAGCTTCTTTACTCTGGTTTTGGTGAGCAGTCAGCCCGTATGAAGGCATGGACAGGAGAGCAAAATGTACAAGGAGGGAAAAGTCCAAGAACTGATTCCCTCGGGTCCCTCCCTGCGAGGTTAAGTCCAGATGGCTTCATTCTCTACCAAAACCCATAGTTGTTGGCCAGCCTTCTCCTGCACTTTCATTACTCTCTCTGGGTTCCATGAACTGTTGTCTCTCCTTCCCTTTCATTTTCCTTAACCCTGTTAAACTCTCATCCATTACCCATTTCAGTGGGCCATGTCTTCCCTTCAGAGACCTTGATTGATGCAATTTTTGACAGACATCCGCTGGGCATGTAAGAGCAAAAGAGAGAGTGCAATACCAGAGTGCTTTCTTTTGCCATTTACCTGAGGTTTTTGTATCACAGTGACATGTCTAATTCTAGTCTTAGCAAAGCAAAATAAATACCAGAGTCGAAGTATTAAAGCATTCCTTTAAAGCACTCTATAGAGAAGAAATAGATGCAAGCCATAATACCTTATGTCTACAGAACACTTTGTAGCTTATTAAATGCTCTCACAAACATCATCTCACTCTTTAAAAAGCCTGGGAAATGATGATAAAAGAAAGAGAAAAATTGACTTCATAACTTTGCAGCTTGGGTACAGTGTTTTATGTCTTTAGAGAACATCTTGTTCTATATCTATGTACGTAGCCATTTCCATGTATATAAAGCTCATGCATATGTAAATCCCCTTAGTAGACATTCAGTAAATGATGGCTCCCTTCTCTAATTCCAAATGCAATATCTAATTTTGCTATAGTGTTGAATGGTATCTAAATAATAGCCCGGATTTTAAAATTTCAAACAAATGTTCTATGCTGGAAGGAGCTTGCAATGCAGTTGGGAGGTAAGTAATACACTATAATTTTTCTGTTTATTATTTAAAGCATCACCTCAAAACTTTGTGGCTTAAAAATAATAATCATTTATAATATTTCTCAATTTCATTGAGTCAGGAGTTTGGAAGTGGCTTGACTGGACAGTTATGACTCAGACCTCTCATGTGGTCATTAATCTTGTCTAAACTATGGCTGGAGGATCCATTTCTCAGGTGGCTCACTCATAAGCCTGGCAAGCTGATACTAGTAAATTGGTTTCTACCCATGTTGGCCTCTCTACAGGACTGCTTGAGTATCCTTATGACATTTCTCCCAAGTAGGTGATCCAAGAGATCTAGCTTGGAGTTGCAATACCTTTTATGACCTAGTCTGGGGGTCAAACAATGTCACTTCTGCCATACCCTTAGTCACAAAGACCAGCTCTGATTCAATGTAGAAGTTGAACACAAAAGACCATAACTATCGGGAGTTACCTTGGATAACTGTTACCACATAAACCTAGAAAATAAAACCATAATGTGACTGGCTAACCAAATGGGGGTTATTATGAGACAATGCTACAGAAAAGTCAAAAGAGGGAAGATCAATATGGTTTGGAATTTTAGAGAAGGCCTAAAGGATGAAGTGGCACAGGTTTGGAATGGCAGGATTTGTAAACATGGGGAGGAAAGAAAATGTGAACAAAAAGAGCTTTTTTGGACAGTGTAACAAAGCAAGGATGACTGAGTATATTGTGTCTCAGTCTTCCTAAAGACGAGTGGTGGGAAATTGGAACATAAGTGTGGAGCAAATTGGGAATTGGGATTTAATCCTTGCAGGCATTAGAAAAGCATGTAACTGATATAATAAAATTAACATTATAAAATTAAGCTGGTAGTAAAAACTGTATTAGAGTAGGGTAGTAAGGAAGCCATTGGAATTATTTAAATTTGAAGGGATAAAGACCTAGACTAAGTTATTGCTGGCAATTAGAAGTGACAGACAGGAAGGTAGGGGTGTCAGGGACATTTTGGAACAAGAATGAACAATGGTTAGTCTTGGACAATGCCTGAGGAGAATCAACGTTGACCCCGTGTCCTCAAACTCAAATAATCTACAGAATGAGGGTGCTAATGGTGAAAACCAGAGAAGTTAGTTTTGGGGGGCTTGGATCTGTGTTTAGACAGAATGGGTCTGAGATGGAACACAAAACAAATAAAAACAACTGCATTTGCTATCATCTGTGAATCTCTCGAGCCACATTCCTAATGTTTTAGAAATGAGCTCGTCCACAATATATAATTCTTGTTATGAACAGCATATTACACATAGCTCCTGCAGACACTGACCAGTTCTTTCTAATGACCTCACAATTTAAACTCAATAGTCAGATAAAATTGCAGCCTAGCTAACAAGGGGGAGAAATGTGGAGTTTTTTAACTATTTTATGAACTGGTGACAATTGTTTACATTTCCTCTGTGAAAACATGTGCTATGGACTCATCAACATGGATACTTGTGATGGCCAATTCTGAACTCGGGCCAAAAGGGCTACTGCAACTTGACTGGTGTTACTTACCAGTTAGCAACCAGTACTCTGGCCTCATGATAAAAGATCCCAGCTCTTTCTATGATGACAACATACATTTCTTAATAAGGTCATTTTTGAACTGGTATATGAAAAACACAAATATAACCAGTTTCCCTTGGTACTGCTCCTGGCATCATGACTTGATTGATTCAAAGATAAAAGCAATCATTATCAAAACATATTTACTAAGTATCTGATTATAGAAAGAGCTGCACCATAAATCCTTGAAACAGTTCAAATGCCACTCACAGGCAAAATATGATCAGTTTTATGATATTGGTACAGGTGGTGAGTGTGATGGATATCATAAGAGGGAACCAATTAATTTTGGAAGGGGAAAGAGATGGGATGTGAGAGTGTTCAAAACACAGTAGAACATATAATACTGCACATGCCAGGCATTTTAGAACATTTCAATATGAAAATTTCAATCATAAACAGTGATATAATGAAACCCCTTATATCATCACCCAGTTACAAAAATCACTGACCCACAAATGCCAAGCATTTTATTTGTTACCTTATATTAATACTCAAAGAGGGTACAAAATTTGCCCAAGAATATACAATTAGTAGATAATAAAGTTGGGGTTTGAATTCATGTCTGTAGGACTTAAACATCCTGGCTCTCTGCGACAGTAGATGTAGAACAAGGAGATGATGCAACCTCCAAAAACACCTCCCCAGATATACTGTTGGTCTAATAAAAAATGTTGTCCTCACCTTGGCAATGCTTGTAGACATATATTATTTAGATTATACATAGAATAAACATAATTTTGAATCAGTACAAAGTTGAAAATCAAAGTACACATAATATACATACAATCCTGACAAATATCCTTAATAGATGGATCTGAAATGTCATAGTCATCTTACAAAAGCTTGTTGAATCAAAAACAAGGATATCAATGAGGAAAAGAAAAAGAAGAAAGTGGGTAAGTAGAATATGTGGCATGTCAACTGATTCTGTAGATTAAAAAACTGAGTGAATTTTTTCCTTTTACTGAATTCCAATAACCCTTAGCATTGTTTTGAACACTAGTTTGATTTTGACCACTTAGATTCTAACCTTTGAAAGTATAAGGTATCATGGTCTGATTTCTATTTTGCCTCTCCCATGGAGCCCAGAACTGTACTCAAGACATAATCAGAATGCAGAATATATTTGCTGAGGAATTCAACAAGTTGATTGAGGCTTAGATTCTTGTTCATTTCTCATCCACTCCATTGCCTATCAGTAGAGAGAAACGTATAACTTCTGTCAGAATTGTCATGTTAAATAAATGAGCATCCTGTTGTACTTGTCATAGTTCTAGGATGCAGGGAAATGTGTTTTCACAATAGGCCCTGAGATTTGCCTGTGACTGTTGCTAAGGCAACAGAAGGAAGGGAAGTCATCTAGGGTCTTGTGCTGCCTGGCTCTCCTGGGGCGGTTTTTTGAGTCCTGCTTTGACTCCACCAGTTGCTTCCACCTTAGCAGACACATAGGATTCTGTGGTAATATAATATGCAGACAAATGCCAGGGTTTGCTCTTTATGTCTTATCAATTTTCTGTTTTCTTAAGGTGGGTGAAATCAACAGTTGGGAAGAAGGAATAGCATAAGAACAGTGCAGCCCATCAGAGATGAACATTTCTCAGTTTGAAGGTCATTACCCTGGATGAGTTCAATGCAATGATGCTGCTAAAAACAGAGACCGTCTGGAGAGAGACCTTGGAAGTCAAGGAGACAACGTCGTGAAGACTTAGCCACCTGGCTGTATTTCAGAGCATGGCTCCCAGCCGAGAGCAATGAGCAAGCCAAATTATTTTCCAAAGCATTCATGGGGGCCATTAAAGGTTTATGACAACTTTATATAATGAAAATTTAAATTTTAAGTATGCAGTTTGAAATTACCGCCATTCTCTGTAAAGTTAAATCCAGCACTTGAAGGCAGGAATAAAGCCTTAGGAGTTGTACTCATACAATCTTAATAGTAAATAAATTAAAGAGACCTCAGAGACAAGGGGTCCAACGTCTACCCCATGCTAGGATCATCTCTACAGTATCTCTATCTCCACAGTATCAGCCCCCTTAAACACTCTGTGATACTGCAACCATTCTCGAAATACGTTCTTGTCATGATGCTGAGGAGCTCCTCATGAGGTAAAATTCAGTGAATTCTGATTTTGATATTTTATTAAGAAAGAGATGTGGTACACACACACACACACACACACACACACACACACACACTGGAATATTATTTAGCCATGAGAGAGGAGGATATCTTGACATTTGTGACAACATGGATGGATCTTGAGCACATTATACTAAGTGGCATAAGTCAGACAAAGAAAGACAATTATTGTGATATTAATCACTTATATGTGGAATCTAAAAAAGTCAAACTTGTAAAGAGAGTAAAATAGTGGTTACCAAGGTATAGGGGTGAGTGGAGGGAGAAGGTTGATGTTGTCTAAGAAAACAAAATAGTAAATAAACCATAGAGATCTAATGCACAGTATAATGAATATAGATACAGTATTATACTACAATCATCAAACTTGCCAAAAGACTAAATTGTTATTATCCCATCTTCTAAAAAGAAAGGATAATTACATAACATGATAGAGGTGCTGAATTTCATTATAGTGGCAATCATATTACAACATATAAGTGAATCAAATCAACACGTTTGCCACCTTAACATTATATAATGTCATATGCCAAATATATTCAATTTTTAAAAATGTCCTTCTTTAGATTGAAACAAATATTGCCCCTGTCACTTCTATCTTATGGCCATAGCTCTAAGGCTTTGTGGGGCCTATTTTCAGATGAAAAACTTCTCATTACTGGACTGGTTTATTTATTTCTTTTCTTCTCCTGGGAAGGAAGGTGGGAAAGGGACAGGCTGTTTAGTCAGCCTTTAATTTCCTTCCCTTGTACTCCTCTCCTCTCCCACCCTTCTCTGGTAGCCCTTCCTTTCTCCCTAGAAGTGGATTAAGCAGGAGAGAGGACTGGAAAACCAAGAAAGGTTTACCTGATGGGTACTGCCATGATATGGCCCTGACACAATCTGGGCTTGACCCTGCCCAAGTTCCATAGTCCTCCAGGAGAGTCTCTTGGGTCAAAATAAGTCCAGGCCAGCACCGTCCACAATTCCCCCTTCCACACAAGCACAACCACTCCCAGAGCAGCCTCTTCAGCTCTGCTGTCCTGGGCCAGCCACAGTCTTGAAGTTTGGCTTTTGGATGTGGGACGGGTACCAGTCTCTGTACCTCACAAACCATGGTAGGAACAGGGTGGCAAAGGATGTCACAGCACTCAATCAGCCGCTTCTGAAGAAACTTCTCCAAAACCAGGCTGGCCTCTTTATAACGTCAACCTCCTAAGTATCCCTGGATTTTCCTCCTTGCCTCCTTCCCCCTGTGTAGTTCCTGCATAGAGAGTCTACCACCTACTCTAAAATACTAAAGGGGTACTCACTCATACTTAGCACCTCTGTTTCTCTCCCCTTCCTTGAGTTTCAACCAAAACTGAGGCAGAGAGTCCTGCTTTCACCTCCTATTATACAAATACCACCCTTCGCTCTCTTGCTCTTCTCCACCCTTTGCTCTACAAGTTCAATTTGGATGTCAAATTCCTCCCAGACAGCACTTTCCTCCCAACCCCTAGTCTATCCCAGTTTCTCCCTGTTCGATTTCTCACCTTTGCAAATATCCTGCCCTTTTCTCTGACGCCCAATTGCCATGGTCTCCATTTTTTCCAGCCTATTGTTTTTTCTTTAGTGTCTCACTTTAGAAAGTTCTATGGTGCCTTCCTACGGATCTACACAATTATTTTTTAAACCATTTTTTCAAAGGCCTCATTTGGCTCCTTTTCTTTTCCCATGTCCTAGTTTGTCTTCTGTTTCCTATTCACTCTGCCCACCCACTCCACTTAGGCTCTCTCCTTTGTCAAAACTGGGCCATGCTCTGACTGCTGTCACTTCAGCCATAATCACCAAGCACTCACTAAATCAAATACCTGCAGAGTATTTAGCACTTTTCTAGGCTTGCAAGATCAGGGAAATTTAAGGTCTGCCTTCAGGGAGTTTCACTTTTATTGGTCAGGGCAGAACACACCAAAAGAAATATAGAACATCACTATGTTAAAATAGTGTGGTTTGACAATGTGCAGATTTTCCCTTAGACCATAAAGTTGGCTTCTGTAAAGTTTAAAGAAATTCTGAAACCTCCCCTGATCTGCGAGGTCTTCCCACATTGTTCACAGAAGGAACAATTGTTTCACTCTGACAAGTTTTGACATGTTAGGTCCACAGATGTACCTGCCTTAGCCTTCCACCACGAATGTAAATTTTCCTTAAACTTGTATATGAGATACATTTTTAATTCTGGTTTTGCATACATAGTTAAACCATTTGACTTCCAGTTCTATCTGTGCCTGATATTTAGCATCTAAATTGTTGGGTAAAGAATTAGGTTCTTATCATTTCTTTTCATTCTTTTCCAGCATACAAACTTATTAGATGTTCAGGGCTTTGTGATGATGATAACGATGTTAATGAAAATAATGACACCTCCCATTTGTGTCGCACTTTACAAAATACTTTTGTACATTACCTTATTTGATTCTAAAAATGCACCTGCCGATGACTATAACTATTCTGTTTATGACTGAACCTCTCAGAGCCCATAACAGCTGCCCTGTCTCCCACAAGCTCTGTTCTCCATAGAAAGCTACACCCCCTGAGTTCTGTTGCGCAGGTAAATCTCCAGCCTCCTAAGCCCATTTATTCATGCTTCTTGACCCTAAACAAAAAGCTGTTGATTTGGTGCCCATTCCTGCTCTCCACCTTCTCCCCCTCAGGCCTGCCTTACTCCAGAATACAGACCTTGGTTCTGCTTTACCCTGTGCCCTGTAGTCAAGTGCCATCACCACCCAATTCCAGCTGCAGAGCTTGAAATCCACAGTCTTGACCCTGATTTCTGAGGGAGAGTGGTCATCAGTGTAATTGCCAACAAAAGGAGTAATCTAATACCCACAACTTAAAGACCCGACATGAGTTGCTGTTTTCTTCCCACATGAAAGCATGATTCTAGGAATGATACCCTCAGTGAAGTAAGCCCATCATTCTGAAGGTCTACAGTTGTTGCTGATGTAGATTTGACATTGGCACAAAATGAAATTAATTTTCCAACATTTGTGATAATATTTAAGTATGACCATCAGGACTATACAAGATGATGCCCAATCCCGTAACTTGGAGTTTCCTCAATGCTTTTTCTCGTGAAAACTTGACCCCTACTCTCTAGCTTTTGTTTTATAAAGGGTTATAAAAACAGCTCCAGTTTTCATGAATTCTTCCTACTACCCAGAAGTAGAACATATTGAACAATAGGAGTGCCAATGACTTGCAGGAATTAAAAGCCCAGCAGATAAATACAGACATGGCAGAAAGCCTGAAAGATGAGGATAATGTTTGGAGATCACAGACAGTTGAGTATTGCCCCTCCAGCAAGAGTTTGCACATGGCCTGTCTTTAGCCTAGACAAGGGTGTTTCTATTTTAGAGTAAGTTGTTGCATATTTCCTGAGGGAAAACTGTTCTGAATGCTTTTACTTACAAGTTTAAAGCATTACAGGATGTGCTTTTATTCTTGTTATTAAAATATAGGCGATTTGTTATAAAATAGGCAAACCATTAATAGTATGAAGGTGATTTATGTTTAAGCATTCTAGGAAATATAAATTGATTTTTTCATTTTTTTTTTTTTTTAATTGTCATGCTATTCCCGGATACTGGAGAAGGTAAACAAGATGTCATGACCGCTAGTTGACCTGAGAGCTGGTTCTGAGCAATTAGAGGCTCCTCACCCCCTCCTCTGTCCTTGAAATGCACACTCTGCCCTCTGTTCCCACAGCAGGAGCAGCCCAATGACACAACCTTAAGAGAGTAAGGTACTGTTGAGACCATCAGGACTGTGTATGTCACTGAACCCAGTTAAGGCCTCTTCATAAACTTTTAAGATTCTGGTGGAGGAGTGTGGAGATCCACTCAACCTGGGGTTGCCCAAGACAAGCCTCATGAGTAAATTGTCGTATATTTCCTGAGGGAAAACTCTTCCGAATGCTTTTACTTGCTTATTAAACCTGCCACCTACCCATCTGGAGTGGACTGCCTTTTTCTTCGGTGGCTCTCTGCCATCTTTGCACGTGAGCCAGTTTCACATTCTACCTGGGAAGCTCCTGAGGTTGCAAACTAACAATTAGTGAGTCAGCCAGGAGACCAAAGATATGGGCCTTGAGAGAGGCATCTGCCAGGGAAATCCCGAGTTGGCCATTGACCTTTATGTGAGAAGGGGTGGCCCCTATGTTAGATGCTTGTGGACCACCGCATGAGTATGGGGTTGCCCTGAAAACACCAGCTTGTCTCATGCATTTTTTTGAAGCACTGTGCAGAGCATGTTACGGTGGAGGAGGGACGTGCATAGCTACACAGGGGCCTGGCCTCTACGTGGGCCATTCTGCTGGACACTGCTGCCCCACCAGAGGCTAAAGCTGGAGTTAGAAAGTTGGAGGAAGAGCTGAGGTTAGAGAAGGATGTGTGGGTGTCCACTACTCTGCTGGCTTCGGGCTGGCAGACAAGATGGGAGAGCGGGTTCATCAGTTGGAGACCTTAACATGATGTTCTGCAAAGCCAGGAAGGCACAAGTTGCTGTGGATAGAGGTCCAGGCATCCGTGACTAAGCCTGACCCAGTTGTTAAAAGGTGGAGTCCCCGGGAAAGTGAGGAGAGCAGACAGAAAGGATGTCGCGGTGACAGTGAAGCCGATGAAATGCCCCGCGTGCTGTGCTGCCTGACACTTAAAGCAAAGGAAAGCAAAAGCACAGCAACAGCAAATCCCAGCCAGTGTGGCAGCTCCACATTCAGATGTTCCTGATAAGAGAATATATTCCTGCTAAGCTTATTGACATGGCTGCCTAGTTCCCAAAAGGCCAGGGAGAGTATCCAGGCATGGTGAGTGCAGCTATGGGAGGGCCAGGGGTGGGAGGGAGGCATTTCTCTGACCTGGCAGGAGGCAAAGGAAAGGAGCAACATCACCACACGCAATGCCCTCTGACGGCATCTGCATGGCACTCAGGTGGTTCAGGGTACTTATTCCCTTATAGATTGGATCATTCTAACCTACAGGGAGGCTTGGTCCAACGAGGGGGACCTCCCTGGACATGCAGGTCCCTGGAAATCTACCGAGGAGTTACAACAAATTCTTAGGGAGTTGTGAATGAGACAGGCGACCTACACCCTTCTCTTTGAAGGCCCTGATCTGGCCACATTCACTGCAGGAATGAAAGCCAAGATTCTCCATTCTGCCCCAGCACCTGGTATGGGATGCTGATATCCATGCCGAGTGCAGCCAAGGGACAAGTTATTTCTGAGGTTGGGCAATCCATTGCTGATCTGGAGGACATTGATAAATCCCAGAAACAGGAAATCCCACTGGAAAGACCCAAAACAAAGAGGGAACTCAGAAAGCCAAAAGGCTTCCCAATTGGCTGTAAAAATAAGCCAGTAAAAATAACCTGGAAGCAAATGTGGTTTGACCTCATTGCTATGGGGACCCCACTTGAACAGATAGATCAAAAACCCAACACTGTGTTGGTTGGTCCATGGAAAGCCTTAAAAATCTGAACAATAGTTCAGACCTGCCTCATCTGCTCCTACCATCCCTGATGCCCTGCCTGCTCCAGCAGAAGCCTTAGGGATATAGTCCTATTCGGAGTGATGCTTCCCATGCCCTGGATACAAGATGCAGGTCAAAACTACCTCCACGTGAAGTCCATTGGAGGCAATCAGAGCCGAGCTCACTATTCACCGGTCCTCCAGAAACAAAGAAAAAAAATGACTGTTCTGGTGGATACTCGAGCCAAAGGTACTCTAATACATGGCAACCCTCACAAGTTTTCTGGCCCCTTCAGCACCATTGCTGGTTATGTGGGAAAACCAGTGATGTTCAGGAAGGTCCTTTTGACCCAGCAAATTGGGCATTCTCCCCACCATTCCAATAACATGAGGATTTAATCTCTCTCTAATACCAGAGAACATATTGAGCCTTGATACCCTACAAGGTCAAACTCTGCAAACCTCTACTGGTGAATTCCACCTCCAGGTTAGAATAATCAAACCAGTGCTGAGGGGAAATACCAGCTGGGAACAAATAAGCATGCCATCCCTACAAAGAACTGTAATTGTCAAACAATAAAAATTGCCCGGGAGGTATAAAGGGGGTAGGAGAAACTATCCAAGAACCACATCTAGAGGATATTGTATGCTTTGCCCATAGTGCTTTCAATAGGCCATTATAGCTAGTAAAAAGCCAGATGGCTCATGGCAGATAACAGTGGACTACCAAGAATTAAACAAGGTAATGCACCCATCCATGTGGCTGTGCCCCACATTGCCACCACCTAAATACTTTGGCCATGCTCTGCTATACTTAGCAAATGGCTTTTTCAATATACTTCTGGCCACTAAGTCATAAGATCAGTTTGCCTTCATGTGAGAGAGGCAACAATGAACCTTTCAAGTGTTCCCCAAGGTTACCTACATGGCCCCAACATATGTCATGGGATAGTAGCCAGAGACCTATCTCTGTTCTTCCCCATGTCAATAACACGGGTCCATTACATTGAAAAAAAAAAATGTTAACATGTGAGGACTTGCCTCTGCTAAAAGACACTGCAGACTTTGCTGGAACATCTGTAAGAGAATGAGAATGGACAGTGAACACACAGAAAATTCAAGGCCCAGGCCTTGGGAGTTTTGAGGAGTTGTTTGGTCAGGAAGGATGCAACATTGTCCCAGAGGCTGTGAGTGTTGAAGTACAAGCCTATCCAACCCTAAAAACAGGAAAGGGATGCAAGCCTTTATAGGGATTTGGGTGTTTGGAAGATTTTTACTTCCCACTTGGCACTTTGACTCCATCCCTTATACTGTCTGGTAAAAAAGGGCATGTGTGGGACTGGGTATCCAAGCAGCAAGCCACCTCTGCAAAGGCAGAAATACCAGTGAAACAGACTAAAACTCTGAGCATCTCCCAAGCAGGGCCACTGTTGGAGTTAGAGGTGTCTATGACTCTAAAAGGTATAGGTTAGTCACTGTGACTGAGACAACAGAAGGAGAGAATACCCCCAGAATTTTGGTTCCAGTTCTAGAAGGGAGCAGAAACCCAATATATCCCCACAGAGCAACAGCTCCTAACATTGTACATGGTGTTCCTCCCTGTACAGCCTCATAAAAGAATGGTATATCATGGTAAGAACTTCCCTTTCTATCAAGGGGTGGATTAAAACTACATGCCATGGACCAACCTCTGCCATGGTTCAAACCCCCACTTTGATTAAGTGGCATACTTAATTGCAACTGAGGAGCACCCTTTCCACCACCCCACTGTCTCTAAAACTGCAGATACTACTAAGCCCTATAGAGTATGTAGATCTTCTAAATGCTCCTATTCCCCTGGTGGCCCCTGTGGCCTGTCGAGAGGGAACACAGGAAATCCCCACTGATGCCTGATCAACAGATTGGTCCAGTTGAGGCAATCTGTCCATGTGAACTGCAGTTGTTATTCAGCACCATCTGGATGGAAACAGGAACAACCCAAAGCAACCAGTGGGCTAAACTCAGAGCAGCTTGATTGGTGATCACTGGTGAGCCCTGGCCATTAACCCTTCAAACTGAGATTTGGGCTATTCGAAAGGCGTTAGCCCTATGGCTCAGATAATGGGAAGCCAAAAGATGGATGATCATAAATAAGTTCTTGTTGGGTCAAAATATGTAAAAAGGCATTTGGGTTCATCTACAAGAGCCTGAGGCAGTCCTCACTGTTTTACGTGTCCCTGGTCATAAGGTATCAACTCTCCCTGGCAATCAGAAAGCTGATGCCTTCACTGGGTATGAGTCCTAGCAACAGACCCATCATCAGATACAGCAGATTGGATACAGAGAAAGAGTGGCCACCACAGTGCATTGATGAAATAGCATATTGCCAAGGATGCCTGATTGCCCTTAAAACACAGTGACTTGGTTGTGCAGTAATAGCATGCCCTGTGTGTTCTAAACCATGCCCAAGGTAACTGCCGAAGGAGTTTGGGGCCATCCACTAGAGTTGCCAACTGGTAATTATATCGGCCCCTTCCCTGCAAGAGAGGGTTCTAATTATGTCTTGGCTTGTGTGTACTCTGCATCTGGCCTAACCCAAGCTTCCTCCTGTCACTGTGCAAGTCAGACTGCCACTATTAGGAGATTAAAGAAGCTGAGTACCATACATGGATACCCTTGTAAAATAAACAGTGATGGGTTCACATTTTAAACATCATGATATGCAAGACTGAACAAAAGAACATGACATTGAATGAAGGTTCCATCTCCCCTATAACCTGCAAGCAGCAGGGTTAATGGAAAAAAGAAATAGAATATTAAAGCAACAGATTTTTAAAAATAAAGCAACAAATTAAATTACTAACAGGTAGGGCGCCTGGGTGGCTCAGTTGGTTAAGCGACTGCCTTCAGCTCAGGTCACGATCCCGGAGTCCCGGGATCGAGTCCCATGTTAGGCTCCCTGCTCAGCGAGAAGCCTGCTTCTCCCTCTGACCCTCCCCCCTCCATGTACTCTCTCTCTCTCTCATTCTCACTCTCTCAAATAAATAAATAAATCTTTAAAAAATAAAAAAATAAAAAAAATAAATTACTAACAGGTAAACCCACCTTGGCCAGGTGAATTAAAATACTATGCCAGGTTTAAATACATTTAAATGATCAAACAGTAGGGCCTATTGCTCCATATGGGGACCCCTGGTCCTCTGGACTGGGGGCCCCTGCCAAGATACCCAATGCTGTAAAGGTATAGTAGTCAAGGGAAACAGCCATTGTCCCAACTCTTGCTCCCAACATGCTATGCTGCTGATGGCACCAAACCCCATCGTGCCCAGGAAAGGCATTATCTACTGGAATTTACAAGATGTCTCATTGGGATGGATGAGTTACTTTGTACCCCTGGGTGACGGGGAACTACTCAGTCTCCACTGGGATTCTATTGTCTTGCTACAAGCTGTACCTGTTGAAATGCACTATAGCTGGAATAGAACACGTACCATTGAAAGATGGGAAAGGGTTTGGGTCCTGGTCTGGCCTGTCCCACTCCCAGTCCATCTCTTCACACATGACAGTGCTGCTTCCCCTGGCCAGGCCAACATACATGGTATACAGAACCAAGTCAAGTTCCGAAAGCTGTCAATCTCTCTTTCCTCAAGGCCAGGTGGACATGTTCTATTTTCCACTGGTACAATTAATTTGGCTGCCATCTTTATCTCATCCGTTGGTCTGGAAAACATTATGACATATATAGAACCCTTACTAAATCTACCCAACAACCCTAAATGATAGCTGGCAAAGCCTGTCCTTATTGAACAGTGAAACGTCTCTAATGAAAAACGCTGTCCACTAAAATAGGACGGCCTGGGATATTATCATTGCCTTGCAAGGAAACACCTGTACCATTACCCAAAAAAAAAATTATATGTTCATACTTGATAAGTCTGCTAATGTATCATCTTCATTAAATCAGATAAAAACAAGTGAATGCCCTGAGTGATCCAACCGCAGCCTAGGGGACTTAGTAAATCAATGGCTCTTGGTGGAAAAAATTGTTATTTTGAGGATCATCTTAATCTGCTTCTCTTACTTGTGCCTATATTGTTGCTATGGTTTCCGCCTCCAATGCAGCCAGGTGGCCACCAAACAAGCCACCTCCATGCTAGTAAACCCCTTGCCGACAGCTCAGGGCACATGACAAAAGAGAGGGGCATATAAGATTATAACCACTGGTCATCAAGACGAGGTGATCGCAAGTTGACTCTCAAACTGGACCAGGGCAATTCAGAGGCTCCTCACTTCCTCCCCTGTCCTCAGCATGCACCCTCTGCCTATCATTCCCACAGTGGGAGCTGCCCAAGGACACAGCCTTGAAAGAGTGAGATGTTGAGACCATCTGGATGGTATACGTGACAAAACCCCACTAAAGCCTCTCTATAAATTTTAAGATTCTGGCGGGCAGGCGTGGAGATCTACTCATTTTGTTGCCACCCAAGATAAGCCTCGTCTGTAAGTTCCCTTGCTTATTAAAACTGCCACCGGCAAATCTGGGTGGCCTGCTTCTCCCTGCAGTCTCTCCCTGCCCTCCCTGTATGGGGACGACTCTCCAATTTCACCCAGGAAATTCCCAAGGTTGTGAACCAACACCAGAGTTAAGTGCATTTTTAAAAAAGAAAGGTAAAACAATAGAAACAAAACTCTATTAGAAGAGTTTCTACAGGTTGTTTAGAGGACAGGAGAATTCCCTCTGTTGAGGAACTGAGCCTCTTTCCTCAAAGGCTGAAGTCGCTCTCCCAGCTAAGCAGGCTGCCTGTTGGCTGAGGCAATTTTAAGACTAGGTTGGCATTTCCAACCAAGCTTAGGAAGCTCGTCGGAGGGGGTGCGCAGTCTGGAGTTTAGATAAGATTTCCCAGAGGTTTTAGTTGCTCTTCACTTATTTCAATTTGGCTTTATCCTTAGCTGGCTCCTACTTAACGTTTCAAGCTTGTGTTACTATCCTGGTTTTCAATAGTATCAAATCCTAGAGTAGTCTATAAAACTATATTGCTCTGCCTCACATAGAAAAACATACTTTTGCATCTCATGCCATGGAATAGGACTCTAAAAACTGTCAGTCTCAGAAATGCCTTGACTCTTCAGCATTCCAAGCAGTTGATCTGTCACTTTTCTTCCATTTTATAGCTTTTAAAAAATGGAGTACTTGATTTAGTCAGGCTCGGGGGCTAAATTCTCTTCAGTGAGTGTGTTTTTCCTAGCATAGTGCATTCATATATGCAGGTAAAAGAATAACCTTCCCAGAAGAGAACTAGAAGATAGATTTTCTAGCTGAGGCTCCAATATAATTTGACCCTAAGTGCAGCTCAAGGCAATCACTTACCAATTCTCATCACTCAGTTTTATATTCCTATTTCTCTGATATTTTCTTAGACCCAAGAGAATGACTTTTTTCTCAGAGTAGACTTTGCCCCTGTCCCATCACTCTGCACCCATTTCACCTCAGCCACACTCACGAATCAGCTGCACCCAGACTCCACGCCTGAATCTTGCACAAGGAAAGTCCTCCCTGTGGTCACAACCATGTGGCCGCTCGCAGCTCCATCCCACACAACAGGACCGTGGTCCTTCAACGTGACAGCTTCCAGTTGCCGAGTCATCCCATGCCCCAGCCTCCTTCAGCAACATCAGGGGCTGCCTTCCAGAGGAACCCCACAATCAAAATGTGAGCTACATTCACACCACAATCCCTGATAGTTAGTTCACTATTCCTACTTAGTCCCCTGCCTCTCCAATCCTGATTCTGTTCTCTTCCTTCAGCCTCATGGGAAGAAGACCAATTGCTTGGTCACCTGGCCTGGCCCTTGCACACTTCTGACTTTCCTCTGGGTGTCCCAGGCTATTCAGCAACTTCAAAATCACCTCTAATCTTCTGTGCACTGACTCCAACTCTCCTCACTTTCTCCTCAGTAAATGCTCTATGTGAGAAAATGGAAAAGAGCTGGCAGGCATTCCTACAAATTCTTTCCCTCCCATGCTGAATGGTTTTTGTTCAGCTTTTGTTCACTCTTATTTTATTGCCTTCCATAAAGCTTCTTTCCAGGAAGGCCTCCTCCACTTGTGCGCTTCGTCCCATCTGTTGAGTTGTGGCTCAGGGGAAGGAAGTTTCCAATGGGAGAATGGCATGAGCTAGGGAAGAGAATCTCTGCTTGTGACCACTGCAGAAGCATCCAGAAATTACACCAGGACTGACTATCACAAAAAAAAAGCAGGATTTAAAGGCTTTGCTGGAATGAGACCTCTCTCAAGAAGGAGCTGGAGTGGACAGATGTTCTGCCTGCCCATGACCAGTTCTTCTTTCCTTGGGTAAGGGAGAACTCACCCTATTTTTTTTCTTTGGGAAATCAACCTTTCTAAAGACTTGGTGGGACTCCTGATCAAGATACCCCACTCCACTCCTGCCAAAGGATGGGCAAATGACCCGAGGTTGGCTGATTCATTAGCAGAGGGGAATATGATCTGTTGATCTGATTCATGCTGGCAGTAAAAGAATGACAGTTTTTGGAGACAAATGTCCAGCCCTGCTCCAAAGTCTGGTTCTTCCATTTTCCTTTCAATGCCATCGAGCTACCCTATGTACTTCAAAAAATGTATTTCTGAATTAAATTACCCCAAATCAGTTTATATTTCTTGCAAAGAAATCTCAGTTTTATGGCACTTGAATGATTGAAGGTAATACAGTATTGAAAAAAAAAAAAAAAATCCGGAGACAAAACCTTGGCTCTAGTTTTAGTTCCACCATAGACAGCTGCAATTTATTTGTTCCCGTCTTGCTTTACCTTCAGAATGAGATTCTCACCTGGAGAGCGCATATCCAGATTTCTCGGGTGGGTTTTTAAAACCATATACATTCATTCCCCATGCAAATTCTGCCAAAAGTCTCTCCCTTCTCATCACCACTCCCATGCATTGCCTTACCACTGGCAATTAAAGTCCACTGGGCCTCCATTACTAACAGAAGTGTGTTCTATCCCTCAGATGTGTTGGGTGGAAAACACTCTGCCGGACTAGTATATTTCCAAAGGTCCTTCTAGGTCTGACACCCTTTGAGCCGATGAAATACTTTTTCAAAAATACAACTGTTTAGACAGGTTATGAAAGAAAATTTAAAGCAAAAGCAGATGGAGGTCTAGGAATAGAAACAGGAATCAGATCTCAAAAATTGGAGGAATAGTTGTGAAAGATTTTGATGTGAGTTGCTTTAAGTACAATGATAAAACTTGTAGCAAATATATTCATTAGGACTCAATGAGAGTCTTCATATTTTAATTCCCCAGCGCAGAGGGCTTCAATTTTGTGAAAAGACTACTTAGCTTGAAAAAAATTCCTTGGTGTTTCTTGAACACACTCTGCGTTTAGAAAACTTCTGCTGCATTAAATATTAAGACCATCAATGTGCTCATTAAAAAACTAACATCCGGTGTCAAAAAGAAAATATTTTTGAGAAGTTTAACTGAATGCTACTAATCTAAAAGAACATGGTACCAAAACTTTCTGAATAATTTGTTATTCATTAATGAAACGGTAACAAATGTGAATGATACAAAAAGGAATATAGTTCAAAGAAATCAAATATACACTAATGAGCTAAAATTAAACATGAATTAAACATTGAGTAGCTAAGATGTTAAAGAAATAGCTAAATAAAAATTTAAAATATATTTTAATAAGAGTCATCATTTCTGTTCTGCATTGCTGGATTCTTTCATTGGAGAAATGTTAAGAACTGAAATCAAAATCATAGTCTCTGGTTGCCAGTCAGCTTTGACATGATCGACTCCTAAGAGTCCAATTAATGATTTATAATGAATATATTTTATTTTAATTAAGTCATCAGTCACTTTTCTATTCTCTTTCTCTTTCACATTCTCACACACATATACACCACCCCCAGGCCAAAAATGTTTAATATTGCTCTATTTTGACACTTAAAAGAGCATACTCTTTGATATGATATTCTCTGCCCCTAAAATTGCTTAAGATCATATGGAATAGACCCATATGCTTATGATGTTCTGCAATTTCTGCAAACTGTTCACCATATGTTCCTACTGGAACTTTTAAAATTATGTTTTATCCTTGCTACATCGATAATTTCAGAGGCTGGTGCATGCATATAATTATAACTTCATCCTCTTCATTGCTTTTTGTATACCTTTTATAAGTTCTCCTTATATAACAGGTAAGAAACATTCATTCAAAGAAATGAGGTAATTAAAACTTAAGAGCTAATCATGAATCTAACCAGTTCCTTGCCTTAGCAGTGAACATCCACTTAGGAAACTTCTAATTATTTCAACAATAATTACATTGGCAGGAGGACAATGGAGTATGTAATTTATGATCATAATTATACCATTTAACTGTATCTTACCTAAGCAAATCTTTGTGAGACCTGATGCTTGGTAACAATCTGGCTTATGTCAGAGTTGTATCACTCAGTTTGTTTTGCAAGTTTCATTCACTATTTCATCGATGGGGGATAAAATACAGTA
Organism: Zalophus californianus; assembly: GCF_009762305.2. NCBI lineage: Eukaryota > Metazoa > Chordata > Mammalia > Carnivora > Otariidae > Zalophus > Zalophus californianus. The sequence continues at coordinate 20,750,104 of NC_045601.1, read as the reverse complement.
TATAACATGCTGTAAATGGACAATGAAGGACCTAATGAGAAGCATGATACTTTCTGTGATAATATTATATTACATAGTTTCACCCATGTTGCACTCAAATTTTATGTCCTCCTTTTTGCTCAGCGTTGAATAACAAAAGATTTTACTGTGCTGTTGTATACTTTGGGGGAAGTGATGGAGGGAGTTTTCTACCATTGTGTATAATTTTTTAAGGACTCCAAGGGAAAAGAGCATTGCAGGGCAATTTTAATTTCTATGGGAGGTTGTGGGGAAATTTAGAGAAATGTTTACTTAAAAAGTTCAAAGATAACCATTTAAGAGAATTTGTAAAAAGCTTTTACATTTCAGTTGGAGGTAAGTAAACAAAGGAGAAATAAAGAAAAGGGTAAACAGAAAACTGAAATAAGATGGTATAAAGTTCAAATGTGCTAGTGATAACAACAAATATAAATGGATTAGGTTTTAAATGTAGATAATATCAGATTTGGATTAAAAATAAAGAGATATGTGTTATCTATGAGAAATATATCTGAGGCAAAAAGGTTTAAAACAGGATAACTGAAAAAGATACAGCTGACAAATACTAAACAAAATAACATTACTATCAGATAAAAGAGTAATTTAAGGAGAAAAAGGTACTAAAAGAAATAATAGGAAATGCTACACTATGATTTTTTTTCTTTTATTTTTTAAAGATTTATTTATTTATTTGAGAGAGAGAGCCTGCGCTTGGGCGCACCCATACGCATGCTAGTGTGGGGGAGGGGAAGACAGAGAGGGAGAGAAAATCCCAAGCGGACTCTGCACTAAACACAGAGCCCACCCAATTCAGGGCTTGATCCCACAACGCATGAGATCACGACCTGAGTCGAAATAAGAGTTGGATACTTAACCAACCCAGTACACCCTTTTTCACTTTTTTTTTTAAAAATAAACTCTACCCCCAACATGGGGCTCAAACTCACAACCCCAAGATCAAGAGTCACATGCTCTACAGACTGAGCCAGCCAGGCGCCCCTACACTATGATTTTTTTTAAAAAGCCATATCTTCAAACTATATAAGTGAAAACCAATAGAATTACAAAGATTTAACAAATCTACCAAAGTATAGATTTAATAACATATAGATATATGTTCTGTTTAATTTACTATCTTTAACAGGTGAATTGAATCTGTACTTTTGTGGACATAGTCTATTTAATCTACTATTTTTATAGTAGATAAATATATATATATATATATATACATACGATTAGAGATTAGCTTAAAATACCTGAAAATACCAGTTTTATACTTTTCCTAGTTAAGATACTTTTTTTCCCCTCTATTTTCCAATTTTCTTTATAAGTCAAAGAATTTCTCCTTATAGATGTGTCATATATTTCTGTCAATTTTTGTGCAAAAGTTATAAAAAAAATGGTTATCTTTATGTCATTGGAAACCAGAAATGTTATTCAAACTGCTCCATGTTACTTAAACTTAGGCCAATTTACCCTCTCGGGAAGCTACTGGCCATCAGGAAAAGTGAGAACCTCCAGGCAGGGGTCAGAGGTTACACCAGCAGTGGCCTACAGGGGAAGCTTCCAACCAGAAACCCATAGCAGCACCAGCCCTTTCCCACCTCCACCAGCTGCCCTACAACTAAAACCAGCAAAAAGCCTGCACCCTGTCCCACCCTTTCAGGACAATAAGCTTTCCCTTAATTCCAAATAACATATCAGGCAGGAAGATGCAGAATAGAGAAAACCTGATGGTGAGTGTAGCTTTGAATTGACTACATACTTCTCTGAGAGAGCTTGTTTTAAACTAAAGTAAATTACTAAAGTGGGAGAGAGAGAAAGAGCAGGAATTGGAAATTTTTAAATTTAAGTTATTTATACCCTAATGCCTAGCAGGGTATGGTCTATTCAGAAAAATTAGATCAGTTATAGAAAAATAAGTAAAGCATACAGAAGTGTAGGAGTGTAAATCATTACACAGTCTATATCACAGTGTGAATATATAATTCACAATAGGCACCCTGTGTTCTTAGAAGTATTATAATTATGTGTGGTCCCTCTCCTGGATATAGATATAGATACATATAGGTCTACTATTATAGTTGATGTTATAGTTGTATACCAAAGTAGATCTACTTATTTATCTAATATAGTTATGTAGCTATATACGGTACACTATAGTAGGTAGACTACGTAGAAAAGCTTGTGTGTTTTCCCATATGTGAAATTCCAATTAAAAACTTCCTATGTAAGTCATTTTCTGAATTTTGTAATATTTTATGGAAGTAAAATTACAGTGGGAATGAACATTTTAAAGATTCATGAACTAGTTTGCCAAACTAGCTATACTTGGTTTATCTAAACCAATTCATTCTTCTAAAACAGCCTGATATTTGGGAATGTTGTAGAAAAGAATAAGAGGCCATACCAGTCAAGAATGCCATTTGTTGTCATTTATACTCTCACTGTTGGGAAACCTGGATTTCGGGGGATTTTTTTTGCTTCTTTTAAGGTATTTGCTCTCTACAAAGAAAGATATCCAGACACTAGCTGGAAAGTAGCACTGCATGTTTCCTTCATGTTACCTTTGGTTGGCCAAGCTCAAAGATATGTCTTTCCACTTAAATAGATTGTAATTAATTTAAGTATCATTATTAAGTACTTTCCCCACTAAGTCTCAAATGTTATCAATTGCACGAGGCTCATGAAAATTAATGCTTTCTCTTTAACCAAAATCTTTTAACTTAGATATTTTAAATTTTGTATATAAAAACCTATGTAGGAATTCAAATATAAAAAATAATAATAAAATGAAAAATAATTGTGAATAAGCTTTGTAAAGAATGTAGCAATATTTACTATATCCCACCTCCAGGAGCTTCCACTGAATTCTTCTATGGTTGATAGTCTAGGCATCAAGCAGCAATCCCCATCCTTTCAGGAAATAATCGATTCAGTATTGGCTGAAGTTCACAGAAGGGACAGAGTTGGAGTCACTGTTTTTTCCTCGTTTCACTCTGTTCTTTCGATTAGAATCATGGCAGTCTTCACACTGTTCCCTTTGCATGTAATCATCCATACTGTGAATCAGGCCTTGAACTTATTTATTCCTGTGGGTTTATATGTAGCTTTCTCCTCTGACAGTACAATCTCTCAAAACCAGATTTGTGTTGAAATGTCTTAACTTCCACAATTACCATTGTAGCACACATTATTCTAAATATTTGAATGGATTAATATCATTTCTAGAGATGAGTTAATAGAGCAAAGTGTTAAATATATAGAGGAAAACAATGCAAAAACAAATGCAACTATGCATTCTTGAAATCACCTAGGAAGGAAAATATACACACACGTATACACGGATTTTTTTCTTGTGCAAGGACACTATATAAAAATTTGAACATCAATTTCTTTTACTCTGGAGTTTCTTCAGCATTAAATTGAAAAATTAGGAGAGGTCAAAAATTGAAATGAAATTTGATTTTTTTAAAAAATCTTTTAAATATTTTACATGTGACATTCTTAATGCACATTTGTATTCCCTTGCTTTCATCCATTTTCTTAATTGACTTCAAAGAGACTGTATGTTATTCATTACATCTTCCAAAAATTCCTGGATCATTCTCAAAATACACTCAAAGATGACCTTACTGATCAAAAAGATTCTCTTCTTCAATTTAAGTGTACAGATACACATTTCATTCTGAATAATATCAAGCTTTCAAAAGAGAAGCCACTTTTTCCTTTATATTTGGTGGCCATTTTTGCTTTGTATAATCATTCATGGAGTTTAAAGAAATTTTCTTCCACGGAGCACTGAAGTATTCCTGACTTAGCATGGTTCAAATGAATTTCATCGAGTGGGAGGATGGGTTAGCCTGGTGATGGGTATTAAGGAGGGCACATTCTGCATGGAGCACTGGGTGTTATACGCAAACAATGAATCATGGAACACTAAATCAAAAACTAATGATGTAATATATGGTGATTAACATAACATAATAAAAAAAATGAATTTCATCCTGCTGCCACTGGCAACCATAGAGAGCCAGCATTATGTCCGCACCCTTACAATATTGTTTCTCTAAGACCAGTGAATGAGAGATAAGGTAAAGAGAATCAGGCATGTGGAGCTTGAAAGGGAGGGCAGCAATGTTAAATAGGCTGGCAAATTCTGAAGAAGGTCAAGGAGTTAGTCCTGTTGTTTTCTAGGGACAGAGTGTAACAGGCAGAGGGAACAGCTGGTGGGAAGGCCAGAGGTGCTGGGGGCACGTCTGAGGAGCGACAAGATTCCTCTGCTGGAGCAAAGTAAGTCATGGAAGAGTGTAGCAGATGAGGTTGTTAGGAGGTAATTGGGGGGGAAGGAGGTAGAGCTTCAAGGCCCTAGTAAAGAATTGGCTTCTGGCCTCAGTGAATTTGAGAGCCAGTGGGGGGCAGTAAATAGAGCAATGATACTTTCAAATCTGACTTCTCTATTAAAAAGAAGAGGCACAGGGGCAAGGGTGAAAAGAATGGAAACCAATAAGGACACTCCTGAAGTAATATAAGCCAAAAAAATGGCTAATGTCTTCTCAGCAGATTGTATTTTTCAGTATAAAACGCGTCTCTTTGTCCTCTTCAACTCAAAGCCTTTGACTTGAATTTTCATTTACCCGATTTTATTAAATGTCCACATCTACTTCCTCGTTCTAAGTATTTGCTGGAAATTTCTTTTACCAATGCTTTATTCTCAACTTTAAATGACATTTCATTAAGTGTGTGTTCTTAATCCAGGGAAGAGATCAATCTTTAGTTTACCCAATCTAAGAGTGTATCTTAATCCCATTAATATTTATTTAATTGTGGATATTTAAAATTTTTTTTAGCATTTTATCTTGTATTTTCTGTTTATTATGTTTTCTTATTTTCTTTGGTTTTCTTCTTTTTTTCTCTTTTTGCATTGATAGTTTTTGTTTGTTTCTTTTTGCTGTCTCATTCCTTCATATCCTTTGGAAGTCCAAATGTTACGCATCTTAATCCCATTGTTCCATCTGGCAGCCCTCAAAATTATAATACACATTTAAATTTGCATTTTCTTCAATAACCAAAAAAAATTATTTAAATTAATGATTTCCTTCTTCCTTTCATCTTATATCATCCTTCCTTAGTTTTCACGTTATCTCTCTATGATTTTGAGCCAGTATTCCCCTCTTTCATATGCTCAGGTACTTAACCTTCACTTGTCTTCCCCACTCGGAACACTTTTCATCCATAGCCATCTCATTCTTTGTACAACAGAGCCCTTCCTTCCCGCGGAGCTGTTTATCTATTACTTTGAATAACATTGAATATCCAGATGTATCTCTCTCTCTCTCAATATATACATTAGCTATTCTTCATGGTGGGAGAATCATCCTAATTTTTAGAAAAGTGTACAATTATCGACATCACACAAAATTATATAATTCTTCTTGATTATAATTTATAATGCATACACACTCTCACATACATATTTTATTATGCATCTTTGGGCTTTATTTGAGGAAAAATGGTTTTTCTTTCCTTGCTGTGGCAGATGGTTTTACATGTTGTTTTGTAAACACAGTGAGGAAGACAAGGTACCTCAGAAGACCTTAACATTTGCATGCAACACTGACACTTCATCTTCATTGCACGTTAAAAGCCTCAAGAACCATTTGGAAGACTGCAGAGGTAGATACCATATTTTCTTTGCTCCAGTACTTCTTTTCATTAAACTAGAGAGTTACCCAGCTGTTAGTGCTGAGAAGTTATCCTTAGGGAAGTGTTGCTTTCAAAGGGGGCAGAGTTTCCTTAGAACCACATTTCCAGATAGTACAGGAGAGTTCATAATCAAAACTGAGTTTTTCCATTAGGTTTTCCATTGAGAAACAGTTCAATCAATGAATGATTTTAGATCACTAGATTCTCAAATTATTTACAAATACTATCTACACAAATCTTAATTCACAGTAATTTGATAGTTTCAATAAAAAGCCAAAATTTTATAAAGAAAAAAAAAACAACCCTCTTCATTCCCAGCCTTTTTCTGTCAATATTGGCTTTCTGTTTTTATTAAGTTGTTTTCATTTCCTAAAATGATCTTCACCTTATCCATCCAATCTAAATTAGCCGTTAGTTATCACATTACACCTTATTTTAGTTGTTAATAAAACATTTACCATAGTCTGACATATTTTAATCTGTCCCTCAGTCCACTTTTTTGACTGTTTAATCTCTTTCCCTATTGCAAGCAAAGGTGTTTTTTATATTATTTGATTCCATATTCTATACACCTACCACAAGTCTTGGCATATATACTAGATCCTTAATTTATATTTCTCAAAATATAGAGAATATTACAATAGTTTGAACTTAAAACTTTAATTTTATCATCATATACTTAGGAAAAATAAAATTATGAGATCAAATATACTAGATTTTTAAACATTTGCAGAACTTAGAATTATTTATTCCCCTTAACTATCTTTAAGATGGTAAAAAAAATGAAAATATAAGATTTTATTATAAGGAATGATATATGTACATCATTGCAGAAAAAATGAATGTCTCCTATAAATACTACTGATGACTTTTTGTAAAACAGGAACATATTTTAACTCTTTTTTATAAAAGAGTTGATAGATTTGTTTTTTAAATAAAAAGTTTATATGATTGTGATATTCTGATTTGATTGAAAGTCAAATACCCTAAAAACTGTTTTGTACGACTAATAGAATTCTTCGACACAGGTTAAAAACATATTTGAGGGAAAACAAAAAAAGCAAATAATCCCTAAAGGTCAAAAAAGACAATTGTATCGACATCTTTCGGTAGGGAAACTGAAAGTTAAAAAAAATCATAGATAGCATACAAGGCAAAACTTAGTAATAATATACAACAGAAGATAAGTGGAATGAAATTTCTTCTTTTTCCATCTCCATCTGTCTGATATCTTAGATTAGATATTTTAAAAGCAGTGAATTTGCTTGTCTTCAATTAAAGATGAATATGAAAAATGAACTACCAAAATTACTGCCAAATTAACTGGTGCTAAGGAACTAAATCTAGGCGCAGAAAATGCTGAAAAAATATTTAGTTTTAACTTCAGACAGAAATTTTTTAGCAAAATATAAAATTATCATACAAAACATGAATGCTAAAATAATGATTTATACAATCTGAGGCTTTTCCAGGTATGTTACCAGTCTTCCTAATTTCAAACATTAGAGTTTAAAGAAAAATCGAGTTTGTGGTTTCCCATAGGCTCAATGTGGTCACCTAACTTCAAATTCTCCCACATATAGTCCCCCCCAACCATTTATATTATCAACAACAACAGCAAACAGCAAATGACATCACCCACACCCTATGACAACAGCAAGGAGGCAGAGGATATTGAAAATGTTGATTTACATGTAAGTAAACATTATCTGGATTACAAACCAGGGTAGAGGGTCAGATAGGGATTAAGCAGAAGAGAAGAGAATACACCAGGATCCTAGTTGTAGTAGAATAGTGATTAAGGCTTGCCCCCAGGAGGGAAGGGTTGTATCTTGAAGAATACCACGAAAAAGATTTAAAACCCGGTAGATGGGAGCACTGACAATAGGGAGTCAAAAGAGACCATCTTAGAAAGTGCACAGGACCAGCAGAGGCCCTGAGGAAGGCATTGCTTCTGGGAAGAGCATGACAGCTTTGTTGTGAAAATGCTTCCCAGACCGAGGCTTGGTGGTGATGAGAAAGAAGGAAGCATCTGATGATAATGCCTTTATAGAAACAAAATATCATCAAAGAATCAGAGGAAGAAAGACTCTCCCCAAAATGCACCCTTTATTAAAGAACTTGTGCTCCACAGACAATAAGTGCTCTTGAATTAAGAAACCAAGTAGGGGTGCCTGGGTGGCTCAGTTGGTTAAGCGTCTGACTATGGCTCAGGTAATGATTTTGGGATCCTGGGATCAAGCTCCATGTCAGGCTCCCTGCTCAACACAATAAAAAAAAAAATTATATATTAGAATTTTTGTGTAAGCCAATCTAAAAATGTGTTTCTTTTAATGAATAGATTAAAGCCCATTTGCATTTAAATTAGTGATTCATCAAATGTGTTTTGTTTCAGCTAAGTCAAATAGTTTAAATTATATTTTCTGCATGCATTGCTGTAATTACTATATGTCTTACATTGTGTTCTTAAAGTGTGCTCTTTATAAGCAGAATATAGTTGGGTTTTTTTTAACATAGTCTGACAGTTTTTTTCATTTATTTACAACACTTAGTCTATTTTTATATAATGTAATTATGATATTTGGGGGGTTAAACTTATCATGATTTTTTTTATTTGTCCCATATTTTCTTTTCTTAACTATACTTTGTTTTGTTTTTTCTGTTTTCTCCTTTCTTGTCTTCTTTTGGATTAATCAGGTTTTTTAAAATCATTCCACTTTCCCTCCATCCATTTATTAGCTAGTAGGTTACATATATTTAGATTGTTTTTAAAATGACTATCCTAAGGCCTAGAGATTTTTATATATATCCAATTATTCATGTATTTTATTTTTTAAATTTTATTTTATTATGTTATGTTAATCACCACACATTACATCATTAGTTTTTGATGTAGTGTTCCATGATTCATCGTTTGCGTATAACACCCAGTGCTCCACGCAGAATGTGCCCTCTTTAATACCCATCACCAGGCTAACCCATGCCCCCACCCCCCTCCCCTCTAGAACTCTCAGTTTGTTTCTCAGAGTCCATAGTCTCTCATGGTTCATCTCCCCCTCCGATTTCCCCCCCTTCATTTTTCCCTTCCTACTATCTTCTTCTTCTTCTTCTTTTTTTTTAACATATAATGTATTACTTGTTTCAGAGGTACAGGTCTGTGATTCATCAGTCTTACACAATTCAGAGCACTCACCATAGCACATACCCTCCCCAATGTCTATCACCCAGCCACCCCATCCCTCCCACCCCCACCACTCCAGCAACCCTCAAATTGTTTCCTGAGATTAAGAATTCCTCGTATCAGTGAGATCATATGATACATGTGTTTCTCTGATTGACTTATTTCACTTAGCATAATACCCTTTAGTTCCATCCACATGGTTGCAAATGGCAAGATTTCGTGTTTTTTGATGGCTGCATAATATTCCATTATATATATATATATGTGTGTGTGTGTGTGTATATATATATATATACCACATCTTTATCCATTTATCTGTTGATGGCCATCTTGGCTCTTTCCATAGTATGGCTATTGTGGACATTGCTGCTATAAACATTGGGGTGCACCTGCCCCTTCGGATCACTACATTTGTATCTTTGGGGTAAATACCCAGTAGTGCAATTGCCTGGTCACACGGTAGCTCTATTTTCAACTTTTTGAGGAACTTCCATACTGTTTTCCAGAGTGGTTGCACCAGCTTGCATTCCCACCAACAGTGTAGGAGGGTTCCCCCTTCTCTGCATCCTCCTCAACATCTGTCATTTCCTGACTTGTTAATTTTAGCCATTCTGACTGGTGTGAGGTGAAACCTCATAATAGTTACTTCTGTTATTTTAAACAGTGAATGTTCCTGCATAATATAACCACATATATACTGTTTCTAATGCTCTTCATTCTTTCTCTATGTATGGGGTTTCAACTGGGATCATGTCCATTCTACCTGAAGAACATATTGTAGTTATTTATTTTATTGCATTTCTTCTTTGAAAATATTAAATTAAATCTGTGGCTTGATGGCTTTTGTCATTTTTGGAAAATTCTCTACCAATATCTCTTTTAAAAAATTTTTTTTCTGTTCTAGTCTCTTTTTTTCTGGGATACAAAATATATGCAGGTAGATCTTTCTACCATTTTCCATTGGCCTCTTCTCTGTATTTTCTGTTTTTTTTTTTCCCTCTGCTCTTAAATCTGAATGTTTCTTACCAATTTATTTTACACTTCACTAACCTTTTCTACTCTGTCTAATCTGTTATATACCTTATAGCAAATTTTTAATTTAAGTAATCATATTTGTTTCTGTGATTTCCATTTGATTTTAAAAAAATAGGATCTAGTTTTCTAATTAAATACCTATCTTTTTACCTACTGGCTTGAAAATACTAATCATAGTTATTTTTTAAATTGAAATAATTCATATAACATAAAAATCACCAACTGAAAGTGTACAATTCAGTGTTTGTTAGTATTCTGGCTATGCTGTCCAAACATCACCAGTGTCTAATTCCAAGTGAAATATTCCAGTTCCATCCTCAAAAGAAACTCCATCCCTACGAGCATCCATCCTAATTTTCCTGGCCTTTCCCCTCTCAACCACTAATCTACCCTGTGTCTATGGATTTGCCTATTCTAGATATTTCATATAAGTGACTCATATGATACCTGTCTTTTTGTGTCTCAAGTTTCTTCCATGTTGTAGAATGTTCCTTTTTAAGACCAAATGATATTGCATTTTATGAATATACCCCTTTTGTTTATTCATCAGTTATTGGATATTTTTATTACCAGTTTTTCACTATTACAAATAATGTTACTGTGAACACTCATGGACACATTTTATGTGAACATATGTTTTTGATTCCCTTGGGGATGTACCTATGTGTGGAATTATTGGGTCTTAAGGTAATGCTATGCTTAACTTTTTGAGGAATGCCCAAACTTTTCAACAGTGACTACATTATTTTACATTACTACCAGCAATATATTAGAGTTGCTGTTTCTGCACATCTGCATCCACTTGCTACTGGATTTCCTTTTGATTATAGCCTTCCTCACGAGTGTACAATGCTACCTCTTTGTGGTTTGGTTTGTATTTACATAATAGCTATAGATATTGACCATTTTTTCATGTGTTTATTGGCTATTTGCATATATTCTTTGGAGAATTGACTATTCAAATCAATTGCCCATTTTTAAATTGGATGATTTATCTTTACTTGTTCACTTGTACTTCCTTTTATTTCTGTTCTTCAGAGTGGGTAATCTCAATTGACCTATCTTCAGGTTCACCGATGCATTTTTCTGCCTGCTCAAACCTTTTTTTGAGCCCCTCAAGTAAATTTTCATTTCAGTTTTACTTTCCAACTCCAGAGTTTCTATTTGGTTTCTCTTTATAGTTTCTACTTCATTATTGATATTCTTTCTTTAGAGAGTGTTTTCACACTTTCCTTGAATTCTTTAGGATTCCTTTAATTCTTTACTTCTTTGGGTTTCTTAAGTTCTTTGGACATATTTTAAAATAGCTGATTTAAAGTTGTTTTTTTTCCTAGAAAATTCAATGTCTGGGCTTCCTCAGAAAAAAATGTTATTGATTGTTCCTTTCCTATGTATAAGCCATACTTTCTTGTTTCTTTGCATGTCTCATAATTTTTTACTGAAAACTGGACATTTTTAATATTATAAATGTGGCAACTCTGGAAATAAAATGCCCTTCCCTCACCTATAAGCTATTTTTGTGCTTATAATAGTTGTTGTTTATTTATTTCATGAATTTTCTAAACTAATTCTCTAAAATATTTATTCTTTGTTGTGTATGACTCCTGAAATATCTGTTCCATTAGCTTAGCAGTCAGGTAATGATTAGATTAAAATTTCCTTAAATGCCTAGAGCCAAAACACTTCCCAATCTCTATGAAAGGGCTGTGTGTGTGCATGCGGAGTTTACAACTCTGCCTTCACCTTCACTTCCTACTTCCTTAACTTCAAGGTCAGCCAGGGGTAAAAGCTTAGGGACGTTTCAGGTTTTCCTGAGTATAGCCCTAGGTATGTATGTGTCCTTCTAGAATATGACTTTAAGAATATGTCAGAGCTTTGCAAAACCTTATGGACATGTTTTGCACCAGCCTTTTCTCCCAAGTTTTTTGGTTAGTCTGTTGTTTGCCCAACTAATATTTACCACCTTAGATAGCAACAGCTAAAATATTTGCCTGTAAATGACCCCCAACTAGCAGCCTTAGCCCTGGGCTAGTTTTAGTCAGATGAAATAAAGATAAGCCTTCTGAGTCAATCTGCCAGGGAGCCATCAGGCCTACCAAAACAAATTATAATTCTTTGTAAATCAAGTCCATCCTGATTTTTCCAGTATTGAGAACCTGGGCTGTTGTTTTTAAAGCTACTGCTGAGCTGAGAAAGGGGACATAGGATTGGGGAAACTTAAAATGCTACAGAGCTCATTGTGCTTACTAACATTCAACCATTTTTCTTGAATAAACGCCCTCCAGGCCAGCAAGCCTTTGGTTCATTTCCAAAGTTCTTAAAAATTTGATTCTTACGGTTTGGGCCAATTTTTAAATTTGCTTTTATGGAGGAGTAAACTTTCAGAATTCCTTACTCCACCATTTTGATGACATAATTCTAATCATAATTATTTAAAGTCTATATTTTATATCTCCATTTAGCAATTTAAAAAAGCCTACAAATTCTTAAGCACTCCTCTTGTTGTGCGGCAGGATCTATGTCCTTTCTCCTTGAATCTGCACAGCTTTTATATGTACTTGAGCCAAAAAGCACACGTAAGTGATACCATGTAATTTCCAATGATGTGTTATAAAAGGCCTTACAGCTTCTGCCTGACTCTTTGGGGATGATTATACTGAGGAGAACCAGTTCCCAAATAAGAAGTCCAACTACAATGAAACCACAACGCTAGAGAGGCTATGCTTTGTTGCCCCCATTTAGCCCAAGCTGAGTTCCCAGCCAACAGTCAGCATCAACTGCCAGACATGTGAAAAATCACCTTGAATATACAGCCCAGTAAAGCCTAGAGATGGCTACAGCCCTACCCAACATCTAACTGCAACTATATGAAAGACCCCACGTAAAAACTGCCAATCTCTTCCCAAATTCTTGATCCTCAAAATCATCAAGATGTTTGACACCACCAAGTTTTGGGATACCATGCTATACAAAAGTAACTTTCACACTATGATATCTAGATCATCTGTAGCCTGTTTTTATTGTCTATTTTTTCTCTTGCTTTTCATTTTGGTCATGTTTGCAACATGCTGTGTAAATTTTTTATTGGAAGACAGACATTGAGGAGACAAGATGGTGGTGGAGTAGGAGGACCCTAGGCTCACCTGATCCCACAAATACAACTAGATAACTATCAAATCATCCTAAATACCTCAGAAATTGACCTGAAGACTGGCAGAACAAATTCCACAACTAAAAGTAGAGAAGAGGCCACAGAGAAGAAAGTAGGAAGTATGGAGACACAATTTGGGAGAGAGACAGATTGTGGCTGCATGGTGGGGAGAGAGCTTTGGTTTCAGAGAAGGACAAGAGACAGACTAATACACAGGGGAGCAGCACATAGGGAAGATGATTTCCCATAGCAATTGGTTTGGAAAGCAAGAGGGGCCAAATTCTGTGAATTCTTGCAACCAGCGAAGATTAAAGCCTGAAGTTTTAAAGGTTAGTGGGCTTGGCTCAGGGACAGCCTGGAGGGCACTGGGGAGGGCACTGAGGGAAGTTTATAACAAACCTGAAGAATCAAGAAAAATCTCAAATAAACCACTTAATCTTACAACTAAAGGAGCTAGGAAAAAAAGAAAATACAACAAATGAAACCCCAAACCAGCAGAAGGAAGGAAATAATAATAATTAGAGCAGAAATAAGTGAAATAGAAACTATAAAATCATTAGAACAGATAAATGAAACCAGGAGCTGCTTCTTCGAAAAGATAAAAAATTTCATAGACCTCTAGCTAGACTCATCAAAAAACAAAGAGAAAGGACACAAATAAATAAAGTTACAAATGAAAGAGGAGTGAAAACAACCACAACCACAAATATCCAAACAATTCTAAGAGAATATTATGAAAAACTATATGCCAACAAATTGGACAACCTTGAAGGAATGGATAAATTCCTAGAAACATATAACCCACCAAAACTGAAGCAAGAAGAAAGAGAAAATTTGAACAGATCCATTACCAGCAAGGAGATTGAATCAGTAATAAAACAACAACAACAACAACAACAAAAACTCCCAAGGAACAAAAGTCCAGAACCAGATGTCTTTACCAGCAAATTCTACCGAACATTTAAAGAAGAGCTAATACTTATTCTTCTCAAACTATTCCAAAAAACAGAAGAGGAAGGAAAACTTCCAAATTCATTCTATGAGGCCATCGTTACCCTGATACAGAACTGATAAAGACACCTCAGAAAAAGAGAACTATAGCCCAATATCTCGGATGAATATAGATGCAAAAATTCTCAACAAAATACTAACAAACATAATCCAACAATATATTGAAAAAAACATTTGCCACAATCAAGTGGGATTTATTACTGGGTTGCAAGGTGTTTCAATATTTGCAAATCAACCAATGTGATACATTACATCAATTAGGAAAGGATAATAACCATATGATCTTTTCAATAGATGCAGAAAAAGCATTTGATAAAGTACAACAGGCATTCATGATAAAAACCCTCAAAAGGTAGGCTTAGAGGGAACATACCCCAACATAATGAAGGCCACATGTGAAAAACTCATATCGAACATCATACTCAATGAGAAAAACCTGGCAGCCTGCCCCCAAAGTCAGGAACAAGACAAGACTGTCCACTCTCACCACTTTTATTCAGTGTGGTCCTGAAACTCCTGGCCATGGAAATCAGACAACAAAAAGAAATAAAAGGCATCCAAATTGGCAAGGAAGAAGTAAAACTTTCACTATTTGCAGATGACATGATACTCTATATAGAAAATATAGAAATATATAGAATATATAGAAATATATATAAAAATGCTGAAGACTCCACCAAAAAACTACTAGAATTGATAAATGAATTCATTAAAGTCACAAGAAACAAAATCAATGTGCAGATACCTCTTGCATTTCTATACACTAATAATGAAGCTGCAGAAAAAGAAATTTTTTTTAAAAATCCCATTTACAATTGCACCAAAAATAATAAAATACCTAAGGAATAAACCTAACCAAAGAGGTGAAAGTCCTGTATTCTGAAAGCTATAAAACACTTATGAAAGAGGGTTGCCTGGGTGGTTTAGTCATTAAGCGTCTGCCCTTGGCTCAGGTCACAATCCCAGGGTCCTGGGATCGAGCCCTGCATCAGGCTCCCTGATCAGCAGAGAGCCTGCTTCTCCTTCTCCCACTCCCCCTACTTGTGTTCCCTCTCTCACTGTGTCTCTCTCTGTCAAATAAATAAATAAAAAATCTTAAAAAAATTTATGAAAGAAATTGAAGATGACACAACAAAATGGAAAGGGATTCCATGCTCATGGATTGGAAGAACAAATATTGTTAAAATGTATATACCACCTAAAGCAATCTATACATTTAATGCAATCCCTATCAAAACACCAAGAGCCGTTTTCACAGAACTAGAACAAAAAATCCTAAAATTTATATGAAACCACAAAAGACCCCGAATTGCCAAGCAATTTTGCAAAAGAAAAACAAAGACAGAGGCATCACAATTCCAGACTTCAAGCCATATCACAAAGCTGTAGTAATCAAAACAGTATAATACTGGCACAAAAATAGACATATAGATCAATGAAACAGAATAGAAAACCTAGAAATAAGCCCACAATTATATGGTCAAATAATCTTTGACAGAGCAGGAAAATATCCAATGGAGAAAAGAGTGTCTCTTCAAAAAACGGTGTTGGGAAAACTGGTCAGCTACATGCAAAAGAATGAAACTGGACCACTTCCTTACACCACACACAAGAATAAATTCAAAATGGATTAAAGGCCTAAGTGTGAGACCTAAAACCATAAAAATCATAGAACAGATGATGGACAGTAAGGTCTCTGACATCAGCCGTAGCAACATTTTTCTAGATATGTCTCCTGAGACAAGGAAAATAAAAGCAAAAATAAACTATTGGGACTATATCAAAATAAAAACTTCTGCACAGCAAAGGAAACAATCAACAAAACTAAAAGGCAACCTATGGAATGGGAGAAGATATTTGCAAATGACATAATGATAAAAGGTTAGTATCCAAAATAAATAAAGAACTGATACAACTCAACACCCAAAAAAACAAATAATCCAATTAAAAATGGGCAGAAGACATGAACAGTCATTTCTCCAAAGAAGACATACAAATGGCCAACATGAAAAGACATTCAACATCACTTATCATCAGAGAAATGCAAATCAAAACTACACTAAGATATTACCTCACACCAGTCAGAATGGCTAAAATCAACAACACAAGAAACAAGTGTTGGCAAGGATGTGGAGCAAAAGGAACCTTCATGCACTGTTGGTGGGAATGCAAACTGGTACAGCCACTCTGGAAAACAGTATGGAGGTTCCTCAAAAAATTAAAAATAGAATTACCCTAAGATCCATTAATCACCATACTGGGTATTTACCCAAAGAATACAAAAACACTAATTCAAAGGTATACATGCATCCTTATGTTTATAGCAGCATTATCTACAATAGCCAAATTATAGAAGTGGCCCAAGTGTCCATTGATAGATGAATGGATAAAGAAGAGCTGATTTTATGTATATAATGGAATGGAATATTATTCAGCCATAAAAAAGAACAAAATCTTGCCATTGCAATGCCATGGATGGAGCTAGAGAGTATAATGCTAAGTGAAATAAGTCAGTCTGAGAAATACAAATGCCATATGATTCACTTACATGTGGAATTTATGAAACAAAACAAATGATTAAAGGGGAAAAAAGAAAGAGAAACCAATAAACAGACTCTTAACTATTGTGAACAAACTGATGGTTACCAGAGGGGAGGTCAGTGGGGGATGGGTAAAGTAGGCGAGGGGATTAAGGAGTGCGCTACATTGTAATCAGCACCAGGTGATGTATGGAATTGGTGAATTGCTCTATTGTACACCTGAAACTAATATAACACTGTATGTCAACTATACTGAAATTTAAAAAATTTTTAAAGTTAAAAAAGGAAAGAAAGGCAGACATCGTATATAAGAAGTTGTGGAGGCACTGGGTGGTGCTGTCTTCTTCCAAAGAATATTTAATGCTATTTTGGCAACCCTGTAACATACTGGTTGATCTTCTTGATCCACCTGATGGTAGTTTATTTCTGACTTACTCTTATTCTTATGGCCTAGTCCTGGGGTGTTAACTTCCTTGGCAGATTCACTTTTTTTCTTGATAAATTTCTCTTAGCTTTTTAGCCTCTTGTCACTGCCTCAGCTTGGTTTCTTAGAGAACTGTTCCACACATGCATAATGTTGGAGTCAACAAATGCAGCCGAAGGGTTCCTCAAGGGGAAAATTGTGTGCAGTATATCAGGTTCACACCTGTGTGCTATCCCTTTCCTCTGGAACCTTGTTCCTGAAGTCCTGGTTACTTTGGATATTCTCTGAAGTTTTCAAATACTTGTCCTTTTCATTTATTTTTTATTCTAGCTTTTACAGTTGTTTTTAGTGGGCCAATTGCTTTGATACCAATTACTCCATCAAATTCATAGTAGAAGTCTATCCTGTTGTATTTTTTTCTCCATAATACTTACATGCACTGCATTTACTTGTTCATTCATTCAATGTCTCCTTAATGTAGTGCCTTGAGAGCAGAACCGAGTTTTGCTCATTGTGAAGTCCCAAAGCCTAGAAAAATGGCTAGCATAAAGAAGGCACTCGGTAAATTTGTTTGAAGGAAGGAAAGAAATCAATAGGCTTGATTCTCTCACCCAGGTACACACCTTGGAAACTTGATTTAAGGACTTCTGTTTATCCTCTTTGATCAATATATTTTAAACTTCTCCTACACCCCCACTCTACACATCCAATCAGCTACCAATTCTGATGATAATTCCACATTTTTAATATCTTTCCAATATGCCCTTCTTTCTTCATCCTGGCTATATTAGTTTGGGAGTGTCATTATCTCTTACCTGGTTACTACATAAGTCTGTTAGGTAATGCCTTACCTCTAGTTTTCCTTCACTTCATTATATCTTTCCCTTACATAGTGTTTTCAGTATTTTTCTCAAATACAAATCTTATTATATTTCAGGGCTTTAAAAATGTTTAAAAATAGCAATGGCTCAACATAGTCTACAAGGGTAAATGCCAAACTTTTAGTTTCATAAAATACAAGGAACTTCAAACTGTCTTGCAATGATGAAACAAGGACTTTTTAACAAACCTCGAAATCACCAGAATGTTCATACTAAAGTGTCTGAAACTCCAAGATCATAAGCATATCACCATGATTTTATGCATAACTCTTGACAGCCCAAAATGACTCAGAGGAATGAGGATTAGACTGGATATATTAAGGATTAGACTAAAGAAAGTGGGATATAAATATTCTATATAAATGTATGCTGTGGTTGGTTGGCAAGCAGTGCCATTCATATCTACTTTTTAATACATCTGAAAAGACTTTCATTACATTAAAGTGATAGGACTTCTCATACTTCATGGACTTTAGAATTAAAGAGTTAAAATCATATTACTATTATTTTATTTCTTGAATACTTACTGAGTGCCTGCTCTATGTCAATGGCTATCTAATTCTTCATGACATAAATATGTATAAGATAGAGTTTTCCTTCTCTCAAAGG
The DNA here is from genome assembly GCF_009762305.2 of Zalophus californianus. Taxonomy (NCBI): domain Eukaryota; kingdom Metazoa; phylum Chordata; class Mammalia; order Carnivora; family Otariidae; genus Zalophus; species Zalophus californianus. Next base: position 20,731,548 of record NC_045601.1, on the reverse strand, counting down.
GCACAGAGAGTAGTAATTCCACCTAATTGGTTAATTGAAGCAAACACCGTGTTGTGATTATTTTCTATTTCTTTTTTTTAAATATTTTATTTATTTATTTGACAGAGAGAGAGAGAGCGAGAGCAGGAACACAAACAGGGGGAGTGGGAAAGGGAGAAGCAGGCCTCCCGCCGAGCAGGGAGCCCGATGCTGGGCTCCATCCCAGGACCCTGAGATCATGACCTGAGCCGAAGGCAGACACTTAATGACTGAGCCACCCAGGTGCCCCTCTATTTCATTTTTAACTTAAAAAGTTATTTATTTGAAATACCCAAAATGTTTAAGATCCCCTAAGGAAGTATTCCTTCATCTGTCATTGGTTTTCACACTTAATTGGTGGTGTATTTAACACTTTCTATATCATTACCCAAACTTATAGGAAACCATAATGTAAGTCAAACTTTCCATGGAGACTACAGGGGGAAAAGACAACAAGATTTGGGAAACCGCTCTGAAGGGCAGGGTAGAAGAAAAAGACTAGCAAAAGAGACTTCTAATGAGTCAGAATATTAAAAAGGAAAAAGGAAAGGGATGTAAATGTGTGAAGCCTCAGTTTCCTTGTCTGCAGAATAGAAATATATATTTAACTTGTACAATCAATGGGAAGAAGAAAGGATCAAAGCAAGCAGACCTATTAGCATGATGCCTTGATGTTTAGTAAATTCTCCTAAATATTGCTGTTTTTGTTTCACCTAAAACTATAATTTTGTGCTCAAACAACCAAAATCTATAACTAGACCCTAAGCCAAATTCCTTATCACCAATAGTACATAAGATACCTGCTCTTTGAATCACTGCTTATCTTATTCACTTAAATAGAAAAATGAAAACTCGGAAAAGATACATAGGCTAAGAATTTGCAACTTAACAGATGATTTGTCCCATTGTAGTTTCACTAAGGAGACACAATTCAGATAAAGAGTCCCTCCCATTTTTTTTCAAAAACCTTCCCCCAGTTGTTGAAATCATGAGTTATTGTGAGTGGCATGAGAATCATAATGAAACACTCTGGGTCTAATCAAAATGAATAGTACAAAATGTAAGAAGCAGAAGCATTAGGGTCAGGGAACTATTTCATATCTATTTACTTTGCGACATTTTGTTTTATGTGGGAAGTTTCACAGGCTTCGCTCTTACCTAAGGGGTGATGTAGAATGTCTAATGATACCATTATCACCTCTGTCAAGGCCACTGTGACTTACAGATTCTTTATGTTAATTGGGATTATGCCTCTGGTATATTTAGAAACACTACAATTTTTTTAAACATTTAAGTCAAGTGATTTGAGAAAAACTAAGCATAAGGCTTCAGGTGGTAGAGGTATTTCAGGAATGACAGCGCCAAAGAAAAAATAATTAGCAAACCCTTTCATGATAGCTAATTTTCACTGGGCCATGTGCAATCTATTTTTGAACCACCAGATGCCCCCTTCAATGTAGTCTTATTTTTATTTACATAGCAAAGTTATTTCTAAAGTTGACAGAGATCTGTCAATTTGTTCTAATTTTGTTGAGAGAAAATTTGCCAGTATCACATGATAACATCTTCTGCCCCATGTACCCAAGCCTCAGACTTTGTGAGGTGAGTTGCTCTAACATGAAGGTTGGAAATAGCAAGCCTCCCCCACAAGCCCATGAGGGAAAGGCTTTGCTATTCAGTTCATTTTGAGATCTTATCATCACCCACTGGTTAATTAAAACTTGAGCAGACTTATTCAGTTTGGTAATATATTTCCAGCCAGTGCAATCAATGAAGTTTTTCCAAAGCTACTTACTAAATAAGTGCTTTTCCTAAATTTTAGATTTTCAGTGGACTGTTGGCAAGTTGGTTAAACAACTCTGACAAAGAATTTCCTCTAAGCTTTGATGTCTGAGTATATTATTTCTAGAGAGGGGGAAAAAAAACTCTGTTAACTCAATAGAACAAGAAATTGATTTTTATTACAATTGATTGTAATAAATACAATGATTAGTTATACCATAATGGTTACATGAACAAAGCCAATGAACATATAAAAGGGAACTTGATTCCATTGTAACCAGGAAAATGCAAATTAAAATCGAATGAGGTAATATTTTATACCTGCCAGAATGACAAAAATAAAAACGATAGACAACACAAGCATTAACGAGGATGGAGAAAACTGGCACCACTGGCGGGAGTGTAAGTTGGTACATCTACTAAAGGTGAACAAACACATGCCCTATCAATCCAGTTTCACTCCTAGGCATTTACCCAGCAGAAGTGTTATGTATACTTACCAAAAGATACACACAAGAAGGATCATAGCACTGTAACCTCTAATTGTTTGGGTGATTCTTTCCCTGACATCCGGCATGCTTTGTTATAAGCACATGCTGATTAGTAAGCAGTTGAATATTCTTTGGGGAACTCTCTGCAAATCTGTAGGTTTCTCTGTCAGTTCTTTCCTTCCCTGTACTTTATCCCATTAACTCTAGCTGCCCTGTTCTGCCCGGACTCTCAGCTCCACCTTCACCACTTGGGTAATCTGACAGGCTCTGTCCTGGTTTCCCCTCTGTGCACCATGACCTGGAAACTCTCTAAGGTTGTAGGCTGGAGCATTAATAAAGACACATTGTTTGTTTTCCATCTCTCAGGGATCATTTCCCAATATCTTTAAAATTGTTGTTTCTATACTTTGCCCATTTTTTAAAAATCAGGCAGTTAGGTAAATCCAGTTCCTGTTGCTCCATCTTATCCAGGAGCTAACATCCTTAGGAATGCCATATTTACTGGAAAGAATGACAGAGGGCCAGCCTTTGTTTCTTCAGAATTGGGCATTTGGCAGATTATTTTCTCTGCAATCAACCAAGTAAGGCTGTCACTTCCAACAAAACAACTGATAGCATTTGTTATCAATGATAAAATTCATGCTTTCAAGAAAAATTTAGAATTGTATAAAATATGTATTTGCCACCATTAGCTTGTTAGCATCTGAAATACATAACCATAAACACTTCTCTAATGAAGGCAATGACAATCCTATCATATGTGATTTTTTTTTAACATTGCATAATGAAAGTAGTCAACACGGAAAAGGTTGCATTACTTGCTGCACTAATAATTTCGAAATGACCAATGCATATCACAAAATCGTGCATGGGTCCAACATCTATTTTAAGTATGAGATAGACCAAGGGATTTTAAGATAATATCATTGATACAATTTCAGATTCTGCACTGCAACTAAGTTTTAAGAAATATCACTTCTTGAGTTCTGGTATTGTATGAAAGATGAATATGCACAGTAATTTGAAAAGGTTTTTATAATAATCTCCCCATTTCCAAATATAGGCCTCTATGTGCCCAGATTTTCTTTATTTTCCCAATTAAAAATGTGCTGCTACAGAGAATATACTACTTTTGAGACTGCCAATAATTTCTTAGGCATGTAAGCGATTTCTGAGACCAAACACTGGTATAGAAAACCACAGGCCAGAAGACTCCTTTACAATTCCCTTTATTGTTTTCTCACTTGAAATTTTCTTCTTAATCTGCTTCCTGTGTCAGGCCTACCCTTGGTTCTTCTCTAGTCTGCTCCTTTCATTAACACCCCAGCTCATTAACAGAGTCCTGCCTTGATGCCCCTCAGGATTAAGGCTTTCTCTATATCCCACTCTTCAAATCCAGGCATCAGCTGCCAGAACTACTTTGTGCAACAGTGGGCTTACCAGATCTCTGCCCATTGGCCCCTAAGAGCTACACTGTGGACTCCATAGCACTGTGTTTCTTCTCTTTACTTGCTGCGTGACCTGTGCTAACCAGAGCATCTTTAAGGGCCCTTTCAGCCCTGTTTTCTCACTGCCCACTGTAAATCTGTCTGCCTCTTTCTGAGTTTCAGATGCTCTTTCCTGCTTTCCAAAAGAGATGAACTCCACATTGTGATAGATAAAAATAATCGTAGGAAGGGAGTTAAGATGGCAGAGTAGTCGGAGGACTCTATGCTTGCCTCATCCCTCGAACACAGCTAAATAAATATCAAATCATTCTGAAAACCCAGGAAATTGATCTGAGGATTGAGAGAAAAAAACGCACAACTAGAGGGAGAAAAGAGGCCACATCGTGGAAGGTAAGAAGTACGGAGCTGTGCTTTGGGGGAGAAAAGAATCCCTGGTGCTGTGGAGGGGAGGGAGCCATGATCAGAGTGAGAGGGAAGACAGAGAGAGCAGGGCGCAAAACCATTGATGGGGAAAACAAGAGGGGCTGATAATTGCAAGATTTTCCGAGCAATGAAGCTCAAAGTCTGAAGTTTTACAAGTCTCCACCATCACTGGGTGGAGCCTGGTGGCCACAGTGGTACCCCTGTGGACAAGATGGGGCAGAGGCCCTAGAGCAGACAGCGTGGTTTGAGGAACCCCGGAGTCACACTGGGAGAGACAGTTCCCTTTGTAGGACTACATCTGGGAGAGGTGGCCCTGCCTCTCCTGGACAAAAGAACCAACAGGCACCATTGAGCTACTCTGTTAGCTCAGGATAGGAACAGAGGCCACTGCTGAGGGCAGCAAACCTGGATGCCAGCTTTTTGCTGCACTTTACCATAAACTCCAAGCCCCTTCATGTTCCTGCAACTGCCCTTCCGGGACAAACCAGCACCAGCCACAGCTCAGCAAGACCCTCTCCCAGAGGATCAGCGCGGGTATGCACCATGACAGATCCCTAACATTTGGAGTTTTGAAACCAAGTCAGCATGCCAGAGATAAAACACAGAAGCACTGTGCTGCCGGATGGGCAGACGGCTGGGACATACACAGGGTGAAGCAGGGATCTGAGGAATGCCTGGGACAAATGAAGAGAGATTGTTCGCTCTCCTGTGAGGGCTTCCTGAACAGCAGTGGGTGCAAACACCCCTCTCTGGAGAGGAGACTGCAGGCTGAGGCCATTTTTACTCCCACCCATCAGCACTGATGAATTTCAGTGAGTAGCACAGTGCCTCACAGTGGAGGCCTAAGCTGCATACACTAAGCTCTGCCCCATGCACTCTGCAAGTGCTTCTGAACTAGGGCAAGTGTGCCTGAGAGTCAGAGCAGCAATGTGCCCCTCCCCCAGAAGGCCCGCACAGCACACCACCACCCCACCAGACCCACCAAGTCTACTAACCCTAGAATGCTACAAAGCTTCAGCTCTAGGGAAAATAGGATCTAGCCTCTTTTAACAAGCAGACCACAACACACCTAGTTAAAACTCGTCACACAGTGGACAAGGTCCAAACACTCCCCACTGCAGGCAAGGAGAAACACTGCAGAGGACTGGCATGAGGGAAAGAGCAGCCAAAACACACAGCAGAGTACACACAGCATACACCAGAGACACTTCCTAAAGCATCAGGATCTGAACAATATATGATCTCTTCTTAATATAGCCATCACTCTCAGGAGCAGGAAACATGACAGGCTTTCCTAACACAAAGAAGACAGAGACCTAGACAAAATGCCAGGATGGAGGAATTCATCTCAAAAGAAAAAAAGAGGTCATGGCCAGGGATCTAATCAAAACAGATATAAGTAATATGCCTGTACCAGAATTTAAAACAACAATCAGGGAGTCCCTTACCACAGAGATAAAAGACCTAAAAACTAGTCAGGCCGAAATAAAAAATGCCATAACTGAGATGCAAAACCAACTGGTGTTAATGACCACAGGATGGAAGAAGTAGAGAAATGAATAAGTGATATAGAAGATGAAATTATGGACAATAATAAAGTTGAAAAGAAAAGGGAAAGAAAGATATTGGATCAGGAATGAGACTTAGAGAACTCAGTAACTCCATAAAGCATACTAACATTCATATCATAGAAGACCTAGAAGAAGAAGAAAAAAGGGGCAGAAGGTTTATTTGAGCAAATAATAGCTCAAAACTTCCCTAATCTGGCAAAGGAAACAGACATTCAATCCAGGAGGCACAGAGAACTCCCATCAAAATCAACAAAAGCAGGCCAGCACCAAGTACATATCATAGTAAAATTTGCAAAATACAGAGATAAGGAAAGAATCTTGAAAGCAGCGAGGAAAAAGAAATCCCTAACATACAGAGGAAGACAAATAAGGTTAGCAGTAGATCTATCCACAGAAACTCGGCAGGCCAGAAAGCAGTGGCATGATATATTCAATGTGCCAAATAGGAAAAATATACAGCTAAGAATACTTTATCCAGTGGGGCACCTGAGTGGCTCAGTTAGTTATGCATTTAACTCTTGGTTTTGGCGCAGGTCAGGATCTCGCAGTTGTGGGGTCAAGCCCTGCATCAGGTTCTTCACTCAGCATGGAGTCTGCTTCAGATTCTCTCTCCCTCTCCTTCCCACTCACTTTCTCTCTCTCTCTCTCTGTCTCTCTCAAATAAATAAATAAAATCTTAAAAAAGAAAAAAAAGATTACTTTATCCAGCAAGGCTCTCATTCAGAATAGAAGGAGAGATAAAGAGTATCCCAGAAAACAAAAACAAAAGAAATTTATGACCTCTAAACCAGCCCTGCAACAAATATTAAAGGGGACTCTCTGAATGGGAGAGAAAGACCAAAAGCAATAAAGACTAGAAAGGAACAGAGAAAATCTCCAGAAACACCAACTTTACAGGTAATACAATGGCACTAAATCCATATCTATTAATAATCACTCTGAATGTAAATGAATATAAGGAATTCTTAATCTCAGGAAACAAACTGAGGGTTGCTGGAGTGGTGGGGGGTGAGAGGGATGGGGTGGCTGGGTGATAGACATTGGGGAGGTATGTGTTATGATGAGCACTGTGAATTGTGTAAGACTGTTGAATCACAGACCTGTACCTCTGAAACAAATAATACATTATATGTTAAAAAAAAAAAAAAACAGAAGAAGAAGAAGAAGAAGATAGCAGGAAGGGAAGAATGAATGGGGGGAAATCGGAGGGGGAGACAAACCATGAGAGACTGTGGACTCTGAGAAGCAAACTGAGGGTTCTAGAGGGGAGGAGGGTGGGAAGATGGGTTAGCTTGATGATGGGTATTAAAAAGGACACATACTGCATGGAGCACTGGGTGTTATATGCAAACAATGAATCATGGAACACTACATCAAAAACTAATGATGTAATGTATGGTGATTAACATAACATAATAATAAAAAAAATCTGAAAAAAAAAGACATAGGGTATCAGAATGGATTAAAAAAAAAAGACCAATCTACATGCTGCCTACAAGAGACTCATTTTAGACACCTGCAGATTGAAAGTGAGAGGATAGAGAACCATTTATCATGCTTAATGGATGTCAAAAGAAAGCCAGAGTAGCCATATTATATCAGACAAACTATTTTAAAACATAGACTGTAACAAGAGATGAAGAAGGACACTATATCATAATAAAACAATCTATCCAACAAGAAGATCTAACAAGTGTAAATACTTATGCCCCCAACTTGGGAGCACCCAAATATATAAAACAATTAATAAGAAACATGAACTTTTTGATAATAATACAATAATAGTAGGGGACTTTAACACTCCACTTACATCAGCGCACAGATCATCTAACCAAAAAATTTTCAAGAAAACAATGGCTTTGAATAACACTGGACCGAAGGACTTAACAGATATATTCAGAACATTTCATCCTAAAGCATCAGAATACATTCTTTTTGGATGTACATGGACTATTTTCCAGAATAAATCATATACTGGGTCAAAAATCAGACTTCAACAAGTACTTAAAGACTGAGACCATATCATGCATATTTTCAGACCACAGTGCTATGAAACTTGAAATCAACAACAAGAAAAAATTTGGAAAGACCACAAATAAATGGAGGTAAAAAAAATATCCTACTAAAGATGGAATGGGTTAGCCAGGAAATTTTAAAAAAACAAAACATGGAAACAAATGAAAATGAAAATATGACCATCCAAAACCACTGGGATACAGGAGAGCAGTCATAAGAGGGAAGAATATAACAATACAGGCCTACCTCAAGAAGCAAGAAAAGTCTCAAACACACAACTTAACCTTACACCTAAAGGAACAAGAAAAAGAAAAACAAATGAAGCCTAAAGCCAGCAGCAGAAGAGAAATAATAAAAATTGGAGCAGAAATAAATCATATAAAAACTAAAAAAGGAAAAGCAAACAAAAAAACACAGTAGAACAGATCAATGAAACCAGGATCTAGTTTGAAAAAATTAATAAAATTGATAAGCCCCTAGCCAGACTTATCAAAAAGAAAAAAGACTCAAATAAACAAAATCACAAATGAGAGAGGAGACGTAACAATGAACACCACAGAAATACAAAGCATTGTAAGAGAATATTATGAAAATTTATCAGGCAACAAACTGGGCAATCTGGAAGAAACGGATAAATTCCTAGAAATGTATAAACTATCAAAACTGAAACAGGAAGGGGTGGAGCAAGATGGCGGAGGAGTAGGAGACCTAGATTTCGTCTGGTCTCAGGAATTCAGCTGAATAGGGATCAAACCATTCTGAACACCTACGAATTCAACAGGAGATCGAAGAGGAGAGTAGCAACAACTCTCTGAACAGAGAAGCGACCACTTACTAGAAGGTAGGACGTGCGGAGAAGTGAATCCGAGGCGATATTCGGGAGGATAGATGGTGGGGGAGGGGGCCTCCGTCGGCCGCTTCTGGCAAGTGCTAGAGCCGCGGAGCACAAAATCGGAACTTTTAGAGTCGGCTCCGCTGAAGGACGTCGCTGCAGTGGCTAAGCGGGAGGTGGAATCCTCCCAGGACAGTGTGGTCTCAGGACCCTCGGGGTCACAGAAAGACCGGGGGTGCCTGAGTGCAGCAGAGCTCCCAGGTATCGGAGCGGGGAAGCCGGCTGCAGAGACGGAGCCGAGGCGCGGGCTCTCAGCTCGGGGTTGCCATAAACCGTGATCCGCGGCCCAGTCGGGCCACTGCTCCTCCAGCAGGGACCCAACAAGCAGCAGAGCCGGGGAGACTCCCCTTCCTCCCCCGGGGAGGAGCGGCGCGGGAGCGCACCGCAGGGATCTGCTGGGTTTGGAGACTCCACACGAGGTCCGGTGCCAGAGATAGCAACGCTCGGTCACAGGCCAGGTGGGCACGGAGTGCGGCCGGAGACCAGAGAGACAGGAGTGATTGACTGCTTTTCTCTGGGGGCGCACTGAGGAGCGGGGCCCCGAGTTCTCAGCTCCTCTGGGTGGAGATTGGGAGGCCGCCATTTTTGCCCTGGTCCTCCAAGGCTGTACCGAGAGCTTGCAGGGAACAAAAGCTCCTGAGATCAAACCCGAGCAGCTTGCTTAGCCGGGACCGACAAGGGCGGGGCAATTCAGCCTCCGGCAAAGACATTTGGGAACCACGGCAACAGGCCCCTCCCCCAGAAGATCAGCACGAACAGCCAGCAAGCCTAGACCAAGTTTACCGATCAAGGAGAACGGGAGAACTCCAGCGCTAGGGGAATACTGCACATAGAATTCATGGCTTTTTTTTACCATGATTCATTAGTTCATCAAAGTTAATTTTTGTTAACTGTTTTTTTTTATTTTTCTTTTTCCCTTTTTCAACTAACATCTTATCAATCTCTTTTTTTAAAAAAAAAACATGTTTTATTTTTCATTTTTAGAGTCATATTTTATCCCTTCATAGTAGTTACCCTTATTTTTGGCATATATATATATAAGTTGTTCTCTCTTTAAAATTTTGAGATACAGTTTCTTCTAACAGATCAAAATATACCCTAAATCACTGGTGTATGGCTCTGTTCTAGTCTCCTGCCGGATCACATTCTCTCCCTTTTTCCTTTTTTTTTTTTTTTCTTAAATCTTCTTTCTTTTTTCAAACAACTTCTTACCTTATCAAGTCCTTTTTAAAATCTTTTATAATTTTCATCTTTACAATCATCTTCCATCCCTTCATTGTATCAACCCTTATTTTGTACATATATGTCTTTCTTCCTTTAAAATTTTAGGAGGCACTTTTTTCTAACAGACCAAATTACACCCAAAATCTAGTGTGTGGCACTGATCTATACACTAGCCTGATCATATTTGATCATATTCTGCTTTTTTTGTATTGTTCTGTTTTTGTTTTTATCTTTTTTTTTTTCTCTTTCTTTTTTCTTTCTTTCCCTTTCTTTTCCCCTGATTTCAGGTCTTTTCTGATTTGTATACAGGATATTTGCTGGGGACGTTGTAAACCTGTTAGCATTTTGTTCTCTCATTCCTCTATTCTCCTCTGGACAAAATGACAAGACGAAAAAAATCACCTCAGCAAAAAGAACAAGAGGTAGTACCGTCAGCCAGGGACCTACTCAATACGGACATTAGTACGATGTCGGACCTAGAGTTCAGAATCATGATTTTAAAGATACTAGCTGGGCTTGAAAAAAGCGTGGAAGTTATTAGAGAAACCCTTTCTGGAGAAATAAAAGAACTAAAATCTAACCAAGTCGAAATCAAAAAGGCTATTGATGAGGTGCAATCAAAAATGGGGGCACTAAATGCTAGGATAAATGAGGCAGAAGAGAGAATCAGCAATATAGAAGACCAAATGATGGAAAATAAAGAGGCTGAGAAAAAGAGAGAGAAAAACAACTACAGGATCATGAGGGCAGAATTCGAGAGATAAGTGATACGATAAGACGAAACAACATTAGAATAATTGGGATCCCAGAAGAAGAAGAAAGAGAGAGAGGGGCAGAAGGTATATTGGAGCAAATAATAGCAGAGAACTTCCCTAATGTGAGGAAGGAAACAGGCATCAAAATCCAGGAGGCACAGAGAACCTCTCTCAAAATCAATAAAAATAGGTCAACACCCTGACATCTAATAGTAAAACATACGAGTCTCAGAGACAAAGAGAAAATCCTGAAAGCAGCTCGGGAGAAGAGATATGTAACCTACAATGGTAAAAATATTAGATTGGCAACAGACCTATCCACAGAGACCTGGCAGGCCAGAAAGGACTGGCAAGATATCTTCAGGGCACTAAACGAGAAAAATATGCAGCCAAGAATACTATATCCAGCTAGGCTGTCATTGAAAATAGAAGGAGAGATAAAAAGCTTCCAAAACAAACAAAAACTAAAGGAATTTGCAAACACGAAACCAGCCCTACAAGAAATATTGAAAGGGGTCCTCTAAGCAAAGAGAGAGCCTAAAGGCAGCAAAGATCAGAAAGGAACACAGACAACATACAGTCACAGTCACCTTACAGGCAATACAATGGCACTAAATTCATACCTTTCAAGAGTTACGCTGAATGTAAATGGGCTAAATGCCCCAATCAAAAGACACAGGCTATCAGACTGGATTAAAAAACAAGACCTTTCAATATGCTGTCTGCAAGAGACTCATTTTAGACCCAAAGACACCCCCAGATTGAAAGTGAGGGGGTGGAAAACCATTTACCATGCTAATGGACACCAAAAGAAAGCTGGGGTGGCAATCCTTATATCAGACAAACTAGATTTTAAAACAAAGACTGTAATAAGAGATGAGGAAGGACACTATATCCTACTTAAAGGGTCTATCCAACAAGAAGATCTAACAATTGTAAATATCTATGCCCCGAACATGGGAGCAGCCAATTATATAAGGCAATTAATAACAAAAGCAAAGAAACACATTGACAACAATACAATAATAGTGGGGGACTTTAACACCCCCCTGACTAAAATGGACAGATCATCTACACAAAAGATCAACAAGGAAATAAAGACTTTAAATGACACACTGGACCAAATGGACTTCACAGACATATTCAGAACATTCCATCCCAAAGCAACGGAATACACATTCTTCTCTAGTGCCCATGGAACATTCTCCAGAATTGATCACATCCTAGGTCACAAATCAGGTCTCAACCGGTACCAAAAGATTGGGATCATTCCCTGCATATTTTCAGACCACAATGCTTTGAAACTAGAACTCAATCACAAGAGGAAAATCGGAAAGAACTCAAATACATGGAGGCTAAAGAGCATCCTACTAAAGAATGAATGGGTCAACCAGGAAATTAAAGAAGAATTAAAAAAATTCATGGAAACCAATGGAAATGAGAACACAACTGTTCAAAATCTTTGGGATACAGCAAAGGCAGTCCTGAGAGGAAAGTATATAGCAATACAAGCCTTTCTCAAGAAACAAGAAAGGTCTCAAATACACAACCTAACCCTACACCTAAAGGAGCTGGAGAAAGAACAGCAAAGAAAGCCTAAACCCAGCAGGAGAAGAGAAATAATAAAGATCAGAGCAGAAATCAATGAACTAGAAACCAAAAGAACAGTAGAACAGATCAACGAAACTAGGAGCTGGTTCTTTGAAAGAATGAACAAGATTGATAAACCCCTGGCCAGACTTATCAAAAAGAAAAGAGAAATGACCCAAATCAACAAAATCATGAATGAAAGAGGAGAGATCATAACCAACACCAAAGAAATACAAACAATTATAAGAACATATTATGAGCAACTCTATGCCAGCAAATTAGATAACCTGGAAGAAATGGGTGCATTCCTAGAGATGTATCAACTACCAAAATTGAACCAGGAAGAAATAGAAAACCTGAACAGACCTATAACCACTAAGGAAATTGAAGCAGTCATCAAACATCTCCCAAGAAACAAAAGCCTAGGGCCAGATGGCTTCCCAGGGGAATTCTATCAGACATTTAAAGAAGAATTAATACCTATTCTCCTGAAACTGTTCCAAAAAATAGAAATGGAAGGAAAACTTCCAAATTCATTTTATGAGGCCACCATTACCTTGATCCCAAAACCAGACAAAGACCCCATCAAAAAGGAGAATTACAGACCAATATCCTTGATGAACATGGATGCAAAAACTCTCACCAAAATACTAGCCAATAGGATCCAACAGTACATTAAAAGGATTATTCACCACGACCAAGTGGGATTTATCCCTGGGCTGCAAGGCTGGTTCAACATCCGCAAATCAATCAACGTGATACAATACATTAACAAAGAAAGAACAAGAGTCATATGATCCTCTCAATAGATGCAGAAAAAGCATTTGACAAAGTACAGCATCTTTTCTTGATCAAAACTCTTCAGAGTATAGGGATAGAGGGTACATACCTCAATATCATAAAAGCCATCTACGAAAAACCTACAGCGAATATCATTCTCAATGGGGAAAAGCTGAGAGCTTTTCCCCTAAGGTCAGGAACGCGGCAGGGATGTCCACTCTCCCCACTGGTATTCAACATAGTATTAGAAGTCCTAGCCACAGCAATCAGACAACAAAAAGAAATCAAAGGCATCCAGATCGGCAAAGAGGAAGTCAAACTCTCACTCTTTGCAGATGATATGACACTGTATGTGGAAAATCCAAAAAACTCCACCCCAAAACTGCTAGAACTCATACAGGAATTCAGTCAAGTAGCAGGCTATAAAATCAATGCACAGAAATCAGTGGCATTCCTATACACCAACAACAAGACAGAAGAGAGACAAATCAAGGAGTCGATCCCATTCACAACTGCACCCAAAACCATAAGATACCTAGGAATAAATTTAACCAAAGAGGCAAAGGATCTGTATTCAGAAAACTATAAAATACTCAGGAAAGAAATTGAAGAAGACATAAAGAAATGGAAAAACGTTCCATGCTCATGGATTGGGAGAACCAACATTGTGAAGATGTCAATGCTACCTAGAGCAATCTACACATTCAATGCAATCCCCATCAAAATACCATCCACTTTTTTCAAAGAAATGGAACAAATAATCCTAAAATTTGTATGGAACCAGAAGAGACCCCGAATAGCCAGAGGAATATTGAAAAAGAAAAGCAAAGCTGGCGGCATCACAATTGCAGACTTCCAGCTCTATTACAAAGCTGTCATCATCAAGACAGTATGGTACTGGCACAAAAACAGACACATAGATCAATGGAACAGAATCGAGAGCCCAGAAATGGACCTTCAACTCTATGGTCAACTAATCTTTGACAAAGCAGAAAAGAATGTCCAATGGAATAAAGACAGTCTCTTCAACAAATGGTGTTGGGAAAATTGGACAGCCACATGCAGAAGAATGAAACTGGACCATTTCCTTACACCACACACAAAAATAGACTCCAAATGGTTGAAAGACCTAAACGTGAGACAGGAGTCCATCAAAATCCTAAAGGAGAACACAGGCAGCAACCTCTTTGACCTCAGCCGCAGCAACTTCTTCCTAGAAACATTGCCAAAGGCACGGGAAGCCAGGGCAAAAATGAACTATTGGGATTTCATCAAGATAAAAAGCTTTTGCACAGCAAAAGAAACAGTCCATAAAACCAAAAGACAACCGACAGAATGGGAGAAAATATTTGCAAATGGCATATCAGATAAAGGGCTAGTATCCAAAATCTATAAAGATCTTATCAAACTCAACACCCGAAGAACAAATAATCCAATCAAGAAATGGGCAGAAGACATGAACAGACATTTTTCCAAAGAAGACATCCAAATGGCCAACAGGCACATGAAAAAGTGCTCAACATCGCTCAGCATCAGGGAAATCCAAATCAAAACCTCAATGAGATACCACCTCACACCAGTCAGAATGGCTAAAATTAACAAGTCAGGGAACGACAGATGTTGGCGGGGATGTGGAGAAAGGGGAACCCTCCTACACTGTTGGTGGGAATGCAAGCTGGTGCAACCCCTCTGGAAAACAGTATGGAGGTTCCTCAAACAGTTTAAATTAGAGCTACCATTCGATCCAGCAATTGCACTACTGGGTATTTACCCCAAAGATACAAATGTAGGGACCCGAAGGGGTACGTGCACCCCAATGTTTATAGCAGCAATGTCCACAATAGCCAAACTGTGGAAAGAGCCAAGATGTCCATCGACAGATGAATGGATAAAGAAGATGTGGTATATATACACAATGGAATATTATGCAGCCATCAAAAGGAATGAGATCTTGCCATTTGCAATGACGTGGATGGAACTGGAGGGTGTTATGCTCAGTGAAGTAAGTCAATCAGAGAAAGACATGTATCATATTACCTCACTGATATGAGGAATTCTTAATCTTAGAAACAAACTGAGGGTTGCTGGAGTGGTGGGGGGTGGGAGGGATGGGGTGGCTGGGTGACAGACATTGGGGAGGGTATGTGCTACGGTGAGCGCTGTGAATTGTGCAATACTGTTGAATCACAGATCTGTACTTCTGAAACAAATAATGCAACATATTTTAAGAAAAAAGAAAAAGAAGAAGATAGCAGGAGAGGAAGAATGAAGGGTAGTAAGTCAGAGGGGGAGACGAACCATGAGAGGTGATGGACTCTGAAAAACAAACTGAGGGTTCTAGAGGGGAGGAGGGTAAGGGGATGGGTTAGCCTGGTGATGGGTATTAAAGAGGGCACATTCTGCATGGAGCACTGGGTGTTATGAACAAACAATGAATCGTGGAACACTACATCAAAAACAAATGATGTAATATATGGTGATTAACATAACAATACAAAAATTTAAAAAAAACTGAAACAGGAAGAAATAGAAAACTTGAACAGAATCGTATCCAGCAAAGAAATTGAATCAGCAATCAAAAATCTCCCAACAAACAAAAGTCCAGGGCCACATGGCTTCCCAGGGGAATTCTATCACACACTTAAAGAAAAGGTAATGCCTATGCTTCTCAAACTATTCCAAAAAATAGACATGGAAGGAAAACTGCCAAACTCATCCTATGAGGCTAGCATTACCTTGATTCCAAAAACAGACAAAGACCCCTAAAAAGAATTACAGGCCAACATCCCTGATGAACACAGATGCACAAATTCTCAACAAAATACCAGTAAATCAAATCCAACAGTACACTAAAAGAATCATTCGCCTCAATCTAGTGGGATTTATTCCTGGACTGCAAGGGTGGTTCAATATTCATAAATCAATCAACGTGACACACCGTATTAATAAAAGAAAGGATGAGAACCATATGATCCTCTCAATAGATGCAGAGAAAACATTTGACAAAATACACCATCCATTCTTGACAAAAAACCCTCCACAAAGTAGAGATAGAGGGAACATACCTCAATATCATAAAGACCATATACCAAAAACCCACAGCTAATATCATCCTCAATGGGGAAAAGCTGAGAGCTTTTTCTCTATGGTCAGCAACAAGACAGGGATGTCCACTTTCACCACTGTTATTTAACATAGTACTGGAAGTCCTAGCCTCAGTCATCATAAAACAAAAAGAAATTAAAGGCATCCAAATCAGCAAGGAAGAGGTCAAACTTTCACTATTCTCAGACAACGTGATACTCTATGTAGAAAACCCAAAAGACTCCACCAAAAATTGCTAGAACTGATACCCAAATTCAGCAAAGTTTCAGGATACAAAATCAATGTACAGAAGTCTGTGGCATTTTACACACCAATAACAAAGCAGCAGAAAGAGAAATCAAGGAATCAATCCCATTTACATTTGCACCACAAACCATAAGACACCTAGCAATAAACCTAACCAAAAAGGTAAAAGATCTGTAATCTGAAAACTATAAAACACTGATGAAAGAAATTGAAGATGATACAAAGAAATGGAAAACACATTCCATGCTCATGGATTGGAAGAACAAATATTGTTAAAATGTCTATACTACCCAAAGCAATCTATACATATAATGCAATCTCTATCAAAATACAGCAGCATTTTTCACAGAGCTAAAACAAACAATCCTAACAGTTGTATGGAATCACAAAAGACTCGAATAGCCAAAGCAATCTTGTAAAAGAAAAGCAAAGCTGGAGGCATCACAATTCCAAACTTTAAGTTATATTACAAAGCTGTAGTCATCAAGACAGTATGGTAATAATATAAAAACAGACACATAGGTCAATGGAACAGAATAGAAAAATCAGAAATGGACTCTCAACTCTATGGTCAACTAATATTCGACAAAGCTGGAAAGAGTATCCAACAGAAACAAGACAGTCTCTTCCACAACTGGTGTTGGAAACAGCAACATGCAGAATGAAACCGGACCACTTTCTTATACCATACACAAAAATAAATTCAAAATGGTTGAAAAACCTAAATGTGAGACAGGAAACCACCAAAATCCTACAGGAGAACACACACAGCAACCTCTTTGACATTGGCTGTAGCAACTTCTTACTAGACATGTCTCCAGAGGCAAGGGAAACAAAAGCAAAAATGAACTATTGGGACTTCATGAAGATAAAAACGCTTCTGCACAGTGAGGGGAACAATCAACAAAACTAAAAGGCAACTTTCAGAATGGGAGTATATATTCGCAAATGATGTATCTGGTAAAGGGTTAGTATCTAAAATATATAAAGAACTTAAAAAACTCAACATCCAAAAACCAAACGAACCAGTTAAAAAATGGGCAGAAGACAAGAATAGACATTTTTCCAAAGAAAACATACAGATGGCTAAGAGATACATGAAAAGATGCTCAACATCACTTATCATCAAGAAATACAAATCAAAGCTACAATGAGATAGCACCTCACACCAGTCAGCATGGCTAAAATTAACAACACAGGAAACGAAAGGTGTTGGCGGGGATGTGGAGAAAGGGGAACGCTCCTACACTGTTGGCGGGAATGCAAGCTGGTGCAGCCACTCTGGAAAACAGTATGGAGGTTCCTCACAAAGTTAAAAATAGGAGCACCTGGCTCCTATTTTTAGTGGCACAGTCAGTTAAGCCTCATACTCTTGGTTTTGGCTCAGGTCATGATCTCAGGGTCATGAGATCGAGCCCTGCCTGGGGCTCCCTGCTCAGCATGGAGTCTGCTTGAGATTCTCCCTCTCCCTCTGTCCCTCCCACCACCCTCTCTCTCTCTCTCAAATAAATAAAATCTTTATGTAAAAAATTTAAAAATAGAACTACCTCATGATCCAGCAATTGCACTACTAGCTATTTACCCAAAGGATACAAAAATACTGATTCAAGGGGACACATGCACCCCAGTATTTATAGCGTGTTATCAACAGTAGCCAAATTATGAAAGAATCCAAATGTCCATCAACTGATGAATGGACAAAGAAGATGTGGTGTGTATATATATATATATAAATAACAAAATATTACTCAGCCATCAAAAAGAATGGAATCTTGCCATTTGTTCCAACATGGATGGAGCTAGAGTATATTATGCTAAGTGAAACAAGTCAGTCAGAGAAAGACAAATACCATATGATTTCACTCATATGTGGAATTTAAGAAACAAAACAGATGAACATAGGAGAAGGGGGGGAAAAAGAGAGGGAAGCAAACTATAAGAGACTCTTAATTATAGAGAAAAAAACTGAAGGTTAATGGAGGGATGTGGGCAGGGGATGGGCTGAATGGATGACGGGCATTAAGGAAGGCACCTGTGATGAGCACTGGGTGTTGTATGTAAGTGATGAATCACTAAATTCTACTCCTGAAACCAACATTACACTATATGTTCACTAACTAGAATTTAAATAAAAACTTGAAAAAAAATTTAATACTTCCAACAAGTGTTTGGGTTTAAAAGTATTTCTACAGAAGCATTACACATCTTTAGTGGATCTTTAATAGTAAAATATACCTTCCAATAGGAATGAGTGTGTATATACTGGGGACAGGAAGCCATCTGGGGATATGGGAAATTTCCTGATGCTCTGCAAGCCAAACACCTGTCTACTCGGCGTATGTGAAATTCCTTTCTGTCTGTCCAGTTGCAATGATAGAGAGAGCTTTTATTGAACTCTTTGGCTTCAAGTAATAGGTACTCAGGACTCCCAAGTATTTTGTATATTGTAACAAATAGCTGGAAGACCATAATCTTATATTTATTCTTTAAATAGTTTTCCAAAGTCCCTTACTCTTGAAGTACTGTCTCTAAAACTATCCATGCCATTTTCCTGCAATTTATCCCAACACCCAATTTATTACCCAGAAAAGCATAATGCTATTTCTCTGAAGTTACTTATATCAGATCATTTAGAAAAAAGTATTAGCTAAGATCAATCCTTGGTGTGGGTTGAGTAAGGGAGGTGGGAGAGAAGAAAATCATCACCATTCAGAGTTTTCCATCCAGATAAATATCCCATCCCATTTTGTTCAGAAAACAAAAATTCTTACAGGTTTTTGAAAGATCCAATTGTCTACTTTTTTTTCCCCTAATAGATACAATGTCATGAAGTTAAAAATAAAAAAATTTAAAAGCCCTCTTGCTATTATTTCTCCCCGGTGCTCCTTGAATGTATTGCAGCTGTGCAAAGATTGGATTAAGATGGGTAGGATTTCCTGAGGAAATAATTTTCTTTTTCACTTTATCATTGTTAGTGTTTCCCTCATCAATCTGAGAGTCTGGCAATCTTGGGATAGCAGGTCAAAAAGTATTTAATTCATGAGTACTTTTCCCTTGGCATACGACTCCATGGTCATTAGCTAACACAAAGTAAATAATGATAAACCAAGTATACCATCATGTTTTACTGGGTATTTTGTTCCATCATTCAGTTTGAAGAGAATGACTCCCATCTGTTTCAGAGCTTCCATGGTGGTACACGGTGTGGGAGAGAACAGATAAAACTCAGGATGTTTCCAAGGTAAAGAATCTAATAAAAGATTGGATCCTGAAAGGGCTACACTCATAGTAAATAAGTGAGAATTAGAATCAGACACAAAATAAACCTTGCCATGTAAAGGGATCCTGAAAACATTTTCCTATCTCAGGTCCAGGGCCAAATGTAGGGGAAAATTCCTTCTTTGAATTTTTGTAATCCCAGACTGGCGCTTGTAGTGCATTTGAGATCTGATTTTCCACTACCAGGCTGACTCAAAAATTCCTCCTAGAGTTTAATTTAAAGTGGTACCAAGCAACTGGCAAAATCAAATGCAAATCTCTGTAGGAGTTCAACTTCAACCTGGGTCTCAAAGAAAAATGAGCCGCTCACTACCCAAATTCACAAAACAGGAAAGGAAATAAAGAAATACAGTTGGGAACTAGCAGAAACAACAATCACCAGAGGAAAAAAATCAACATTAATTCAGATAATGAAAATATCAGACACAATATCTAATAACAATGTTTACTAAGAGAGAAATTTGTAAATATGATCAGGGAATAAGCAAATATGTGGAGGAGCCAAATAAAGCTTCAAGAAATAAAATAGTAAATATTAAAATAAAACATTAAAGAGAAAATTAAGTAGCCAATTAAATACACCTGAAGAAAGAATTTGTGAACTGAAAAACAGATATGAATAAAATATCTAGAATATATCTAGAAAGACAAGGAGATAAAAAGATTAAAAGACATACAAAATTCAGTAAGTATTAACATACATTTAATCAGTATTCCAGAGGGAGTGATGTAGATGATAGGACACATAAAATATAAAAAGAAATAATCATCAAGTCCACAAATTTAAAAAGAAAACCCCAAGAACATAAATAAATACAAATCCATTTCTAATCTCACCAAAACAAACTGTGGGACAACAAAGAAAGATCTTAAAAACAGTCAAAAAGGAAAGACACATTCCTAAAGGAATGACAGACAGCAAGATAAACAGTTGAATTCTCAATAACAATAATGGAACCAGAAGTGAAGGGAAATATATTCAATGAGTGGGGAGAAAATAGTTGTGAATCTAGAAATGTAAACCTAGAGGAATTATCTTACAAGAATGAGGGTAAAATAAAGACATTTTCAGGTAAACAGAAAGAGAGTTGACTATTGAATACCTTCAGAAGAGGAAAAAGTAAGGATGCATTTTGGGTAGCAGAGAGAAAGAGAAAGAGAGCCATGTATGAGTGTTGAGGTGGCACGTGTGAGGGGAATGGGGTGCAATGCACTGGGGAAATAAAGAGGTAAATCCAACAAATCCTCATGATCATGTCTCACTTGTGGGGCCAATAAGTAGAACTAAATTATTGGGCAAAAGCAGCTTACAGGTTGGGGCTGGGTGACTAGAACAAAAAGTCTAAATTGTTCTTAATGTATGGGAGGATTAAAAAAATGAATAACTTAAATTTTTTTAATTAACTAGGGTAACACATAAAACATAGAGTATATTACTATCAAACCATTTGTGGAAAAAATTGAATGAGGATAGGGAAAAAAAGAAGGTAGAAAAGAGGAAGAAGAAAGAAAAATAAAAAACAAAAAAAATAAAACTACTACAAGTAGAAATAAGTAAATCCAAAGACAAAAGTAATCACTATAAAGAATTTAAAGAGTTCAACCTAGACTAAGAAAAAACTCCAGTTATATATGGTCTACAAGGGAAAATATGTAAAATGTAAGGACACCAAAATATTAAAAGCAAGTGATGAAAAATATAAACCATGTAAATACTAACCAAAAAAAAGTTGATATAAGGCAAAGGGTTTTAAGATTGAAACAAGCAAAGAAACCAATCAAAAACCTTTTTAGAAGTGTTGGTTATTATATCATGATAAAAGGCTCAATTCACCAGTAAGATATAACAGCATCAAACTATGTAAATAAAATATATATATTCAATGAAATTTCCTTAAACTGTATAAAAATTTCAAGAAATCTACATGGGGAATAGTATCATGGTACAAAATTTGACCAGATTTCTGTCATTAACATAGAACTAATTCAGGGAAGGCTGTAAGAAGATTTGAAAAGCATATTTAACAATAGCGATCTGATGGAGATATGTAAAGCTTTATACTCATTAATAGTAGAATACAATTTTTTTTTCAAGAACATGGGGGTTATTGATGAAAATTGACTCCATGCCATACCTGGAAATTTAACCTCAACAAAATCCAAAGAATCTGTATATAATTCACCTCCTTTGACCTCAATGAAACTAAACTGGAAATAACAAAGAATAGCTAGAGAAACTGATTATGTTTGGAAATTTTACAACTTTGTACAAAAATCTTATGCATGTCTGTGCCTGTGTATGTGTGTATGGGTATGAGTGTGTATATATGTGCATATAAAAATATTTGTGCATGTGTGGATATACACATATATACATTTGTTTATATCAGTGGTTGAAGAGAATATGGTAATATATGGGGATATTTTATCTAAATACGTGGGCATATGGGGGTGTTTAAAATTGTGTAGTGGTAACAAATGAAACTGGGAAAATACAGAAGTATCATTGAGATGTATTCCCCTTCAAATCCATACATATCAAATTTTGATACTAAATATATGTATGTGTGTGCATATAGTTACAAACAAATAAATGGTTCTTTCAAATGTAAAGGTGAAATGAAATACTTATATGATTTAGAAAATTCATTTTAAAATATACAATTAAAACTTTTTCACTGTCGGGGCACCTGGGTGGGGCAGTCGGTTAAAAGTCTGACTCTTGGTTTCGGCTCAGGTCATGATCTCAGGGTCCTGGAATCAAGCCCTACATCGGGCATGCTCAGCATGGAGTCTGCTCAAGATTCTCTCCATCTCCCTCTGCCCCTCCAGCTTGTGCCGTCTCTGTCTCTCCCTCTAAAATAAATAAATCAAATCTTTAAAAAAAAAAACGTTTTCACTGTCTATGATCACCTTATTTTGCTTGTTTCTTCTTCAAAGAGCCATCCAGATATTTTGATTTTGGTCACTAATTTGTCAAGAAAGAATTAGTTGCCTCATATTCTGAAGATTTGCTAACAATTTCTTTATAATTAATATAGACTTTTACAAGTTTTCTGAAAAAATATATATTGAAACATTTATTTATGAAAATATACATTTATAAACTCTATGGATGATTCCTTGGAGCCACCTACATACTCACTTTTTGAAAGCAAGCTTCATGCTTCTTATAATCATTATAGAAAGAATCCTAAAATTTCCCTAGATACTCCTTGGAGAATATAAGTCTTATTTACCTTTGTAATTATTAGGGAATATTGGTATTATTTAGGAAATCATTGCAATTTTTTTAATGAAAACCCTCCATAGTGTGTTATTCTAACTGTATATAAATGTGTATACCAAAATGGACTGAGGAGGCAATAAGAGAATTTCACGAGAAGGAAGATAATTTCAGTAAGTTACTTGTGACATTCATTACTACCGGAAGGCGGAAGGCGGTTGGCAGGTAGAGGATCAAAGGCAAATTTGCTGTTACGATAGCAATAACCTGGTTAGTATGAATAAATGTAGAAAATAACACATTGTATAATACAACAACAAAGTAACAGTTGCCAGCTCATGGTGGTTATCCTAACCCGAAAATATTATACTCAGCCCTCAACTTGTAGTCGGTGCTAAATGAATCTTTTGGATGAATGAACAGATGTGTGCGTGCATGCAAGCCAACGAACCTGTTGTTGGACCATCGACAACCTCTCTAAATCTTTATAATAAGGGGAAGGAATAAGGGAGGAGGGTGGAGAGAGAGATAAAGAAAGCAACATCTTGCCAAATGAAAAGGATTTTTTATTTGATGAAAAATCCATACTGCATTCCTTCTGCCCCAAAGCCTATATTCTTTTAGTTGATCATTTCAATTATATGCTTTCTTCTCTTAACTAATTGGGGCTCTACTATGTGTCAAACAGGAAAAGATTAAGATGGAGGTAGAGAAAATGGGGATGAGGATTGAAAGGAACTTAATTTTATTTATCAAAATATGGTATATAATTATATGAACAAAAGAAAAGGAAATAAGAGCAAATATATAGATTCTTATTTTCCTATTAAGTTATACTTTTTTGTCAAGTAGCATTCTAAATTATGCTTATTCAAATATCTACCCAAATATAGACCATCTTAAAATTTTTAATGTATTATTTTATACATTTCTAATTTTGAATCACTTTATAAATGATATCAGAAGATTATAAGACAACATTATAAAATGGAAATATTCAAATGGATTCTAAGAAAACAAAAGTTTTGAAGCTCAAACATGTTTGTTTATTATGCACTGAGGTTTATTAGAGCTTAGTATGTATTACCTCATTTAATGCTCACAAGATGAGTTAAATATAATTTTTGTTCCGATTTTACAGATAATAGAGGCACAAAATTAAATAATTTGCCCTAAGTTCTACTACTATAAGTAGCAGAATTAGGATTCAAGTGAGGTAATTCTGTCTCTACTGCAGGTGCTTAGAAAAAACTACCACCGGTGCCTCCCTTCTCCACTTAGATCAGCTAATCCATTCACTTAATTTTTTATTGTAAATATAGAACAGTGATAAACATCCTAAGAGGCCAGTCAGAACCTGGGGCCAGAGAGATGAGGTGACTTATGGAGGTACACAGAGATGGGTCTGCAGCAGGACATGGACTCCCCTTTGCTGATCTCAAATGTGGGCTCATTTTCTTCTCAGCAGCCAGAGGTGTGTGATTCATACAATGAGACCTGCTTATTTGTGATATTTGGCAAGACAGGTTTTCTGAATGGAAAGAATTATTGAAGTCGATTCAACATAATACTGAGTAGAATACATAAAGCAAGAAACGTGTTATGCAATGCTTATAAAACCTGTGTAACTTGGATCATTGATGCCTTTACTATAATATTTCAAGCCTGCGAATGCAATTACAATTTCATTAATCCTGATACTCAAATCCAGAGAGCTCCAGTGCTTCACTAGCCCGTGCGGGAAGTCCAGACCTTTTCGGAGCTCTTGTTCTTAGAGTCTGGGAATTCCCATCATCTACTTCTTGGTTTATCATCAGTCACTTGCTATTAGTAATCCACCACTGTTCAAAGCCAGTCTATGCCAGTTCTCCCAAGCAATAATAAATGCTCTAGAGGAGTTGGGGGGAAATGACTTTGCCCCCCGTGTTGAGCTCGGTGAGAGGAAGGCCAAAGTTATCTCGCCCCTCAGTATTGCCAAACTTGAACAAAAGCTGGATCTTATTTTCATCCATAGCCATTCTTCTCCCCAGGTGCTCACAGGCCCAGGACAAATATACTGGTTTGTCCCTACGCTAGATTTACCAAGCAAGACTGCTTCTTCTTTTGGGATGAATTTTTCTCTCTAGGCATTAAAACATTCCTTCATAGATTCCGTCTAAGATTGCCTCACAGCAATTACGGTGGCAGTTAGAAACATCGACCTACAGCTGAAACTCTAGTTTATCGGTGTGGGAAAGACACACTGTGGGGAAGTGAGGGTGAGAGGTGTGGGGAAGACAGGGAACGGGATTCATCCAATTTCACAGGACAGATTTATCAGCCAGTCCTGCCCAGTCGGAGCACCCGCTTACATGCATGGGACAGAAAGCTCCATAAGCATTCTCTTCAACAGTCTTACCGCGTTAGCCAATTCATTTACTGCGAGTTTGTTAGACAGTAGCATATATTCCCCCAGCTTTAAGCACATTAACTAAAATGAGCCAAAGATAAATTTTTTTGGAAAGGAATCAAGGAGCTACTAAATTTTCGATCACAAACCATCAAAGTTCAGTGTCCCCAAACATTCTTCATAGTCTTGCAGGGAGCCTCCCATGCGTCTTGTAGGTAAACCTTCTTAAGTGTGCTCCACCACGCAGGTGGGCCCTTGGGCCAGGAGGGGGCTTCCTTTTCAGCGTTCCACATAGAATCATGACATAGAAAAATCATTCACCACTTGTTAAAATGGCACAAATCTTCATTCACTACTACCACGATAGGGGTCAACACCATGGCAACAGGGGAGAGAGAATGAACTCAACTCTGAATACAATAGGGATGAGTGGGTGATTTAAAACCAAGGGGCAGAGTGAGGAGGTTGATGGATAGAAAATCACTAAGAGGAGATATTAAAGGTAGGGGGCGGTGTTCTTGCTAAAGTGGCCTAATAGAAATCTTGCTAAAGGCAGGCAAGGTCAAAAAACATAAAAAAAAAGAGGGTTCAGAGAAGCCTGACTAAAATTTGGTCATGGAACGAGTCTTGTCAATAGCCGAGGGCAATGCTCAGAATGGATCTCACTAACCAGTTACATTCAGGCTTTGAGAACCACACTTTAAAAGCTCTAAAATATAGAGAGATTGTGTGTTTATTGCACTTCAATATTTATTCATCCAACTTTGCTCAAGTGGTAACTTTCTAATCAACTCATTTTCAAAAGGTGTTATTTTGTGACTTTTTTTCAAAAGTCATAAAAGATGTTGAAATTGGGAAGTATGTAAATCATAATATTTAAATAATTTGACTGTAGTATCTATGGATCCTCCCCAAAATATCCATGCCTTTAGCTATTATTTTATAAATGATGGCTACCTTCCCACTTTATCTCTTGCTCTACTATACCTCTCCCTATCTCCACCTGTAACCTTACCTAAATGAATGGTCATTCATTTAGAAAAAGGACCCGGGTTCGGGGGGGGGCAGGGAATCTATCTCATCCATTGTAATGTACTTGGGTTGGAAATGGTTTCCCTTAATTTATAAGTCCTGCTGCAGCTGGAAAAGTCTTTAACGGTTGTCTCTTCCAACCCCTTCATTTAACAATTCAGGAAACCAAGGTCCAGATTAGTTAGTGATTTAATTAAAATTAGGTAGCTAGTAGTAAGCTAAAAATAAACACAGGTTTTCATATCTTAAGTTTAACATCCTTCCTTGTATTAAAATAGTCATAATTATGAATTTTTTAAAGCCTGGGTAGAAATACCATTTCCTCCACCTCCTCTCAGAAGAGACAGGTAGAGACCAGTTGCCACTGTCTTTAGCTGAGAAGGAGTTGATATGATACTGGCCGGATTGAAGAGTTTCTAGAACCTTGTAGGATCTGAAACTTCTACTGTATATGTTAAGTTTGTGAGCCCCATTCAAAGATTAATAGGAATGTTAGGAAAACCTTAAACCAGGAGTTGAAAGATCTGTATGTTTTTCCCGACATTGTCACTAACCCATTGTATGATCTTGGGCAGTTTCTTCCCCATCCCCAGTCTCCTAATCTATAAAATAAAATGAAAGATCAGTACCTAGGTCCCTTACATTGGAATGCTGGTTTATTTTGTGCATTAAACTGGGTAGGTGGATAAATTAGCATATATAAAGAAAGCAGTTCACACTGGACTGGTGCACAGTAAATCCTCAAAATAAAGTGAACCCATTTTCTGGCTTTCCTCTTTATTCTTTCTTCTTTCCTTCCATCTTGCTTCATTCCTTCCCTTTTTGTTTCCTTCCTTCCTTCCTTCCTTCCTTCTTTCCTTCCTTCCTTCCTTCTTTCCTTCCTTCCTTCCTTCCTTCCTTTCTCCCTTCCTTCAGGTGTGAGGTGGAAGGTGAGGACTGGCTGGGGGGTGGGGTGCGGGGAGGGAAGGCTGGATGGCAGGGGAGCATTGAGAGCAGACTGTGGTCCATTATCCCCACTCCTTACCTGGTTGGGGTTTTAGCATATGCCATTTGTGTCCTAGGAGAAAACCACACAAAATAAGTTTTTAAAAATGTCTATCCAGGGGTGCCTGGGTGGCTCAGTTGTTAGGCGTCTGCCTTCGGCTCAGGTCAGGATCCCAGGGTCCTGGGATCGAGTCCCGCATCGGGCTCCCTGCTCAGCGGGGAGTCTGCTTCTCCCTCTCCCACTCCCCCTGCTTGTGTTCCCTGTCTCGCTGGGTCTCTCTCTGTCAAATAAATAAATAAAATCTTTAAAAAATAAAAATAAAAAATAAAATAAAAATGTCTATCCATCTAACAGAAGCAATATTCTTTTTTTAACAAGTCACCAATGAAATCAGTTATAGCTTTAACTTTTAAGAGTCAAATCCAGACGTGTTCTCTCAAGAATACTTCTAAACTTTGTGTAGATTTGGCTTATCAAATGTCCAACATGAGTATATCAACATGAAATAGTAATATAAAACTGGTAATGAGCAGTTTTTCATTCTTCATTCAGTGGCCTTTTTCAAAAAGGATCAAACACTTTTGAGTGCCATATGCCTCCCTTTCTCAGCAATCCCCTCATTCACCAGCCTGAGTGTGCATTTTAAATCCCATTTCTGTTCCCGACCCTTAGGAGCTATGCTCTTCCTTTTAAAGTGGGATCTAAGTCTACTTAGAAGACTGGAAAATATTTCTATCCCAAAGAAATACTCCTGCCTAATTTGAGAAATTGAGCAAAAATCATAAGCAATGAGTCCGTTTTTGTGTAGAAAGTTTAGTCATCTGGGTTTCATTGAAGGGGTGATGGGCTTTGCTTTGCTTTGCTTTGAATGCACTGCCATCAATATGGTCAGGATTGGAAAATGCATATGAATAGGAGGCAGCTGGGAGGTTTTCACATGCAGGGAGCAATTTTAAAAGGCAATGCCACAGTTGTGTACAACAAAGTACCAGCAGCCTAGGAGAAAAGCAGGGAATGAAATAAAGATGTCCAGATTAGAGAAGAGACACAACCTGTTCTCCTTCTGTACCGGAGTAGGCTCCATTCATATGTACATTTACAGTAATGATAGAGCAATAAAGAGAAAACCCAATGAATGCCATATGCTGTGTGAGGTGTCATAAGAAAAAGAGTCTGTTAATTGTCTGAAGACGAAAGGTCTCCTGAGGAGACTGGAAGTTAACTTTCTGGAGCAGAGAAAAGGAGAGATAAATAAGGTCTCTAAAACAGAGAACACAGTGCAAGCAAAAGTAAATTGGTTTCTCTTAGTCCCAGCAAAATGTTTGAGTTTGGATGATTATGAGCTCTAGCTACGAGTAAGCACATCAGGTCCTTCAGGAATTGGGGCAGGCATTTCAGAGGGACCCTTGAAGAAGGAGAATCTTCAAGAACAAATGGAATCTCAGCCACAGCAAACCTACGTATTAAAGACCTCCCATCCCAAAGCCAGGATATGGGTGTATAAAGAACATAAGACTTGACAGTCCATATATCATAGCACTCAAAAGCATAGGCTGGGAGCCAGACTGCCTGGGTTCAAATCCCAGCTCTGCCACCCGCTGTGAGACCATAGGCAAGTTCCTTAACTTCCCTTTTTCTCTTAGATGAGTGCTTGGTATTAATATGTACCTAATACATATTATTAAAATAACAACAAACAAATTTATGTTGTTTCATTATTTCATACATATTTATTTTATTTAATATAATATATGGGGAGCCTGAGTGGCTTAGTCGGTTGAGCGCCTAACTCTTGGTTTCCACTCAGAATCATGAGATCAAGCCCTGCATGGCTCCACACTTAGCAGGGAGGCTGCTTGAGACTCTCTCTTTCTCCCTCTCCCTCTCCCACTGCCCAACCCCCAGCTTGTGTGCTCTCGCTCTCTCTCTCTCTCAAATAAATAAATAAAACCTAAAAAAATATATACAGCTATGGTGCATGAGTTCTTATCTTGTATTTTTAATATTTCCAGGAACACTCAGTAAAGGAAGGAAAGGAAAATGTACCACACTGTGTGGTACTTGAAATTACCCAAGGGTATTTGTAGGATTGCAAGTGGTTGGGTCGGGGGAAGTGGGGCAAATATGTCATGCCCTCTTTGCATGAAGTCCAGTGGGAAATTTACCAGAGAGACACTGTATACAAAACTTTACACTTGAGTATTTTTTTCCAAGGAGAAACTTTCATCAACTCTCAAAAGGTTAGGTATTACTAGCGCACTCACCCATAAGCATTTTTATATAGAATATGTTATCACACACCTACCTCTAACAACCAATTCAAAGCAATGTATGTTACTCATAACTTAAAATATAGCTTGGTATTCAACTCAGCTATAACCCCACAGATGTCTGTTGTAATTTTTATTGAGGTGGGAATAGCATCAATACAACCAGAACTCAGTAAGTTTGTATGTCAAAAGGCCATTCTTTGCTCACTCCCCCATAAGCATATACGCAATGTTAACCCATCTCCCTAAAATCCAGCGCAGGAAATTGTTAGGCCCATCAATTTACCACCATTAATGACTCATTGAATTTTTAACCTTAGTACAAAAGATTCTTACTTTTGCTTCAAATACAAATCAAGTAGGCAAATGTAAGTAGTATGATTAATTGAGCCACAGGTGATTCAGTACCAAAATTTCTATACAGATATTAAAATATCATATTCTTTTACTTATGTGTTCAGTTCTCTTTCTTTATATCTTTTTTGGTTTGTTTTTAATTATAGAAGAAAACATATTTTGTAAAAACAGTTCAAGCACAAAAGTATTACGCTGGATGAACAGATATTCCAATGTCACTTTCTGTCCATGTACCTGGATCTCATTGCCCTTTCATGGGTCAACAGGGTTAACTGCAGGTTGTCAATTCTTCCATATCACTTTCTATGCAAGATATACATATATACATGTATGCACTTTTACATACATATATATCTGCACATAATTTTACTTGTAAACAATCTTTTGCCTTATGTCCTTTGACATAATTTTATACTTAATATCAGCAATTCACTTTTTCCATTTCCTAACATGTACTGGAGATCTTTCCAAGTTATCATATGTACTACTATGTGATTATGTCATGGTGCAGAGATCCCAGGGGTCAACTAACCTAGGACCAATGGACGCAGATGTTGATTCCAGTCTTTCTTGGCTATCAAATCCTTGTATTTCCATCTGTGGGCAAATGGGAGTTACTTCTCTAGAAAAGAAATTTGTTACTTGTCTTGTAATTATTGTGACTTTCGTCATTTTAAACTTTGTAGCTTTAGGTAGGCAAATGTGACAACTTTCTTCTTTATGATTTCTGAATTTAGAGACTTTCTCAGGAAACTCTTTCAAACCCTAAATTACAAATGACTATTCTCTTTATTTGTTATTTATGTATAATTACTTGATATATTTCCAAAAAATTTTGTGAGGATGTGAGATAAGGCAAAACTTAATTTTTTTTTCAAGTTGTCAGCTAATTGTCCCACGACTTTTTTATTAAACAACCTATTCCTTCCCCACTAATTTCCCAAGATAACATATGACATTGCCTTTGTGACATATGAAATTTCCCTGGGTAGCTGGATCTGTTCTTGCACTACCCTTTTCTATGTAATTAAGCTGTCAATCCTAAACAATTACATAGGTTTAACTACCATAGCTTCACACTAGGTATTTTTAACATGGATGAGCAAATACCACCCTTTGGTCTTTTTCAAAATATTCTTGGCTATTATATTTTCATCTTCAATTGAACTTTAAATCTGTCAAGCTCCATAAATAGTTCTTTTAGGATTTTACAAGGGATTGCATTAAATTTACAGATTAATTTGGGAAGAACTAACATCTTTTAAATGTTATGTATTCTCTTCCAGGAACAAGTTATGTCCCTACATTTATTTATGTATGGTTTATGTATCCTTCAGAAAATGTTTCATTGTGTTTTATGATGGTCTTTTAGACCTCTTACCAGGTTTAATTCTCACTGGGTTTTTTTGGGTTTCTGTTGCTATTGTGATTTAGGATGTTTTTCCATGATATGTCCTAATTGGCTATTACCTTATATAGAATAGTTATTATGTACTGAATTTTGTATACAAGTACCTTCTTAATTTTAATAGTTTTTTTGATTGATTCTCTTGGATGTTCTAGGTAGATGATTACATTGTGTACAAATGGCAGTTTTATCCTTCCCTAACTAATGCATACATATGAGCATGTGTGTCCCGTTTATATTCAGTCTTTATAAAATTTTGAATAGTAGTGTTGACAATAGATACTATCATATTCATCCTGACTGCATAATGGCCATTCACAAATAAATAAGACATAATACTCCAAAGCTTCAAATTTCCTGTCACCTGTTTTATTCAGGGGACATTTGCATTTCTATAGCTGCAAAAATAACCACAAAATATAACACTGTGCATAATCAGCAATACTTCAAATCACTTCTATCTTTGCACATTGTCTGTTCCTCAGAAAAGCCACTAAGGCTAAAATATGGTGTCTCTAATAAATTTTTATTGACTGACCAACTGAAATTATTATAATATTGTCATTCTGACATAAGCCTCAATTATATTTTTTTCACATGATATTTTATATCATATTGATAGATACAAATAGATATATGCAACAGATATACAAATTATAATCATAATAGCAAAATAACTACTATGAAACCATATTCAACTTTAGAGCTTCCATTTTTTGATATTTATACAAATTAATTCATGATGTATGCAGTCCTGAACATTTTGCCATTCTGAGTATTATGGGGGTAAGATTTATCTGTGCTGTTGCATATTATTATAGTTTATTCATGTGTATTGCTGTTTAATATTCTATTATATGAATATGCAGCAATTTATTTTCATTTTATAGACATTTGGGGTTGTTTCTGATTTCTGCAGTATTAATAATAATGCTACAAGTATGACTTCATATTCCTTTTGGTGCATATGTATAAGAGTTTCTCTAGGGCATTTCTTAGAAATGAAATTTGTAGTGCATGGGGATTATGAATGTCCAAATTTTCATAATACCTAGTATGGTTTTATGGGAGATATACTTTACACAAAAAAGGAAATTCTCTTTGATTCCTAGCTTATTAATAGTCTTACATGAATAGTGGTCAAATTTTATTAAACGCTTCTTCTACAGTGAATAAGGTAGCTACTTGAAAAAAATGCTGCATAACAAACCACCCCAAAATTCAATGCCTTAAAACAATAATTATTTATACTCATTCATGTGTCTGTGGGTAGGCTATAGTCAAAATGATCTAAGCAGGATCAAGGTGTACTTGGCTCCAAGCTAGGAGTGGAGTCTGGTCTGCCCCACATGTCTCTCATCCTCCCTGAACTAGCAGGCTAACTGGTGAAGGTTCTTTTGTGGCAATAACAGAAGCATAAGAACCAAGTTTGATATCGAGGTTATACTGACCTCATAGACAGACCAATCATAATGTTAAGATTTAAGGTAATACTCACCTGCAAAACTATTGAGTCCTAGTATTATCTTTGTTGGAAATTTTTATCTACTGATTCAACTAACATACTGGTGATAGGACAATTTAGGCATCCTTCTTGAGTCAGTTCTGAACAGATTCTATTATTTATGGAATTTTTCCATTTCATAAATTTTCAAAATTGGCAGCCATCAGTCACTCATAATACTCACTTACTGTGTTTTAAATATCTGTATTTCTAATCATATGTCCTTTTATGTTCCTAATACTGAGCATGGGCCAGAGAAAATTTCCTTTTACTTCTACTAGAAGTTAAAAGAATTTGTGTTCAGGGACCAATCTAGCCCCTTAAAGTTGTGTGGGCTAATGAAGAAGTCCCATTTTCAGCTTTTCTGTCTTAGAACTGTCAGAGATTTAGTTTCCCAATAGATGACAGAGCTAGCATAATCATTTGCCCTCAGAGCAACTTTGGCTATCTGTGATTGCTTCTTGTTCACTGATCCTTTATATCCTTTGGGTAGCGGTGCAGAATGCTCTAAAAGATTTCCATCACTTCTTCTTACTTTGAGATCAGAAATGAATTAAAAGGCCTATTTTATCCAGATAAAAGTTACTTTTTCACTTGTTTGTTTTTTTAAGTTGGAGAATCTTCAGAGAATGTCTAAAATTATTGATTTCTAATATTTCTAACATTAATTCAAGGTTAAAACAGGGTATTGTTTCAGAAAAAGCATTCCAGGTAGCTGCCCTTGAGGGGCTTATCAAATGCTAGGTTCTGCCCATCAGGGATATTCATTCAGTAACCAAATTGTTACCATTCACTGTGATGAGGCACCTTAATAATAAATCCTCCAGCCCCAGTCAAGCCTTCAGATGACTGCTGCCCCAGCCAAGATCTGATTCTGTTTTGTCCAAGTAAAGCTCATGAGACCCCTAAGCCAGAACTGCCCAGCCCTGCCACTCCTGAATTCATGACACACGGAAACTGTAAGATAATTGCTTGTTGTTGTCCTAAACTGCTACATTTGGGGATCATTTATGACACAGAGAAGATAGTATACACGATGTCATTATTAGACATTAAGATCTATTATTTTTTTCTAACAGAAAATATATGTATATAGTCTCTAAATTGAAATCAGTCTGATGCTTTAGTTTCTTCATCAGTAATGTAATCAGACCATAAGCAACATATTTGGATGAATAAATACATACAGACCAAACCATGAGCATTCACTGAGGCCATCAAACAAATGCCTGGTAGCGAATCTCATGCCTGAGTCAAGAGAAAAATCTATACTCTCTGTGTGGAGAGGCACTATAAGAACTGATAAACATGTTTCTCAACTTCTTTGTCTTTGGGGAACTATGAACATCCCACTGACAGAGTTCCTGTGTTTTATGTGCACACATTTGCATTTTTCTCTTGCATAACAGAGCAGTAAAGGATTTGCAAATGATAACTTCACATTCACTGTGATTTCAAGTAGCACTAGCTAGGTAATAGTAATAAACAATATCATTAGTTAACAGAATATCATTCAGCAATTTTTCCCAGTGTTAATTTTTGGGCTTAAAAGAAATCATGTTGGAAAAATATAACAGTTTGCAATGAGATTTAAAATCGGTATTAAAGAGGTCACATACTGCATGGGGCACTGGGTGTTATATGCAAACAATGAATCATGGAACACTACATCAAAAATTAATGATGTACTGTATGGTGACTAACATAAGATAATTTAAAAAGTCTTATTCAAGTTGAATATAATGATTATTGTTAATGCTTATAATATATAACAATTTTTGAAATGGAACTCACTTACTTTGCTTGATCTACTGATCTACTTTTCATTTAAGCAGGCAGGTGACAATAAAGGCTGTTAAAAGGTAATATGTTTAATCTGGTCCACAGTACCAAAGAAGATAGCCTCTATTTATTTTTTCTCTTTACTTAAACAAAGTAATTGCTGATAGTGTAAAAGGGAAAAAGTACTCTATATAATCTTTTTTTTTTAAAGATTTTATTTATTTATCTGACAGAGAGAGACATAGCGAGAGCAGGAACACAAGCAGGGGGAGTGGGAGAGGGAGAAGCAGGCTTCCCGCAGAGCAGGGAGCCCGATGTGGGACTCGATCCCAGGAACGTGGGATCATGACCTGAGCTGAAGGCAGACGCTTAACGACTGAGCCACCCAGGCGCCCCTATATAATCTTTACTTGGACAAAGCAAGGAACTCTGGCCCACTAGTAAGCATAGTGCATGGAAACCTCAGATGAACTTGAAGAAAAGCCTTCGTGCAGCTATTGAAAGCGGAAATTTACTGAAGCCTGATGACAGAAAATACAAGAAGTACCCATTTTGTTTTATGAATCTTTTTGTTTTAGATCAGCACTAATATCTATAGCCAGCTTTCTTGTCTTCATTTGTCACTATCCATACTCTTTGTCTCATTGCATTATTTATGTCCTAAATTATAGCTATCCCTACTTCTTTTTCCTGTGGCTTAAAGAATTACTTCAAGGGAAAGTATAAAAAGCAATGTCTGAATACGTTACTTGGCAATGCATGGACAGCTCCATACGAAATAAAACTGTGTTTTATCTTGGCACACGTCTAAGGATCTATCATCTTCTGAGCTAACATAATCCTCATCAGTTTATTTGCTATATGTTGGTACAATACTGGCACAATGGTAACTGTCAGAAGAGCAAATGGAAAAACAAAAGCTCATCAAAGTTTCTTTCTCCTATTCTTTTTAAAATCAAAGCTTTGGGGTGCCTGGGTGGCTCAGTTGGTTAAGCGACTGCCTTCGGCTCAGGTCATGATCCCAGGGTCCTGGGATCGAGTCCTACATTAGGCTCCCCCTGCTTGCAGGGAGCCTGCTTCTCCCTCTGCCTCTGCCTGCCACTCCCCCGCTTGTGCTCTCTCTCTCTCTCTCTGTCAAATAAATAAATAAAATCTTTAAAAAAATAAAATAAAATTGGGGCGCCTGGGTGGCTCAGTTGGTTAAGCGACTGCCTTCAGCTCAGGTCATGATCCCAGAGTCCTGGGATCGAGTCCCACATCGGGCTCCCGGCTCAGCGGGGAGCCTGCTTCTCCCTCTGACCTTCTCCCCTCTCATGCTGTTTCTCTCTCTCTCTCTCTCTCTCAAATAAATAAATAAATAAATAAATAAATAAATAAATAAATAAAATAAAAGCTTTGTCTCTTAGCATGGAATAGTCATTTAAACCTATCTCATAGAGTTGAAAGTTGCTTTGAAGATAATCCAGTTAAACCTACCCACTGGTATTTGGAAGGCAGCTATGCTCTCCTCTAAACCACCAACGCACACTAGTGTTTGAACCCTTTCTGTAGGACAGAAGTTATGTGTCTAGTTAGTCCAAGTTCGAGCCCTCAGTGTAGCTGACTCTCCACAAACACTAGTAGCTCACTCAGTCTTCAGCTGGCTATCACTGAAGAATGTTTCTACACCTTTCTTGAACAAAGACAGCTAATTTGTTTTCTTTCCTCTTAAAAGAAGATGGAGGGTTAAGCAAGGGTTTTTCTCAGCCTCCTATTTTTGAAGTTGGAATTTAACAAGCAAGAGAACCAACAACCCACCATTTCCCTGAAGACTGAAATACAACTGGTGGTATTATTTCATTCATCCTCTTATCTATAGTAATGACCAAAAAGACCTCACACTGTAAAGAGAGTGAATCATCCAGGCATAAATTTGTTGCTACGTTTCAGGGTGACTGTGGTTCAGAGCTGCAGAGAAAAGCGAGCAATTCTGTATTAGTCAAGAAAAAGCTATCATGGTAAACAAGGGTGCCTGAGCACATATTTCAGTGGTCTTGAAAACATTCGCTTCCTAATAACTTCCTTGCTTTGTACCGAGTTTATCTTTTATGCTTCCGGCCATCACCGTGATCAAACCCCTCACCTCTCGTTTGTTGTCAAGGTATCTCTCACATCTGCTCATTGGAGGCTTATCGCATAGAAACTATCTGAACAGGGACAACAGTTCTGCTTCGGTTTCTAAGTCTGTCTGAGATGGGTAAGAAGCATTCAGAAGTTACACTCACAAATATATCTTTCTAATGAGAAGAACATGCTTTGCTATGGCGTGCAAATATTAACAAATCAATCTACTGTGTTGAACGCCAGTTTCCCATACTCCTGAAGGACTTCAGCTTTCAGACAAATAGGCTAATTTCTTTGGAAACCATCCAAAGTATCACATCACTGATCAGAAACAGCTAAAAAATGGTTAGAGTAATTGTAAAGAGCAAATAGGCTCTTCTGCTATTTTCTGTAATGACTTGGGATAGAGATAATTGTGTTTAGGTAACAAGTGCTAAGTTCTGCGATTCATGTAATTGGACTAATGAGCTTAAAGTTTCAGGACCCCCAAATGTATGGGTCCCTGCCAAAGCCACACAAAGTATCTTCATAATTTTATACATTTTTTCTAAGAGCTCATCCCAATCTTTTTCAAGCTTCAATCCTCATGAAATCTAAATCTACCTCTGTACCTAGTACAGTGATGAGGTGTTCTAAGGGATTAATATAATAAATGCCTATGCTTCTCATTCTCTAAAAGATAACAATCCTCTTGAAGAAATAATACTTACACATCAAAGAACCACCTGTTATCATGTGAAAGGTTCAGGAGATGAATAAAATCTCCAAATCTCAGCTCTGCCACCTATATTCTGCTATGTGATTATAGACAAATTGTCTTCTTTCTGTTCACACAAAAAATACAGACCTAATACTTAAATAACAGGAATGTTCAGAGGATTAATAAAACTAAATATGTGAATGCCAAATGTATTGCATTCACCATGTCCATGTGAATGTCATTTGAATCATTAAATCCCAGGTTGCATGAGTCCTTAAGGTTCATTTAAGCCCACCCCCACCTCCCTTTACAATGTTTGGATTTTCTCTACAATATCCCCAAGACATGGTTGTCTATACTCGGCTTGAATATGTCCAGTGAAAAGGATAAGACAGTTCACTTCTTATCATTAATATCTTAAATATATGGCATAAGAGTTTTGGGGAGTTTTTTTGGTTTGTTTGGTTTCGGGGTTTTTTTGGTGTTCATGTATATGTGTGTGAGTCACATTACAAAGAAAACGCTAGCATTGAGGATTGAGGCATAGGCTAGGAATTTCCTTTTGTGGGTACGAACATACGTGTGATAGTCAAAACCAACAGAACAGCACACGTCACAGCAGGGGAAAGGGAATACCCTGGGGATGTAACCTTGGGCCAATAATGAATTCACAATAGGAAAATTGGAGAAGCCTAGGAAGGAAGGATCAGAGAGGAAAGAGGTAAGCAGCAGAGAGTAGTGTGGTGGAAACCCAAAGAGGAGTTTTGAAAGGAGGAGGTAGTTAACAACATCAAATGCTGAGGGATTATTCAAAAACATGTTCTGATGATTACAGAGCAGATCTGGGATCCAGGTGATCGTTAGTGAGGTGGTGGAAAACTGAGCGGGAATGACTTGCGGGGGGGCGGAAGAGAGTGGACACAGAAAGTGTGGTCCCTTGGCCTTGACTGGCTGGCGTGGCGGCACAGAGCGGCAGCCAGGGGACATTTCAGAAAGAGAAGGGAGTCAATTATAGACCGCTGAGAAGGAGGCAGGCAGAGGTAAAAATGCGTACAAAAGTCGGTGGAAGACAAGGCATGAAGTGTTGTTCCTGAAGCAGAGGACAGGGAACAGAAGCCCAGGTCAAACTCAAGGAATTAAAGGGATGTTTCTGCTCCTGAGATTATAGGCAAGGTGGTAGGGAGGGTTGGGGCGGGGGGGGGGGGGTACCAGGTACAGAAAAATTGACAGATTTGGAGATAGAAGCCAAGAAATGTCATGCTTGTGAGTCTCAGGTGGGCTCAGAGTTTTAAGTGTCTATTAATATGTGGACCAAGGCAACAACTGCAGCCAGTGTTTGGGGCTCCAAAGACAGATTACTGAGAGGTTACCCCAGAGATAAAGCTGAAGACAGTCAGCTCCAGCAGGTTGGGGGTGGGGAGTATCCCCAAAGAGGACTCTATCCAGGTTCTCGAGGTGGGAGATGCCAAGGATACGTGCCTCTAATCTTAATCTTCTAAACATCCATAAAATTCCATAAACTTCTCTCTACCCAGACCTGGCTGAAACTCCAGTCTTCCTTTCCATAGACAACTGACTGCAGAATGCCTGCTGGTAATTCCCATCCACTTTTGATGCCTCCTGCTGATTAGTTACACTATAGCCAGACTTATTTTTTTTAAAAAGTACAAGTCTGGTTATGTGTCTTTTTGAAAAAATATATATATATACTGTTGTCACGTTGCTCTTAGAATGAGGAAAACACCTGAAGATGACATGCTAGGCTATTCTCAATCTGACGCCTTGCCTCTGACCCCTTTCCTATCTCACCCCCTGCCTCCTCCCTGGTGAAGTTCCTGCCAAGTTGGTCTTTTTCAGGATCACAAAGCATAATATGTTTTTCCCCTACCTCATGTGTTCCTTTGACTAGCTCTGCCCTAGGCAAACCCTATACATTATTCATACTCAACCCAAAATTCATTTCATGAAGGGATCCTTTTCAGTACTTTTCCCATATACTCTTATAATTCCTATACTTTCAAATCATAAGCTTACCATAGCTTATAATTATCATCTTTTATTGTTGTTGTTTTTTTACTGAGAGTAGGGAGGAGGGGCAGAGTGAAAGGAAGAGAGAGAATCCTAAGCAGGCTCCACGCTCAGCACGAAACCCGATGTAGGGCTCAATCTCACGACCCCAAGATCATGACCTGAACTGAAATCAAGAGTCAGATGCTTAATTGACTGAGCCACCCAGGTGCCCCTATCAATTTTTATTATTAATTGATTAATGTCTGTCTCCTCAACTAGACTACAAGTTTTTTGAGGGCAATGCTCAGGTCTGTTTTTTGGTCATCATTCTGTAGAAGCACAGTGACTGGTGCATAGTAAACAATCAGAAATATTTGTTTCATGCATGCACGAATGAATGAATGAGTGAATGAATGAATGAACTGGTATTAGCACTGTGGCTTTGAGATATGAGTCTTTGCCTAATGGAAGACCACAGTTTCTCCTTTACCTATTTCATGACTTTCTTATGAATATCAATAAAACTCTGCAGAGGAAAGTCTTTTATATTCTACTGTCTTTATCACAGTTGTAGAGGAGACACTGACAAAAGTGTGTACTTTGGGAAAAGGAATTACTTTAACCAAGATAAAGAGTTCTGTTAGGGATCAAGCCAAGATTTGTAGTGTGCTTTCTCTTCTGGGTCTTTTCTCTCTGTTCCTTGGAGCGTGAAGGCAAAGGAGCCTGATTGATGACTGCCTTTCTGCTCACATCCTGACGGCATAAAATGTTCCTTGGTAACATCAAAAGATGCTTCTTTTAGCCCACTGGCATATGAACTCAGAAAAATTTGAGTTCCCAAGTGAAACAGACTTTAGTGTAACAGACATCTGTTTATATAACAATTTATGTAATTAGAGCTGGGGAAAAGGGAACTTGTGAGCTGGTATCACAGAATTTTCTTTAAAGCTGTAGAACAATCATTTATACGGATGTTCCAACTGTTCAGAGAAACAGTCATCAAAACATCCCTCATCAAAGCCCTTTGAGTGAAGAAAATAAAACAGGAGCAACAGTCTTGTAGCAGAACATGTAAATCCTGCTCTGTTTGATTTTCTATGGCTTGCATTTTGATGTTAAAGCCTCAGCAAGGTTGAGAAAACTGCAAAGAGGAAAATGCTTCGAAGTTATGCCTCCAGCTACACAATCTAAGCAGTGAGGTTGGCTAAAGACCCATCTGAATGTCAGGTAACGATACTCAAACCTGTGGAACAGAGTCACCCACTCGCAAGGACATAGAGGACTACTGTCCAACACCTGTCCTAGTCAACCCCCAAATGGTGCAGTAGTATTTACCAGACTAGTGAGTAGACAAGAGGGGGACAAGAAGAGTAAGCTGTTTTGTCAGTAGTTCCTATGGATGCTTCTTCAAATCTGCTCATGTAAACACCTGGCTCCTGCGATCCCCAGACCTTATGTGATAGATACTTCTGGAACCCTCCGCTGGCTCTTACAGGCTCAGATTCCTACCTTCTAAGGATGAACAGAATTTATAAAGTTTAATTTGGCATGGGAGAAAATGACTTTAAACTACAATGGAGTCAAGCATACTGGAATGTGGAAATTTGTACTCAAAAATTACTTGCTCACACAGTTTGCCTCGACTTGCCTTCTCCTTTCTAGCAAAGATCCTTGATTCTAATTAAGCTGAAAAACTGAGAAAGTGCCCATACCCGCCACTCCACTTCTTTGTAAAGATCAACAGAAGGGAAACAGAAAGGAGAAATCAGAGTATGCTGGCTTTAATGAAAGCACTCAAGGTATGGAATCATCACGTGGTTCTACCAGATGTAGCCCGAGGTTGGTAAGCTACCCCTTGATCATTGGGGCTGGCACATGTTTGGTTTGTGGGAAATGTTAAGTAGCTTAGATATGCAGATTCAATTTATTGGTAACTGTGTAAGGAAGGGTGCTAGAGTCCCTTGACTAGGTTCATCAAGCAGTGGGAGGAGCCACATTTCACATGTGGCAGGATTCAGTGATGCATATGACATTTGTAATAACAATAACAATAAACATTTTCTGAACACAGGTGCCGTAGTTTTTGTCACTTAACTTTTATAAGTGGAGGTTAAAGAGTTTAACGACATAAAGATTCAGACTCCTGTGACTACTAAGTCATAATAAGAATCACAAAATTTTTAATATTCAAATGAATTTGGAACAAACCTGGATCAACAGAAGGAAAAAAAAAATTCTGAAACATTCCTTTGTGTCCAAATTATGGATCTGGCCATATTCTCAGGGGCACCAAAGAAGGTTGTGCAATGCTCAACCCATGTGGCCCTGGATTTCAAGGTAGAATAGCCTCAAAAAGCCACACGCTTCCTTTCCTCTGGTCCTTTTTATTGTCCTAATTATCTTACTTCCTGAGTCTTTCCTGCCTGTAGTATATAGTGGCCATCTGGTGGAACTCAGAGCCATGGCCCCTGGTCAGACCGATATATAAAACTGAGGTAACAGTAGACCCATCTGTCCTAAAGCACAAAATTGAACTTCACTCCAGAAACTCTGGAGGAGTAACTTTCCATTTGGCTACAGTTATTTACAGGGTGCCTATTATTACAGACTGGCAAAGAGTGGAGGAGGGTGGCTTAGTGAGAGGCTTTGTTCTGTATCCACACAGTGCTTCTGAAAGTTTTCTTCTCTGTGGGAACCTGTACCCATCACTACCTATCGCCTACCTTCTGAGACATATAATAAGGTTAGTGAAATCTCCCAATTGTTTACTTAGCCCACTTAGTTTACTTCTCTCTGATCCAGAATCCCAAGT
Organism: Zalophus californianus; assembly: GCF_009762305.2. Taxonomy (NCBI): domain Eukaryota; kingdom Metazoa; phylum Chordata; class Mammalia; order Carnivora; family Otariidae; genus Zalophus; species Zalophus californianus. Next base: position 20,689,350 of record NC_045601.1, on the reverse strand, counting down.
GCAAGGTCCTGAAGAAGAGAGGAATAGGTAGAAGTAACTATTGTAATAAAAACTCCTTATTTTTATTTTACAGATGTGGAAGCTCAGGCTGAAAGAGCTTAAAATACTTGCCCAAGTTCTTAGAGCTGGAGTAGAAGAAAGAATCTGGAGTTGAGCCCTGAACCACCGAACTCTTGCCCCTGGTCTCTGAAGAAAGGAGGAGATTTTTATTTCCTGATTGAGCACTGAGGCAGATGCCCTTCGAGCAAGGCAACAAAGTCGTGGATACAGGTCAAGGCAAGCCTTGGAAAGTGGGATAAAGCCCCCAGCAAAACCCTTGGGAGTCAATGAAAGGAGGAGCAGCTATGAACTGAGATGATTCAGGGAAAACTTTGGAGTCAGTAAGCGTCAGGCTAGATTCAGATGGCCAGGAGAGAGAGATGGGAATTCCTCTGCTGTCTAAGCATCTCCTTGCTGTCCGGGGTTGCCAGCCAGACTGAGCACAGCCACGCCTCTTGCCTCTCATAGTTGCCATCTGGCCCAAGGCTCTGGCAGAGGCCAAACTCAGCCTGCATCACTTCCAGAGTTCCTTGCTTTTGCAAAGTCATCCCGAGGTAAGCCACAGAGGAGTGTCCTCTAAATGACTACACAGCCCCAAATAAATGACTTTCCTGGAGGAAAGATGACAGCTGAGGAAGCTGCTTACAGGGAGGAGGTGCATGCGGGCTCACCTGCCCTCTCTTCCTACATCCCCAAGCAGCACGTGCCACCCACCGCCTCCTCCCCATCTGGAAGAAGGAGGAGACGGGTGGTAGCCTTATTAAAGCCTGGCACAGGGCCAGCCTTGCTCAAGCTGTCTTTATTATTCAGTCTTTGGAAAGCACCTTGAAAATAAACAGTGAGTGTCTCCTATCATGTATGTAGCACTTAGCAAATTGGAAGTGCTTAACAAAAGTCAATGAGCCCAACATAAACCCTGACTATTAATATATATGTCCGACAGACACTGAATGTGCAAGTCAATAAGAAAATTCACATCTTGAGATCTTCAGGTTTTCACTGAATAAGCATTACATTGAATTGAACAATGATTTTAATGCAGATGTGTGGTAATATTCACTACAAATATGCATTAAAATGATTTTGAATGCATAATTATTTTGCAGAGCACTGATTCTAAATGAAGGGACAATTAATTTAAGCTTTAGCCTTGTCATATCCCATTTAAATGTTTCTAGTGATGCTCCCATAATCATGATACCACATTACTTATAAATAAAAATCCTTATTGAGGACTATCATATATGTTTTCTACTAAAATTATTAAATGCTAGTATTAAAATTGTACAAATGGTAGGTAGAGGAAAACTTTAATGTGGGAGAGGTTTTTTCCCTGATCATTGATTATTTTCTTTTTTTCTATTTTTTTAAATGATTTCAGAAAATTTCCAAGAATAGAACAAAAATTCCTGTATATCCTGCACCCAGATTCCCTAACTGTTAACCTTTTACCATATGTGCTTCATCTCTCCCTGTGTATATGTATGTATGTAAACACACACACACAGATAGATGCATATTTGAACAAATTATTGTTTTTCTGAACCAAATATGAGTAAGTTACAACCATGATGCCCCTTTACTCCTTAAGCAACCACTATAATTACTAAAATCAGGATATTAACAGAATATTAATCAATTACTATTATCAAATCTTCAGATCTTATTTATATTTTACCAGTTGTCCCCATTACTACCTGCAAAACAGAAAAAACGAATCCTTCCTTACCTTCATTTAAAAAAGTCTTAGTTGCATATCATATCTCTATCAGAAACTAATGTATGGATTAATATAAAATGGGATTCAACCAGGTATCATTGTAGGACCATATATGTGATTGAAACATTAAAGAATGTGATCATTTCCTTAATAAAAATCTCAAAACATTTTTATGATTGAGTCCCTTCCTCCATTAGTATGTGTGGTTATAATAAATGAATGAATGACAAAGTAATTAAAAGTTGACGATGCTACTTTATCTTTAAACATTTGGAATTATCATCTGCTTCTAAAGACAAAATTGTTTTCAAAAATCTAATATAAATCCCTAGTTGGTTGAAGATAAGTGAGAAAGAATTACATGGACACAGGCCCACTGGAAAGGGCATCACACAAGGAGTAGGTTGGCTTTGACCTGCCATGAAATAAGCTTCTTACCACGGGTGTTATTACTTACCATGTGCAATCTACCATCAAGAAGACTGATGGGAAATGAGACAGCCCCAGTGGCAGAGGACTTCACACCAGAATAGTGACATGTCTTTTAGCACCAGCAACATGGCATGACTTGTGCTTTAGCAGAGTATGGTATGTAATGTTTATCTTTGCTTTTTAATGAAATTCTTGTAGTATGAAGAGGGGAATCTAGTCAATATAAATTATCAGATCACTTTCAGAAAGAACTGGCAATATTTACGCAGCAGCCTTATCCCTTGATCCAGGAATTCCACTCCTGACATTTCTCCCCCAAAAATAGTCTTCTTTTTTTTTTTTAAGGATTTATTTATTTATTTATTTATTTGAGAGAGAGAGAGAGAGCACATGTGTGAGTCGGGGGAGGGACAGAGGGAGGAGGAAGAGAGAATCTCAAGCAGACTCCACGCTGAGCACAGAGCCCCACCTCAGGGCTCAGTCTCACAACCCTGAGATCATGACTGAGCCAAAACCAAGTAGGGCGCCTCCCCAACTGAGCCACCCAGGTGCCTCTCCCCCCAAAATTGTCTTAAATACAACAAAAACTTAGACACAAAGTTGTCCATTACCTCATGACTAAGAGTAGTAAAAAACCAAAAAACTAAAACAAAAACAGCAAAGGGAAAAAAAACCCTAAAAGTTTAAAAGTACAGGAAAGGCAAGGCAAATTATTATATACTCACAAGATAAAATGGGATACAGCCATAAATAAAGTGTATTAAGTAAAAAGGCAGTAGCAATGGAAAGTACGTAGGTTGAGAAATTTAGTAAAAATGAGTTTCAAAATTGAATGCATAATATGATCTCAGGCATATGAAAAACAAAACAAAAAAGGCATAGGAAAATAAGTCAACCTGCTAACAGGGTGATACCTGGCTTGTCCAAACCCTCCACTGGCAATGAGCAGGGATTAGCCCAAGGGGCCTCACCACCCAGCCCATTTCTGATTTCCGTTCAAACTGGCCCACTCTTCAGTTCCTGGTTTTGTGAAACAGAATAAGAGGAAACAAATCAGAAACAAGCAAGTAGGGTTCAGGATGCTTGCTGCAAATACTGCAACGAGCGGCCTTAAGGGCCGGGTGGGTGAGATTGTTGAGCTTGTTTGTAGATACAGAAATTTGATAGACAGGGTTGGTATTACAAATGACTTTTTCCCTGTTTTCATTATGTTCCAAATTTCAAGGCAGAACAATTATTAGTTTTATAATAAGAATTTATAAAAGATTTAAGAAAATTAGCCCTTTGCTAAATGTCTTTATGGTACATAAAATGATGTGAATTGTAAGAATAGAAGAAAAGAATTATCTATTGAGTTTTTTTTTTTTCCTGTTCTGCAGCTGGAACTGAGAAAAGTACTTTCACAAATGAAATATAAATACAATCTCATTTAATACCATATTCTATTTCTGTATTTTGATTATATGCCCATGCATACTTGCTCAAGCCTAACATCTACAGCCATTTATATGCCTCCCTCTCCCTAATCCCTCAATTAAATCTATTACAAATTGCTGCCAATTTGGTAATAATTTTTTTCCAATTTTCCCTCTCTTTTTCATCCCTGCTTTGCATCCCTCATTATCTTATGAGTCAGTTGGCTCTAGGCTATGCTGGGTAAGAAACGAAGTTTGAAATCTCCTTGGCATAACAGAGTACAGGTTCATTTCTCTCACACAAAAGAGCCAGTGGGAGAGAGTTAATTCTCTATTGTTGCTGTCCTCTGTGTCATGACAGCAATTCAGGCTGCTTCCAACTTGAGGGAGAACATCATCTCAACAGTGGTACCCATGACTACCTTGTAGAAAAGGAAGAGACAGGATAGAGAAGCCACACTCATTTTTCTCTGATTCAGCCTGGAAGTGACAAAGCTGACCAAAACTGGTCAATGGTCACATAGTCCTAACCTGAATGAAAAGGAGGACAGGAAGCAAGGGGCACTCATGGGCATCCAGTGACTGTCAGGTCCCCCGACCACAGTCTCCTCTGTGTTCTGCCTTAAATCTCCCCTCCATGCTGCCACTAGACTTCTTCTCTCTGAATGTAAGCTGACTGGGAGAGAAGTCTAGTGGCAGCGTGGAGGGGAGATTTAAGGCAGAACAGGGGCAGACGAACCATGAGAGACAATGGACTCTGAAAAACAAACTGAGGGTTCTAGAGGGGAGGGGGTGGGGGGACGGGTTAGCCTGGTGATGGGTATTAAAGAGGGCACGTACTGCATGGAGCACTGGGTGTTATATGCAAACAATGAATCATGGAACATGATTCATTCCATCCAAAACTAATGATGGAATGTATGGGGATTAACATAACATAATAAAATTTTTTAAAAAAGAAGAAAAAAATAGTCATGTAGAGTAGAATTTTTCAACCCTCTATTATTTGGTAGAAGGAAATTTTTCCACCACTTGATCTGAGTACACACATGAATACGTACATAAATTTAAAATATTTTAAACTACTAAAAATGCACAAGCAAATATCTTATATACAGTTTCTTATATCAAAGTTTCTGTTTCATAAAAATACACATTATTCTCACTGTCCTTTGTATTATATAAATGTCAAACATTTAAAATACACTAGTAACATTTTATTTTTATTGGGTTTATATAATTGGCCTTCTAGGTTGGATTTTATTATGGTGGTAGGGAAGAGGGTGAGAGAGTTAAATACAGTTGGGAAACATGGACCAGTGCACTGAGCTCCAATCGTGAGAATAGCTTCTCCTTGTATCTTCAGCCTGGCTCTTTGCTTTTTTCACCTTCCAACATTATTCTCCAAAAATTCTGAACTACATGTAGTTTCTCTAGGACATTATGCTATTTCCTCTTCCTAGAGCAATATCCTCTTTTCTCACCCCACCTTACCCAAAAACTTCCTGCCAGTATTTCAAGACTCTGATCGGATATTGTTTGGGCTGCTTCTGTGTTCTGAGAGCTCCCTGTTTACAATGCATTCAAAATTTGTGTTTATAACTTTTCCCCCTACTTTCTTTCTGTAATTCCTTAGGGTCATCTTTATTCCTTGAACTGTAGCCCAGCGATGGCCTATAGTGGTCTCTCATTACATGTTTATAAGATGCTGAAGTGCACATTTATTTAGTCAGTCATTCAATAAATTTTAGTGAACACATCATATGCCAGGCACTGTTCAATACACTGTAAACTTGGAGTCAAATAGCAAGTTCATTATCCTTGAGAAGGACCTACCATAAGATGGCAACAATCCTAAGCATAAGACATCCTCCATGTCAATCATTTTTATCATGTACAGCAAGCATTTAATATCTAAAACTTTCTCCTAGTCAATAAGATTTTAACAGTGATTCACACATGAATAGATACAGAAAAGTAAACAATAGATATTCACAATAAGCTTAGAACAGAATTCACAGGGAAATACTTGGCAAAGGTTGGATTTCTTTTGGCAAGTCAGTTCCATCTCTGATCTAGAAAATTTCAGAAGTCTGGAAACCATTTCTTCTCCCAGAATTCTTTGCCAGCAAGATTCCTCAAATGAAGGTTGCTTCTCCTGACCAAAAGTATGTGGTATTAGAGGGGATTCCAGAAAGTAAACCATCAAATTTAGGCACCTAGGGCTGTTTACCTAACCTAGTTAGATTTGAAGGCAATGATGACTTCAGTGCCAACAGAAATATGAATGTTGATCATTCATGGCATGCAGGTGGCAAAGTACTTAGTTAAATTATCAGCTATAGTTTCCAGGAAGAAAATACCTACTAAACCTCGTTTGTCAGCAGAACCTGGCTCTTTCCCCTATCTTACAGGTTTGCCATCCCCATAACTGAAAACTCTCTAAAGGCCTCACTTGATTAATAAGGACAGGATGGGCTATGACAAAGTAACAATAACCATAAGACCTCAGTGACTTAACATAACAGGAGTATGTTTCTCTTTCATGTTACTTGTCGGGTGAAGATAAGCAGGGACTTTGTTCCACATAGATGCTTATGGCCCCAGATTGGCTTGAAGTTCAATCAACTTGCAGCTGGACTGGTGGAGCACATGGTAGCCATCGGTGGGGAAGAGGCAAAGGGAGAATCCCAAACCAGCTCTCAAACACCTCAGCCTAAAAGTATCACATATTCCTCTTTGTTAGTTCACAACCTCAGGAAATCAAAAATCTAAAACCAGCTCCTTACAAGGAGGGCAGGAAGAGGCCAAAGAAAGAGGAAACCACTCCAGATTGGTAGGTGGCAGGTTTAATAAGCAAGGGAACTTACTCATGAGGCTTGACCCGGGTGGCCACAAGATGAGTAGATCTCCCCACTCACCTGCCAGAATCTTAAAAGTTTACCGTGAGAGACTATGGACTCTGAGAAACAAACTGAGGGTTCTAGAGGGGAAGGGGGTGGGGGGAGGGGTTAACCTGGTGACGGGTATTAGGGAGGGCACGTACTGAATGGAACACTGGGTGTTATACGCAAACAATGAATCATGGAACACTACCTCAAATAAATAAATAAATAAATAGGAAAAAAAGTTTATATAGAGGCCTTAACTGTCCATATACTGTCCAGATTGTCCCAACAACACCTTACTATCTCAAGGCCATGTCACTAGGCAGCTCCCACTGTGGAACAGCAGGCAGAGGGTGCATTCCAAGGACAGGGGAGGGGGTGAGGAGCATCTGATTGCCCAGGTTCAGCTCATGGGCCAACCAGAGGTCATGTCCTCTCAGTGACCTCCTCTAACACTTCTGTTCATAGCACATTTACCAGAACCAGGAACCCCATCATTGCAAGGAGACTAAAAAGTGTGGTGGAGCATGGAGTTATTTGGTGAGAGGAAAATATCTCTTCCACAACACCAGAAGCAGTTTCCTTGCAAAGGGGGTGATGGTGTTTCTCGGGACCTACCTATAGCCTTCCAGATTGCGTCTGGATTCCATAACTACAGTCAGATACCAACAAACTCCAAAGCCTTTATCACAAGTCTCAACCAAGGAGAAACAGGTTATACATGGAAATAATTGAAAGATTCTACCAAACTATATCAGGAAAAATATAGGGAGCATGATAGGAATGAACTTTAAAGGTAGTAGACCAGGCAAGAACAAATATGATATTGTACTAAGTCAAATTTATTGATATACCATACATTTACTAGAAAATGTGGATTCAATGTGTTAACTGAAACACAGATATTTTTAACAATTTGCTGTAATGATTTTTTCTTTGTCTGATACCTGGATTCAACCATAATTTTCTTCAATAGTATAGAGCAATATTTCTCAGCCAGGGAAAATTTTACTCCCCTGGCTCCTTCCCACTTGACATTTGTCAATGTCTGGAGACAATTCTGACTGTCATAAATGGAAGGGAGGAGCTACTGGCATCTAGTGGGTAGAGGCCAGGGATGTAATAAACATCCTACACTGCACATGGCAGCCCTCACAACAAAGAATTATTTGATCCAAAATATCAGTCATGCCAAAGTTGAGAAATCCTAATTATAGAGAAATTTGGAAGCTTGATGAAATTGGGAAGCAATGAACAGGTTAGAGTAGATTTATCATGGAGAACACTTATTTCTTTTCTTTCTTTTTAAAGATTTTATTTATTTATTTATTTTTAAATTTTATTTTATTATTTGTTAGTCACCATACATTAAATCATTAGTTTCTGATGTAGTGTTCCATGATTCATTGTTTGCGTATAACACCCAGTGCTCCATTCAATACATGCCCTCCTTAATACCCATCACTGGGCTAACCCATCTCCCCACCCCCCTCCCCTCTAGAACCTTCAGTTTGTTTCTCAGAGTCCACAGTCTCTCGTGGTTTGTCTCCCCCTCTGATTTTGTCCCCTTCATTTTTCCCTTCCTACTATGTTCTTTTTTTTTTTTTAACATATAATGTATTATTTGTTTCAGAGGTACAGGTCTGTGATTCATCAGTCTTACACAATTCACAGCACTCACCATAGCTCACCCAGTGTCTATCACTCAGCCACCCCATCCTCCCAGCCCCACCACTCAAGCAACCCTCAGTTTGTTTCCTGAGATTAACAGTGGAATATTATGCAGCCATCAAAAAAACAAAAATCTTGCCATTTGCAATGACATGGATGGAACTAGAAGGTATTACACTAAGAGAAATAAGTCAATCAGAGAAAGACAAGTATCATATGATCTCACTGATATGAGGAATTCTTAATCTCAGGAAACACTTATCTATTTCTAACTATGTCACCTAAGATAGTCCAAGGGATACTTCCTTCTCCAAGGCATTAAGGAATACATTGCTGGGAGCACAGGCTATTTGGTAAAGCTCTGCACTGGCTGTTTTCTGGCAACTGGCAATGACAGAGGGAGAGATTGTCACTGAGAGGGGTTCCCTAATATCAGTGTGAATGATGGGATCTTGCAGTGCAGATGCTACTTGATCGCCAGAGAGGGGCAAAATATCATAAATCCAATCAGGTGGTGACTGCAATTGTAGCTACTGTTCTCTAGGCAAAGTCCTGGAGAAGGTGAAAGAATTTCCAGGAGAAGAATTGAACCTGTAACCAAGTAGAATATTTCAGAGACCTGACTAGAAACTGTCTTTGCCTTTCTGAGGAAGTCTAGAGCCGCTAAGAGCCCAGTCCATGCCTAGTGATAAAATTAAGGAGGGGGAGCGGAGCAAGATGGCGGAGGAGTGGGAGACCTGGATTTCGTCTGGTCTCAGGAATTCAGCTGAATAGGGATCAAACCATTCTGAACACCTACGAACTCAACAGGAGATCAAAGAAGAGAGTAGCAACAACTCTCTGAACAGAGAAGTGACCACTTACTGGAAGGTAGGAGGTGCGGAGAAGTGAATCCGAGGCGATATTCGGGAGGATAGACAGCGGGGGAGGGGGCCTCCGGCAGCTGCTTCTGGCAAGTGCTAGAGCCGCGGAGCACACAGACCTTTTAGAAGTCGGATCCGCGGAGGGACGTCGCTGCAGTGGCTAAGCGGGGGGTGGAACCCTCGCGGGTCAGTGTGGTCTCAGGACCCTCGGGGTCACAGAAAGACCGGGGGTGCCTGAGTGCGGCAGAGCTCCCAGGGATCGGAGCGGGGAAGCCGGCTGCAGAGACGGAGCCGAGGTGCAGGCTCTCAGCTTGGGGTTGCCATAAACTGTGATCCGCGGCCCAGTCGGGCCACTGCTGCTCCAGCAGGGACCCAACAAGCGGCAGAGCCGGGGAGACTCCCCTTCCTCCCCCGGGGAGGAGCGGCGCGGGAGCGCACCACAGAGATCTGCTGGGTTTGGAGACTCCACAGGGGGTCGGGTGCCAGAGATAGAAACGCTCGGTCACAGGCCGGGTGAGCACGGAGTGCGGCTGGAGACCGGGGACACGGGAGTGATTGACTGCTTTTCTCTGGGGGTGCACTGAGGAGCGGGGCCCCGAGTTCTCAGCTCCTCCAGGCAGAGAGTGGGAGGCCACCATTTTCACCCTGGTCCTCCAAAGCTGTACCGAGACCTTGCAGGGAACAAAAGCTCCTGAGAGCAAACCCAAGCAGCTTGCTTAGCCCAGAGGGACAAGGGCAGGGCAATTCTGCCTCCGGCAAAGACATTTGGGAACCACGGCAACAGGCCCCTCCCCCAGAAGATCAGCACGAACAGCCAGCCAAGACCAAGTTTACCGATCAAGGACAACAGGAGAACTCCAGCGCTAGGGGAATACTGCACATAGAATTCATGGCTTTTTTACCATGATTCATTAGTTTTTCAAAGTTAATTTTTTTAATTGTTTTTTGGTGGGTTTTTTTGAATTTTTCTTTTTCCCTTTTTCAACTAACATCTTATCAATCCCTTTTTTAAAAAAATTTTTTTATTTTTCATTTTTAGAGCCATATTTTATCCCTTCATAGTAGTCACCCTTATTTTTGGCATATATATATATATATACATATATAAGTTCTCTCTTTAAAATTTTGATATACAGTTTCTTCTAACAGATCAAAATATACCCTAAATCACTAGTGTATGGCTTTGTTCTAGTCTCCTGCCTGATCACAGTCTCTCCCATTTTTTTCTTTTCTTTTTTCTTTTTTTTAAATCTTCTTCTTTCTTCTTTCAAACAACTTCTTACCAATTCCATTTATAAAACCTTTTATGTTTCATCTTTACAGTCATCTTCCATCCCTTCATTGTATCAACCCTTATTTTGTACATATATAAGTCTTTCTTCCTTTAAAATTTTAGGAGGGACTTTCTTCTAACAGACGAAAATACACCCAAAATCTAGTGTGTGGCACTGATCTATGCACTAGCCTGATCATATTTGATCATATTCTGTTTTTTTTTTGTTTTGTTCTGTTTTTGTTTGTTTTTATCTTTTTCTTTTTCTTCTTTTTTTCTTTCTTTTTTCTTTCTTTCCCTTTCTTTTCCCCTGGTTTCAGGTCTTTTCTGATTTGTTTAGAGTATATTTGCTGGGGACATTGTTAACCTGTTAGCATTTTGTTCTCTCATTTATCTGTTCTCCTCTGGACAAAATGACAAGATGAAACAAATCACCTCAGCAAAAAGAACAAGAGGTAGTACCCTCTGCCAGGGACCTACTCAATACTGACATTGGTACGATGTATATAGCAATACAAGCCTTCTGAAGAAATAAGAAAGGTCTCAAATACACAACCTAACCCTACACCTAAAGGAGCTAGAGAAAGAACAGCAAATAAAGCCTAAACCCAGCAGGAGAAGAGAAATAATAAAGATCTGAGCAGAAATCAATGAAATAGAAACCAAAAGAACAGTAGAACAGATCAACGAAACTAGGAGCTGGTTCTTTGAAAGAATTAACAAGATTGATAAACCGCTGGCCAGACTTATCAAAAAGAAAAGAGAAATGACCCAAATCAACAAAATCATGAATGAAAGAGGAGAGATCACAACCAACACCAAAGAAATACAAACAATTATAAGAACATATTATGAGCAACTCTATGCCAGCAAATTAGATAACCTGGAAGAAATGGGTGCATTCCTAGAGATGTATCAACTACCAAAATTGACCAGGAAGAAATAGAAAACCTGAACAGACCTATAACCACTAAGGAAATTGAAGCAGTCATCAAAAATCTCCCAACAAACAAAAGCCCAGGGCCAGATGGCTTCCCAGGGGAATTCTATCAGACATTTAAAGAAGAATTAATACCTATTCTCCTGAAACTGTTCCAAAAAATAGAAATGGAAGGAAAACTTCCAAATTCATTTTATGAGGCCACCATTACCTTGATCCCCAAACCAGACAAAGACCCCATCAAAAAGGAGAATTACAGACCAATATCCTTGATGAACATGGATGCAAAAACTCTCACCAAAATACTAGCCAATAGGATCCAACAGTACATTAAAAGGATTATTCACCAAGACCAAGTGGGATTTATCCCTGGGCTGCAAGGCTGGTTCAACATCCGCAAATCAATCAACGTGATACAATACATTAACAAAAGAAAGAACAAGAGTCATCTGATCCTCTCAATAGATGCAGAAAAAGCATTTGACAAAGTACAGCATCTTTTCTTGATCAAAACTCTTCAGAGTATAGGGATAGAGGGTACATACCTCAAGATCATAAAAGCCATCTATGAAAAACCTACAGCAAATATCATTCCCAATGGGGAAAAGCTGAGAGCTTTTCCCCTAAGGACAGGAACGCGGCAGGGATGTCCACTCTCCCCACTGGTATTCAACATAGTATTAGAAGTCCTAGCCACAGCAATCAGACAACAAAAAGAAATCAAAGGCATCCAGATCGGCAAAGAGGAAATCAAACTCTCACTCTTTGCAGATGATATGATACTGTATGTGGAAAACCCAAAAGACTCCACTCCAAAACTGCTAGAACTCATACAGGAATTCAGTAAAGTGGCAGGATATAAAATCAATGCACAGAAATCAGTGGCATTCCTATACACCAACAACAAGACAGAAGAGAGACAAATCAAGGAGTCGATCCCATTTACAATTGCACCCAAAATCGTAAGATACCTAGGAATAAATTTAACCAAAGAGGCAAAGGATCTGTACTCAGAAAACTATAAAATACTCATGAAAGAAATTGAGGAAGACACAAAGAAATGGAAAAACGTTCCATGCTCATGGATTGGAAGAACAAACATTGTGAAGATGTCAATGCTACCTAGAGCAATCTACACATTCAATGCAATCCCCATCAAAATACCATCCACTTTTTTCAAAGAAATGGAACAAATAATCCTAAAATTTGTATGGAACCAGAAGAGACCCCGAATAGCCAGAGGAATATTGAAAAAGAAAAGCAAAGCTGGCGGCATCACAATTACGGACTTCCAGCTCTATTGCAAAGCTGTCATCATCAAGACAGTATGGTACTGGCACAAAAACAGACACATAGATCAATAGAACAGAATCGAGAGCCCAGAAATGGACCTTCAACTCTATGGTCAACTAATCTTTGACAAAGCAGAAAAGAATGTCCAATGGAATAAAGACAGTCTCTTCAACAAATGGTGTTGGGAAAATTGGACAGCCACATGCAGAAGAATGAAACTGGACCATTTCCTTACACCACACACAAAAATAGACTCCAAATGGTTGAAAGACCTAAACGTGAGACAGGAGTCCATCAAAATCCTAAAGAAGAACACAGGTAGCAACCTCTTCGACCTCAGCCACAGCAACTTCTTCCTAGAAACATCGCCAAAGGCAAGGGAAGCCAGGGCAAAAATGAACTATTGGGATTTCATCAAGATAAAAAGCTTTTGCACAGCAAAAGAAACAGTCCACAAAACCAAAAGACAACAGACAGAATGGGAGAAAATATTTGCAAATGGCATATCAGATAAAGGGCTAGTATCCAAAATCTATAAAGAACTTATCAAACTCAACACCCAAAGAACAAATAATCCAATCAAGAAATGGGCAGAAGACACGAACAGACATTTTTCCAGAGAAGACATCCAAATGGCTAACAGACACATGAAAAAGTGCTCAACATCACTGGGCATCAGGGAAATCCATATCAAAACCTCAATGAGATACCACCTCACACCAGTCAGAATGGCTAGAATTAACAAGTCAGGAAACGACAGATGTTGGCAGGGATGTGGAGAAAGGGGAACCTTCCTACACTGTTGGTGGGAATGCAAGCTGGTGCAAATACTCTGGAAAACAGTATGGAGGTTCCTCAAACAGTTGAAAATAGAGCTACCATACGATCCAGCAATTGCACTACTGAGTATTTACCCCAAAGATACAAATGTAGGGATCCGAAGGGGTACGTGCACCCCAATGTTTATAGCAGCAATGTCCACAATAGCCAAACTGTGGAAAGAGCCAAGATGTCCATCGACAGATGAATGGATAAAAAAGAGGTGGTATATATACACAATGGAATATTATGCAGCTATAAAAAGGAATGAGATCTTGCCATTTGCAACGACGTGGATGGAACTGGAGGGTGTTATGCTGAGTGAAATAAGTCAATCAGAAAAAGACATGTATCATATGACCTCGCTGATATGAGGAATTTTTAACCTCAGGAAACAAACAGTGTTGCTGGAGTGGTGGGGGGTGGGAGAGATGGGGTGGCTGGGTGACAGACATTGGCGAGGGTATGTGCTATGGTGAGCGCTGTGAATTGTGCAAGACTGATGAATCACGGATCTGTACTTCTGAAACAAATAATGCAATATATGTTAAGAAAAAAAAAGAAGAAGATAGCAGGAGGGGAAGAACGAAGGGGAGTAAGTCAGAGGGGGAGATGAACCATTAGAGACGATGGACTCTGAAAAACAAACTGAGGGTTCTAGAGGGGAGGGGGGTGGGAGGATGGGTTAGCCTGGTGATGGGTATTAAAGAGGGCACGTTCTGCGTGGAGCACTGGGTGTTATGCACAAACAATGAATCATGGAACACTACATCAAAAACTAATGATGTATGGTGATTAACATAACAATAAAAAATAAAAAAAAAAAACAGACATATAGATCAATGGAACAGAATAGAGACCCCGGGGGGGGAAATAATTAAGGAGGGGTAGGGATGGTCAAAAACCAATAGGGATCCCTAAAACCATAGTGAGGACAGGATAACAGAAAGTGTCAATTAATGCCACTAATTAATGAGATTAATGCCACTTCAAATTTGTGCCACCATTGTAGGACTGTGAATGAGACTACAGGGCTAGCTTAAGTGTATCTCATGTGTACCCAGAGATTCTCTCACCTGCAAAAAAATAAATATATATGTATAGAGTATCTGTGGGGCTGTAATAGGGAAGGATGTGGCCAGATAAGAAAAACTAGGCAATGGGCGCACCTGGGTGGAGCAGTTGGTACAAGAGGCTGAGTTTTGGTTCGGCTCAAGTCGTGATCTCAGGGTCATGAAATTGAGCCCTGTGCCAGGCTCCATGCTCAGCAGGGAGTCTGATTAAGTTTCTTTCTCCATCTCCCTCTGCCCCTCTCCCCACCTGTTCATACATGCACTCTCTCAAATAAATACATAAATCTTAAAAAAAAAGAAAGAAAGAAAGAAAAGAGAAGAGAAGAGAAGAAAGGCAATGGACTTTGGTTCCAAGGGTCTGAGCTTCAGATAGATAGCCTTGTCTCAGGTAGGGGCATACCTATCTAAGGGAGCCCTGTGCTTGGGGGCTCCCCAAGGAATATCTCATGTTATTACAAACAGAGCTGCGCAGAAGTGACATTCCCAAAGACTTTATTATTTTGATATAAGCCATTATCACAAGCAGAAGAGCTTCAAAAGGCATAATGTAGGAACTATTTAAATGGCAATAGATATAAATTATTTCTGTCATTGCAAAAAAACTACCCAGTTTATATGATTGGTAGGCAATATCTTTAATATGCTCACTTCAGTGGCATCTGTGGAAGGGAGACAATGAAGCACTAAGTGGATAGTGTATTATCCCCGGGAGTCAGTCAGGCACTTAAAGATGCACATTAAAAAATTCCATGTTTTATTTGGACAGAAATATGGGTCTTCTAGGATTATGATGGATTATCATAAACTCATTAGGTGGTGTCTCCAACAGAATCATGTGCTACACTACCATAATTAGATTCCTACATCATCTACGAAACACAAAAATAAAACTTGGAACACTCAATTTATAGGAAAAGTCATTTTAGCATCCTATGGGGAAGTCCCTGAGGCCACTCCAAATGATAAGCCACTTAAAAGATTTGCCTACTATTATCATGTAGACACAAAGCCCATAAACCATAACACTAACTCAATGTTTCTCCAAAGGCTTGAAGGACTTTGTAAATTGTCTTAAAATCACAACTTACTACTAGAGAACGACCTAACATGAAGGTGAATGTGGTTATTGTTCTAAGTATAATGAATCATATATCATTTTTCCAATATCCCAGTTACTTACATTAGGAGTTTTTGGTTAGGATAAAGGTCAGTGTTGGTGTTCTCAGCAAGAAGACTGTAGCTGATTCCAGAGAAGTGGAGAAATGTACTTTGTTATTGGTGTGATTTATTTTGGGCACCTTGATTTTTAGACTTCATTCCAAAATGGATTCATCTTGTCATTTAATAACATCCTAACGTTCAAGCTGCTCAGCCAATTCTGAGAAAGGACTAATCCATTTCAGCATCAGCAGCAAGATGGACACTCTGGTAGAGCAGATGTGCTCTCTTCTCTGTAATTACTTTCAGCTCTTGCTTTGCCCTTTACTGTCTGTTTGAAATTTAACCTTAATGTAATCAGAATGGCATTTACCCAGGGATCAGCTCCAGATTGTGTGAAACTCACAAAAATAAAGGTTATGACATAGTAAGTCTACTAATCGCTTTCTGTGACTAGAATTGACTAACGGTTATCTTTGAGTAGAAGAAGTTAAGAAGACCACATATTTTTCTTGAGGTAGGAGAAATTAATCATTCCTCTTCTCATTTGCCCCTTGCCACCAACCACCAAGTTAGCCTATACTATACCTCAGAGTAACAATCCAGAGTTCTGACAGAGAGCATAGAGAATGGCCCATTCTATTGAAACATAAATGATGTAACTGTGAGACGCTAGCCAGATAGTCAAGAGGTAGAGACCAAGTTGGCGTCTGGAAAGGCAGGGCTGGAGCATGGGAGAACATTAAGGATGGAGTGTCCAAACACAGCAAAAATGGAATCAAGAAGTGTTCCAGATCTTCCATACTCTGCTGCCAGAGCCCAGCCTTAGATGAGAACTAAATGCTCATTTTCTTTATAACAATAATAGCTAGATTTGCTTACTCGAGTACTTTACAAATGTTGCAGGATAAAGAAAATTTTACTATTTAAATAGCTCCTGAATTGCTCCTAAAAGAATTTTCTCTGGAGGAATCTTATTAAGCAATTAGGGAGGAAAGCTCCTATTAAGGCTCTGTTTTTGAGTGTCTTCTAGACTTCAGAGGAGAGAGAAAGTTTCCCTATATACGCCACCATGGAAATTTGACCCCTGTAAGTGAACAGCAGAGAGAAGAGATGAGAGGGAGAGAGGAGTAGCAGCATGGAGAGAGACTCAAAACTTGCAGAATGTGAAATTCAGCAGAGAAACAGTGTGGGGAGGGGGTTGCTGACTATTCTCTCCAGGTGGTTGAAATTGCTAATGTAATTTCCCCTCCACTGCACTCTTCTCCCTACCAATTTTCCACAAAAATCATTGAATAATTTTTTGATGGTGGCTTTTTAATTGTATTTTAATTTTTTTTAAGTTTTTTTTGAGGAAGCCACAGAAAGAAGAGAGTCCTTTAGAGTGAGTACAGTGTACATAGAAGCTTCTAAGGAGCACAGAGAAGAGGGGAACCAAGTGACCTAAGACTGTAAAATCTGAGGGGGTAAAGAGATTTGGAGAAAGCCTTCAGACTTTTGAATATTGTAAAACCAGCAAAGGTTTAAACCAATTTGCCCTAGAACTGGAGGGGCAGATAGGTCTTGGGTTGACATCTTGGCAATGAAACCATCTCATTCAATCCTCATTAATATCTGTATGAGAAAGATTCTGTTGTTAGCTGCATTCTCTAGATGAGGAAATTCAGACCCAAAATCATCCCCAATGTCACGTATCTAGTAAACTGCAGAGCAGGATTACAGTACTAACTTTAACTACTGTGGCCATAATCAACCAGTATAATACAAACTGTTTGTTTGTTTTGTTTTTTGTTTCATATTTTGAGACTGAATCTTCACACAGCCAAATCCTGCCCATCTCTTAAGATTCATTTTCCTCCCCCAAACTACACTGATGCCTCCCACTCTGAATTCCACACCCCGCATTGACTGTTTAAAGTTCTTTCCCTTCAACATATAAACATAATCAGATCTTGCCCATTTTTATAACAAGGCAACTTCTTCCACTGTTTTCCTAATTCCTTCTGCTCTTTATCAATTGTCTTGAGATACTGCCTGTACTTTCTGCCCTCTTTTCTATTCACTTTTCTGCCTATTGTCTCCACCTTGCTAAGTGATAGCCTCTTAATCCCAACACTCAATAGTCGCCATCAGACTTCACCTCATAAACTGTTTCCTCTGTAGCATCTGACACTGTTCACAAAGCCCCACCTCCACCTCCGTGGCATCTTAGACTTGGCTTCATACTTGCATCCTGACCCTCCATCTATCTCCTTCCTATATTCCTCTTTTGTCAGCCATTCCTAAAATGCTTATGTGCCCATAGGTTTCTGCTGTTCTTAATTTCTACCTGGGTATTTACCCCAGCGTCAGTAGCTAAGCTTCATATGGTCCTAAGGGAGCCTCCTGGAATGAATACAAATTATTTTGCATATGTACATTTTTTTCTAGGCAAAGGATTCTCTCATTCAATATTATTTATTTCCATAAATATTTGCAGAGGATGTGCATTGTGTTAGGCACTCTTCTAGGTTCTCAAAATAAGAGAATTTTAAAAAGCAGGAAAGTATAGCCAATGGAAAAAAGACAGTCTCTTCAAAAAATGGTGCTGGGAAAATTGGACAGCCACATATGAAGAATGAAACTAGACCACTCTCTTATACCCTACACAAAGATAAACAAAGATAAAAGTAAGACAGGAATCCATCAAAACCCTAGAGGAGAACATAGGCAGTAACCTCTTCAACATCGGCCACAGCAACTTCTTTTAAGACACGTCTCTAAAGGCAAGAGAAACAAAAGCAAAAATGAACTTTTGGGACTTCAACAAGATAAAAAGCTCCTGCACAGCAAAGGAAACAATCAACATAACTAAAAGGCAACCTTCAGAATGGGAGAAGATATTTGCAAATGACATATCTGATAAAGGGTTAGTATTTGAAATATATAAAGAACTTATAAAACTCAGCGTCCAAAAAACAAATAATCCAGTTAAAAAAAAAACTGGCAGAAGACAGGAATACACATTTTTCCAAAAGAGATACAGAGATGGCTAACAGACACATGAAAAGATGCTCAACATCACTCATCATCAGGGAAATACAAATCTAAACCACAATGGGATACCACCTTACACCAGTTAGAATGGCAAAAATTAACAAGACAGGAAACAACAATTGCCCTACTAAGGTATTTACCCGAAGGATGCAATAATACTGATTTGAAGGGATACATGCACGCTGAAGGTTATAGCAGCATTATCAATAATAGCCGAAGTATGGAAAGAGTCCAAATGTCCATTGACTAATGAAAGGATAAAGATGTTTTGGTGTATATATACAAATGCATGTATATATATGCAGTGGAATATTACTTAACCATAAAAAAGAATGAAATCCTGCTATTCGCAGCAATGCCGATGGAGCTAGAGAGTACTATGTTGAGTGAAATAAGTCAACCAGGAAAAGACAAATATCACGTGATTTCACTCATATGTGGAATTTAAGAAACAAAACAGATGAACACGGCAGGGGGAAAGAGAGAGGGACAAACCAGAAAACAGACTCTGAACCATAAAGAAGAAACTGAGGGTTACTGGAGGGGAGTGAGTTGGGGTGGGTCAAATGGGTGATGGATATTAAGGAGGGCACTTGTGATGAGCACTGGGTGTTGTATGTAAGTGATGAATCACTAAATTCTATACCTGAAACTAATATTACACTGAAATATAAATAAAAACTTGGAAAAAGAAAATTTTAAAAACCCACAAAGATCCTTGTGAACTTATATTAGGCAAAAAGCTATGAACACAATAAATCAGTAAATTATACAATATATGAAAAATGATAAGGGCTACATAAAAAGTAGGACAAGGTAAAGGGGATCACAAAGGCCCAGGGGAGTGGGAAGGCAGCTGGTAAGCCTAAAATGGTAGTTAGGGTAGATTTCATTGAGAAGGTAATGGTTATTCAAAGACTTGAAAGACATGAGGATTTAGCCATGTATATAACAAGTAAAGCAGAAGGAACAGCAAGTGCAAAGGTCCTAAGGCATGAGCATGCTTGAAATGCTCAAGGAACAACAAGGGAACAAGGGGAGCATAGTAAGGAGATGAGCTCAGAAAGATGATGGTGACCCAGGTCATGCAGGGATTTTTAGATTATTGTAAGTACTTTTACGCTGAGTGAAATAAACAGCCACCGTAGCATCTTGAGCTTAGAAGTTATGCTATGTGGCTTGTGTAGAAGAAGCCCTCTGGCTGGTATATTCAGTATGGATGTAAAGTTGCAGGAGTAGAAGTAGGAGACCAATCAGGAGGCTACGGCAGCTATCTGCACAAGAGACGGTAGTGGTTTACACAGGATGCAAATGCTGATGTGCAAGAAGTGGTCAGTTCCTATTTATGTCTGGAAGTTATACCCAACAGTATTTCCAAATAGACTGGATATAGGATATGAGAGACAAAAAAGAGTTAAGTACAACTCAAGATTGTTGACCTTAGCATCTTGAAAAATGGAGTTGCCATCACCTGAGATGAGGAACTGTGGGTAGACAATGTTGAGGGGAGACAGATGGTTGGAAGATCCATTTGGGACCTGGAAAGCTTGAAGTGTCTACTACACAACTAAGTGGAAATATTAAGCAAGCAGTTGAATATACAAGTCTGGAATTCAGAAGAACGGTCTAGACAGAAGTTATAAATTTAGGAGTCATTAGCATACACCCAGTATTTAAAGTTATGTAACAGGATGATATGACTAAGAAAATGAGTTTTGATGGGAAATAGAAAAGGACCAAAAAACTGAGACCTAGGGCAATCAAATATTAAGAGGTAAGATACCAGCAAAGACAATTTAGAAGGAGGAACCAGCAATGGAGGAGAAAAACAAAGAAGGCTGGGAGCCGGAAGCCAAAGGAAGTAACAAAGAGGAGGGAGTCATCAGCTATGTCAAGTGCTACAGAAAGGGACAGTGAGAGCTGAAGTGAGTTTCATGGAGATTCCTGGTCACTTTGACAAGGGCAATTTTGGTGGAGATGAAGACCTGATTGGAGGAGAATTAAGAATGAACAGAAGAAGGGAAATTGGAATTTTGCAGCAAAGAGGAGCAAAATGACGGTGAGAGAGAAGGCTATTTCTTTAATGGAGAACTATTTTAGTTTGTGTGTTGATGAGAATGGTTGAACAGAGAGTGGAAAATTGATGAGAAAGAGAGAGGAGATTGCTGAAGTGATGTCCTTGAGTAGGCAAGAAAACACAGGATCTAGCGCATACATATTTGGAATGTCTGGCTTTCAGTATGAATGTGGAGACTTTATTTATGGCAATGGACAAGAAAGCAGAGTATGTGTACTACATTCTGATGGGATAGAGGTGATGGAGGGATTCTGTCGATGTTTTCAGATAAATTATCTAATTATCTAATTCTCTCAGTGAAATAGAAAGCAAATTCATCTCCTGAGAATAAAGAAGGGATTAGGGGTTGTTTGGGGAAGGGGGGGTGGTTGAGGAGATGAAGGAAGATAGAAAATAGCCATCTACTACGATAAGAGATAAGGATATCTTATCTGATTGCCAGGTAGCACTTGAAAGACCCACCTGAAATCCAAGGTCAAGAAAGTAAAAATGAGGCCAGGCAGTGTGGTTGTGTATTGTTGTTGTTGTTGTTTACAACCACAATCTGTTGCACAGGCACAGGCACTAAAAGTAGGCAAAGGATTGGACTTAATCAGGATTACAGTTTGTCAAGTAAGCACAATGAAGCAAGAGGGAACAAGAGAGTGATTAGAATGATTGGCCATATATTTAAGGTGCATAAACAGGAATCCTGAGCATTGAGGGAGTAAGGGATAGTGAAAAAATGGTGAAATACTATTTAATGAAAAAGATGTAAACACAGGATTGTAGGTCCTGGGAGGCACAGACACATCTTTGGAGTTAGTACACTAGAGGGAATGAGTTATAACAGTAGTGGTCAGAGAGTGGGATGGATGAAATTAGGGTTTTGGAGGAGTAAGATGTATTGATAAGGACAATATCTAGGGTACGATCATGAGAGTGATCAGGTTGTCAAAGAATTTAAAACCTGTAAAATGGTGAATCCAGGTCTCTACATCTTTTCTGCATTTAATACCCTAGCTCTAAATAGTGCATGTTTTGAGATGATGTCCTGTCTATGCATCCAGCTGAGATACTCTCTACCTGTTGGCTATCTCCATTGGGATGCAGCACAAGTACTTCAAATATAACATGCTCTGGGGTTAACTCATTGTTTTACACTTTCCCTGCCCCCTCCAGAGAATGTGTCATTCATCCATTCCAGCTAAGGCAGAAATCAAGACTTAATTGGACCTCCTTCCCTAACCAGCAACATTAAAATAATTCACAATCTACATTTAAACTGTCTTCTTTCTCCAGTCCCACTCTCACAGGCTGAAATTTATACCCTCAAAATTTCAAAACTGGATTACTGACGCAGCTTCCCAGCCTCTTTGCTATGGTTTTGTCCATTTTCAAAGCCATTATCCACATTCCTTCTGGAGAATTATTTCCTAAATGCAAACCTGCTTGAAGTGTCTCAGTGGAGGCTTTATATTGCCTTCAGGATGAAATCCATACTCCTTAGCAAAACTAGGCAGCTGCTTATCTCATGCCTGCCTGCCTCCAGCCGCACATTTCACTGCTTCCCAGTACACCACGTTCACCTCGTGCTCCAGTCACACAGAATTACTGCCAACTCCTCAACTCCTTACCTTTGCAAATGTGTTTCTGTTTCCAGGAATGCTCTTCCCCATTCCACCACCTTCTTCAACTAGCTAATTATTGCTCTTTCTTTACAGTTAACTCAATCTTGCCCCCTTCCAAAAAGCTTTCTCAGGGGTTCTTAGCCAGGTTTAGGATTTCCACCTATGTGTTCCCAAAGCATCCTGTTGCTATCTACATCAAGGTATTGTCCATATTGTAAATTAGTCATTTTTAATTTGTCTGCTTCTCTTCTGAATCTGAGCTCACTGAGGGCAGAACATTGGGTTTTTTGTTTTTTGGTTTTTTTTTTTAGTTAAACTTCCTGTAGTTCTTAACACAACGTCTGCATACATCATAGGTAAACAATATGGGCTTTCTGAACGAATGACTGGCTCCTAATTGAATCCAACCATTATGGTGGTTTAAATATCTGTTCAAATCCTGAGATCCCAGTTGCATGAAAATTCTTAAGGACAGTACTTCTCTTCTCCCAAAGTATATAGAAAAACGTTGGCAACACAAAATCAGCACTTGGTAAACAATGAACTGTGTGAGTCCTGCAGTTTTACCCTTGGTGATGTAGCAGGGTCAGGACTTGCAAAATCCCCACTCAGGCCGGCTGACCTCAGGGGTATTAGAACAGAATACAAGTGAGTGCACTGGGCTAATACAGCACAGATAAGGCACAGTTCATTGGTTCCATTCAGTTACAGCAAATATTTGCCTCTAGACTCAATAGCTACCAGTCTGGCAACTGGACAAAATTGCTTTACTACATCAAATTTAGGTGAAACTCATAAATGAGTATATTTGATGACTATGATCAATACCAAAGATCCCCAAAAAGAAATCTTCTATCTTTTTTCCAAATAAATTGCATGAGGTTATCATCATAATGTGACAAATTTGGCAAAAGACTCCTAAGAAGGAAAACTGCCAAACAAAAGGAAATAATCATTTTGATCTTAAACAAAGAATCACATCCTCTGACTTTGTGTAGTTGCTGAATTGCAGCAAACCATGTTCACTTACTTAGCCAAAGGTTCTCCTCTTTCCACTGCTCCTTCTTCCAAGCCAGTTCTCAAGTGGAGCTTCAGCAGCTGCCAACATCAGCTCAGCTGACCTCCAGCACCAGCTCCCCTGTTTCTGTCTTTTTCCCGATCAAGAAATACAGCAGGATTCCAGTGGAAGGACCGGTGTAGGTTTGAAAAATCTGGGATATTCCCCCTAGATCAACAAATGGAATATATCATGAGAAACAAGAGAATGACTGAGTAATCCAATTGCAGGTTTTTAAGGCTTATTAATGTAGCTTTGTTTTACTTCACTCGCCATTACTGAATTTCAGGTTAGCACGTGCCTGATGGGTTACTGCACTAAGCAGGCACCAGGATACATAGCAGAACACACTGAAAAAGAAGTGTGGCAAGGAAAAGTGTATGGCTGAGAGGCAGACAGGTCTGCACTTGAATCTCAGTTCTGCTTCCAACCCAAATTATTGTGTGTCAGTTACTCAGCCTCCTTGAGCCTGAATTTTTCACCTGTAGACTGGAGAAGAGTAACTAAGATCACACATATCATGTGCCTAATAAAGACTTGACATAGTTGACAATTAATAAATGATACCTGTTTTACTATCCACCTGAGAGACAGAAATTTACATAACTTACCATAATAAAACGTTATTAAATACTATCAGGCAAACCCTATGAGAGTAGAGACAAAGGAATAATTAATCCTGCTGGATGAGGTAGTAGGGAAGACCTTATAACCAGGCCTCCAGATTTTGCTGTTGACACTAACATTGACCAATTCACCTCCATAACCATCAAACGTGCTCTGGTAGCCCTGCTGTAAAAGGAAATAAATCAATCTTCTCTTCACCTCACACCACTCCCTCCAGCTTCTTGCTCATTTCTCTTAGATGATCTCATCTAGTCCCTTGACTTTAAATACAATTTATTCCCTGATGACTCCCAAATTTATATCTTCAGCTCCATTCTCCCTCTTGAGCATCAAACTTGGACATTCAACTGCTGATTCAACATGAACACATCGGTAGCCTTCCCAAACTTAATGGGTCTAACACAATTACTAATTCTGCCAAGCCTCCCCACAAAACAAAACAAAACAAAACAAACAAAACAAAACAAAAATACTTGCTTGCTCCTTATTTATTGTTCCCTGTCTTGTGAATGTCGACACCACAGTCATCTTTGATTGTCCTTGTTCCTTCACCCTGTTTCTAATCCATCAAATCCCTAGACTCTACCTCCTTGGTCCTTTCCCTCTGTCTTAACTGCAACCACCCCCGCCATCCCTCACCTAGACCCTGCGTAGCCTCCTAACCCACCTTACAGCTGCCAATTCAGGTTCACTGCTCTGTCCACAACATTCCACTAGTCTCCCCAAAGTAATTACAGTGATTTTCATAAAATCAGCACACCCCTTTTTTTAACACTACAACGCCTCCCCCATTTCACTTGGAAAAAATCCTCAGTGCCTTGCCATGACCTAGGAAGCCTTGTGCTGTGCAGCCCCACCTACCTCTCTGCCCCCCTCTCCTGCCCCTCTCCAGTTCACTCCCCATGCCCCAGGCACAAAGGGCTTCTTTCCATTTCTCAAATGTACCAACTTATTCCTGTTTGGGGAACAAACTGAGTTTGTTCTTTGCTTTAGGTAACACTTCCCCCATTCTCTGCATGGCCCAGCCTTTCCCATATTTCAGATGTCAGTTCAAATGCCCCTATCTCAGAAAGGTGACGCCCCAACCATCAATTATAGAGGAGCCCTGCACTCCCTCCCACACCAATCACTGCTATGTCACTCATTTGTCTTCTTCACAACACTAATTCTTTTTCTGAATTTGTGCTTGTTTGTTGTTTATTCCTCTCCTTCTAAAATACAAGACTCAGGGGAGAACAGCTCTTGAGCTGCTTGTTTACTGCTGTTACATCCAGTGCCTAGATCAGTGCGTGGCACTTCAGAAGCCTTCACACAGTATCTGTTGAATAAATGAACATAGTTCTGGAAATGTCAGATAATTTAGTTATTAAAGTTAAACTTTAAGGGGAGGGGAAGGATGAACAGGCAGAGCACAGAGGACTTCGTGCATGAAATGACTCTGTATGACACTATAACAGCAGACAGATGTCATTATAAATTTCTCCAAACCCATAAAATGTACAACACCAAGAGTAAACCCTAATATAAACTATGGACTTGGGGTGATAATACTGTGTCAATGTATGTTTATCAATTGCAATAAATGTACTACCCTGGTCGGGGATGCTGATCATAAGGGAGCTAGGCATGTGGGGGTTGGGGGCTGGGGGCAGAAGGTATATGGGAAATCTTTGGACTTTCACTCAGTTTTGCTGTGAACCTAAGACTACTCTAAAAAAAGTCTATTAAAAAAATGTTTAAATGTTTAAATTAAAAAAATTTTTAACTATAATCTTCTTTATGGCTTCACTTGCCTCCTGTAATGTTGGAGTGATTTTACTCACAGATGAACTTTGCGCTCTTGGAAAAGCAGTCATCATAAGGTCAGCAATAAAGGTACAACTCAGCCTGCCAGGGCACCTCACCCAGCTCTGAAAGGGAGTATGCACAAAATGGTACCTTTAAGGCACTTATTAACTTGAGTGAGAGTGCATGTTATTCTGAACCTCTTTTCTCCTAGATCCATGAGAAGTTCAAAAACAATTGAGAATATTTCTATCTCTAACAATTAAGAGGGGCAGGAGAAATTAAGAAACAATCCAAAGCAGTCATTTCTACAAACACATGTTCAAAGTAAATCAGGAATGCAGAGCCCTTTCTAAGTTATGCACCTGTCAGGGAGGCACCAAAGGCTGTCCCTAGACATAGCTTTTCAAGGAAAGTTCCAGTCAGCAGAAGCTGGGAGGCCAGACCTTCCACCGACACAGGAGCAGATTGGTAAAGGGGCCGACACTCCTGCTTTCCTCCTCTAATTGCCCAGGTACTGAGAGTTTTTAAGTCTAGTACCTCATTTGTGGTCTCATGAATTCTAGAAAACAAAATCCCTCATATAGAGTCACCTGGTGTTATTTCTGCATTGAAATCTGAGACTGGGAGGCACAGATTCCATGCCTGCAAGTCTGTTTCTCAAGGCTTTCTCTAATCATTAGTGCAAAGGTGCCACCCTATCTGTAGGCCCTGTGTCCTCTGGGTGGTCACCGTCACTGGTGAAAGAGCGCTGTCCTTCCTTACAGAGACAGCATGTGACCCTGTGTCATTACTGATGATTCATACAATCAACCTGACATATGTTTGCACTTCATCTCTTTGCCTCCTGTACCAGCTAGCTGATCATTTTCATACTGAAAACTGAAGCAATAGAGAAGGAATAGATGAATCTGCCTTCTTTGTCCCATTCCCCCAAGTCTGGTGAGCACCCCTCACCACCATCACCAGCTTGGATCCTGGGACAGCAGCAGTGAACAAGCCAGGCAAGGCTCCAGTTTGTAACATCAGTGTTACCATCACTTTAAAAGGGACAAGGCAAAAGTTGCTTTATTAAAATTGACAACCCTCAAATAAAGCAAACACAACTCAAGGTGACACTATCAAGGAAATCTTGCCTCTTCTAGGAGTGTTTTCTTCAACACTCCATGCACGTTAGAAATCACCTGGGGAGCTATTTTTAATAAATGTACTGAGAGGTTATGATTTAATTGGTCTGAGGTAGGATGGTTCTAATGAGCTGCCACAGTAAAGAACCAGCACCCTAAGTGGGGAAGTAGAAGCCTCCAGATTCTTAAAGACCCAGGGAGGGCTCGCAGCATTGCAGTGGTGACTTTTGTAACTGAGAGTACACAAATAAAGAACAAGAACGTGAACGAAGAAACACAGCTCAGTTAGCGCTGAAAACCAGTGAGGTGAGGAAGATTCATTCTACAGTTAGAAGGTCTTAATCACAATTGTGTCATGTGTTATTTTTGGTAAGTGAAACGGAGTAAAAATGCTCTGTTGTTAGTAGCTTCAATTGGGTTTGGTTTCTTCTGATGATACTTGTGGTAACTTCACTTCGGCTTTGTGAATTTACCTTTTCCAAATTGACTCTGATAGGAGTAAAACTCCCTGAGTTATCTCTTTGCCTGAAGCCCTGCTTTGATGTAGTTAAGGTAGGGGGAACATGCTTTTAAATGAATTTCAAGGCTATGTCAAAAGCAGTTTAAAAGTTAGAAAAATATTGTCATAAAATTGCTAAAGTCAATAATTTTTTGAAATTTAACAGCAGCACATTGGACAGTTAAAAGTACAGCTCAGTCTGTACTGTGTGGTTCTTTGCAAGCCATTCGCTTTCTACCTAATCCTCTCAGACTGCTTCCGGAGGGGCTGTGCCGTATTGTTTTTGCCGTGTCTATAACAATTCCCTCAGGTGCGCTGCTAAGATGTGAAGTTTGGTTGCTGACACACACTCTTGGGTCTTTCTGATCACCCACTCACACACAAACCCGCCGGCCTGCCCACTTCGAGACGGACGCCATTGCCCAGCAGTGAGAGTCCCTGAGCCCTCCGCAGTGCGGAGGGATTTATATGGAGCCACCCACACTCAGCCGTCTTATCTGTCTCAGAACTGGGGAAATAAATGAGCACCAACCAATGAGGAAAGCAAAGACTATTTTATTCTGAACTTGCTACAGCAAGGGAGTCAGCCATTATCACTTGTGTTTTGGTACAGAGTCAAAGACAGGCAGAGGAGTTGGAAATTCTAAGGTGAAAAAGGGAAGGCTGCAAGCGTGCCCTGAGTGGAGGCTGTTGGCACAAGGAAGCTGCAGGTGGGCTAACTAGAAGTGCTTCGTGATTGGTTAAGAATACATATTTGGCTTTCTCTTGTTGGTCATAAACTGGATATGGGGGCAAAAAAAAATAGGGATGGTGTCAGTTATGTGTTTTAATTATTTTTTTAGGATTTTATTTATTTATTTAAGAGAGAGAGCACAAGCGGAGGAGAGGGGCAGAGGGAGAAGGAGGCTCCCCACTGAGCAGGGAGCCCAGTTGGGCTCAGTCCCAGGACCCTGAGGTCATGACCTGAGCCAAAGGCAGACACCTACCCTACTGAGCCACCCAGGTGCCCCAACAAGGTGTCAGTTATTAATCAGGTTCTGGCTATTTGGGGCCAACTGTTACAGAACTTATTATTCAGCTTCTTGAATTGTCACTAGAGATAGAAATCTGGCTTCCTTCAAGCCTGAGTTATAGTAGGCTGTCTTCCTGGATTGTTTATTGTAGATAAGGGGTTGGTTTCCCGGGCAGGTCACTGCAGGTGGTGGATCAAAATTCTATCTTTATATATGGTCTGGCCATGGTCCCTTTATATATTCAGTCTCTCAGAACCAACAGGATACGGGTTATGGTGACTATTCAGTCCTCTGCTTTCCAATCTGTCCTACCTCCTGACTGCAGTGATTAGCCACAAATACACTGATACTTTTACTCACTAAATATAACTTATATTTATAATGCAGAACACCTAGGGAATGGTCCAGGAGGATACTATTAGCTACTTCTTTTATTATGAGCTCATATTTCTGGGTAATCCTAAGCTTTGGGTTAAAAGATAGAAAAAGGCTTAAAAGTAGAAGCTGTCCTATGACAGGCCTTTCTTTATTTGGTTTATGCCAGGCACTGTGAGAGCTGAATACATGTTTAATAAGTACTGAGAAATAAGAAAGAAGTAGCTATGGCAAAATCAAGGTGCCTGAGCAGTATATTCCTGATTTCTCTGGGTGCAAATCAGAGAGCAGTCTGGCAACTCTTCATCAGGAACTCTGCATGGTCCCACTCTGCATTCCCTCTCTCTCTCTCTGGCTTCTGGAAGTGCCACTTACCTGTTGATGATGAGGCCAGAGCAACAATCAGCAGCCCGGGCCCCATCAAGAGGAGTATCTCACACCATATGACTTGATTGCCCCTCTAGTTCAGCTCAAGAAGTCTGTAGCTGAAAAGAACACATAGGCAAATACATACTTAAAAGGTAAATTTCTGTCCAATTTCTTTCTTTTTTTTTAGAATATATGAATGTGGTAACAAATATCATGCCAATTAGTTTCAGGCAAATAAGAGTGTTTATTATGCTGAGTGAGATTTTAGATTATCGTTGTGCTTGAGATCAATTTAACCAGAGAATGGTAACCACCAACAGTACTGAATTCAAGGATGAACACTTAAATACATTCTTTCGAGGAATTTGCACAATCATGTGATATAGATTATTCCCATTTTGTAGATGAGAAGATTTTGAATCCCAGAAATATCCAAGGGAACACAGCAAACAAATTGCACAGCTTTTATTTCACATACCAGGAATCCTTGCTCCCAGTTACTCATGCTGTATTAGTTTTCCAGAGAAATGTGATCAGTAGGGAATCAGGAAAGCCCGGTGTGTAATTCAGTCTGAATCTAAAGGCCCAAGATCCAGGAGCATCAATGTCCGAGGCAGGAGAAATGAATGTCCCAGCCCAAACAGAGAACAAATTTGCCCTTCCTCTGCCTTTTTGTTTCCATCAGGCCCTCAGTGGAAGGCTGATGCGTACTGACAAAGTGAGAGTGATCTTCACCCAGCTCATTAATTCAAATACTATCTGTTCTAGAAACACCCGCACAAACACACCCAGAAATAATGTTTTACCAGCTCTCTGGATATCCCTCAGCCCGTTCACGTTAAAACATAAAATTAACCACCACACATGTCCTGTGAGAGCAGATATTTAAAGATGCCTCTAGGTCATTTTCACAGAAGAACCAGGGGCACATGTCCTAGAGACAGCTTCACCCCTCAGAGGCCAGGGTTTTGGGCACCAAGGAACCCTTTCTCATGCCATGTAACAAACCATCCTTGGTTCCCCCCAAATGATAACACAAATTGCATTGTAATAATACCAGCATATATGATAAATGAATTCCTTCTACACGAGCTCGCAGATCACATCCTGCCTCAGGAAGCAAAGTCTTGGTACGTTTATCAAAGCTGCTGCCAAAACTGTCACTTAGGATTCAACGGTGCCACATTCTCCATGTTCATTTCAACTTTATGACTAATATAAAATCACTTCTTGCTTTTGTTATTTTCAGTTCTCCTCCAGCCATCTTATCAGGTTGATGTTTATATATGTTTATGATGTTATCAGTATGAGATAGGGCATTTTTATTTTCTTAGCAGTTTCAGAAGCATTTATCATCAGGAGAAGAGATCCACCAATGTTCGGAAAATCATCTGAAACTCCTGGTTGAGTAGAAGCTAAGACCTTGGAGAGACCCAATGTAAGAATTTGCCCGCCAGAGGCAAAGAAGGGAAATTGTTTTCACTGGAGAGGGAAGAAGGAACTAGACAAAGACAGGAAAAGAGAGAACACCCACAAGTTGTTTATAACTCCTTGTAACTTTCCTATAACACCTCAAGCCTAAACTAATAAAATTCTTATTGTGATTAGAACTTTTGTGGACACCGATGAAGGGTATTTTCGGTTTAGGTCTATGGGAGGAAGAACCAAGGTGGTGAGCCAGACCTAGTTGTATGAATCTTGTCTTTTTAACCATGTATTCTGATGCTTTGACATCTGGTGTCTTGCCGAACCTCCCACAGTTGGCCAATTTCTGGAGACAGGAAACCACTCTCTTAAGAGCAAGCTTTTCCAATGCAAACCAAGTAATGCAGAGCCCACACCTCCACCCACCTCCTTTATTGCCCTCATCCTCTGGGCCACCATCCACCTGCTCTAATCACCTCAATGAGGGACAGCTCCTATGCCCTAGAGCCTGATGAAATTGTCTGATGTGCCAATCCCAAGCCTGCTTACCCTGCCCTGCCCGTTCCTTCCTGCAGAAACCACAGTAAAGCCTCTTGCTCCCATTTCCCCTGCTTTCTCTGCTTCAGGCTGACTCTCGCACTTCCCTGGGAGGCCCCACAAGGCTTGGCATGACTCCTCCTCTTGGGTACTGTGAGTAACCAGTTTTACAAAGGCAATTATCTCCTGATCTGTTGACCTTACTGTACCTCACCTTTTCTATTAATATGCTATGGGTTTTTCTTTTTTAAGATTTTATTCATTTATTTGAGAGAGAGAGAGAGAGCACAAGAAGGGGGAAGGTCAGAGGGAGAGGCAGACTCCCCACTGAGCAGGAGCCCGATGTGGGGCTCGATCCTGGGACTCCAGGATCATGACCCGAGCCGAAGGCAGACGCTTAACCAACTGAGCCACCCTGGTGCCCCTAATATCTATGTTTGAAAACACAAGTGGAAAAAGTCCAGAGGAAACCTGGTGAGAAGAGCTCGGAATTTTCAGACACTGAGCTGGGGCTGAGCCAAAATTACTTTAGTGTCTGAGAGGCAGGAAGGCCTCCCTCCTGGATATATCTTTGCCTTACCCTCAGCATTACACACCTCCCTTCTCCTTTTACCTGGTAGGAATTAGCAATCCAATAAATCAACCCTTAACAGTTTTCTTCCATAACACCAGGGATTCTCATCTATATGTGAGAATCACAAAGTAGGAAGAGATCTGAAAGTACATATTTATTTTTAGCTCTGAACAAAAACAAGAATCTCCAAACCGACATCCCTGGTCAAGTTTGATCTGAGTGGTAAGTAAAGAATAAAACATTTTTCTCTTTAGGGAAATTTCTCTTTTTGGTAATAAGGACACACCTAACAAAATATACATTATACATGACAGGAAGGGAAGAAACATGAAAAAGCAGTGTGAAAAAAATTCATCCTTTCAGAAGATCTCTTGACATCTAGCTAACCTAAGTGTTTAGGTTGTTAGAAATTCCCGTTAAGCACATCCTGAAGCTTTAAAAAAAAAGTAAACACTAAGATTTCAAATTATATGTATGGTAAATCCAGAGCCCTAAAGTCACTTAGAAATATTGATAACTCAGAAGACAGGTATATATGATAGAAATTATTTCTAATTTCTATTTAAAATAATCTATTAAAATTTAGAATAACTATAATTATGCAAAATCTGTTCTTATTTCTATTCCATTACAAAATAAGAATAAGCAATTCAAAGTCAGATATAAATTTTGGCCTACAAAAGACAGAACTGGCAGCCACTTTGGACTGTATATGGGGATGTAACATTCAACACACACACACACACGCTTGATTTTTTTTTATTTTGAAGGTGTGAGCAGATTTTTTGTGACCAATAAATTAAGCATGCATGAAAACAGTTTTGTGAGGAACTAAAAATAATTATTAACTGTATTTAGGAAAATATATATATTTGGTGTTGTTCTTTATTATAACAACCTTTAATGGTAAGCCATTCTAGTAAATTAAAATACTTTGAATTATTTTTACTCGGTAAGCCAAAATCTTCTGGGACCCATTTTGCATGCAAACAAACCATGTAATTTCAGTAGTAAAAAAGATTTCATTAGTATTTGATCTAATTTTCAACAGATGCCTCCATATATGCCAATTGAAGGAGTCAAAGTGAGTCAGGCATCTGGGATTTTCATCTCTGTGCCCACAGCACTGGCATCTGTCATCTTGTAGGTTCCAAACAGGTGTTTTTTAATAAATTAATGAAGCAGAATTAAGAATACAACTGTAATGATAGCCATTAAATGCCAAAGATCCTCCAGAGGTATGCGCTAGACAAATTAACATCAGTTTCTCTAAGTGTGATGTATTAGAGAAGATTACTGTGCACAAAAATCCACCCAAGCCACATAGAATTCTGGTTGGCTTCTGTCCCTTGAAAGTCATAGGACATTGTATGGCAAAAAATATTGAACATTTCCAAGTAACATGCATCATGTTTTAGACTTTCTGTCTTTGAACGCATTTATTTTTCTTTAAAGACTCAGCTTTCTATAGGAGAAGCTGGCAGTAAATAAGGCTAAGTCTTAGATAAAACAGTTATTTCAAAGGAATCTAGGACAAATGTACAATTCATGGAAAACAATATCAGACTACAAAACTATAAAACACTTGATTGGAAGGAAAACAATCAGAAAGTCAAGTCTACATCTTAATAAAGATGTGGTTCCAAAGGTTCTGACCACTTTCCAACCATGAAGAACCGTTAAGGATTCTCTGCTAGCCAAGTCCCACCTGGGATAAGGGCATGCTACCTTCCTGATCCCCTCTGCCATTACGAGTGTGCAGATTCACTTTTCTTCCTTTATCAAAGGCCACAGCTTGGGTTTGCGGGTAGAGTGACCCTGGCCTTCTCCTGGCAGAGAAGTGGGAGTCGGGTACACGGGAGGGAAAAAGGCCTCTTCCTCTTCCCTCAAGTTCAGTGACTGAGGCCTGTGAGTTAAACTAACAAAAGACAGACGAACGGTCTGACAGAAAAGGCAACCAAATTTTATCAATACTTAAAGTTTTGTGTGTATGGGGACATCACAGAGAAGAAGTGAAAACCCAAAGGAGTGGCTGGACTCAGGGGCTGATATTCCATTTTAACAAAGGGTAATGAACTGCAGAGACATGACTAGAAAAGAAAGGGGTCTGGGCTGCCAGGACTCATAAACTGTGCGAAGTGAGTAGGAAATAGAGGGCAGAGCTAATCATGGAAGGTAAGAGTTATCTTGGTAAAGCTTGTCACACCGACCAATCTCAGGGCCAGCTCTTCATCTCCAGGGATAAGTGTCTCTCTCTTCGTCCTGGTGTGAGGTGGGGGGTGGGGATTTATGCCCTCTTTTCAGACAGATGAGGGAGAAGGGAAGGAAGCTCTTTTTGTGTCTGCTATTTCACAAGTGCCTTTAGCTCAAAATAATCAAATATGCCAAAGTGGCAAAATTTGGGGTGGCATATTCTGGACCCCTTCACAGGAATGGGTGAATAGTTACCTATTATAGGTGGGGACTGCTCAAAGTCTTCTTCAATTCTGTCTGAAATGTCCTTTGAGGTACCCGTGGAAGGACATCTTAAGAAACTTACACGGGGGGAAGGAGGGGCAGCACCTGGATGGCTCAGATGGTTTGGCATCTGCCTTCAGCTCAGGTCATGATCTCCAGGTCCTGGGATTGAGCCCCGCATCCTGCTCCCTGCTCAGCAGGGAATCTGCTTCTTCCTCTCCCTCTGCCTCTCCCCATGCTGGGTACTCTCTCTGTCTCTCTTTCTCTCAAATGAATAAATAAAATCTTAAAAAAGAGAGAGAAAGAGAGAGAAAGAAAGAAACTTACACAGGGGTGCCTGAGTGGCTCAGTCGGTTGAGTGTCCAACTCTTGGTTTCTCGGCTCAGGTCATGATCTCAGGGTCCTCGGATCAAGCCCCACATCAGGCCTGTATTCAGCGGGGAGCCTGCTTGAGATTCTCTCTCTCCCTCTCCCTCTGTCCCTCCCCCCACTCACATGTGTGCTCTCTCTCTCAAATAAATCAATCAAAAAAAAAAGAAACTTACACAAGTGAAAGCAGTATGTGGAGAAGATGCAGAAATAATGAAGTCAACTGCTAAAGCAAAGAGGTCTTACTAAAAGGCCAAATTAACCTGGAAATAAAACACTTTTTACAAAGCCAGTTAGATCCTCTTCACCTGATGTCATTTTGTAGGTAATTTAAGCCAGAGTTCCTAGCTAGATCCCTCTGGATAGTTTAAATCTTGCTTTGGATTTTTCAGCCTCTAATAATTTGCTTTTATTTTTTGTTGGTTTAATTGCGTGCTTGATTTTGTCTTTGTATTTCATTTTGCTCATTGTGTTTGCACTTCTTAGCACTTTCCACTGCTAGATTTAGATTTATGAGATTAAAGGGATGAGAAATATAGCCTTGAAAAAATATAAACAGAATGGAGACAAAGGATGCTCTTTTTTCTTAATCATGAAAAATGAATGGCACTTAGGGTAATCAATTCAGTCAAAATAAATTACTGTCAGGTCAAAGAATTATCTGTGGATTCTGAAAGGTGTCTACACCCACAAAAATATCATTATAAAATAATAGATCCGGGGTAGTGTCAACTGCCAATCCATAGAATGAAGAACATAGACTTGTCTAAAAAGGTCCTCGTGGAGGTCATCCAAGAAAATCTCAGTTTCCACAGGAGAATTCTGCAGCTCAGATGTATTAAATGACTAGCCCAAGGCCATACAATAAATTTTGGCATGTCAGAACTAGAAAAAACAAAGTTTACTGGTTCCAAATCTCCTGTCATTTCTGTTGAAACAGTATCTTTGATAATTGAAGGAGAAAAAAAAAAGGATTTGTTTTGTATTTGGTTTTACCTAAAAGGAGGAGCTTTTCTCAGGACATGGCTTGGAGATTTTCAAGACCACTTCCTACATCAATCTTTGTCATGTTCTTCCCCTTTATTGGTCCATATTCCCCCTGCACTTCAAGAACCATGAAATTAAAAAGGTAGAAATAAACATCAGGATATTTTAGTCCTTATCAGCTGCTCCGATGAAAATCTTTTTTTAATTTTTATTCTTATGTTAATCACCATACATTACATCATTAGTTTTTGATGCAGTGTATCTCCAGTGAAAATCTTAAAGGAATATTGAATGTGGGGGGGCCAAGTGGGATCTTACGCATCTCAACTTTACCAACTTACTGAAACACTTATTTAAGAATTAACTGTAATTAATCTTCCTAATTCTGGTGTCTATATATATATATATATATATATATATATTTTTTTTTTTTAGTAATTCCTGTACTGGCTGAACCCCACTGAAAGGAGAAGAGAGACCAACTGCTAAGCTGGAGTTCAGTTTAACGGAGGCAAATGCAGCAGGCAGAACGGAGAAAATCAGATCCAACAAGCTAACTTGCCTGATGAATGACTCACAAATGGTTCTGATGCCCTAATCTCCGTCAGGAAGGCCATAGCAAGCTTGCTGCCTCCACACCCTTGCGGACCACGAAACCCCACCTGCTCAGTGACAGAATGAGTCACATGGCCTGGATTCTTGTCTTGGTGCAGTTTGCAACCTCATTTTCCCAACAACTGAACTGCCAACACTTACTTTCTCACTATGTTAATGAAAACCATGCTGCTTGCAGCTCGCTAACAGACAGAAAATAGTTTATTGCTTCTCTGGGAAAAAAAAAAAAAATAACCAGCCATTAGAATTACCCGGAACAAATCGGGAAATTGTGTGCGGAAAGGGCAGGCTATAAAGCTGGGGATCCAAGTTCAGGCATAAAGTGTGCCTCAGGCAGAAAGCCTAACAAGCATCCTGCAGTAAAATA
Organism: Zalophus californianus; assembly: GCF_009762305.2. Taxonomy (NCBI): domain Eukaryota; kingdom Metazoa; phylum Chordata; class Mammalia; order Carnivora; family Otariidae; genus Zalophus; species Zalophus californianus. The sequence continues at coordinate 20,652,860 of NC_045601.1, read as the reverse complement.
TAATAAACTGGGGGGGGGGGGGGGGGGGGCTTGCTGCCTTGTAAAAGTGATAGGTTTAATACTTCTTAAGAGCAAAAGTTGGCATGCCTATGACAGCCCCAAAGCCTTAACAGGACATTAGATGATCAATCATGTCCAAAGTCAAGGCTTGTGCTCTCACTAGCCCACGGCCACAGGTCCTCTGAAGCCTGGGCTGGGATTACCTCCGTGAGAGGAATAGTGCTTGGCCAGCAGCCTACAGCCTCCCCCGTGGGCTCCTAGGAGAAGGGGTATTGACTATCGAATTTTTTCACAAAATCATGATATCTATAGTCACAAATAAAACAACATAGAACATTCGAAAGCTTTGGGCATATTCAATTATCTTTAGAGCCATAAGGTTAGACAATACCGCAAGAATCTTTGGTTGAAATATCATCTTTGGCATTTTCTTTCCCATTACCTCTGCATCCAATTGGTCATCCATATTACCAACCCGAAAGCCTAAATATCTCTGGAATCTATTCAGTTCTTTCCATCATCTCTGCACAGCCATTATCCTACTCTGATCCACCATTAACTCTTACCTAGACCATTAATTTGTCTCCTTGCTTTCATTCTGATACCCTCCTGTATGTGTTAACAAAGCCTGCCATGAAATCTCAGTGGCTTATAGCACAAGTCATTTGTTTTTCTCACTTGAGGCCCAGGGGCTGGCTTGGCTCAGGTCTGTCTGTGTCTCATCCTGGGACCAGTGGCCCATGGGCGTGCTGTCTCATCACTGACACAGAAGCCAGAGGCCAAGACAAACCTTGGAAGCACATCCAGAGCCTCCACTAACATTCCATTGGGCAATGTATGTCACATTGCCAAGCCTAACGTCCAATAGGCGTGTACATATGCTCCCCCAATTTGTGGGAAGGGGTACAAAGTCACAAGGTAAAAAACAAGGATCTGTTATTCCAACTGTGGAGGGAATGCAGAACTGGAAAAGATAATGCAATATACCACACTACCTATCGTCTATTCTCCCATCAAGCCAGAGAGGTTTTTTAAGTAAACAAATTTAAATAAACGTGTCACTCCCCCTTCCCATACTCTTTAATGGCTGCATTACCAACTGCAGAGAAGGGCCCTACAGGACCCTGCAGAAAAGGCCTCTGCTTATAGCTCCAGCCTAAACCTCTTGCCATCTTCCTCCTCCATTCTAGGCTCCAGCCATACTGAACCTCTATCCTGCCAACCTCTCGCCCACCCCGGAATTTGCTCAAGATATTCCCTCTCCCTGCCTGGAATACTTTCTCTCCCTTTCCCTTCATTGAAACTTATATCTGAAGGATGTCAGACCAACAAGACTGGATTAGATCCCCTTATTAAACACTAATTCCTTCTAACTCTCCTTCACAGCACTTATCCCAGTTGAAATTAATTGATACTTGGTAGTCTACTGATTGTCTCCCTTGCTAAAATGTAAGCTCCATGACTGTAGAAATAGTATTTAGTGTGTGTGTGTGGGGGGGGTGGGGCTGTTATTTTCTTAGCTTCGGGGTTCTGTCATAATGAACACTCAAAATACACATACACACGTTCGCATACACACACACTCGCATACACACACACACACACACACACACACACACACATTTCCATATGAAAAGTTTTTCCCGTATGAAAAGTTTTTCTTTAATGATCTCCCCCAAGAGCAAGAACCTCAATTTCCACAAAGGCCCGCCAACTTCACTCTCTGTCCTCTACCCTCTATAATATTTGAATAAGCTCCCATTCAAGAGTTGAGTTTATTTGGACTTCAAACACCTGTGAGAAAATATACCCTCAAGCATCCTCTCTGTAACTTTAAGAACCCAGATAAGAAAAATATTACTGTTCATTCTCATTACAATCCTATCCATTAGTTATCAGAGACTAGGTCTCTGGTAACAGCCTTGAGGCAGGACACTGGGTCATCTAATTCCAGAATACATTAAAATAAGTGGATATTTTGCCAAATATGTCATGGTAATATGGGAAAGAAGATTCACATCGTAGGGGTGCCTATGTGGCTCAGTTGGTTAAGCGTCTGCCTTCGGCTCAGGTCATGATCCCAGGGTCCTGGGATTGAGCCCTGCATCAGGCTCCCTGCTTGGCAGGGAGTCTGCTTCTCTCTCTCCCTCTACTCCTCCCCATGCTTGTGATCTCTCTCACTTGCTCTCTCTCTCTCTCAAATAAATAAAATCTTTAAAAAAAAAAAAAAGGACTTACATGCTAGCAAAACCTACCTAAAATCCAGTGTGATTCCCCATTGATCTCTCTTTTCTCCCCTAAAAGCCTCTTCCCTGAAGACACCTCATTTGTCTTCCATCTGTTGCATTCTGCTGCCTTTAAAAATCCTTTTTTTATTTTCCTAAGAGCTAAATTCAGCTCACACTCACTTTGCTTGTTCTACTCAGTAAATCAAAAGTCTGGTACATAGCCTGCACCTAGGCAGCCTCAGAACCCCACCCTAAATAGAATTGTCAGAGTAGTCATCAAATAAAACAAGGTTTTTCCTAGAGGAAAATGTTACTCTTAAGAAAATATGATTTCGCCACACTAGTATGCATCCTTTGAAGATCAATTTAAATGCCATGTCTTTCAGAAACCTCCTCTGATTCAACTAATGGATAGACCCTTTCATCCAAACTTCTGTGCAGTGGGTTGAATAATAAACCCTGTAAACTTATATTAAGAATTTTTACTTTGTGGTGCCTGGGTGGCTCAGCTGGTTAAGTGTCCAACTCTTGATTTCAGCTCAGGTCAGGATCTCAGGGTCATGAGATCGAGCCCTGTTATCAGGCTCACGCTGGGCGTGGAGCCTGCTTAAGATTCTCTCGCTCCCTCTCCCTCTGTCCCTCCCCTGCTCCCTCTCTTAAAAAAAAAAAAAAAAATTTACTGTGTAACCTACACTGAGGACTAGGGAAACCCTACTTGACAGGCACCTCCCTAAATATTACTTTTAGTTCTTTCTTGCTATTGTACGTGAAAATTCTTTTAAAATATCAGTGATGTGGGCAAAATTACACAGCAAGAGGTCATGACCCCAAGAAATGATGAAAACACATGTGTTATGACACAGACACTAAGATTCTTCTCCACCCTGCTCAGTTCTTTAGATGTTATTATCTGTTACATTTAAGGAAGACAAAAGGCAATTTTATTTCAAATGCCATCCTTATTTTTGGTTTAAAATTTACAAGCCTGCTTGTCATTGCAAAACAGTATAATGCAATATGACACTGTTTTGAAGAATTAGAATCCTAACATTGCTTTTATAATTTAAATAAGGTATTTTATCTGCAGTGATGTAATTCCATGTCAGAATCTTACTTAACGTACAGTTGGCTCCAGACCCAAGTAATTGAAACAGGGTATTCATGAGGCAAAACTGAGCAAAAGAGCTCAGAGCAAGGGAATATTTTACTCTTCATATTCACTGACAATAAATGGTCACATTCTTTAGTTCCTTGCCAAAAAAAATTTTTTTTAAATCCTAACACTGTAAACACTGATATTACAAAATATTCCCAAGGAACAGATGATGGAAATCTATCCATTATGGTAATGGAGCTGAGCATAGAAAAATTGCTAAGGGAAATTGCATCTGGATAAGCTGTCCCAGATGGTGCCTTATGATGAGCAGCCTGCCCTTCCTAGCATAAACTTATGGTCACAGGGTCCTCCATCCCAGAGTGAGAGTATGTGCAACATAATAGCATTAGGAAATTTTGCAAAGCCATATGGCCCTGTTTCTCTGCTGCTACCGCAGGTACTGCACACTTCAATATTCTACATCACCTGCCTGGACATCATCTATAATATGCAGGTAAAAGCTGATGGGAGTTAAAATGACTCCAGGAGACTTCTAACCAGAGTTAATGTGAATTTCCCTTTATTCAGACATTGTAGAGTCCAGTACAACAAAAAGTACATAAACTGGTAAATGCATCTATAGCTTTCAACCCCCAAGTCAGAGAACCCCCTAAATACCCTCAATGCTTGTGGTTCTGTGTGAGTGAAGAGATTTCATGTCTTTAAGTCAAATGTCCCTGGCAGAAGTCTGAGTAAAACATGGTGTGATAAAATCTGATTTTGACTTTTTAGCAATATAATGGGTTATACAACTCAAATGACTTTTCTGAATAAGACAGATAAACTATTTTCTTAGGAATCATTTCAAATGCACTGCTGAACTAGCACACACACAAAAAATAAGGAATCTAAAGATCCTAAAAATTAAGAGTAATAGTAACTAACGGAGTTGGGTAAATACCAAGACTGGCTTTTGCCCCAAGGATTTTTGCTGAAGGATGGAAAGCTAAGCTTCTGATTTGTTAGCTTTTTTGTACATGAGGTAGGAAAAGTCTAGTGCCCGCTGAAGATGGGGAAGCTAAAAGGAGACCACATATAAAGCAGGGACCCTAACGACAAAGAAAAAAGTAAGGAAATTTGCCTGTCTTGATTATGACCCCGGATGAAAAAAACTTACCCTGAGAATCTGAGAGCTCAACCTGGCCTTCAAATGGGTTTTGGCCCAAATTCATGCTTTGTAGTCCAAAAATGAAGAAATAAATTTAAAGTGGTTTTGAGTTGGATGTGTCACACAAAAGAGAATGGCACAAATAAACATGTCAACTTTTACAACATCAATTTCAACCCTGACCAAAGACGTAAGACAGATACAGACCAAGACAACAAACAGTTCACAGTACAAAAGCCAAGGATTCACAAGAACAAGGTACCATAAAGAATAAGCCATAGAAACAGACTAAAAATAATTTCAGACATTAGAATTATTAAATAAAGAATGCAAAATCATTATGTTTAATATGTTTAAATAATTTTTAAAAGTTAAATAAACTTGAAAGCATGAGCAAAGAACAAGACATGATAGAGAATGACCAGATTTGATGAAGAACCAAATAAAACTACATTTAGATAATATACCCAAATAAACCAAAAAATTATATTTCTATAAACACCAAATAAATAAAGCTTTACTAATTAAATCAGAAATTTAAGAGACATTAAACAGTAGATGAGATGCATGTTCACTGAGAATCAGAGAACTGAAACGCAGCTATGAAGAAATTAGATTGTAAAGTATGAAAAACAGATTGAAAGACACGGAGGATAGAGTGACAAGAGCTAGAATAATGCTTCATTAGAGATTCAGAAAAAGATGAAGAATTGGGAATAGATAATATTTGAAGATAAAAAGGCTGAGGATTTCTAAGAAGTATTGAAAGACCTCCAGAGGCCGGACTCCAGTACACCTCAAATAGAATAAATAAAAACAAATTCAATTTTAGACACAGAATAGTGACCCAGCAAAGTGACAAAAGCAAAATATGTTTAAAACACTCTAAGCAGTAAGAGCAGATTACATGCTCTAAGACAGAGTGATTGCTGACTTCACATCCTAAAGGATGGAAATCAGAAGAATGCAGAAAAACAAACTGACAGAAAATCACTGCCAACCTAAATTTCCATACCAAGCAACAGTATCTTTCAAGAATGAAGAGAAAACAGAGACATTTTCAGACAGAAGAAAAAAATAAGTGAGTTTACCACCAAGAGATCCCTACTACCATGGATTCTAAACAATGTACAAATTTCAAACAGAAGTAAAGTGATCCCAGACGGAAGGTTTGACATGCAAAAAGGAACAGTGTGCAAAGACATCGACCAACAAGTGACTGTATAAAACTATGAAATTAACGTCTAGTTTATGGTGAAATGTAGGTTAAAATAAAATACCCCATAACAGTAGTATATATATTTTTCTTTTTTTTTTTTTCCCAGAGAGAGAGAGAGGAGGGGCAGAGGGAGAGGGAGAGAGAGAATCTTAAGCAGGCTCCATGGCCAGCCCAACACGGGGCTTGATCTCGTGACCCTCAGATCATGACCTGAGCTGAAATCAACAGCTGGATGCTTAACCAACTGAGCCACCCAGGCGCCCCAATAGTATATATTTCTACCCTGCTATCCTACTTTTGTACAAGCCTCTGACAACTTATCCTTCCAATCCAGTAAATATGTCCCCAAAAATGTCATTTAATTTGATTTTATATGATTTTGGTGATTACAGGAAAAAAATTGTGGAATATATTCTATGTTAAAGACAGCACCAAGGAGATTAAGATTCACGTAGGAACTCAGAATGCTTTATCTGATTCAAGAAATTCATTCTGGCTCCCTTTCAAATTGAACCTTTCTTCCTATGCTCCTTCCCAACAGTGAGCCTCGCTAATTCACAAAAACACTAAAGGGACCAGTCTTGTATTGCTTAAATCAGGGCAGGAGACAAAATGGCACTTGAGATGCCCACCCCCCAATCCTCTGCCCAGGGCAGAACTTGCTAGTTAATCATGGCACTCTTTGCTGGGGGGCCAATTGCCATCACAATCTTCTCAAGGCCTGTAGACAGCCCCTCCAGTCATTCACAGCTAGCATTTGACATTGAACCTACTTGCCTTTTCCAGCTTAAAGGCTGCTGGCTTTATGCTGTATGGAAAACAGTCTGTGATTGCTATTTCTTTCCTTAGTTGTTACAGAGAGAAATACAATTTTATTTTCTATCCTGGAAATATTCCTTCACTTCTGGTTGCTGGCAAAGGGTAAAAATTATAACAAGTAATAATACCGGCTTAGATGTTCACACTGGCTTAGGCATACACAGTCTGATTTTTTAGGTACACACATTCTGTATTTGCTTATAAATAACTGTACAAGAATTGTGTTTGCCATATAACAATAAAGTCTCATATTTTGATAGTGCTTTACAGTTATCAAAGCCCATTACCATATTGTCTCAAATTCTAAAACAAATATGTATTGAGCAATGCCATGTGACAGGCATTGCGCTAGATGTTGGGGGTATAAAAGTTCTTGCCCTCTTGAGTTTATAGCTTAGTAGAAGAAACAGACAATAAGCAAATGATGGGAACACAGGATGACACTTTCATAATGAAAAATAAGCAGGGGCAGTGTGATGAAGTGATTAAAAGTATGGACTTTGGAACCAGAAAAATCTTGAGTTTCTGCCCCTGCTCTATAATTTTCCAGCTCCCTGAAAAAGACTCTGTATTAGTTAGGGTTCTCTAGAGGAATAGAACCAATAGGATATGTATACGTACATCATATGTGTGTGTGTGTGTATGTATATATGTATATATATGTATTTATTATATATACTTATATATGTAATTTTAAGTATATCTTATATGAAATACATATATTTTATATAAATATGTACCTATACATACAGACAAAACTTAGGGATATTACAGGGTCAGTTCCAGACCTTTGCAATAAAGTAAATTCACAATAAAGCAAGTTGAATGATTTTTTTTTGGTTTCCCAGTACATAAAAAGGTTAATTGTGCTTATGCTACACTGTAGTCTATTAAGTGTGCAATAGCTGTCCGTTGTCTATATGTCTAAAAAAAATAATGCACATACTTTAATTAAAAAATACCTTATTGCTAAAAATGCTAACCATCATCTGAGCTTTCAGCAAGTTATAATCACTGATCATAGATAACCATAACAAAATAAAATAATGAAAAATTTTGAAATATTAAGAGAATTACCCAAATGTGAGAGAGAGACACAAAGTGAGCAAACGCTGTTGGAAAAATGGTGCTGATCGACTTGCTCGATGCAGGGCTGCTACAAGCCTTCGATTTGTAAAAGAACAAGATCTGCAGAGTGCAATCAGGTGAAGCACAATAGAACAAGGTATGCCCATGTAGTATGTGTAGGGGGGTGGAGAGAGAAGACATATATGTACGTGTGTGTGTGTGTGTGTGTGTGTGTGTGTGTGTGTGTGTGTGTGGTATCTATGGGGGACAGGGAAAGGAAGAGAGAGGGAGAAGGAAAGAGAGAGCAAGAGATTGAATCCAAGGAATCGGCTCACATGATTGTGAGGGCTGACAAGACTAAATTGAAATTCCAGCAGGAGCCATCTGGAGCCAGAATCCCTTCCTCATAAGGGGGCTTCGGTCTTTTCTCTTAATGCCTTCAAATGATGGGATGAGGACCACCGAAGCTAGGAAGGGTAATATGCTTCACTCAAAAGTCTAATAGTTTATATGTTAATCACATCAATTCAGCACGACAACCCAGTCAAGTGGACACATAAAATTCACCATCTCAGGCTCATTTCTGCATTAGTCAAATAATAATGAGAATGACACAAACTAATAACACCTGCCTCATAGGACGCTTATGAGGTTGTCCTGGGCTCTGTTTATCAGCGCTTGCCTCGGTGTCTGGAAAAAAGTGCATGCTAGGGAGCACCAGGTTAGTCTCAGCCTCAGGTCACCTGCGCTACCCTACCTTTCCTCCCCGGCTGTCTCTGTGCCTGTGACTTCCTCTGGCTGGACCACTTCCACCAGTCTTTGCGTATGAACTAGCTCACTCCAAAGGTAAGGTGGCCCAGGAAAATCAGCAATATTTGACTACCTTTGACATACCGGAATCAGCCATTTCAGAGGTTCCACTTACTAAAACCAAGCTACTTTGAAACGCTATCAGTGTCCTTTAAAAAGAAACTCCAGAACAACATCCAAAAACAATCAAAAATCAATGGGGGCATTAAATTTTTAATCCACAAATGAAGTCATGAAAGTTCCTTTTCTTTCTCTCAATTTCACCCCCCCCACACACACACACACAGAGCTGTCTCAGTGGCCCAAAGTTTCCTCTAACCTACTTGCCTCACAATCTTTTTTTTTTATTAAGATTTTTTATTTATTTATTTGAGAGAGAGAGAATGAGAGACAGAGGGCATGAGAGGGAAGAGGGTCAGAGGGAGAAGCAGACTCCCTGCCGAGCAGGGAGCCCGATGCGGGACTCGATCCCGGGACTCCAGGATCATGACCTGAGCCGAAACTTGCCTCACAATCTTAACTTCCTTTTTCTTCTCCTCTCACTTTTTGGATTTATTCTTTTGTGCTCCCACAAGTAGTTCCCTGACCTTTCGCATGTAAACAACTCAAGCTCGTGCTTCCTAAGGAAGGTGCAGTCTAGCAAAGATGAGACTCTGTAAAGGAGAACATTAATTAAACTACACATTAACCTTTTTTTGCAGTCATAGAATCTTATGCATACATAATTTATTTCCAGATTCCATTACTTTTGTTTCTGCTTGTACTTTGCATTCTACCACTAAATCCACTCAATTAGATGGAAAAAAGAAAAAAAAAAACCTTAGCGTTTTACATATTAAGTTTTTGTCCCAGGACTATATTTTTAACAAAAAATGCTTGCTGTGGGTAGAACGTATAAAAAGCCTGCCAAGATCGCCCAGGCCTCAAACCGTGTACTTGTGGAGAAACTTTCAACTAACACCTTGGCAAACACAGTCTTCTATTCCTCTGGGTGACTACCACTGACGTATTTTTAGTTTTTTCCTCATCTATTCATGCAAAGCCAGAAGGTTCAAATGTGTTTCTGATGAGCAGAGATCTTGCAAGTTCCTTGACCCCGATGTGATAGAATTTTCTGAGCTCAGAAGATGAATGGTCCTTCCAAATTCCCCTGCCGGCCTCGCCACAGCTTGGAGGTTAATAAGAGAGTATTTAGAAGGCAGAAAGTATTTAGAGCTCAGGGAAATGAGGTAACAAGTGGAGGAGGAGAGGCACTTACAATTATAAGGCAATATTGTGACTACAAGAAGTAAGCGTCAGCCCATTTTCTAAAGAGCATCCTTTAGCATTAGGCTCTCTGAAGGCTCCCTGGAAAACGCTGAGCAGCAGGGCAACTTGAAGCGCTCAGCTTATCCTCAAGCAGTATTCTCCTTGTGGTGACTGTCACCTGTTTGCTAAAGAAAGCCGACTTTCCTCTCCCTAAGAATATATGCAACCATACCACATAACTGATTACATCTCTGATTCCCGTTCTCTCTTTGAACACATCTGAAGTATTTACGATGATTTTCATTGAGACTTTTTTGTGTTTGTAGCTATATTTGTTCATAGCAATCAAAGAAACTCTGGTGGTGTATATATGCAAATATTGTACAGAATCATGTTAAAAAGCAAGAGAGAACTTTTGCTCATAGCAAATCATGGTATGCCTGAGGTCTATTCTATCTCCAGTGTTATGATACATCCATGTAAAAATAGAAAATAAAGTATGGCAATTTTAACAGATCATCTGTGTGTATTTCACTGTACACACAGGAAAAAAGATGTCCCTAGGGGCACCTGGGTGGCTCAGGCAGTTAAGTGTCTGACTTGATTTCAGTTCAGGTCACGATCTCAGGGTCATGGGATCAAGCCCCGCATGAGGCTCCGTGCTCAGCGGGGAGTTTGCTTCTCTTCCTCCCCCTCTGCCCCCTCCCTGCTCGCTCTCTCTTTCTCCCCCCTTTCCCCCCCAAAATAAATAAAATTTAAAAAAAGATGCCTCTAAATATGCAGGCATGGTATCATTACAGCCGTGTTTCATTACATCTTTAAATTCAGAAATGATGTATTTTGAGAGTAATCTTTCATCAGTCCATTTTCTGGCAGGATTTCATAGAGCTGAAGGGGAGGAAAAAGTTTTCCTTGACCCTCTCAGGGTCCCTGCCTGGGTCTGAAAATTAAACTGACAGGTTAACAAAAGAAAAGCATACCAATTGTATTGAATTTTTACATACACATGCGAGACTTCACAAGAGAAGGAAGACCTCAAAAAGTCACTAAAGCAGGGAGTTTATATACCTTTTAGACAACGAGACAATAAGTTGGTGAAAAATTAGGACAAAGGGGTTTGGACTAGGGGTAGTAAGTGGTGGGGAGGTAACCAGGTGATAAGGGTTAATTTAATGAGGTTGGTTTGTCAGGATTTCTCATTCCTAAATTCCCCATCTCTGATGATAAGAATGTCCTCCACCCCTCCTGATACAGGGAGGGCAACTTTCACATGGGAGACTCATGTCCTGCATTCAGGAAAGAAAGGTGAGGTGGTGGGGAGGTATAACCCTTCTGTTTCTACTATTTTCTCAAACTTCATTGGCTTGAGATATCTGATACACCAAGGTGCCATATTTTGGGGGTAGTAAATCCTGAACCCCATCAGAGCCACTGGCTGAAATACAAGCACCACTCTCTGGACTGGCTACAGGAAGAAGTAGAGAGACAAGAACAAGAAACATAAACGGTCAAGATTAAAGAGTCACCTTACCTTCCTCTTTGCCAAAATTGTCCTTGAGGAAAAATAACTTACTAGGTTACATTTTAGAATTTAGATTTAAATAAGAGATAAATCTTCATAAACTTCCCAAGTACTAATATCATAGGCATGGTAACAGTCTAAACTGGACTGTTTGCTAACAGAATCATCCTTATGCAGAAGTGACTACAGGTCCTAGGGCTCCCTGGACCCCTCACCCCCACCCCTCTATTACACTTGTATAAGGCTGGTGGGCCAGTGCCTAAAGTTTCACCATCACAACACTATCCCTCTTAAAATGGATCAGAGGAAAGGTAATACATGGTCATTATTTGTCCAGTATACACATCTGTGAGCCAGGAGCTCCCTGAGGGCAGGCATGTTGTCTTCATTTTTAGAATCCAGAGACCGGCAAAATATGTGGTAAACAGAAGTCATCAACAATTTGTTGTAGAATATATAAATGAATCAATCCCAATTAGTTCTAGTGTGAATTATTTTTCTCATTTCTGACAATCCGCAAACTATCTAGGAGCTGGCTGTCTGTCATGGGAAATAAGGAGGGGACACGAACAGGCAATGCCTAGAGCCTCGGGAATTATCCAAAATTATCCAATCCAGAATTGAGTGGATGGTCCTGGGAAGCCTACAGACAACAGAGGCAAAGGATTTGGAAAAATAAATAAAGCCAGGGTTCATCTCAATTTCCCACTTCTTGACTATTTGATTTGGGCCAGGTCCCTTTGCTTTCTTCATCTCAGTTTCTATGATCAAAATAATAAAGTTGTGACAAATATAGCATAAGCTTATTTGTGGGTAATAAATAATGGATAGAGACTAACTCGTAACAGTTTTAAATGATTTATAATAACTACTACAGTTATCCAATAGATTAGTGTCAATTAAAAAATAATCACCTCCAGGAAAGAGGAAGTTTTTTAAACTTCAGAGACAGAGAAATTTACTCCTTCATACTTTGTCTGTGGATGGCTCCTATTTCCAACTACACTCTCTCCCTAAAAGGGAAGGCCTTTTAACAAGTAAACACCAAATCAATACAGTAAATTAATTGATCCCAACATCATAAGAAGCAAATCTCTTCACCACAGCTAATCTGAGACTGATTGACACAGTAATCACATTAAGACGACATGATCCACTCTACTCTCTGTGGTCATAACTCAGACTCTTCAGATGTACAATTCACAAAAGCCAGGAATAGTTTTGCAATCCAGGTAGTTATGCGAAAGGAAGAACAAGAAGTAGCTTCATCCAATTGTCTCAATGAAATGTTAGAGGCCCCAGCCCTGAATGACACAAAACCCTGACACTCAACAGGTGATAGGAAGACCACTTCTGGAGCACCAGTGTCCATCTGGCAGGTTCTTATCCACATCAAATACTTGGACAAACTAGTGCAAAGTGCTATGGATAGACCCTGGCCTTGGACATCAGCTCAGGAGGCAGCAGTGAAATTCATCTAGAAAGACCAATTTGCCTCCATTGTAACTCTCCTCTCAGTAAATCCGTTCTGTTCAGTATGTATCCCACCAACTTAGAATTTCCTGATGCAATCCACACTTTCCTAGAACTGAAATCATCAGAGATGTCTCACAACACAAAAGTCATAGAGCGCTCATCATGTAATAACCTGGATCTTATTTTTCCAGTTGTTCAGGGGACATTAAGATCAGCGTTCAAGATGAGAGGGGGCAAACTTTTTCTGTAAAGAGCTAGATAGCAAATATTGTAGGCTTTGTGAGTCAGGCAGACTCAATTCTCACAAAAACTTCCATGGACAATATGTAAATGAAAGAACATAGCTGTGTGCTTACAAAAACAGGCAGAGGACAGGGTCTGGGCCACAGACCATAGTTTACCAACCCTTGCAAACTCCCTATCAACATCTAAATCATGCCATAAAATTAAATACCCATGTATCATTCTCGTTGGTTGGAAACTTCATCAAACAAATGTGATTTTTCACCAGCTTCAAGTAACTTCAGTAATTTAGAGCTAAGACTATCATAGGTGTTCATAGCAGATGGTCAAAAACTATTTGTTGAATGAATAAAGGGATGTATCAAAATACAGGGATATAGTTCTTCAATCATTCTGTACCTCCAGATGCTGCAAATTTTTTAAATTCTCAGAAGCACATCTGCTTTGCTCTATGCTGAGGTTTTCTTTATTATTATTTGTGTTAATATGCGTTTTCAGTTTGGATTATTACCACGAACAAGTTTGTTTGAGAAAGTGTACAAGGTACATAATTGTTTATCCACCTTAAGGACAGATTTGGGGGGAATTTTGAGTTTTTCATATTTTACAAAATTTATATAGGGTACATACTACATTATATTGTTCCCATTCCCCTCAAAGTCTGGGGCACACCAGGTAATCAAACACAGTAGTAGTTCTCCGGTGAAACATATGAACATTCCTATCAAGTGGGACAAATAAAGATTATAAGAATCCAACTGTTCTCAAAGTATGATCTAGGGATAGCTGGAAATCCCCAAAACTTTCCAAGGGGTCTATGAAGCCAAAATTATTTTCATAAAAATACTAAGATATTTAACTTTCTCACTTTGCCTCCCTTCTGAATATAGTAAAGTTTTCAAGGGGCTCCACGATGTGTAATGTTAAGGGCAGATTAAATGTAGAAGCAGATAAGAGACTCTGGCTAGCCAGTCTCCTGTTAAGCGGGCCTATAAAGAGATTTGCAAGAACATAAAACAATCCCACTCTTCTTATTAAAATTTTGGTTTGGGAAAATATAGTTATTTTCATTAAATATTATTTCTGTCTTGACTCCGAGAAACAAACCGCCGGTTGTGGAAAAGGAGGTGGGTGAGGGGATGGGGCAACTCAGTGATGGGCATTAAGGAGGGCACATGATGTGATGAGCACTGGGTGTTATACACAACTAATGAATCATTGAACACTACACCAAAAACTAATAATGTACTATATGTTGGCTAATTGAATTTAAATAAAAACATATATATTATTTCTATTAACATGTAATGGACTTGTTATTTGAGAACAAACATGAATACATATTTTTTTAATTTCCCATTTTAATTTCTAATATGGTAACCATGGATAAATACAACTCACATAAGCAAAAGACCACCGGGGTCCACAGTAATTTTCGAGAGTGAAAGGACCCTGGAGACTAAAATATTTGATGACTGTTGTAGAAGGTTAACCTTAGTTCAGGTCAAGGGTCGCTGCCAAATGAGTGTTGCCAAAACTTTTGCTCTCCCGGGCACTTGCACTAATGATGAGGGACTGTGGGCTAGTTAGGTGACTTGGGGTTAGGAGATCACCTAATGTTTATTCTAAAGCAAAGTCTCAAACCTTGGTGTCTTGGGTTTAGAGGGCTTTCACAGGTTGTAAATTGAAATGCTTGCAGGATCCAGGCAGATAAATGAATTGTGTGAAACAAGGCAGATGGGGACCGTGGTATCTGTCCCATGTCATGCCCTGCAGGCAAGTGAGCCTGGTTTTACCAAACCTTCGGAATTCAGGAGAAACGGGAAATATAGTTCTTTTATGTAAAATTCCCTCATTGCATTTCCTATTTAAAACAATGTTAGAAAAAAAAATACGACTTGGCAAATTAAGTCAGATACATCTGCTGGTTCTTGTTCACCTGATACTCAGGTACTTATGTGGACTCAGGTACACGTAAGGCTACAGCCCACCCTTCAGAGGTGTTGACTAAAAGCTCCCTTTCCCTCAAGGGCATGGACAAGATGGAAGTGTTGGTCAGATTTGGGGAACACAAGGCATGGAGTAGCCCTACCACTGACTCTCCTATTAATGCTTTCTCCGTTCTAAAACCATATGTTTAATAAACAGTCAGCTTTGTCAAATATATTTAGCTGATCTTCAGTTTCATTTTTAAATAATAACTTTGAATTTTGTATTCATGTATTAGTTACAGAGCTATAAGCAAATTGCTATGTATCCTGAACATTAAGGTTATTGATTTCTAAAATTGATTTTAGTAATACAATTCAGAAAATGTTTCACTAAAAATATTCTGGAGAACACAGGTCATAGGATGACAATAATTGAACATGTAGAATTATAGTTCTTTTCCCAGATACATGTCAAGTGAATAAATACTGTGTTAACTCTGTTATAAATAAAGTATGGGTCAAAAATAATGCATCTTGCCTCTCTAGCCACTTGCCTTTTTAAAAAAACTGAACCATTTATAATTTTTTCTGAATATTAAAAAATGTATGTTCATTGTGGAAATTTTAGGAAATTATAAACAATAAATAAAAGTCATCAGGGATCTCATCATCTACAGACTACAAGGATTAGTGCATAGATGTACATACAGGCATAGAGAGATATATTTACATGCATAGCCATAAAAATATTTGTGGGTTTGTATTCTCCAAATACATACACATGCAGATATGTAAACAACAAAATTAGAGTAATATTCTATATACAATTTGTCCTGCCTTATTTTATTAATGAGCACCTTTTTAGTTTTGATTTGAAAATGGCATTTCTCATTTTACTATCACAAGCACTGGAAGAAAGCAAGTTGGGGGGGGCGGCACAGCCCTGCCCTAGTAAGGACATACAAACAGCAGTTATTATTATAAATGATAGCCCTGAGTCAGGCAAGCCCAAAACTGACCTATCTGTTTTTTCTCCCACTCCCTAACTCACATATCTTCTCTTATTTCTATAATAACGGTTGGTTACTGAATGCATGTGAACTACTTCCCAGCCCTTGGACCATTTATGAGGACAATGATTACCAAGAGACTAATTAAAAGTCTCTATGCCAGACAGTGGCCCCAGTTTTTCTGTACACAAAAACCTGGTTGTTATTTATATGCAGAAAATTCTACTAGAGTCTGAAATTACACAGTTCCCCAGGAGCTTTTGAAATTGCTGGAGCGATACAACACAAATACAAAAGAAGGATGAATATCATGCTAATTTAATGAGTGAAATAAATCACTAGAGTAGCAGGTATAAAATAATAAGTTCACAAATTCAGGTGTGCAAAAAAGAGCATATATCTTTCTTTTCTAGATCAACCTGTATCTGGCCCAGATTGAAAGGAAATTCAACTTGAGTCAATGCCAAGGGCTCATTTCCCTGAGTCAATACAGCATCCAGGTCTGAGGAGGCCACCAGTCACCTGTCCACATGAGTTATTTTGAGACAACAGTCTGCATGATTTCTTCAGGACCAAAGCCCTGACACTTTGATGGTCCACTCAGGGCTTGGTAGTTTGGGCAGGGGCTGAGTTCTGACACCTCAGATGCTGCCTTCTTTGGCATACCCACAGCTACTTGTCTATTTGCCGCTGGGATGCTGCCTGGGAACTACTGCTCAGTCTCTACTCCCTTGTGAGCCCCACAGCTCTCCCCCCACCCATCCCATTGCAGAGGACACTCTTCACTCTCTCTGGCTTCCTCTCAAAGACCTTCCCTTCTCTCTCATGCTACTCCAGCATACCAATATAATCAACTCAACGGATAAAGGTTTTACAAAACACAGGAAAAGCTGTTGTTTGGAGCTATTTAGCAGAGCTCATGGAAGAAATAGTCCCAAATATGAGACTTGAGGGATGTATCGCTCTTGAACAAGTAGAGAAGAGTCAGGGTTTTCCAAGTAAGTGGAATTGTGAGTAAGGAGGTAGAGAGGAAATACTCATATCCCAGTCAGGAAGTTAACTGTAAAGATTAATTAGTTGGGAGCTCACAGTATAGGGAGAGACATGTTTGGAGATGCAGCAGTCACTTTGTAGAAGGCACTGAAAGACAGATTATGGCTATTTTACTTGTTTTGAAAACAACAGAAAGCATTAACGACTTTTTTTGAGGACAGGGACACGGAAAACATGATGAGATAGAGAATTATGGGCAAAGCCATCCTGGGATAATTGTTAGAGAAGACCTCTCTGAAGAACTGTGCCTTGGGGTTGCACCATAAAGGGTAAGTCAAACCCTCCGCTCAAAATTGGTTTCAATATGGAGACTGATGAAGCCACATTAAGAGTGTATGAAAAGGTTTATTACTTACATAATGAGGCTTTTGAGGGAGAACACCACAGATATCCAAGCCAGTTCAAATGACTTGAGCAAAGAGAGGGGCATGTTTTTTTGTTGTGGTTAGGGGCTGGGGTTAGGGTGAGGGTTCCCATGAATTGGTTGGGGCTTCCATAGTTTAAATTCCACATGTACCTGTGTCAAGGGAGTGAGAGTATAGACTTTCTTATTGGCTTTCCCAGAGGAGCAGGGCTTGCAGCTCTCTATGGCTAAGCATTAAACATGGAGACAGACTCTATTACAAGGCGATATTTCAGTTGGGACCTAAGGGTAGAAGAGCCATGGGAAGAACTGGAGGAAGAGAATCCCAGAGAGAGGGAATGTATGCAAAAATCCAAAGTTGTAAAGGTTTCAGGAACAGAAAGAAGCCAATGTGCTTGGAACATGATGAGTAGAAGATGATGAGAGTAGAGAGGCCAGAAGAGTCCATGTTATGCTGGGCCTACTACTGGCTGTGAGTCTGGATTTGATGGCCAGAGCAACAGGAAGTCATTACAAGATGGCAGCTTGGAGAAGTGAAGTCAGAATTTTACTGCAAGCCTGAGAAAACCTGAAATCTGGATATGGTACAAGAGGAAAAATAGAAAAAACCAATAAAACATCTCCAACTTTTTTTTTTTCACTTATATATTGTGTACTCAAATAAACCTAACCCTCTTGGATCAAAAGGTTTAGCCTAATGTTTAAGACAGGCTTTGAATCCCTGCAGGAATCTCTCCACCCACCCTACCTTCACCATGGTGCTGAATAAATCATTAAACACAAATGTAGAAAAGAAGAAAAAGGTAGGTGATATAGAAAAGTAATAAACACATATCTATCCTTTCTTTAATGCTACTGAAAAGATGTATGGCAAGTTTCAGTCCAGCTCCATCAGTGTTTCTTTTCCCCTCCATGGTTACATGCCTTAGCTCCAGTCTATCAAGAATCCCTTGGAGAAGAATGACCAGAAGTTAAAAGGAAGTTTCTGAACCTATAGATCATTAGCATACCTGCTAGAGAAAATCATGTACCATTTCTTCTTTAATAGGAATGCCTGCATCAAAACCCATATCACGTATTTTTAGCTAATATAGTTAGCCCTTGGTGATAGATTTAAAATAATCACCCATTTGTTTTCAAAAGCAATTGTTCAAAACCCCCATTCTTTTAATAAGAATATAATGTAATATTTTCCTGTTCATTTAATTTCCCATTTGGAAAAACATTTATGATGAGAATGATTTCTAGAACCCTCAAAATGATTGCACTACATATTCCTTATTATCACAATATTACTTTTGTACCTGTGACTTAAGCAAGGCAATAGGAAGTCACTGAACATCAGCATTACATCCATCCATTTGTACCTGGAAATAGGTAGAAGCCTCCTCATTGATGGGGTATGCCCATGTCAGTGTGTGTCCTCTGGGAATCCTGTGAATTTTGCCTTTGAAGGCAATTAATCTATTTGAGAAACATAGCTATGTTTCTGACCTTGCAAACTTCATTTTTACTGATTGTGTCTCATTCTAGGCCTTAAATTTATCCTGAATACCATACAATTTCTGAATTTCTATTCTGCTAAAATAAAACTAGGTCAGTGCCAAATTAGTATTTTATGCTCAACTTCCTCTGTTGTTATTACCCAGAATCTTTTTTTTTTAGCTATGTTTCAAAATTGTCAATCAACAAGGAATATGTCTTGTTGACAAACTGACATGTCTTATGTGGTCTTTTATATGTTGACGTCGGTAAATGAATTAAGACCTCAGGTGTCCCAGGGTTAATTCTTAGAGCAAGCAGATACTTATGGAGTATGTTTTGGAGGTGACAAGAAGTACCTCTCTTCTTGCTGGCCACAGTGCTTCTTTACACTTCCATCCAGCAGTCGTGCCTGAACAAGGGTGTGGTAACACAACTCCTAAGGCACAAAATCTAAGGGGGCACCCACTGTCCGAGTAGTGCAAGCACCTTCAATTTTGTCTTTTAGGCACCTGACCTACCTTGCCCTCCTCTAGGCCCTGACGGCAGTGAATTAGGGATAAAGCTCAGAAGGACTCCGTGAACATACAATCACATTCTCTGAATAGTATAACACGGGAAGTCATTAGCAACCACCACGGAGAACTGGTTTATTAGATTAGAATAAACCTCACCAAAAAGGTTCGTAGGAAATGGGACACTGAACATCAGGTAAGTTTTGAGAAATAGAGGGCACTTGAGGTTTGGAGCCTATGGCACTGCCCAAGGCAAACCATGTGACAGAAGAATCACGTTGAATGTGGGGGGAGGGGTGTGGGTAGGCACAGCATGAGGAAGGGGAGAAATCATCCAATCTTTGAAGAGGACACAGCATCCTGCAGTTTACTGTGTGTGTGTGTGTGTGTGTGTGTGTGTGTGTGCGCGCGCTACTTATGTTGTAACTCATGTTTCATATATATATATAAAACCACTCATATATAAATGCATAAAGTAACTATAACATCATATATGGAACTACTCATAGATATGAAGAATGTAATACATACACACAGGGTGTGTGTGTGTGTGTGTGTGTATGTAGTTGAGGGTGTTGGTGGGAAGTCTTGTAGTGAACCCTGACAGAATCAACGAACATCAAAGCTGGTGTTACATTCACATGCAAGGTGGCCCAGCTAACCTGTAGCCCTTTGTATTTGCCTGGAGCTTATTTCCATGTTTGTGCCAAAGGAAGGGCTTAAATCACCACTGCTGCTGTAATATAAGCCTTGGGCAGCTTTCAGCTTCATCCCATCAGTGACCATCTCTGTTTTCTTTTGTTTTTTAAGATTTTATTTACTTATTTGAGAGGGAAAGACAGGGAGAGTGAGAGAGAGAGCGTGAGCTGGGGAAGGGGTAGAGGGAGAGGGAAAGAAAGAATCCCAGGCAGACTCCCCGCTGAGCACAGAGCCCCAGGCCCGGCTGGATCCCACGACCCTGAGCTCATGACCTGAGCCGAAATCAAGAGTTGGACGCTCAACCGACTAAGCCACCCAGGCACCCCCTGTTCACTCCCTTTCTTAAGTATTAACCAGTGGTGGTTATTGAAGGGGAGTTGCTTTTATGCGGCCTGAGAGTAAGAGAGCAAAAAGCCATTACCAACACCCAAAACAGCAAAGAACATTCAGAAGGTACTGCAGGCCACCCTTCAAAATGCTAGTCAATCTTTTGTTTTACACTCGGGTCAAAAGAAACTATTAAAGTTTCTTAAAAGAAGAGTTCCTCTAAGGTGTTTTAGACCAGTGACTTTCAGCTGTTGCCTAGCAACAATCCTAAAGGCAAAAGTAGCCTAAGGCCTGAAGAAATCTAGTAACTTAGGAAAGAAAAGTGCCTGTGCCTATGTCAAAGTCATTCTGGTTTAGTAGTACTATAAAAAGACAGTGAAAAATCCAATAAACAGAGTCTGGAATCTTCCTTAGAAATCACAAAAGAGTGAGTTGACTTTGGCAAAAGGGAAACATGCTTGGTACACTCTCCATAAGCCCATCGTTTGTCACTTAACACTGTCTTAGGCTCCTGCAACCCTTCACAGGCGCCATCTTAGTGAGTCAGCTGATGGTCAGGAAAATGGGTGCAGCAGGAAGACTTTGGGAGCCGTTTAACAGCATCCCATGGACGCAAGCTCTTCTTAAACACTGTGGTGACCCAGACAAGGCTAACTAGCTCATTGGAAGGTCAATATTTTTTCTTGACCAATCTATTTTTGAAAAGTTTCCTTAGACTACTCTTCCTTGAGAACTGAAATTGTTTCTAGATAACATTCAAACACTTTACCTCCATCTCCCATACCTTTTATCCTCTCTTAAATGGGATAATTAACACGAGCTACTGCAACAGACAACCCCCCAAGTTGGATGACTTAAAACAACAAAGGTTATTTCTTGCGTAGGTAAAGTCCAATCCAAATCGACCAGCCAGCTCCATCATGCTGCTATACCATCTAGAACATGCTGCCAAAGCAGGATAAAAGAAATTGGTGGAAGGAGACTGGCTCTTATTGCCTGAGTCTGTCTGTAAGAGGCACCAAGACATCTGCTCCTAGCTCATTGGTCAGAACTAGCCACAGGGCCCCAACTTAACTGCAGGGGAGCCTGACGAATGTAAGAAAGTACATGAGAGGGTCGCCTGGGTGGCTCAGATGGTCAAGCGTCTGCCTTCGGCTCAGGTCATGATCCCAGGGTCCTGGGATCGAGCCCCGCATCAGGCTCCCTGCTTGGTGGGGAGTCTGCTTCTCCCTCTCCCTCTACTGTTCCCCCTGCTTGTGCTCTCTCACTCTGTCAAGTAAATAAATAAAATCTTTAAAAAAAAAAAAGTAAGTACATGAGACTTAGTGGGTGCTGTGTCTGCCACACCCTGTTTCCCAACCAAGCACCCTCACTGGAAGATGAGGCAGGTACCACGATTTGATCCATCATACGGATATTGAATCCTAAAGCCAGATCATGCCGAGGAATAGATGGTGCTTCTATGATCATATGGAGACAGCCCAATGGTCATTCCCCTGGAGTCTGACATCTGGCCCCCCATTCTCTGTGCAGTGCCCAGAATAGTTGACTTTTCCTCGGTATAGGCTGGGTGTTTAGCGAGCCTAGTGATAAGCTGTCCAGCCATTCACCCTTGTTGTCAACTAGAAACATTTCATATTTGTATCTTCAGACTTAGAGAATTTGACAGCATGAAGAAAGGTGCCACATAATTAATGTCGTTTTATGCTCATTAAGATCATGTTAATTAAACTTATTATAGCTGTATAATAAATATACCTATTCTGCATTTCAGATTTTCTCAGGGGGCTAAGAATGAGGTAACACCCAGGAAATGGACTTCTCCAACAGGCTGAAACTCTGTTTTGTCATCTTTCTCACAAACAGGAACCTGAAACAGAGACTGAGTGACTTACCCGTGCTTACATGACCTGTAAATGCAAAGCCAGAATAGGAGCCCAGATTTGTGACTTCCAATCCAGTGCAAAGTGCTTTGTTAAGGGCATGCCAAGAACTCGATTCCAATCTCCTCCATGCTTTCTTTCTCTTTCCAAATGTCAGAATACCAACCTGACACTGCAAGGAAGAAAAAGATAGACAGCCAGGCCCTTGCTGATAATAGCCAGTGGTGTCAGCACCAGGTAAATAATAGGCAGTGCCAAATGCACATTTAAATCATGCAGAAATTAGTGGCATGATGAGGACAATAAGAGTCTTCTGATGGAATAATTACTTCCCCCTGGGGTGTTCAAGCAGCTCCAGTGTGCTTGTGCCCAGACTATAAATGAGTTTGCGCTGGAGCTGTCAACGTAGCCAATACAATGGAATTGAAGTGGGAGGAGGCAGCCACAGGCATGGAGTTTCAAAACCAAGTGATATATGAGTTGCTGAGATGCTGTTCAGGAAAATTTATACCTCTTTAAAAGCTTTACACTTTGAAAAGGAAAAGGCAAAATGGCATTTCAGCATTGACTCTATCCTGACTCCTGCAAGGTTGGTGTAGTCAACATCTACTTTTGTAATAATAGCCTAGACAGGTATTAAAAAACACACACCTGGTTAAGCAGCATGAATTTTACAAACATGTTTTGCTCTTTAGTGGTATTAGAATCATTCCAGTATACTATCTGGGCAGTCCATGATGGTGCAAAGGGACAGAACCATTCGTTCAAGAACATTCAAGGGACTTCATAAACCCCCTCAGCATGCTACCCTGTGGCAGAATCAAGCATCAGATTACGGAAAGCTCCTGATGAAACCAGAAAACTCAAGCACCCTAGTCGCAATGGCAAGTGCATTATAGGAAACAAGTGGACTGATTTTCTATTGCCTTCTAGAATGATCAAGAAACTATGTGAGACTGTAAGAGTACTATGCAATTACCATAGATGAAAATCTATGTCCCATCTCAAAGCATATATTCAAATGCATTGTCTAAAAGCCCCCTTTGACTTAGATAGTTCCTGCCTTTTTTTACGCAGAGTAATAATTATTTACATTGGATAGTTTTTACACTTACACAGTCAGATTTTAATCATGTCTTATTTGAGCCTCATACGGAGCTTCAGTAAAATGAAGAAATATGAGATTCAGAGAAGTTAAGTGCTTTCCTCAAAATCACAAAGCTAGCAGGAAATAAAGCTAATATTCTTAGCCAAGGCGTAACTCCTGCTTCTTCTCCAAAGGCTGCAGCCAGATTCATCTCATCATCCCAATATTTACCAGTCAGACTCATTTTTTTAAAGATTTTATTTATTTATTTGAGAAAGAGAGAGCACGAGCAGAGGAGAGAGGCAGAGGGAGAGGGAGAAGCAGGCTCCCTGCTGAGCACAGAGCCTGACACAGGGCTCCATCCCTGTGCCCCAGGATCATGACCTGAGCCAAAGGCAGATGCTTAACCGACTGAGCCACCCAGGCGCCCTGCATTTTTTAGAATACTTCCAGAAGCACGTGTTGTGTCTACAGTTCCTGGTACATCCCTGGGGGCATCTGAAAACAGGATGATTGAAGATACAGGCTATAAGCCTGGAATTCGTGGGCATTTGGGGGCTGCTTCTGTGGATCCCCTTACATGTCTACAAAACATTAAGTGTGGATTCCTTTTTCCAGGGAAAGGGCATATAGCTCTCAAAAAGTTAACAGCCACTAAATAAAAAGTAATAAGAATATCCTAAAATAGTGTTTCTTAATCTTTATAAAACTTCTCTTTCATTTACATAAAAATCCAATGCCTCTCTTTAAAACTATTAAAAATGAAAATAAGTTAAAAATCACCAAAAAAGAAACCACAATAGGACACAGAATCTGCTTTGTTTTTAAACTATATACATCATCCCATCCTCCAAAGATTTTAATATACTCTGGCTTTCCATTCCCTCCCACCCCACGATTCCTGCCCTGGAAGATTGTCTCCCCGGGCTGATTAAAAATACTGTTCCAGGGGCACCTGGGTGGCTCATCCAGTTAAGCATCCGACTCTTGGTTTTGGCTCAGGTCTTGATCTCAGGGTCGTGAGATGGAACGCTTAAGATTCTCTCTCCCTCTGCCCCTCCTCCTACCCCACACTCCCACTTCTCCCACACCCCACCCCCTACTCACATGCTTTCTCTCTCTCTCTCTCTCTCTCTCTCAAAAAACAAAAAACAACAACAAACTGTTCCCCAGAAGCAATGTTACAAAGGGAATGGAAAGAATTAGTCCCTGGTGTTATGGATTTCTGGGGAAGCAGCCCTCTTCTGCACTTCCTTCACCTTTTGTTGTCCGATTAATGAGAGATTTGTAGGACAGTCTAGGGGTCAGATTTCAGGGGCAAGAAATATTGTCATTAAGACAACACAGCAGCAGTTTGTCCTAATTTCTATAACATCCAAAAGTACAAACTTAGCAGTTTAAAAGCCGATGAACAGGAATAAATAGCAACTCTTAAAAACAACTTTATTGAGGTATAATTGATATAAACTGCACATATTTAAAGTGTACAATTTGGGGCGCCTTGGTGGCTCAGTCGTTAAGCATCTGCCTTCAGCTCAGGTCATGATCCCAGGGTCCTGAGATCGAGCCCCGCGTTGGGCTCCCTGTTCAGCGGGAAGCCTGCTTCTCCCTCTCTCACTCCCCCTGCTTGTGTTCCCTCTCTCGCTATGTCTCTCTCTGTCAAATAAATAAATAAAATCTTTAAAAAAAAATAAAGTGTATAATTTGATTAAGTTTTGATCCATGTAAGCTCTGTGATGTAAGCTGTGAATGTCTTTGCATAGCTATATGCTTTCATTTCTCCTGGGTAAATACGTGGGAGTGGAATGGCTGGATCATAGGGTGGGTGTTAGGTTTCAAATCTTAAGGCAGCGCCACATTGTTTCCTAAAGTGTGTGCACCATTTATATTCCCAGCACCATTGTATGAAAGTTCTATTTCTTCCACATCCTCTCCAGTATTTGATATGGTCAATCTTTTTAAGTTTAGCCATTCTAATAGGCGTATAGCAATATTTTATTATAGTTTTAATTTGCACTTCCTTAATGGCAAATGATGCTCAGCATCTTTTCCTGTGTTGCTGCGCCCTCGTCTTTGGAAGATCTTCTCTGGTGAAATGTCTGTTCAAAACTTGCACATTTTTTGATTGAGTTGCTTATTTTTTATTATGTGTTGAGTTCTTTATCTATACTAGGTGGAAGTCCTGTATCATATATATCATTTGAAAATATTTTCTCCCACTCTATGACTTACGTCTTCATACTCTTAAAAGTGTCTTTCAAATGCAGAAGTTTTAAATTTTGATAAAGTCCAATTTCTCTTTTCTTTTTTTATGGATCATGCATTTGGTGTTATGTCTGAGGAATCTTTGTCTAGCCCAACATCACAATAATTTTTTCCCAATGTGTTCTTCTGGCAAGCTTTACATGTTTAGGATTTCTTTGGTATATTACCTATTTTTTAAATTTCTTATATGGTGTGAGCTATAAATCAAAGATTTTTTGTTGTTATTTTGGGGGCTTTTTTGACCCTACATACCCAACTGTTCCAGCACTATTTGTGGCAAAGACCATACTTTCTCTCCTGAATCACCTGTGTACATTGTTGAAGATCAGTTGTTATAGATATGTTAGTCTATTTCTGGACTACTATTCTGGTCCATTGATTTGTCTGTCCCTCTCTATGCCAATAATACACTGTCTTGATAACTGTGGCTATAGTAAGCATTTTTTGTAGAAAACAACTGTGAAGCCATCTGGCCCTGGAGTTGCTTTGTGGGAAAATTTCTATCTACAAAATTTTGTTAATTGATAAAAGACTACTCAGATTATCTATGTCTTGAATTAACTTTGGTATTCTTGCATGAACTTTGGAAGTCTGTGTCTTTTAAGAAACCCATCCTTATTTGTCAACTTAAATTGTTCATACTATTTCCTTATTATCCTTTTAATATCTGTAGAATTTATAATTATGTCACCACTCTCATTCCTGATCTGACTCATTGGTTCCTTCTTCCCCCCGCACCCCCCCAATCACTCTGGCTAGAGATTTATCAATTTCATTGACCTTCTCAAAGAAGCGATTTTGGTTTAATTGATTTTTCTGGATGATATTTCTGTTTTCTATTTCATTGATTTCCCCTGTAATACTATTATTTCCTTTCTTCTGTGTACCTTAGGTTTAATTTTCTCTCATTTTTTTAGTTTCTTAGAGTGTAAGACGACATCATTGATTTGAGATCCTCTTTTCTAATAGTGGCATTTAGTATTATTTATTTCCTGTGAACTATGACTTCAGAGGCATTCCACAAATTCTGGTATGCCGAATTCGATTTTCACTGAGTTCAAGTTGCTTATTGAGATTCTTTTTATGGCCCATAATATGAGCCAATAATTTGCCTTGGCAAATTATCATGTGCACTTGAAAAGAATATGAATTCTGTTTTGGGTTGGAATGATCAATAAATGTCAATTAGCTCAAGTCGGTGGTGTTGTTTAATGTTTTCTACATCCTTGTTGATTTTCTGACTACTTGTATCAATTATCAAGAGAGAGACTGAAATCTCCAACTATGATTATGGATTTGTTTCTTCTTGCAGTCCTATTAGCTTTCTCCTAATGTATTTTGAACCTCTACTTTTAGATCCATTAAACATTAAGGATTCTAATGTCTTCTTGACCCATCTACCCTTTTATGATTATTAAATGACCTTGTTTATCCCTCATAATATTCCTGGCTCTGATATTTACTTTGATAAAATACAGCCACTACAGCATTCTTTCAGCTTTTTTTGGTAGTGTTAGCATGGTATGTATTCATCTTTTAACTTTTTACCTAGATGTGTCTTTCCATTTAAAGTGCCTTTCTTCTAAAATTAACAAGTCAGGAAACGATAGATGTTGGCGAGGATGGTGGAGAAAAAGGAACCCTCCTACACTGTTGGTGGGAATGCAAGCTGGTGCAGCCACTCTGGAAAACAGTACGGAGGTTCCCCAAAAAGTTGAAAATAGAGCTACCCTATGACCCAGCAATTGCACTACTGGATATTTACCCCAAAGATACAAATGTAGTGATCCGAAGGGGTACGTGCACCCCAATGTTTATAGCAGCAATGTCCACAATAGCCAAACTGTGGAAAGAGCCAAGATGTCCATCAACAGATGAATGGATAAAGAAGATGTAGTACCTATATACAATGGAATATTATGCAGCCATAAAAAAACCCTAAATCTTGCCATTTGCAATGACATGGATGGAACTAGAGGGTATTATGCTGAGCAAAATAAGTCAATCAGAGAAAGACAAGTATCACATGATCTCACTGATATGAGGAATTCTTAATCTCAGGAAACAAACTGAAGGTTGCTGGAGTGGAGGGAGGTGGGAGGGATGGGTGGCTGGGTGATGGCCATTGGGGAGGGTATGTGCTATGGTAAGTGCTGTGAATTGTGTAAGACTGATGAATCACAGATCTCTACCTCTGAAACAATACATTATATGTTACAAAAAAAAAGAAGAAGAAGATAGTAGGAAGGGAAGAATGAAGGGGGGGAAATCGGAGGGGGAGATGAACCATGAGAGACTATGGACCCTGAGAAATAAACTGAGGATTTTAGAGGGGAGGGGGGTGGGGGGATAGGTTAGCCTGGTGATGGTTATTGGGGAGGGCACGTTCTGCATGGAGCACTGGGTGTTATGCACAATGAATCACGGAACACTACATCAAAAACTAATGATGTAATGTATGGTGACTAACATAACATAATGAAATAAAATTAAAAAAAATAAAATAAAAAACAAAAAAATAATAGGTCACATGTTTATGTATGTATACATATACATATGCATTTTATACAGATTAAAATATGTATGTCAATATACATGTAATCATTAATAATGTTATTAAATAATTGAAAATTAATAAATATAAAAGTATATAAATAAAAAAATAAAGTGCCTTTCTTCTAGGCAGCTTACTATTGGGTCTGACAATGTGTGCCTTTTAATGGAATATTTAGACCCTTTACATTTATTGTGCTCATTGATATGGCTAGGTTTACTATTGCTATTTGTGTTTTTATTTGCCATATGTGTTTCCCTTGTCTCTCTTTTTCTTCTGACTTTTGGATTAATTGAATTTTATTTTCAATTTATTTTATCTTGTGGCTTTTTTAGCTGTAACTCTCTGTACTGTTACTTTAGTGACTGCTTTAGGCTTATAGTAGAAATCTCTAACTTATAACAGTCCATATTTAAGTGATATTATACCACTTCGCATATAATAACCTATAATAGTATATTTCCATTTTTCTTATCTTGGTCTTTGAAATTTGTACTTTTGTGTAGATTATAAACCCTAGACCACATTGTTACTATTTTTGTTTAAAGAGTCATTTTTTCAAAAATGTTTTAATAATAAAAATGTCTTATAAATTTTCCCATTTCTCTTTATTCCTAGTTAGATCCATAGTTCCATTTGGTATCATTGTCTGTCTAAAGGACTTTCTTCAACATTTCACATAATGTAAGTCTGCTATATGACTATAATATATATCATCATTTTTTAGTTTTGTTTTGGCATACAATTAAGTTACTTGGAAACAGTTTGATCTTTTTTGAGTCTTGCATTTAAAATATATTAAGCAGGACCAGAGTACACTTTAGCCTAAAGCTAATTTTGCCTCAATTCTGATGCAAAGCCCTTTTATGTACTTACAAAATTTTCCATAAATTATGTTTTCCAGACTGGTTGTTTGGAAGACACACAATTTCCAGGCATGTGGGAATGCTGGGAACTTTCAAATCTGTCTCTTTTTTTCCCCCTCTGTCTAGTTCTCACCTCTCCAGGACTCTGTCCTACAAACTCTAGCTGCTCTGGTCAACCCAAATCCTCAGGGAATCTGCTCACGGGATCACCTAGATTCCCCCTCCCTGGGCTCAGCCTGGAAATTCTTGCTAGACAGTAAGCTGGGGCAGTCACTGGGCTCAAGTCACTTGTCTCACATCACTCAAGGTCTTTCATTGCTTGATGCATAGGGTCTTAAAAATCATTGTTTTATACATTTTGTCATTTTGTCTAGTGTTTTGCTTGTTGAATGTAGGATACTAAATCTTTTTTCTGTTACATCATCTTCATAGTCCTTTTTTTGAAAAAAATTTAAGTCTTTTTTTAAAAATTAATATAGAGATCTTATTCTTTCTACTATTTTTCTGAGCTAAACTTTGGCACTCAGGGAGGAAGCAAGCAGCACACAGGTGTAATGGCAGGGTGCTGTCAAATACCAAAATATCCCTTCAGAATTGTTTATGCCTTGGAATTATATGACTGCCCTGTGTCATTGAGCCTGCAGCCCAGGCATCTATTTTTTGAGCAGCATTAATATGAACGAAGAGAATAATGAATACCACTATATTTGAAAATAAAGACATATGGTAAGTTACACACAAGATACACATTCAAAGATGCATTCCTTTATTTCGATCTTTGTATAATGTGGAGACAATCATATGCCCCCCCAAAATGATCTTTCCTATTCATTAGTTTATGTTAAATTTAAAGGCATAATTGGTTTTTTTCAAAAATCCACAAATCGAGCAGCACCCTATCCAACAAGTAGAAAGAGCTCCCATTCCCATTTATTTAAAAGTAATTTCTAAGCATCCTCCACAACCCAAATCCAACCTTCAAAGAAAAAAATTTTAGAACTTAACATAATAGAAATAATTCTAGATATATCCCCAACCCAAAGAAATGCATACTTCCCACCTTATCTAAAACAAAACTCCAAATGAATTCTGATGGTCCTTAATGCTAATCTGCTTGAAAGAGGAATCAATAATTAATATAATCTTTATCCTTTGTAGTATGGCTTCCAAGCTGACTACCACATTACCAAAAGCCTTCTAATTGCCAAATTCAGTGAATGTTATTGGGTTGGGTTTTTTTTAATTTCCTTTTATACATGACCTCTTTCAACTATTTGAACTCTTATCTTCTTGAAGTGTTCTTATTCCAATCACTTCTCTAGTTCACCCTCATAACGTCTCACCTAGATTCATGCAATAGCCGTGGAATTATGGAAAGCATGCAGTAATTGGTAGGAGCATAATAAAACAGAATATAAAAACAGCCAAATCAGGGATGCCCCATTTGAGAGAAACATTCTCATCTTACTATGCTGTTCTTATGATTAATGAGAAAAGTAAACCCAATCCATGTTCTTATCTGTACTCATTTTATTCAATAAAGAACTGCACTGCACATGGCTCAGAATATATGAATTACTAATATGCCTTGAAGTGTTATTCCTCATGCAGAGAGAGGAAGAGTGATTGCCTGATGTTTACTCTCACATACACACTTTATAATCCACAACAGAGGACAAAATATTGAGAAACAAGTTACACAAGAGTGAAAAATATCCTCTGCCCAGACTGCTGTGTTTATTCTCCTGCTGTGATCCATTAGTAAACAGCTGTTCCTTGACTTCTGTAGATAAGAATTCTCTCGGTACAGCAAGTTGGGGAAAGAAGGCACTCATTTTTTTTCAAACAGGTGAAGCTAGGGACAAAACATGATTTGCAATTCCTTGCAATGTATCACACAAATTGAGTACCTAATTCATATATTCTAGTTGTCATTACTGAGCATAATTCTCACTTTATCTAAGTCTTACATCATTCCTAAGAAGAGAAAAAAACAAAAAACACAAGGATTTGGGTTAAAGGAATGCTTGATGAGATATAAAACATAACAAAATATCTAAAACTTTGAAGAGTATGCCATTTTCTTAAACAAATCCATCCTATTCTCTATAAGTCAATTTATCAAGAGATTTGGAAATGAAAATTTAATGTTGGTGAAATCTCATAAACAAAACGTGTGAATTAAATATGTTATGTATGCACAAATCAGAGAGCAGTTTGCTGGGAAAACCACTTACATATTTAGTTGCCATTCACTCTTCTGCAAAATATATTAAGGGCATGCTTATCAATTGCTGACAATGAACACCAAAGACCTCAGGATAAGTTTCTCTGATGAACCATAATGAATTACATAGACAACTGCAATGTCTTAATAATGTGTCTTCATTGCCAAATACAGGATTTGTAGACCTCATTGAGTACAGTATTGACATGTTTATCTTCTGGGAAAAAATATATAATCTCAGTTTAACATTCTTGAATATTGGAAAGAACCTAATAAAAACTATGAATGCTATAGGGAAATAAATTAATTTTACATTAGAAGCCTATTGATTCTTCTTTTAATAAGAATGGACAAATCATACAATTCATGAATAATTCCTTAGAGAACAGAATTAAAATTCCTCATGGGGAACACGCTTAACTTGAATAATTGAGTTATTTTTGAGACATGCCCTTCAGGAAACTTTATTCCAGTTTCATTAGTAATCCCAAAGTTAACTCAAAAGTAATTCAAATTTGGGCAAATTATTAAGGAAAATTTTAATTTCTGAAAGTTTAGTGAAAATCATATTAATTAGCACTTATTGTTCTGACTTGTTTTTCCTTTGGAATCATAAATGTATACAAACATTCCCACTTTGTTGATAAAAAAAAAATCATCACCAATAAGTCATTCATTCACTCACCAAACTATTTTTGAGTACTTAGCATATGCCAGGAATAGTGCAAGATGTTAAAATTAAAAGATGACTAAAATACAGTCTATGACTTACGTTTCGTACTCTGTAAACTTATACTTCTAGTATTAGAAGGAAACAAACAGATAAAGACTCAGGAACAACATATCGTGTCAAATGGATGGATCGGGTCCATCAGGATACAGGACACAGTGTTGTTCTGTAGAAATAACCCAAGTTTCTGGAGTATATGAGCAGTCCAGAGGTGGATTACAAAAGCGGCTACCGCTGTGAGAATGTGGATGAATATTAGAGCTACCTCGAAGCAGCTGTTGGGGAGGAAAGTATAATCTAAGGTGTTACTGGACAGAGCATTTCACTATCTCACTTCTCATTTACATATGTGCTTACCTCATAAAATAATAGGTACTTCATTTATGGAATCCAACTTTTTTTTTTTTTTTTAAGAAATAGTAGCTGGGTATCACTGCTGGGGATGATATGCAGGTGTCCAGAGGACAGCAAAGCAGAAAACGTAAAGCAGCAACAGGACAGAGGGACTTTGTAAGAGATGTGTTTAATGGGGCTTTGTCTGGGGCATGATGTGCAGCATGTGACTGTCATCCTTTCCAGTGCCTCCATAAATCTTAAGTAGAGGCTACAAAACTAAGAAAAAGAGAAGAATGATGATGAATGGTAAGTGGAATTGGATTTTATGTGAAAACCAGCAAAGGGTCTGAGTTTCATGTACTGATTGATGTTAGGCCAAAAGAGGATCAGCTTGAATGGATGAGAAATCACTAAGATCTGGGTTGCACATGCTGTGCATGGTCACTATACCATTCAAATTTTAAAAAGAAAGAAATGAGACAGAAGCAAAAGAAAACTTAGGAAAAATAATCCCAACATCAAATTTCAGTTCTGACATGACATGCTTGGAAATTGTCACTGCTGTTCTTAACTTAAGAAAAAAACACTAAATAAACTGAAAAATCAATGACCGCCATCAGAAAATTGAGGTCATAGGGCAAACTCGAATGCTGAAATCTGGAGAGACAGGATGAAAAGAAGAAAGAAAACCACAGCCAACATCTATTTACCCAGGGCAGAAGTTGCTGGAGCCATGCACTGTAGGTACACAAAATTAGCAATTTTGACAAATTGTTGGAGTCTGAGTGTGGATTAGAATAACAATGAGAAACTCCTGGGGGCCACAGTCTTTGGGAAAGTGAAGACTTCTGTGGGTTTTACTTCCAGGAATCTCACAAGGTTGGTACCTTGAAGAGCTGAGAGAGATTTCCCACATGTCCCTGGTGGAAGGAAGGGAGAATAGTCATATTGAGATATGTCCAGAATGTTCTCCGTAACAAAGGGAAAGGATTTTATCAGAGCCTTATTCACCTGGGGGAAGGGCAAGTACCTTTCTCCAGCCTCCTCTCACACTTCTGTTTCACCTAGGTGGAGGGAAAAAAACTGAACACAAATGAAGTTCACAGCCCAAGGACACAGATCCACTAAAGACTGAGATTTAATAAAATACTTCCTCTCACTCACACCAAAACACCATGTCAAAACAGGGCTTCAATATAAGAATAGTGTATGACAGCCCAAAGTGCTGTAAGGCACAGACTCTACTTTAGGAAGAGTTCTTAGAGAACCCCGAAGACAAAGGGGAGATCAGAACAAGGGCACTGGAGGAACGTGAAGCCACTGGCACCTACAATAAACATGAAACACATCCTGTCTCCTAGCCAGATAAACAACATGGAAGTTCACACCAGTGGCCATTTACCACAGTTCTTATTACCCAGTACATCATGTCAAGCTTAAAAAAATTAACATAAAAATAAATAAGAATAATACAAGGCATACTAAAAGTAAAAAACACAGTCTAAAGATTTAAAACAAGCATCAAAACCAGAATCAGATATGACACAGTTCTTCTAATATTA
Source organism: Zalophus californianus (assembly GCF_009762305.2). Taxonomy (NCBI): domain Eukaryota; kingdom Metazoa; phylum Chordata; class Mammalia; order Carnivora; family Otariidae; genus Zalophus; species Zalophus californianus. Next base: position 20,619,072 of record NC_045601.1, on the reverse strand, counting down.
GAGTATTTAAAATAACTATGATTAATATGTTAATGAACATAATAGAAAACAGAAAACATGCAAAAACAAGCAATAGAGCACAGAGACGGAAACTCTAAAAATCAAAAAAAATGCTGGAAATAATAAATTTGTAATAGAAATAAAGAATGTTTTTGATAGGCTCATTAGTAGACTGGACACAGCCGGGGAAAGAATCAGTGAGCTAGAAGGTATGTGAATAGAAACTTCCAAACTGAAATGCAAAGAAGAAAAAAATGAAAAAAAAAAAAAGGATATCCAAGAACCATAGTAAATTTCAAAAGGCATACATTGCACATATTTGGAATACAACATTAAGAAAAAAGGTGGCATGGAAATATTCTGGAATAAATATTGGAAGTAATAATGTCTGAGAATTTTCCCAAATTAATGACAGATACCAGATCACAAACTAAAGAAAGTCAGAGACATCTAACAGGATAAACATCAAAATACAGAGGCATATCATTCTCAAACTGCAGAAAATCAAAGACAAACTATTAAAAGAAGCTCGAGGAATGGGAATACCTTACCTATAGAGGAAGAAGAATAAGAATTATAGCAGACTTCTCATCACAAATCACGCAAGTCAAAAAAAAGAATGTAGTGAGGGACGCCTGGGTGGCTCAGTCGTTGGGCATCTGCCTTTGGCTCAGGTTATGATCCCAGAGTCCTGGGATCGAGCCCCGCATGAGGGTCCCTGCTCTGCAGGAAACCTGCTTCTCCCTTTCCCACTCCCGCTGCCGGTGTTCCCTCTCTCGCTGTGTCCTTCTCTGTCAAATAGATTTAAAAAATCTTTAAAAAAAAGAATGCAGTGAAATATTTAAGGTGCTGAAAGAAAAATATACCATTCTAGAATTCTGCATGCAGCAAAATTATCCTTAAAAAGAAAAAAGAAAGTGAAAGCGAAAAAACAATTTCTCAAACAGAAACAGAATTCATCAGCAGCAGACCTGCCCTGCAAGAAATATTAAAAGTTCTTCAGGGAGAAGGAAAATAATATAGGTCAGAAATTCAGATCTATTTAAAAAAGGAAAATAGGAATACATTAAGATAAAATAAAATATTTTATTTTTAATTGATTTAAAAGATAATTTGGTTTATTTTTTTTTTAGAATTTATTTATTTATTTGAGAGAGAGAGAGAGAACACAAGCAGGGGGAGTGGCAGGCAGAGGGAGAATCAGGCTCCCCGCTGAGCAAGGATCATGACCTGAGCCAAAGGCAGATGCTTAACCAACCTTAACCAACCCAGCCACCCAGGAGTCCCTATTGTTTAAAGTAATACTAGTAACAATGTATCAGATGATTATAGCACATGGAAAAGTGAAATGAACATCCTAAGAGATTGGAGGGAGGAACTGGGAATACTCTGTTAGGAGGTACATGCACTGCACCTAAAGTGGTAGAGTGTGATCTGCAGATGGATTTAGATTAGATAAAAATGCATATTTTGAACTCTATGGCAACCACAAAAAGTTTTTAAAAAGAAGCCTAAATGATATGCTAAGAGAGGAGATAAAATGGACCATGAAAAAAGGCCCAATTAAAACAGAAAAGCACAAAAAGATGGTGAAAGAAGAAACAATGAACAAGCACAACAAATAGCAAACAGTAACTAACACAGCAGACATTAATCCAGCCACATCAGTAATCACTTTAAATGTGAATGGTCTGAATACACCAATTAAAAGAAAGGAATTGTCAAAGTGGATAAAAATAAGACTGAGCTATAGTTGTCTACAAGTAACTCACTTTAAACATCAAAACTCAGACAGAATAAAGCAAGGGGCTAGAGAAAGATATGCCATGCTAACAATAATCTTACCTAGAGTGGCTATATTAATTTAAGACACAGTGGACTTCAGAACAAAGAAAATTATCAGGAATGAAAAGGGACATTACATTGTGATAAAGGAGTCTCATTCAAGGCACAAGAATCATTAATTTGTATGTACCTAACAACAGAACATCAACATATGTGAGCCTAAAACTAATGGAACTGCAAGGAGAAATAAACAAACTCACTTCAATGTACTTTTTTCAGTAATTGATAAATCAAGCAGGCAGAAAATCAGTAAGGATTTTGTTGACCTGAAAAGCACCATCAATCAACTTGTTCTAGTTGATACTTATAAATTCCTCCATCCAATAACAACAGAGTACACATTCTTCTCAAGATCCCATGGAACATTCACCAAAATAGCCCACATTCTGGGCCATAAAACACACATTATCAAATTTTCAAAAAAATAGAAATTATACAAAGTATGTTCTCAAACTACAATGGAATTAAATTAGAAATTAGCAACAGAAAGAAAGCTGGAAATCTCCAAACATTTGGAGATTAAACAACTCACTTCTAAATAACACATGGGTCAAAGTTACAGTCTCAAGACAAATCAATATTTATTTTAATCTAAAATGTAAAAAAAATTGTGGAAGCAGCACAAGCAGTGCTTAGAGGGAAATTTGTAGCATCATTAATGCGTATGTTAAAAAGGAAAAATATCTAAATTAATAATCTAAATTTCCTCCTTAGAAAAGTAGAGACAGAAGAACAATTTAAGACTAAAGCAATCAGAAGAAAATAATAAAAATTGGAGAGGGAATCAATGAAATGAAAACAGGAAAATAACGATAATCAACAAAACCAAAAGCTCTTTCTTTGAAAGGATCAATAAAATTAATGGGGAGGGGGAGAAGAAAGGAGGACACAAATTACCAATGTAAGAAAGAAAAGGTAGGTTCTTATTTCTGATCTTATGGATATTAAAAGGATAAGAAAGAAACCCTAAAAAAACAATTCTGGAGTGCCTGGGTGGCTCAGTTGGTTGGGTGACTGCCTTTGGCTTGGGTCATGATCCTGGAGTCCTGGGATCAAATCCCACATCAGGTTCTCTGCTCAGCGGGGAGTCTGCTTCTCCCTCTGACCCTCCTGCCTCTGATGTGCTCTCTCTCTCTCTCTCAAATAAATAAATAAAATCTTACCAAAAAAAAAATTCTGTACCCATAAGTTCGATAACTTAGATGAAATGGACCAATTTCTTAAAAGATATATAAACTACCAAAGCTCACACAAGGAGAAACAGATATGCTGAATATATTTATTAATATGTAGCTATTAATATGCTATTAAAGGAATTAAATCAATAATTAATAACCTTCAAAAAGGAAAGCACAATACCCAGAGAGTTTCACTGGTGGATTCTATCAAATATTTAAGAACTGATACCAATTCTCCACAATTCTCCATAATTTCTTCCAGCAAATAGAAACAGAGGAAACACGTTAACTCAATCTATGATGCCGCAATACCAAAACCAGATGGATATCACAAGAAAGGAAAACTATAGGCTACCACTGCACATAAACATACATGAAAAATCTTTAACAAAGTATTAACAAGTTGAATCCTAAAATATACAAAAATTATATACCATGACCAAGTTGGGTCAATATCTTTGTACCTACATTTTTGTGTACTTATTCAATTATTTCCTTAGGATAAATTCCTAGAAATAGAATTGCTAGATTGCAGAATGTGTATAACCTGAAGAATTAAAAAACCTACAAGAGAGTTGATTTAATACAAGAAGCTAAGAGCTATTTGAGCCATTAATATATCTGTGTATTACCTTATAACTTTAATATTTCTTCATTCTTTTAAATGTAAATTTATTTAATAAGTTCTCAGAAAAAAAGTTTCATATGGATTTCTTTTTTTAATATCATCAGAAATTAGCCAGTTTTCTTTTTTCACATTTATTTCTTTGTTTTAGTAATTTGTAGACCCAACATGGGGCTCAAACCCATGACCCCAAGATCAAGAGTCACATATTCTTTAAGTACACACTTTCCACAGATTATGTCTTTTCATTTGTTCAATATACAAAGATGTAACATGTGTGTGATAGGTTTTTTATTTCACATTTTTGTTGCTTTTTAAAATAAACATTTAAACTTTTGGTTTTTAGCCACTTAATATTCCAGGTAGAGGGCAAAACTATTGTTTTTGGCATATGGATTTTGGGAAAACAGCCACATTTCAACTCATTCATTTCTAGATAATTTTTTTTTTAGTTAGGCAGTTATAGTATTGCAAATAACAATGATTTTTGGTTTTGCTTACAAAAGTTTTTATAGCTTCTTTTTTATCATTAGCTCCTTGAGCAGCATGTCCAGAATAGTGTGCAATAATAACAGTCATCAGCATTCCCATCTGCATCTCGATTTTATGATGCTGGCTAGTGGGATCTGGCCTCTCAGAACGCACTGTGATAAAATTGGGCATTAATAACAAAATGTTAGCGCAAAACAATAATACCGGAAGCTTAACTGTTCCAAACTGCTAATAATGTTCCTTAAAAGTCAAGAAAGTGTCCCTGTACTGCTAGTGTTCAAAAACAACGTATCAATAATGTATGTTGTAATTCATCAAATGCATTTACTACTGTTTATTGAGATTAACAAATAATTTTTACCCTTTGATAAAATCCATTGAGAGATTGCCTGATGAAACATTCCTACATGGTTGGTCATTACAAAATGTGTAATTTGTTAGTGCTTTTTTATACTGCTGGATAAAATTTGCTGATATTTTATTTAAAATTTGACTATTTGCAAATAAAATTAAATTGGTCTTCAGGATTTGCATGTGTATGCTCACACCTTCCATTTTCATATTATTTTTATATGGAAAACTTTCAATTCTTTTTATAAAATAGTTCCAGTGATGTAGAAATATTTATTCCATGGAGGTTCCTAGAACTTCTATGCAATATAAACTTCAAATGTATTTTTCTAAATGTGTGTGTTTGGTTTTTTGAAGCTAAGTTTTGAATAACACATTTCTTCTTTTCTTTTCAAGATTTTTTCCTCATTATTATTTTTTATAATTTCAATTGTGCTAGGAAAATCATGTTTCATTAAAATTTTCAGATATGTTCCTGGGGCACCTGGGTGGTTCAGTCAATAAGCGTCTGCCTTCGGCTCGGGTCATGATCCCAGTATCCTAGGATCGAGCCCCGCATTGAGCTCCCTGCTTGGCGGGAAGCCTGCTTCTCCCTCTCCCACTCCCCCTTTGTGTTCCCTCACTCGCTGTGTCTCCCTGCCAAATAAATAAATAAAAATCTTTTTAAAAAAATAAATAAAATAAAATAAAATTTTCAGATGTTTGTATAATACGGCATTGTATTCTCATTTTTTAAAAATTACCCTTTTAATCTGTAGTTTCACCACTTATTTTCCATATTTTGTACTTTCCTGGTGTTTTTTTCCTTGATTAACATTGCCAGAAGTTTCTTGTCTTTTGATCTTTTCTAAGAACCAGGTCTTATATGTATCAAGTCTACTTTTTTCTTCTAATTCATTCCTTTCTGTTTAAATCGTAACTATCTTTTATTTTCTTTCTTATTTTTTTCAAGTTTCTTGAAGTTAATGTTTAATTTGTTTCCACTTATTATATATTTCTTATAATGAAATTATTTTAGCACGATGGCTCTTCTGAGTATACCCTTCTCTACATTCCACAGGTTCTATTTCTTTCGATAATTAGTTTTAATTCTTATCAAAGGAAAATAATAGCTCTCAGCTGCAAGGAGTGTCATTTTCCTTCAGAGGGCTTTAGGAAAAATGTAGGAGGATTTAGATTAGTCACAGGTCACAGGAGGGGCTACTGGCAACCTTTAGCCAAAGATTAGGTGAGCCAAATGTCCTACAATGCATAGGATGCCCCCCAGAAGAAAAGCATTGGCACCCAAAACAACAATAATGACCCTATTTGGAAACACTACAACATGTGCAGTATATAGCATAGACAAAAATATTCTCCCACATCCCCATCCCCACTCCCACTACCCAGAAACAATCACTTTCTACTGCTTTTGCTATTTATTTTGGAATTTGCTCCACATCCCTAAATAATATACATTTATTGCAAATTGTCAACTATGTTAGACTTCCTACTAATTATTCTGTTAGATGAAAATCTCCTGGGTTTCCTCTTCCCCTCTTCCCATTTTCTCAATATTGCTATATCACAAGTTTTATGGTATATATATTGAATATTTTTAATACAACTATGTAGATATTTTTTACTCTTAAGTATATTATGACTTAATTCTTCTTCTGGTGCTTCTTCTGGGTCTTCTTGGAATTACAAAATACCTCTCTTTTATTTCATTTGCTTTCATTTCTTTAAATCTTTGGATGGCTTCCTACACCTCCACAATCTTATAAAAACACTACTTAATATACTTTTCTACACTGTCATACTGAAAAGTTAATAGTTCCATTTTTGAACTAGAGATACCTCCACTCCTCCTGGAACTCTCTTACCTTCTGGCAATCATACGGACTGGATTCTCTCTAAGCCTTCAACAGAGTTGTCATCCTGGGATTCCCCTTTACTTCTTTGCTGTATCTTGTTTCTTGGATCTTAGGTCTTCCTCATTCTTGGTTTATTTACTTATTTTGATAGGAACACATTCTTCATTAGGTTCTGAAGAAGTGCTGCACAGGAAATAAATTTTTGAAGACTTTATGTGTCTGAAAATATCTTATTCTGTACTTATATTGACTGATAGTTTGGCTGGGCATAGAACTCTTTTTCTAATAGAAGACTGCTTCATTGTTTTCTAGCATCCAGGATTTATTTTGAGCCACTCAGATCTTTTGTACCTGACCTGTTTGTTTTTAATTTTTGGTAGCTTTTAGTACCAAAATATTCTAAAATATCATGATTAAAGGTCTTGACATGACTTTTCTAATTACTTTTAAATATTCAGCAATAAAGTTTACTGAATATTATTGTGCTGAATATTCAGTAAACTTTTTCAATATGAAAATTTATATCCCTCACTTTTAGATGATTTTCTTTTACTACATCTTTGATAATTTCCTCCCCAATGTTTTATCTATGCTCCCTTTCTGAAATTTCTACTATTTAAATACCATACTTCTGGAGTTAGTTCTCTAATATTCTTTTTTTTTTTTTTTTTAGATTATTTATTTGAGAGAAAGCAGGAGCTGGTGGGGCGGGGGTTGGGGGGGTGCGAGGGAGAAGCAGGATCCCGCTGAGCAGGGAGCCCTACAGAGGGCTCCATCCCAGGATCCTGAGATCATGACCTGAGCCGAAGACAGACACTTAACTGACTGAGCCACCCAGGTACCCCCCCTAATTTTCTTATCTTTCCTGTCTTATTGTCAATTTTTTATCGGGTTCTACTTAGTGGAAAATTTCTTTATCTTTCAAACTCATTATTGAATTTCTAATTTCATTTATCATATCTTTAATTTTCAGTAACTCTATTCATTCTTTTCTATAGCATCCCTTCTTTTTTTATGGGTGCCACAATTTCTCTTATTTTTAAAAATGTAAGTTATAATTTCTTTGAAATTTTCATTTGTTTTCTATATTACCTGTACCCATTTCTGTATATTTTGATATCTTTCTTACATATATTGGAAGATTTCCTATATACATGGTAATCCCTAGCTTTTCTTACATATTTAAGAGTAAAACATTAAAAATCTCATTAGACTCTGCCTTATACGTATTATCATAGTTCTTTGTGGCTAGACTCCATTCTAGACCATTCTATCCTTTCTTTTTAATGAATCACTTAAATATTTACAGCAAACTGTGTCATCTATAAACATGGTATAGCCCTCTATGTATACAAATTTCCTTTAACTTTCTTCAACAAAGAATTATAATTTTCTTCATAAATTACATATATATCCTTTTGGAAGAGTATCTAAGTAAATAATAGTTTTTTCTTTATGTTACAAAAGTTATATTTTTCCTTGTAAATTATATTTTCTGATTTATTATTTCTGAAACATAGAAATGCCATCAAATTTTATCTATTGATCTTACAACTGGCAACCTTGCTGAACTCTTAATTGTTCTAAGTTTCTGTATATTCTATTCTATTTTTAGCCATTACATCATCTGAGAAAACAAACGTCATTTCCTTATCTTCTTTCTTACATTTGTTATTTCCATTTTTATCTTATCATAATGGCTGTAATACCATTGTCTCTTTATATTTATTGTTTTATGAAACAGATTTAAGGTCACCCCGATTTTTACCCTTTTATACACAGTTTTTATCTTGTGTTGTACATTTTATAAGATGCATGTTGTTTTATTCTCTTTACTTATCCATGAACAAGGCAAGCTGTGTTCTCCTTAGAGGTTTTCACCTAACAGTAATCAATGAATTCACTCAGTTCTGTGAAACTGAATAAAGGAAACCTCATTTAAAATGGAGTTGGGTGTTATATGCAACTGATGAATCGTTGAACACTACATCAAAAACTAATGATGTATTATATGTTGGCTAACTGAACATAATAAAAACATTTTTTAAATAAATAAGTAAAATGGAGTTGGTAAGCCAGAAGGGGAGCTCCCACACTGTACCACTGACAGCCTTTTTTTAGCCTCAACAGGAAAAGGCACACCTTTCAGAAAGAAGCCTACTTGGGGAGCCTGGGTGGCTCAGTCGTTAAGCGTCTGCCTTCGCCTCAGGTCATGATCCCGGGGTCCTGGGTTCGAGCCCCATATCGGACTCCCTGCTCCGCGGGAAGCCTGCTTCTCCCTCTCTCACTCTCTGAGCTTGTGTTCCCTCTCTCGCTGTGTCTCTCTGTGTCAAATAAATAAAAATCTTTAAAAAAAAAAAAAAGAAAGAAGCCTACTTTACTACTCCAACAGGAAGAAGATTTCTCCTTGCCTAGCAACAGCCCAGCCCCTAAGAGACTATTAGAGCTCAGCCAACAAAAAGCCATTACACTTCAAACTCCCTGTTTACTCCAGTGAACTTTTTGTTACAGTAGCCCTTCCCACTCCCCCCTTCCTCTGCAAAAGAGCATTCCTTATGGCTTTTGCTGTAGCTCACCTGTCCCAAACTGCAATTCCTCTTCTCTTCCCAAATAAAGACATTTCACTGGTAAAACAACTGGCTATTTTCCTCCTAAGGCCAACAGCTCTGTTCTCTGCACACTGTTACCGACAGTGCACAGATTGATAGCAAGAAGGGAGGCCGTGTGGCCAGATCGCAATCCACTGAATTCTCTAACAAAACTTTATCGTCTCTGCCTAGTTCTGTCATTTCTGACAACAGAAAACTGGTATTCCTTCCATGCAACGATAAGAAGGTTCTTCACTGGCCACCTCCTACTCCATTCCCCAATCTCCCAATCCCACTCTTACCCTTAGAGGTTTTTCCTTTCAAAATACACTTCTTACAGTGTGACTTACAGTAAGAAAAATATACATTTGGTCTTTGTCTGTGGTTCCTGGCTCATAGCTCCTAGAACCCTTGCCATTTCCTATATAAGGGCCAAAGGCACATCTTTTGTTATAATATTTAGTTTTTTTCTTCCCCATTCCTGAAATAGCTCCTGAGTGATAAAGGTGAAATTAATTTCTTTTCTTATTTCTAACAAGCCCCTTTCAACCACATCTGAGTTTATGTTAATGAAACAACTTTTGGAAAGCCCACAGGATGAAGACTGGTTGTGAAGAGAACCAACTTGTGATTAAAAGGTTAGAACCTTCAGCACCCCCTCCTCCAAGTAAGGGACAGGGTTTGGAGGTTGAATCAGTCACCAAAGGCCAATGATTTAATCAATTATGTCTATGTAATAAAGTCTCCATAAAAACCCTAAAGGACAGAGTTTGGAGAGCTTTCAGACTGGTGTACACGTAGGGATGCTGGGAGAGGGGCACACCTGTAAAAGGCATGGAAGCTCTGTCTCTCCCACATATTTTGCCCTATACATCTCTTCCATCTAGTTGTTCCTGCATTAAATCTTTTTATAACTAGTATTCTAGTAAGTAAAATGTTGCTCTGAGTTCTGTGAGCTGCTCTAGCAAATTAATCAAACTCAAGGGGGGATTGTGGGAACTTCCAATTTATAGCCAGGTGGTTGGAAGCACAGGTGACAGCCTGGACTTGGGATTGGCATCTGAAGGGGGCTTGGGGCAGTCTTGTGGGACTGAGCCCTTAACCTGCGTGATCTCATGGTATCTCCAAGTAGATAGTGTCAGAATTAAGTTAAATTGTATGACACTTAGCAGGTGTCACAAAATTGCTTGGCATGGGGGGGAGGGGAATCACACATTTGGTGACCAGAAGTGTAAGAAGCAAAGCAGGGTCGTAGTAGAGTATGGAGAGTAGAAGAGACATACAAGAGGAATGGTTTTCCTTATTTTTCAGTTTTCCCCCCTGGATTTTGCAACATCTACCTGATTTGTAGGTTATTGGCAATGATAGTTTCCTAAAGGGTATGTTTCGGGCATCAACTTAGGGCTTCTCAGTTCCAAATCCACCCTTCATTGCCTGTTTGTGAAACTAGAAGAGTTTTCCCTTGCCAGTTGGCTTGCGCAGTAGAGGGTGCCGGAAGGACACTGAAGGAGGAAAGGGGTTTTCTTCTGGTGCATGGCTATGCCCTTCTCACTTTGCTCCCACAGCAATCTGCAGCACAGGACACCCTACAGGCAGCTTCCTCTGGCACATAGAGGGCAATATCCTGGCAGGTGGCTTCTCAATGAGTTCTTCAGCAGGGCACCTTCTCATGGATGGCTTCCCCTACACCAGAGGACAGAATTCTGATAGCACTTCTGCAAGGTCTCCACCATCCAGCGGGTCACGGTTGCAGCATCTCCAGGGAAGTCTGAATCTCACGGTGTGGCAGGAGAGAGGAAGGTAGGATCTTCCAAATTCGTTTCTTCCTTGGATGCTCCACCTCAGCCCTAGAGGGGGAGCTGTGCTCCATGTCTGCTATTATTCTCCCATTCTTTATATTTTCTTTACACCTTAGTAGATAATCCCGTTATAGTTAATACTTTTTTATATTAAACTTCCCCTGTTTACATTACTGTGTGACATTTCTGTCTCCCAATTGGACTCTAATATAGGATGTGATAAGCCTTCTTGATATCACTTTACCTATGCTGATACAACTCTCAGAATTTACTTTACCAGGGACGCCTGGGTGGCTCAGTTGGTTAAGCATCTCCTTCAGCTCAGGTCATGATCCCAGGGTCCTGGGATCAAGCCCTGCATCGGGCTCCCTGCTCCGTGGGGAGCCTGCTTCTCCCTCTCCCTCTGCCTGCCGCTCCCCCTGCTTGTGTTCTCTCTCTCTCTCTAATAAATAAATGAATAAAATCTTTAAAAAAAAAAAGAATTCACTTTACCTGTTTTCATTTAATTTAATGTAATTTAGTGAATTAATAAATGTATTTGCAACATTATCAAGTTATACCTAGCAAGGGACAACTTGCAAGGGACGACAACCAGGTCATCTGCTTACGGTATTACAGATCTGATCATTGGAAGGATTTTTCACAGACTAGCTTCTGACTCTGCACCTTTCACATCTTGTTTTCCTCCATTTCTCACAAATGTGTGGTGTTGGCCCCTGGAAGCCACATTCATATTACGATATGACCTCTGGCCCTGTACCTTCGTGTTATAATGCCAGGTGGGTCAGCACAGTGAGCAAGAGAAGTATTTCAGAAAGCCATTCCTTTATCGGGATGGTTTTCAATAGTTTAACTTTGCCTAGAAGTGGCTGAAAGCTCCACAAACATATCCCATTAAACACAAGTTCAATACCCCAATTCCATTTCCTTTTAGATGAGTCTCATAAATTCCTGGAGCCATGTCAAAATCATCTGACACAAGAGAAGGAGAACTTGGGGTGGAAAAAAAGTCTTAACTTGAGATTGAAATTGCTTACTTTTCCACATTTTACCACACAAAAAATTGTTAACCAAATGAATGAGACATCCTGGGTCCAGAGACAGAGCAACAGGAGTCTTCGGACTAGCATCCATGCCCCATGTTGGCAAGACTCTCTGTGGTCTCTGCGGTTGGCCAAGGAGTAAACGGTCACTGCAGCCACACCCACTGGTGCGACAGGGGGCTGTGACTCTCCCAAGCCTGTGAAGCTGCAAATACCCCTTAGTGTATGCCTTTTCTCAACAAACTAAACTGTTATTTCTAAATTTTTTTCAAGTTTTTTTTTCTTTAAAACCTAACTGCTAAAGTTAGTGAGCCTGACTCCTTCAACTTGGGGGTTGTCTCAGTGACTGGATAGGAGTGAAACCTCTCCCGAACCTCCAGTCCAGTCAGGTTCTTTGGTTGTGTGCCCTCCTAGAACTGCAATCAATGCACTATTTTAGTTTCTATTATACATTTTTATGTGATTATTTCATTGGCTTCTCTCCCCTTAAAGACTAAGGTACTGAGAACAGGGACTATGTCTGTTTTAGTCCATTAGTACTTATCACTTGACATTTAGTAAGTGCCCAGTAAATGTTCATTCAAGAAAAATAAAAGTACTTATCAAATGAATCAATTCTTCCCATTTTATATGTTTATCCCATACTTGCCATTATTACCATGAAAAAAAAAATCACCAGGTATCTCAAGTGAATTATGTAGCTTCTTTGAGATTCAATTTTTTTTTATCTGTAGACTGAAAAAGTTATTCTAGAAATGAATCTCCTAGGATCCCTTCCAGTTAAAAAAGCTAAAAGTTATGTGATTCTAAATACAAAATACATTTTCATATCCCAAACCACTAACAGGATCTTAAGTAATTTAAATGGGTGGGGGGAAAGACTTCAGGGTAAATTTGAAGATGTGGGGAGAATTTTCATTAAAATATACAGGATGGAAATGTGTTGGTTGATTTTCACCCAACAGAATTATAAACAATAAAATGTTTATTCACAAAAGCCAAATTGGATAACCATAAAGAGTTTATGTTCTTTGGGAGTCATGCAGAAGTCTCTAAAATGTGTATACATTTTTTAAAACTTATCATTTTAGGAAATAAAGTAGTTTGTACTTCTTGGGAATTTGAGAAATGTCATTATGCCTGCTGAATAATATTACTGTATAAAAAGATTTGAAAGTTTCCTTTAGGAATTTACTATCATACTCAAGAAAAATATATTAGACATTTGGGCACATTGGACCATTTAGGATAATTCTCTTTTAAACAAACTTGATTTCTAGTAAAGAATAAAACATATGTATATTTAAATAATTCAGTTTTAGCTTCACCCTGCTCTTACAAATGTAAATTTTATATTGAGTCTACAAAAAGCTACTATTAGAAAATCTAACCCAGGCACAGAAGAATATCTGGAAATACTCTGTTCAACATGAAATAATGTTTTCCTCCAGAAGAAAATTTTCCCCGTTTAGTCAATAAAATCTTCAAAATATATATTTAAAGAACACTAATTTGCTAAAAAGTGCACAGTATTTAGTGTCATTTGCTCCAGAATAATTTTCATAAATCAAATAGTTCATTAAGATCTTTCAAAGAAACAGAAAAAGGAAGACAATTTGACAAAAATAGGTAAATCAAATCAATGCTTTATTTCTCATATTCTCCCACAAAATACATCCCTTAGTTAACAATATTACTTCCTTTTGGAAAAAGCAGAATAAAGCACATTACCGCCAACTCCTTCCAACTTCTTCTTTCAAATAATCATGAGAGTCTTAAATTTAAGTATGTAGATGGTTTGCTAAAAGATCAAAGTTTAAAAAAAACCACTAATAAGGACCACTGGCCTCTAAAGATCACCTAGACCATCCCAGTGCCAGATATTTCACTACTTAGGATTCCATCTTCAGGGATTTCTACAGTGCAAGCAAGTCTCTTTCTGGTGTCTAATTATGGGGAGAGCATTAAATATATCCAGCTTTTATTATTTAATCATGTTGCATCTAGAACTTAGAATACAATCATGGCCCAACCTTGAAAGTAAGTCAAAAGCAGGAAGGAACTTCCGATAACTTGGGGAGACGGGGGATGTGGCCTTTAACTGAGGAGGGCAGGCCAGGGAATCAAAGGGAGGCATTCCTAGCACTCATAGAGTGGCCTCTTGTCACCAGAGCAGGTAGGGAGAGGGAAGAAAGGAATGGAGAAGAGTAACATGCCTAAAGAGACAGCAAGATGACAGTAAAAGTTAAAATATACAACTTTGCCAGGACAGATTATACATTTTATGGTTTACTTATTACAGAAAAATTGGTCATGAAAATCAAAAAGTGGCTTTAATTGTCAACCTGTGCTTTTTTTTTGAGAGAGAGAGAGAAAGACTGCTCAGAATTTCCAACAATAATTATTCAACAACTACGATTAAAACTGCTTGCTTGTATATCAATATACTTGATAAGTATAATACCCCTTGGTTTAGCATGTTCTCATTTGTGTAAAGGATTTTTTTTCTGTTCCTTATCCTTTATAGAAACATAAAAAAACATACTCTGAAACAGCTTGAACACTAGCCCTAACTTTGATATCACTAAGGCCTGGTATCTGGTCCTATACCGTGATGTGTGTACCTCATAAAGTGTTCCATTTGCTTTTCTCTTCTCTGAAATGGGGTGGTATAAAGGAATTCTTCATTTTGAAGTTCAACCACACAGAAGGGTGGGGGTATGATTATGCCGACTGCAAATCCCACAAAGGAATATATGTGGCTCAGAGGAAGAGCAACATCACTGTCATTCAAGAAATCTTACATTCAGGGGCCCCTGGGTGGCTCAGTTGGTTAAGCATCCGACTCTTGATATTTCAGCTCAGGTCATGATCTCAGAATTACGAGATCGAGCCCCTCTGGTCTTAGGATTCTCTCTCTCCCTCACCTTCTGCCCCTCCCCACCCCCCCCACCCCCACACGTGCACTCCCTCTCTCATGCTCTCAAAAACAAAAACAAAAAGAAAAGCCACTCAGAATGTTCTCAGGCAGGGAAAAGACATTCTTTATAATGCTACTTACCAGATACAAACAGGGTGGGGTTTTTTGGCATCAAATTTTTATATCAACCTTTAGCACTTAAATCCATTAAAATTTAAAAAGACTAAAAATTAAAATAAAAAACTCCATAGTCAAGAAGAAACATTGTCAAATCACTATGTTGTACACCTGAAACTAATGTGACATTGTATGTCATCTATGCTTCAATTAAAAAAAAAAAAAAGAGGAAGAAAGAAGAAAAAAAATCTTTCAAAAGGAAGAAAAGACAAAAAGTGATATGTCAAGGGCGCCTGGATGGCTTCTTCGGTTAAGCATCTGACTCTTGATCTCAGCTCATGTCTTGACCTTGGGGTCATAAGTTCAAGCCCCATGTTTTAAGCCCCCTACTTAAAAATAAAAATAAAATAAAATTTTAAAACTTTAAAAAAGTTATACATCAAACAATAGCACATTTAACCTGGTTAGGGGAAAATTGTGGAAAAAAAAAACACAGAAAACTCATTGCACTCAGGACTTATTGATAAAGAAGCCATATATAATCCTACCTGCTCATTTTACAGCTCTTTATCCTGTTACAGGATACTTCTTCAACGAGGTGACTAGCTATGGAAATTTACTTCTGCCAGTTGATAATCCCTTTACCAACAGTCTAGATTCTTACTCAGTTTCACTTCCAACAAAAAGAAAAAGAGGAAAATGAAAACCAAATCCAGAAATAAATCCAGGAAATTTTGACTCCACATGAAAAGAAACCAATTGCTGATGGTTTTTGCATCCCCTGTTCAACCATTCCAGTGTGCTGCATGAACGTCTGTCTGTAGGCAGCACACACGTATTTAATCTGGCATATCTGTGTAATTAATTTCTTAGACATCGTCATTCTTTTTTCCCCACTTGTATTTTGTACATATAGAAAAATGACCTCAACACCCTGGTATAAATAAAAAACTTATGTTTTTAAAAGCATGTATTTACCTTTTATATTAATTTTTCATATTTAAATATTTATAAATTGTATTAAAGTTTCATGTGGAAAACATTTCTAAATTACTAACCAGAATCTATTTGAGCTATGCCAAGACATAAATATTTGCTTCATAGATTTTATTAAATATTTTAAATGTTATTTTTCTATTTGAAAAACCATGAATTTGGGTTGCCTTCAATACAGCTTTAAAAGTAAATCAGCTATCAGGCAACATGGCGTAACAGTGGAGAGTACGGTCTATGGTATCAGATGGCTTGATGTTGATTCTGCATAGAACATTTACAAGCTGTGTAACCTTACAAAAGGTACTAACCTCTCTGAACCTTAGTCTCCTTATCAGCAAGTAGGAACAACCACAGTAGCTCCATCAAAGAATTGTTATGAGACCCAATTCATTTTAAATTATTACTGCTACTGTTGTGTCTAGTACCAGAGTAATATCTTGATATTGCTTTCATCTTCATCCCAAAGAATCACTTGTATACTTACAGCACATGTTTGGCTAGACACTATGTACGTGAATCCATTGCTTGAGCCCTCTCAAAATTTGCAAGCACACACACGCACACACAGCCTGCAACAGAGCGGCCTATATATAACTCCCTGATATCCAATTAAGAACATCATCTATGGATGTGCTGTGCTGAAATCGAAACAAGACAAAAGGTAAAAAAGAAAAAAAAAAGCCAATTGCTGAGATATTCATTGAAGTCGCTGGGAATCCTCTGTTCCACAAGACAAAGTGCAGGTCCCCTCTGGTTAATCTAGAAAGGTTTCATGGGAGAGCAATGATCATGACAGTTTAATGACAGGAGAGACACAATTGGGAGGATTTAAAAGAAGAAACTACTCTAGGCTTATGAGGCTGTTTCCTTAAAGGCTTGGCATTTGGCCTGGAATGACTGTATCATGGGAGTTTGGGACAGGTTTGTCTAACATGAGAAAAGACCCCTGAACCAACAAATAGAAACTAAGGAAATGAAGTTCCAGGCTTGTCCCTGACAGGCTGTATGTACAATTTTAGAATTCTGGACAACATAACCAGTGACAACGCACTACAAGGCTTCGAGGGAAGAGAGGAAAGGGTGTTCTAGGAAGAACGTTGAGAGGCTTAGAGATGGGAGGAGAAAACAACGTAAACTGCAAGGAGGACAATGATTCGAGTGTTAACAGGTGGAGGCAGGGAGTCCAGGAGGAGAGTGACACTGATCAAGATACAAAATTAAAAAGCATCTGGGACAGAAGTGTTCGCCAATGGGCATGAGAAAAAGGTGAGACAGGCCTAAGGGGGAAGCATGAGACGAAATGGAATTCGGTTTAGCAATAAAGTACGTGAACAGAATGAAGATGACAGAGGAAGTGAAAATGACACAAGTTTGAGGCTTGGAAGGGAGGGCACTGCTGCTCGGATGGACAGTGGGGCGGGACATAGGGTTTGCGGGGGGCACGGGGGGTACGGACACGGCACTGCTCTTCAATCTTCAACTGACATGTCATCTCCATCCCAAGCTGCCCAATGTTCAGGGTAACACAAACCAAGAGGAAGAGCAGGTAAAAGGAAAATCACACGTGTACCTCAAAGCTCTTGCTTTCTTGTGAGGTCAGCACTGGCTTTCGTAACCTTTTGCTGCTTCTCTCCTCTCCCTGACCTGTGTCACGACCGGTGGCTGGACACTGGCGGTGTTGTTCCTGAGCGCAGGGGGCAGGACTCAGACCGTCTCCGAGTCCTGTGTACACACACGGTGAGGCCTGCATGCGCACGCACACACACCTTCCAAAGCTGGAAGAAGTATCAGAACTCAACCATTTCACTTAAGGCCCTTTTCACGTTATTTTCTTTTGTAAAGTGACTTTGCTTTCCGAACTTACTCACAGGAAAAATCATCTCTTTGCTAACCCCTTGCACTTGTTTCACACGTATCCCTTCCCAAGCAGTTCAAGATCTTGCTAAATGAGAGGAAGTATTCGTTTTGCCTCCTGAGTTGGTCATCCTCTTTTCCAGAAAAGAACATAATCAACACATTTTTAAACAACAGACGGCACAGAAGAACTGCTTCTTTGCAGGCCCATTTAAGTTTAATGCATTTTGAGAGAGCCATACAAAGCTGAAGAAGTAGATAGGAGAGGAGTATGCCACAGAGAAAACAGCAAAACAAAACGAGTTACTGGCAGAACGAGCATCTGAGGGCCAGCTCCCCTCACGAGCTAAGTACCTCCACTTTGGGATAGACGACAAGTATCTAATTAACATAAATATCTAATTGCTTTAACTGAACAGGCAGCAAATTATGTCAAAGGGAAGAAATTAAACAGCAGGGGAAATAGGGAGAAAACAACTCAGGAGATTATTTATTTGAGAAATATGATCATATTCACAAGTATCCTTCTCTTTAATGTACTTGGCTGAGACATCCTCACAGCAAACAGCTCTTGTTTTATGACACAGTCAAAGCAATCAAGGTCTTCCAATGGGAGGGCAGCGGTGGTATTTAGCCAGAAGACTGAGTAGCAAAATCCGGGCATGTCTAATACACTTGCCTCGAGTAGTGCTCTGAGTCAATTTTATTTGATCTGACTCCACACTTGGCTCAAAGGTAAAACAATAAATGGATAGACAAGCAGGATTTGACCAGTCAATATACCTCATCTAACAATAGTCCAAGAATTGTCAGTCAATAAGCCAAAACTGGTTTCAAGAATGATCAAATTCAAATTTGTTTCACTGACACCAGATTGGATTTTTGTTAGGCATGTTTTAAAGTGAAATCTTCATCAAGAATCTGAATAAAAATCTTACATGGCAAGCACATGGAGAAAATAACTTCTACCCGATCAAGCCAGTTATATGAGCTCTACCTGATTTCAGGGGCTGACTCCTGTGGCAGAGATGGCCATTTGTTCTCTCCTGCCGGTGATGACCCTCCTTGTCCCTTATGGAGAAGCTACCCACTCCATGTGGCCCCAGACAAGTTATTGAATTTTTCCCTACACACATAATGTGAAACCCTCTGCCAAGCTACAGAATGTTCACATTTATTTAGGCTATACATTGTCTTTACCCTGTCTTCTCCAACATCACTGGGAAGTGGCAAAAGCTGAGTATTCAGTTTTCTCTTTGAGCATCATAGGACTTTTGTACCTTCCTCCCATCCTTTGGTTGCCTTGGTAAATGTTAATTTGTAGCTTTTAATGTTCAAGGAAAAAGAGGACATTGAAAGTTGGCCTAAATCAATCATCTGAAGCACAGATTTTTAACTATGAAAAGGATCTCAGAAGTCATATGATCAAATCTTCCATACAGTAACCAATCCTCTTTAAAACATTTTTGGAGGGAAATTTTTCAACTTCTGGTTTAAACTAATTTAGTGATGGGAAGCTCATTATCTCACAAAGCAATCTGTTTTGACATCTTCCAATTCTATTTAGAAAGTCCTTTCTCAAAGGAAGTGGAAAGCTACCACCCTATAACTCTTGACCATGGATCTTACTTCTGCTCTCTGGAGCAGCAAGTGCAAGGTAATTAGTTGCCTTATTTATATAACCAATCCCTCAAACATTTAAAAAGTGTCATTTCTTTACATAGTCTCCTTTTCTCCAAGGGAATCTTCCTAAGCTCCTTTCCATATATTTTGACAATCACATCCACTGAACAAAGCCACCGTGATTGCTAAAGGAGCGAAGTCCCACACAAACCTGGAAGACAGTAAGCATTTGTATGATTGTTCAAAAGGTGGAAATGCTAGTACAAAAAGATCTCAGAGCCTTTTCTCCACCTCCTTTTTGGAAAATTGTCTAACCTGAAATGTCAATATCCCACTTAAACTTGACAAAACTGAATATAATCCTTCAATTGATTAGTGGTCAGAGTTTTGCAATTTTTGTGGTCAGGAGCCGAGCATTCCTCGTTTGCATATTTTTGTGTATAATGAATCAGCCTGTCATTCTCTTAGCCTTCTCAGCAGCAAAAACAAATGGCTGGCTCATTTAAATACCCTAGATTGTTTTCACTTGAACTACTACTAATCCAGGTTTCCCCCTTGTGTGTTTTTGCAGAATATCCTATCGGTAACATTTCTACCATAAGCTGTGGGAAGATTGACTCCTGACTAAAATGTGGATTTAGTTTATGTGTCCTTTATTTCTGTTATTAAAAATGACAATCAAAAATTATATGTCATAGGTCAAAAGGTCCTTCTTTGTGATCTCAAAGAAAAGAGACCACTGAGAGAGAAGATATATTCTGTACTAACCACAAGTATTTTTGTGAAAGTAATACTTGGAGAAAGAAAATCGGCAAATGCTTCAAACTAAACAAGGACATTTGCTTAGGACATTTCAAAATTATCTTGCAGACGAAACATGTTTTATATCATTTGTTATTCCTTATGCATATCCAGGACTATGTAGATATCTAAATAAAACAGATTTTCTTTGCACACAGCTTCAATCCCTGCTTGTCAGGGGCTATATGCAGGGTTCCTTTATCAATTCGTTTTGTATATGTAATGATCCAGTACCTTCCAAAAAGTGTCAACTCCATTTTCTAATCATCAGCTTAATATACTGAAAATATTTAGGGTGGCCGTGTGGCTCAGTCTGTGTCTGACTCGATCTCAACTCAGGTCTTGATCTCAAGGTCATGAGGTCAAAGTCCCATGTTGGGCTCCTCACTGGGCCTACTTGGAAAAAAAAAAAAAAACACCTCACTGGGTGTTATATATAAGTGATGAATCACTAAATTCTACTCCTGAAACTGATATTACACAGTATATGTTAACTAACTGGAATTCAAATAAAAACTTGAAACTAATTAATTAAAAATACTCAAAAACTTGAAACTAATTAATTAAAAATACTCAAATACTCAAATCTTTTTAAGATTTATATGAGTTAACAAATTTTGCTTATCCTTGGAGAAAATAATATACTATAAATTGGCAAAAAATTAAAACTTGGTGCTAACTTTAAAAGGGAATACTGATAATGTATTGACACTGACTATGAAGTCTGCAATTTTCTCTGGATGAGAGAATTCCACTTCTCAGACACCTAAAATATAACAGGTCTTTAAGTTTACCTAGTCTTTTAGTTGTGGGCTTTATGTATGACTTTCTGAGGACCGCAGATGTTTATATGCTCAACAGTATATATGCAGGGCGAACAAGTGGTCATGACAGATTATTTACTCCACTGACCATAAGAGAAATTACAGAGACTAGACAAATTGTTGGATTAGTTAGAAAAAGAAAAGGAAAACACATTCCTCCATCTGTAAAATTCTAGATGTGCAGGAAACTTAGGACGATGACCTAAATTCTAGTTCATTCTTGCTGAGTCATGAGAATGCATCTATCAATCAAATTAACACGTAAGTATGGAGACATTCTGTAGGTTTGAGAAAATGCTCTGACATCTGTGTCCATGAGGTGAAGGATAAAGGACTATACTATTTTCAGAATATCTTCATTTCCAAAAGTTAGAATTTTACCCTGAAACATTTATGACATTTCACCTTTTTTTGACATTTATACCAATAGTATTCATGTCAGCCTCTCTGTGGTGCAAGTGCTTCAACATGGCATTATTTCTTATATAAAATATCACTTTGATATTGCAAAATATACATATTTCCACACCCACAGATAGAAACAAAGGGTTGGAGAGAATACGACAAAATGTTAATAGTGTTTGTCTCTTGGTTATTTCTTTGATTTTTTAAATTTTTATTATTAAAATATAGTTGACATACAATTATATTAGTTTCAGGGGCATAACATAGTGACTTGACAATTCTATCCATTATGCAATGCTCACCACAATAAACATAGTTACCATCTGTCACCATTCAACATGATCACAATATTATTGACTATATTGCTTAGGTTGTACTTTCCATCCTCATGACTTATTTATTTTATGACTGGAAACCCCCTTACCTATTTTACCCATCGCCCATCCCCCCTTCTTTTTTTTAAGTTTTTATTTAAATTCCAGTTAATTAACATACAGTGAAATATCAGTTTCAGAGATCACCCCTCCCTTCTGGCAACCATCAGTTTGTTCTATTTATGAGTCTGTTTCTGTTTCTTTGTTCATTTGTTTTGGGTTTTTTAGATTCCATATATAAGTGAAATCATATGGTATGTGTCTTTCTCTGACTTATTTCACTTAACATTATATCCTCTGGGTCCGTCCATGTTGTCATAAATGGTAAGATCTCATTTTTTTTGTGGTTGAGTAATATTCCAATCTGTATATATACCACATCTTCTTCATCCATACATCTATCGATGGACACTTAGGTCACTTTTATATCTTGGCTATTGAAAATAAGGCTGCAGTAAACACAGGGGTGCATATATCTTTTTGAATTAGTGTTTTTGGTTTCTTTGGGTAAATACCCAGTCGTGGCATTACTGGATCATATGGCATTTCTATTTTTAGTTTTTTGAGGAACCTCCATACTGTTTTCCATGGTGACTGCACCAATTTATATTCCCACCAAGAGTACACAAATGTTCCCTTTTCTCCACATCCTTGACAACACTTGTTATTTCTTGTCATTTTGATTTTAGCCGTTCTGACTGGTGTGAAACAACATCGCATTGTATTTTGATTTGCATTTCCCTGATGATTAGTGATGTTAAGCATCTTTTCATGTGTCTTTTGGCCATCTGTATGTCTTCTTTGAAAGAATGTCTACTCAGGTTGTCTGCCCACTTTTTAAAATTGGATTGTTCAGTTTTTTAGTGTTGAGTTATATAAGCTCTCTATATATTTGGGATGTTAACCCCTTATCAGATATATCATTTGCACATTATTCTTTCCCAGTCAGTAGGTTGCCTTTTCATTTGTTGGTGGTTTTCTTTGCTGTGAAAAAGCTTTTTATTTTGTTGTAATCCCAACAGTTTATTTTTGCTTTTCTCTTGCCTGAGGAGACATCCAGAAAAATGTTCCTATGGCGGATGTCAAAGAAATTACCGCCTATGCTTTCTTTTAGGAGTTTTATGGTTTCATGTTTAGGTCTTTAATCCACTTTGAGTTTATTATTTTGTATGGTGTTAGAAAGTGGTTCAGTTTCATTCTTCACACATAGCTGTCCAGTCTTCCCAATACAATTTATTTGTAAAGACTGTTTCCCCCCCTTGTATGTTCTTACCTTTGTCATAGATTAACTGACCATATAAACATGGGTTTGTTTCTGGGGTCTCTATACTATTCATTGACCTATGTGCCTATTTTTGTGCCATTATCATAATATTTTGATTACAACAGCTTTGCATATATCTTAATATCCGGGATTGTGATCCCTCTAGCTGTGTTCTTTCTCAAGACTTCTTTGGCTATATGGGGTCTTTTGTGGTTCCATACAAATTTTAGGATTTTTTGTTCTAGTTCTGTGAAAAATACTATCGGTATTTTGAGAGAAACTGTATTGAATCTATAGATTGCATGGCAACAATTTTATTTGTGTACTGATTTGTACCTTTCTCCTAAAGGAATTAAATATGACATTTTATAATGGATCAAACAATACAGCAAAATGAAAATAAAATTTGAAATAAGAAAATGAGGCAATGGGGTAAACATGGGTAGAAATACAAGGCAGGCCCAGGAGTAAAGTTAGTTCAAAAACTTATACTACATAATCCTAATTGTTACTGAGAAAAGGAAATCCTAATTATTAGTAAGCTTCACAGTTGCATAAAGTATTGTTTTTTATTGCTCAGGAAAATAACAACTGTGCTTAATTCCTTGACCAGAAGGAAATTTCTTCTGTGAGATCACTCACTGGGAGAATACTGTGCAATGTAATACAAGCAACAATATTCTTAGTGCATATAGTAATGCATTTCCTAAGAATGTTCTTTTCGGAAGGCCATCAGTATTAGCCTATGATGGCAAACCAAGAGGAACTGAATACACGCAACTGTCAGCCAGAGATTGGGTTGAAAATGCAATAGAGTATTTTATGGCTTTCGGAGGTTGATATATGATATTTGTTGTGATTTAATATCATTAAATACTAGTAGTATATAGACAAATAGTTATTAAAATGCTTAACACACAAAAAAAGAACAAAAGCAAGGATTTGATAGTATTTTCATTAAATAAAGTACCCCAATCATTAACTTACATTTTAAAAAAGTTTTCATGAAATGTATTCCTCACATTTCTCTTAGATAAAATATAAATTAGATCTGGGCACAAGATCCAAAGAAGTATTTGGCTTAAATAATATGCGTGTATGCAAAAGCCTATGTTGTTCAGCACTACTTACAAGTCGTCCCTAAAGATGTTATAGTGCAGTGTGTTAAATGCTTCAAGAGCAGCCAACATGGGGTCCTATGAAAATGCCTGGGAGGAGCAAACTTGAAGACTCATGAAGATATCTCAGAGAGGGTCACCTTGGAGACGCATAGGTGGAGTTGAAATGCTGGCCAGCCACAGATGGGGGGAAAGAGGATGCCAAGCAGAGGATAAAGTATGTGCAAAAACTAGAGGGTAGGAAGGTCATAGAGCATTTAAGTAATTTGCTATCACTGAAGAATATTCATGGGGGATTTAGGAATGACAAGAGAGACTGGAGGGAAAGGAGTGGTCTAGATCATAAAGTGCCTTGTATTTCACAATAAGAACTCTTCTACTTTTTCCCAAGAACAATGAGGAGCCATTGAGAAGTGTTGAGCAAGGAAGAGATAGTATCATAGTGGAGTTTTAGAATGGTTTCTCTGGTGGCAATGTAAAGAATGGCCCAGAAATGGGGAAGAATAGCAATAGAAAGATAAGTCAGGATCCTTTAATAAACTGTCAGAGTTAATAGGAATGAACACATTTAAGAGGTATGTAGGAGGTATAATTGAGAGAACTTGAGTGATTAGAAGGGGTTGGGGATGGGAAGGAGGTGGCAAAAATGACATTCAGTTTTCTGATTTGAGCAACTGGGGAGAAGGTGCTGCCACGTCTGCCCAACAACAACAACAAAAATATGAGAGATTTAGCAAAAGAAAGAAAACTTCAGTTTGTGGCATACTGACTGGGAGATGTCCAAATAAAAATGTTTAGAAAAGAATTTTGATATAGAGCCCTAGCCCTCAAGAAGAGCTTTAGAATTGAGATTGAGATTTGGGTGTCACTATGGTATAGATGATGATTGAGAAAATTCTGATTTAAAATGGCAAACACACTATTCCTCCTGACATCTGAATGGAAATTACAATGTAAAATTTGAAGACAGAAATCCACCTGCAACAATGAAGAGAAAGGTAAGAAGGATTACCCAGCAGATAAGATATTTTAGCATGAAAGAAAGCTTTTGGAAGTGTACTAATGGATGAACTAACTAAAGGAAAGAAGCCTGTGGCTAATGAGGAGATGCAGAACCCCGGGAGCGGTGGATAATAATATGCTCAGAGTGACTGGGCTTTAAGTTCTCAATTATAATGGAAGTTGGGAGACATAAGAAATCAAAAATGGGATGGTGTGGTAATTTTAAGTGGGGCAATGAAGAGTATGTCCTCACAAACATTTTCTTTGTCATCCCTAACAGACTTTTTTTTAAAGCTAACAACAGAAAAGAGAAAGTATAACAAAAACATCCCATAATTATCATTGTAATAATGTCAACGTGAAGGAAGGTAAAGACCAGTGGCTATAAGTCAATGTCAAAGTTCTTTCCTTGTAAGAGAAAAGAAATAATTAAAATCAGAAATAAAAACAAGACAGGAGAAAAACAGAAAAAGCAAAAACAATTTTTAAATAACAACTAAGCAAACAGAAATAAGCTCAAGTACATCAGTAATCACAATAAACAGAAATGGCCTAAGTCCCTAGAAACTGGGAGGTACTGGGTAGATATAAGCTTTGTTTGAATACCATTCTGTAAGAAATAGGGGATGCTTACCTTGTTTGTCCACAATGGGTACAAAATCTTCACTGAAATTGTCTGGACCATAAATCCACTTTTGGATCTGTCATTTAACTTTAAAAGAAGGCAACAGTAGGATTTCTATTGAACGAAAATATATTTCATTTTCTTCAACAACCATATAAAGCAAACTAAATTGCATTCAGTGAATTCTGAATTTTCTCTCACTGAGAACTGATAAAAGCATTGATAGGTGTGACAATGACAATTATCTACTCTTTTCTGTTCAAGGTCAGGTTATCTATTCTTTCACCATCCATTTTCTTCTGAATTTCTCCTTTGTAATCCATACCATTCCAACACTATGCCAGATCATTTAATACTAATCGTTTACAATTCAGGTTTTAAATGACAGCAATCCTATTCACTGAACGCTAAGTATTATTTCCTGTAGTAATACTGGCATAATGCTTGATACAATTACAGTATAGGAATTCATCCTGTCTTTTATTTGAATAGCCCCACATTTTCTGTCTGCCTTGGACTACTCTTTCGGCTGTCTGCAATTTATTCTTGGGTTTCTGTCCTTTGGTCTAATGATAACTTCTAGATTGTATTAAGTGTAAAGTCTTTTCCCCATGGACAGATTCCTGGAAATCCTATCAGATCCTCTAGCTAGAGTAGCCCAATGTTTAACTGTTTACTCCATTCCTACTATAATGTATATTTCATGTCAACACTAAATTAATGCTGAGGAATCAAAGATAAACAAACAAAAATGATTAAGAGGACATCTTTTAAAGGTGATAAAAGAGCTCCTTGGTACAAGATCAATGATATGAAATATACAAATACATTTTTACCACACTCTGAATGACCTTACATGAGAAAAAACAGCTAATTATTCAACCAAAAAATGTTTTGAATGTCAGTTGTACTGGATTTTTTCTTTTTAAAGATTTTATTTATTCATTTGAGACACAGAGAAACAGAGAGAGAGAGAGAGAGAGCATGAGCAGGGGGAGAGGGAGAAGCAGGCTCCCCACTGAGCCAGGAGCCCGACGTGGGGTTCGATCCCAGCACCCTGGGATCATGACCTGAGCCGAAGGCAGACGCTTAACCATCTGAGCCACCCAGGCGCCCCATGGATTTCTGAATGTAAGTTTTACTAGGTAAGAACTTGTTCTGAGTTTATGATGTAAGTATACAACTGGAAACACTGAACATTGTCATAGCAATCATCTTAAGTTTCTCTCATTTAAATTTCTGCTTGAGAATTCTACTTTTAAATGTGAAAACCCAATTCATATGCTCAGGCGATAAGTATTCCAACACCTGGCTCAATCCCAGGACCCCGAGATCATGACAGAACCAAAGTCAGACACGCTTAACCAACTGAGCCCCCCAGGCGCACCCCCACCTTTTTTAAAGATTTTACTTATTTACAGCTGCTCCTTTTTCCTGCTGTAATCTAATCCCAAAGGGAAGTCAGTGGCTACAGAGCATGCCCCTGTCTCTTGGGAACATAACCTTGACTCACCCCTGTTCCTACGGTCACACCTTCCTTCTCGATCTCCCAAGACTGTCTTTGTGAAAGGAAACCCCTGCCTTTTCTCCCTTTAGAAATTTCACTGCCCTTTGCTTTTTCTCATTTTAGACATGTTTTTTCCACTTGCTCCAATTTCCATTAATCCTTGCACCAATTCCTCCCCACTCCCAGTACTGGCTGTTCTCGCTTATGAATTGTGCTGGGACCCGGCAGTAAATCTGAATAAATCCCCTGACCTGTCTTCCTCACTTCTCCTTTCCCTCTGGGCCTCAAGTAAAACTCTTGCTACAGGGATTGTTGTTTGGTGTCTCTGGGGCTCAGTTTGCTCCCTGTACAATAAAGGAATTAACCAGGTTATCTGCAAAGATCCTCAGTTGTAACTTTTGAACACATTGACTCCTGTGGCAAGTTCTTCCTTCCATCTAACTCGTCTTCAGAGCCTGCCTTTCATTACTCTCTTATTACCAAGGTCCCAAGCACATTTTCTCATTTTTTTTTTAAGATTTTATTTATTCATTTGAGACAGAGAGACAGAGAGAGCACAAGCAGAGGAGAGGCAGAGGGAGAGGGAGAAGCAGACTCTCCACTGAGCCGGGAGCCCGACTCGGGGCTCAATCCCCGGACCCTGATATCAGGACCCGAGCCAAAGGCAGATGCTTAACCATCTGAGCCACCCAGGTGCCCCTCATCATTATTTCTTAGGCAAAGCCAAATGGCTTTAACCCACACCTTAAGTTGATCAAAAGAATGTGTTTATTTTTCTAGATATTTCCTAACGTTGCACACAAAATATTTGAGGGACCATGATTCAAGTTTAAAGAAACAAACTTATTTGAACATTTCTTATCCATGAGTGAGATTTCATGATTTCCTTTAAGAAATCTATGACCGGAAAGTTTTGTTAATGCCAGTGACAAGCAGCTAATGGCATCATTTCTGCTTTGATTTTCTGTGACACACTTTTGAGGTTTTCATCCTCACTTCTTTGCGGGGGCCCTCACCTTTGTCTTCCTTTTGCCCTGTAACTGCCAATTTTCATCAGCAATTAAGAAAATAAGAGCACAAGGAAAAACAATTTAGCTCAGCTGACTGTTTTTTCAAGGAAACTTTTTAGATTTCAGACTAATAAAAAAAGTTTTAATCCTATAATCAGAGGTCATTTTTAATGCTTTTATTCAGCAAAATTCCAGGTAATTTTGAAATACATTGGCCATCCATTTATTGAGGACAAGAGAGGTTATTCCAAAACATTCTTTAATAGCCCTAAACTGATTTTTCCTATCAGAAGAAAAAGGAAAATCCACCCGGAAAGGTCTTTCTATAGTGGAGGTTACATAGCTGAGCTTCTTAGGCATTAAACTAATTCACACACACACACACACACACACACACACACACACACACACACACACACACACACACAAATTGGTTAGAAATATTCCATTTCAGGATTAAGTTTTACACAACACATTATGACCATAAATGGGTTACTTGGATATAATAGTTATCTCTACTTATTTTTAGCAAGGGAGCTAGATTTCATAATATTCAATCCTGGCTTATAAATTTAACTTGGTAAACTTGCAGGAGAAAGGCGAGCTGTTTAGCATTCTCTGATAAATCAAAAGCCATCCCCCCGAGTCCCACAGTACAGACATGTCTGCCTCCTCTAAACTCCAGTGGAACTTAACTTGTGTCATCCTTATCCGCCATACTTCCTAATTCACAGTCTCTCGTATCTATCAATAAATAATTACGAAGAAAAAAAGGAGCAGAAAAATAAGGAGGCATTGCAGTTTAATCGAAAAAGCAGGGGTGTTAGACAAACCTAGCTTTGTATCTCATTTCATCTATTTCTTCACCGTGTGATCCTGGGCAGTCGACTGAACTATCTGAGCCTTCGTTTTCTCAGCTATATATCAGAGGTAATGAACTGCCCTCGTAGGGTACTGTGAAGGTTCAATTAAAGTTGAAAAGCACCTGGCACATACAAGGCACTTCTCCGATAAAAGGTACTTCTCCTTCCCCTATTCTGGTATATCATGCATAGATCAATCCTGTGGCATGGCTGATTGAACACCGAGCTGTTTCTGGGCTTGTGAGCTTTTTGAAGGCAGAGTCTTGTTCATCTTTGTACTTCCTATGGAACCTAGGGTAGTGAGCTACATATTCTGGAGGCGCAATAACTGTGTACTGTTTTAAACCGAGGGCTGAAACAGGACCACTCCTAAGCTGTGTAACAATTATCTACGGATTGGGGCTCTTCTGGTACGGTAAGCTATGGCTCAGGCCTCTTGGGGGTGAGACAGCCCACCGTGTTTTAAATTAGGTTGCACAAAATAGAGCTACTTTCCTAAATTCCTTGGCAACTAATCAGAAGGCTATTCCATTTCTCACTGTAGAAACTGTTGCAAAAAAATTGACCTTACTCTGAGAGAGAAACAGAATCCACTACACTGTGCTAGAAAATCAACAAGTTGTGTTGAAAGCACTGAGTCACATAAGCGTGGGTTTTAAACACCAGCTGGTCCCTGACTAGCCATGAGACCTTGGGCAAGCTGTCTACGCTCGTTGAGCCTCAATTAAACCAAAGGAAGAGACAATAACTCCACTGTGGTTGTCACACAGGGTTGTGGGTACAGAAGGTCATGCCCTGGAACCAACTGGAACACTGGGGAAGCAGGATGCCAACACCAAGTCTAGAAAGCCATCACTTCTCAGTCATGGGAGCTCCTCCTCTGGCATGGTCCACGCTTCTACCCATATTCCCTTCTTTGGCAACTGGCCAGCTCTCCTTGTATCATTTCAGTTCAATTGAGCAGAAAAGCTGTGCATATGTATGTGCATGCATCAACACGCGAGTGGTCACATCTACGGATCCAACTTTTGTTCCGCAGGTCACATTACGATGCCACGAGAAGGTGCGGTCGTTAAGCCGCGATAAAACAAATGCACACTTTCCTTTTCCATCCGATGCTAGAACGCTGCACAGTCCAATTTGCTTGTGGCTTTTTCTCACGTGTCAGTCTGTCACAGCTTCCTCTGTAAAAATACTTCAAAGAAAATACAACTCGACCAAAGCATTAACAGAAAGTCAGCCCCAGACAAATGGGGGCAGGCTGCAGGCAAAGCCAAGTGACCGGTCTTTTCAGTTCTGGTGGAATCTTTGTTTCTAGGTCATTCTACTAACATCACCTAAGGAAACTGGGTTCCTAAGGAAATTGGGAGGTTGGGGAGGCAGATGGGCCACCTACACACCACATATGGAAGAACGAACCTTCCCAAATTTCTGAAAAAAGTCTTCTTCTGCCCGGGCCAAGGCGTCTTCGTCAATGTACACAGCTGGCCTTCTGGCCATGAGGAAGTACTGCACCTTCCTCAGATTCCAGCCCATCACGTACTGGAGCCAGCCGCAGACGGCCGCGGTGGACCTGCCGACCCCGGCGTTGCAGTGAACGTACACGGTGTGTCCATTCTCGAGCAGCGCATGCAGGAGACAGACCGCCTGGGGCAGCATCTGCACTCGGCCTGGGATTGAGAAAGCACAGACACATGAATAGTGAAAGCCCAATATCGCACTCAGGACAACTCCTCAGTGCCCGATGAGGTCAGCGCAGCAGGGGGAGCAGGGATAGGAGAGCTTGCTCCATTCCTTTGTTTTGACGGAAAAGGTGAGACAATAATAAAGTAGGAAGAACACTCCACAGGCAGTGGGTCAGCTCTGAACCTTCCCTGGCTTTTGCTTTGAGGGACTTCTGCATCAGGGCACATTTCCTTTCAAAGAAAAGTTAACTGTTCCCTATGGTCAGAAGAATGGATTTTTACATCCATTAGAAAGGCTTGCTCAGATTTGGCAGAGATTTACAGGATTTCACCCTGACTTTCTTTAATCCAAACAGATCTTCAAGATCAATGCAAAACACAGAATTAGTCCATACTGGTTAAAGGAGTCAATCTTATTCACTCAACATATGCCAATTTTCATTTGGCCAATGGGATGGTGAACATTAATTGACACACATGTGATCATTCATTTATTCCTTCATGATACAGTGAGTGTTGAAATGATTCCATTTCTCCTTTACTGGTCAATTGTGATTATGGTTATTATTACCTCATGACTACTATTTTGATTATTAGGTGATCAAATGTCTCACTTATACCCTGATAGGATATGTAATGCTCTGCTCAGCCCTGCCAGACTCCTGTCTCATGAGGCAGAGATCCTCCTAAAGCCATCAAATGCCAAGATGCCTGGAATTTCTTCTGCACACAGGTTCTCAGAGCAAAGACAGTTAGTGGATTTGGTGGGGGGTGGGGACGATGGTCAAATTACTTCAAAGGGGATGAAAGAGGAAAACTGTAGAGAGTCCTGGATTATGCACCCATGACTTGACATTCACAAGCTACTCTGTGTTCTCGACCACACAGGGGCACAATGGCACTTCACATTGCCATCCCACTGGATGACAGGAGAGGTGGGGAAAACTCCCCCCTCAAATGATTTTACTGCAGATCCTGAGGCCTAGAATTCCATGGTGGAATGGAGCCAGGAGGTCATGAGAGCCACTCACGGAAGTTGAGACTTCCCTCTTTAAATATCCTCTTCTAAAATGCCAAGTGCCTCTTAAGGGCTAACACAACACACGGCAATCAGGCGTCAGCACCTTAGAAGGACAGACGTTACAAGACCCCATCGTGGTTTGAAGGCCCTCTCAGTTACCACTCCATCCGGGGTGGGTCTACCTTAGCTTCAGGCTCACCCTGCTCTGACTTAGGAGCAGAAAATCTACATGGGAAGCCAAGATAAGATTCTAATTTTGCTGCCAGTGCTCTATCCATCCGTCTTACCAAGGCATCTCAAGCTACAGGTCCCACACGGCAGTGTAGAGACATTTTTAATTGGAATGCCTTTAGTCAGGACACACTTGGCAATTCCTCAGCCTCCATCTCTCCCTGCTGCCTATCGCCCTACGTTCACGTTCCCTGCCTGATCTCTGAGGGCAGCTAAGGGGAGCCCCACTAGCTCCCCTGTGCCGCTTGATTTCTCAGAGTCTAAACTCAGCCATAAACTACCATTGATTTGCTCTTCCTCACTAGGTTTCAGGGTACTCTGAGGGTAGGGCTAGATGGGCATGCCACACAGTCAGTTGCTCATGGCACTCCCTCAGCGGCAGTAAAATATCACCAGAAATGGAACGAAGTGTAGGAGGTCCTATGCACTAGAGAGACGTCTCACTGTCTGTCCCAGGGAGAGTCCCGTGTAGTTGATGCACCATTTGAGCTGGGAGATCAGAGGAGGCAAAACTTTCAAAGTATGTTGGCAATCCTGCCAATATGGATGAGGCCTGCCCATGTGCAAGGCTGTTGTTCTGCTGAAGGGGTGTTAGAGGTGTAGCCCCACTAACACCGGCTGGGAAGGGAACGACCACCAATCAACCTGGGCAGCCAGGTTATTCCTGCCATGGCTGGCATAACTGGCCAAGTTCGCTGTGACAGATGCCTCTCCTCCTACCATGTACATTTCCAGGACATGAGCAGGAAAAAACATTTTTTATTGAAATATAGTGGACATACAATGATAGTGTCAGGCGTACGACACAGTGATCCGACAATTCTATACTGTACGCTCCGCCCAGCCCAGTAAGGGTAGTTACCATCTGTCACCGTACAACGTTAGTACAAGGTTACGGACTCTACTCCCTGTGCTGTACTTTTTATCTCCGAGAAGTATTTTTAACATGGGGTTTCACTAAATGCCCAGTGTACAAACAGACCACAGTGGGCCATGTGCAGTAGGAGCTTCTGGAAGCAGAGTCCCAGTCCCCGGGGCTCTGCTTCTGCAGCCTCAGTGTCACCGACCTGCCCAAACCAGGGTTCACATGGACCCATCAGGATCCCTTCCCCCCTACCTGCTCTCTGGCCAGAGATTCCCCGAGGAAGGGTCTGCATCAAATGGCCCAAATGATGCACTATCTCTCCCTTTCCTTTTTATCTGTAAAAGATTCTTCAAGAGGCATGCACACAGTTTAGAAGTTGAAAAGTTTGAAAAGGGGTGTGAGCTTGGAATTCTGTGACCTCAACCATGCGATCCTGGAAGGTAAGTGACAGCTGCCTCTGGGAAGTTCCAGAAGGCTCCCAGTTTAAACACAGATTTCACCCCTCAGTGGTCTTCTCCTAGAATCACTTGGCCACCCCCTTAAGAACTGTCAACAAATACTTCAATAACATAAAAAGGATGCCGGACAAGGACGGGGTCCAGGATCAGCCTGACCGCCACTGGAGCTCTTGCTTATTTTGATTTCTAGGGACTACAAATTACTTTGCTTTGATGGGTGACAGCTCACATTTACTGAGTCTTTTCTACCTGCCAAGTGCTGTTCTAAGCACTGTGCAGGTAATAGTTCATTTGCAATCACCTTTTAACAACTATGAGGTTGGTACTGTTTTTATCCTCAGTTTATATCTGAGGGAACTGAGGCAAGGATATCTGCCCAAGGTTATTCCCCTAGGGCCACTGAAACCCAGCCAGCCCAACTCCAAAGCCTCTGGCCTTAACCACTACACTAATGCCCTTCCCTAACCTGCCTGGCCAGGGGCACCTGCTGGCCGCCATGCTCTCAATATGAGTTCTTAGTCATTCTCCATCCCCCACCTACCCCGTCACACTGTTGCTCTCAGCCCAGGTGAGAGCAACATCTTCCCTGGGGGTTAGCCCCTTTGCCCTGCCCTAGAGGGGCTCTCTGTGCCCAGTAGGCCACATGCCTCTGCTAGAAAACCCATTCTAGAGAGCCTGAGCTAATACACAACCCACCAAGGAATAAAAAGAGGGTACCCAGAATCAGAGCTTGCACAGTGTCAACAAGAGCCCCTAATTTTTTATGTTTCATTTATTTAGGCTCCATTTAGAATTTAATTAGATGAAAAGTTTCCATTCATAAAAATGATAATACCTAAAGGCAAGACCGAAATCCAGAATTTCTATATAAAATATTCCAAATTTTAACTATTGACAGCTAAGTTGAAAATTTTCAAACCTGTGCAGGTCTAACAAAACATTTCACGGGGGCAGAGCAAGATGGCGGAGGAGAAGGAGACCTGGATTTCGTCTGGTCTCAGGAATTCAGCTGAATAGGGATCAAACCATTCTGAACACCTACGAACTCAACAGGAGATCGAAGAAAAGAATAGCAACAACACTCTGAATAGAAAAGCGACCACTTTCTGGAAGGTAGGACATACGGAGAAGTGAATCTGAGGCAATATTCGGGAGGATAGATGGTGGGGGAGGGGGCCTCCGTCGGCCACTTCTGGCAAGTGCTAGAGCCGCGGAGCCCAAAATCGGAACTTTTAGAAGTCGGCTCCGCTGAGGGACGTCGCTCCAGTGGCTAAGCGGGGGGTGGAAACCTCGCGGGACAGTGTGGTCTCAGGACCCTCGGGGTCACAGAAAGACCGGGGGTGCCTGAGTGCGGCAGAGCTCCCAGGTATCGGAGTGAGGGAAGCTGGCTGCAGAGACGGAGCCAAGGCGCGGGCTCTCAGCTCGGGGTGGCCATAAACCGAGATCCGTGGCACAGTCGGGCCACTGCTCCTCCGCCAGGGACCCAACAAGAGGCAGATCCGGGGAGACCCCCCCCCCTTCCTCCCCCAGGAGGAGCTGCGTGGGAGCGCACCACAGGGATCTGCTGGGTTTGGAGACTCCACACCGAGTAGGGTGCCAGAGATAGAAACGCTCGGTCACAGGCCGGGTGAGCACGGAGTGCAGCTAGAGACCAGGGAGACGGGAGTGATTGACTGCTTTTCTCTGGGGGCGCACTGAGGAGCGGGGCCCCGAGTTCTCAGCTCCCCTGGGCGGAGACTGGGAGGCCACCATTTTCACTCTTGTCCTCCAAAGCTGTACCGAGAGCTTGCAGGGAACAAAAGCTCCTGAGAGCAAACCCAAGCAGATTGCTTAGCCCGCACCAACAAGGGCGGGGCAATTCTGCCTCCCACAAAGACATTTGGGAACCATGGCAACAGGGCCCTCCCCTAGAAGATCAGCATGAACAGCCAGCCAAGACCAAGTTTACCGATCAATGAGAATGGCAGAACTCTAGCGCTAGGGGAATACTGCACATAGAATTCATGGCTTTTTTACCAGGATTCTTTAGTTTTTCAAAGTTAATTTTTTAATTGTTTTTTTTAATTTTTAATTTTCCCTTTTTCAACCATCTTATCAATCCCTTTTTTTAAAAAAAAAATATTTTTCATTTTTAGAGTCATATTCTATCCCTTCATAGTAGTTACCCTTATTTTTGGCATATATATATAAGTTGTTCTCTCTTTAAAATTTTGAGATACAGTTTCTTCTAACAGATCAAAATATACCCTAAATCACTAGTGTATGGCTTTGTTCTAGTGTCCTGCCTGATCACATTCTCTCCCCTTTTTTTTTCTTTTTTTAAATCTTCTTTCTTTTTTCAAACAACTTATCAATTCCTTTTATAAAATCTTTTATAATTTTCATCTTTACAGTCATCTTCCATCCCTTCATTGTATCAACCCTTATTTTGTACATATATAAGTCTTTCTTTCCTTAAAATTTTAGGAGGCACTTTCTTCTAACAGACCAAAATACACCCAAAATCTAGTGTGTGGCACTGATCTATGCACTAGCCTGATCATATTTGATCATACTCTGTTTTTGTTTTGTTTTGTTTTGTTCTGTTTTTGTTTGTTTTTATCTTTTTCTTTTTCTTTTTTTTCTCTTTCTTTGTTCTTTCTTTCCCTTTCTTTTCCCCTGGTTTCAGGTCTTTTCTGATTTGTTTAGAGTATATTTGCTGGGGACGTTGTTAACCTGTTAGCATTTTGTTCTCTCATTCAACTATTCTCCTCTGGACAAAATGACAAGACAAAAAAATCACCTCAGCACAAAGAACAAGAGGTAGTACCGTCTGCCAGGCACCTACTCAATACAGACATTAGTACAATGTTGGACCTAGAGTTCAGAATCATGATTTTAAAGATACTAGCTGGGCTTGAAAAAAGCATGGAAGTTATTAGAGACAGCCTTCCTGGAGAAATAAAAGAACTAAAATCTAACCAAATCAAAATCAAAAAGGCTATTAATGAGGTGCAATCAAAAATGGGGGCACTAACTGCTAGGATAAATGAGGCAGAAGAGAGAATTAGCAATATAGAAGACCAAATGATGGAAAATAAAGAAGCTGAGAAAAAGAGAGATAAACAACTACAGGATCACGAGGGCAGAATTCGAGAGATAAGTGACACCATAAGACAAAACAACATTAGAATAACTGGGATCCCAGAAGAAGAAGAAAGAGAGAGAGGGGCAGGAGGTATATTGAAGCAAATTATAGCAGAGAACTTCCCTAATGTGGGAAAGGAAACAGGCATGAAAATCCAGGAGGCACAGAGAACCCCTCTCAAAATCAATAAAAATAGGTCAACACCCCGACATCTAAGAGTAAAACGTACGAGTCTCAGAGACAAAGAGAAAATCCTGAAAGCAGCTCAGGAGAAGAGATATGTAACCTATAATGGTAGAAACATTAGATTGGCAACAGACCTATCCACAGAGACCTGGCAGGCCAGAAAGGACTGGCATGATATCTTCAGAGCACTAAACGAGAAAAATATGCAGCCAAGAATAATATATCCAGCTAGGTTGTCATTGAAAATAGGAGAGATACAAAGCTTCCAGGACAAACAAAAACTAAAGGAATTTGCAAACACGAAACCAGCCCTACAAAAAATATTGAAAGGGGTCCTCTAAGCAAAGAGAGAGCCTAAAGGCAGCATAGACCAGAAAGGAACACAGACAATATACAGTAACAGTCATCTTACAGGAAATACAATGGCACTACATTCATATATTTCAATAGTTACCCTGAATGTAAATGGGCTAAATGCCCCAATCAAAAGACACAGGCTATCAGATTGGATTAAAAAACAAGATCCATCAATATGCTGTCTGCAAGAGACTCATTTTAGACCCAAAGACACCCCCAGATTGAAAGTGAGGGGGTGGAAAACCATTTACCATGCTAATGGACACCAAAAGAAAGCTGGGGTAGCAATCCTCATATCAGACAAACTAGATTTTAAAATAAAGACTGTAAAAGAGATGAGGAAGGACACTATATCCTACTTAAAGGGTCTATCCAACAAGAAGATCTAACAATTGTAAATATCTATGCCCCGAACATGGGAGCAGCCAATTATATAAGGCAATTCGTAACAAAAGCAAAGAAACACATTGACAACAATACAATAATAGTGGGGGACTTTAACACCCCGCTGACTGAAATGGACAGATCATCTAAGCAAAAGATCAACAAGGAAACAAAGACTTTAAATGACACACTGGACCAAATGGACTTCAGAGACATATTCAGAACATTCCATTCCAAAGCAACAGAATACACATTCTTCTCTAGTGCCCATGGAACATTCTCCAGAATTGATCACATCCTAGGTCACAAATCAGGCCTCAACTTGTACCAAAAGATTGGGATTATTCCCTGCATATTTTCAGACCACAATGCTTTGAAACTAGAACTCAATCACAAGAGGAAAGTCGGAAAGAACTCAAATACATGGAGGCTAAAGAGCATCCTACTAAAGAATGAATGGGTCAACCAGAAAATTAAAGAAGAATTTAAAAAATTCATGGAAACCAAAGAAAATGAAAACACAACTGTTCAGAATCTTTAGGATACAGCAAAGACAGTCCTAAGAGGAAAGTATATAGCAATACAAGCTTTTCTCAAGAAACAAGAAAGGTCTCAAATACACAACCTAACCCTACACCTAAAGGAGCTAGAGAAAAAACAGCAAATAAAGCCTAAACCTACCAGGAGAAGAGAAATAATAAAGATCAGAGCAGAAATCAATGAAATAGAAACCAAAAGAACAGTAGAACAGATCAACGAAACTAGGAGCTGGTTCTTTGAAAGAATTAATAAGACTGATAAACCCCTGGCCAAACTTATCAAAAAGAAAAGAGAAATGACCCAAATCAACAAAATCATGAATAAAGAGTTGGTTGTGATCAACCAACACCAAAGAAATACAAACAATTATAAGAACATATTATGAGCAACTCTATGCCAGCAAATTAGATAACCTGGAAGAAATGGATGCATTCCTAGAGATGTATCAACTACCAAAATTGACCAGGAAGAAATAGAAAACCTGAACAGACCTATAACCACTAAGGAAATTGAAGCAGTCATCAAAAATCTCCCAACAAACAAAAGCCCAGGGCCAGATGGCTTCCCAGGGTAATTCTACCAAACATTTAAAGAAGAATTAATATCTATTCTCCTGAAACTGTTCCAAAAAATAGAAATGGAAGGAAAACTTCCAAACTCGTTTTATGAGGCCACCATTACCTTGATCCCAAAACCAGACAAAGACCCCATCAAAAAGGAGAATTACAGACCAATATCCTTGATGAACATGGATGCAAAAATTCTCACCAAAATACTAGCCAATAGGATCCAACAGTACATTAAAAGGATTATTCACCACGACCAAGTGGGATTTATCCCTGGGCTGCAAGGCTGGTTCAACATCCGCAAATCAATCAACGTGATACAATACATTAACAAAAGAAAGAACAAGAGTCATATGATCCTCTCAATAGATGCAGAAAAAGCATTTGACAAAGTACAGCATCTTTTCTTGATCAAAACTCTTCAGAGTATAGGGATAGAGGGTACATACCTCAAGATCATAAAAGCCATCTATGAAAAACCTACAGCGAATATCATTCCCAATGGGGAAAAGCTGAGAGCTTTCCCCCTAAAGTCAGGAACACGGCAGGATGTCCACTCTCACCACTGCTATTCAACATAGTATTAGAAGTCCTAGCCACAGCAATCAGACAACAAAAAGAAATCAAAGGCACCCAAATCGGCAAGGAGGAAGTCAAACTCTCACTCTTTGCAGATGATATGATACTTTATGTGGAAAACCCAAAAGACTCCACTCCAAAACTGCTAGAACTCATACAGGAATTCAGTAAAGGGGCAGGATATAAAATCAATGCACAGAAATCAGTGGCATTCCTATACACCAACAACAAGACAGAAGAGAGACAAATTAAGGAGTCAATCCCATTTACAATTGCACCCAAAACCATAAGATACCTAGGAATAAATTTAACCAAAGAGGCAAAGGATCTGTACTCAGAAAACTATAAAATTCTCAAGAAAGAAACTGAGGAAGACACAAAGAAATGGAAAAATGTTCCATGCTCATGAATTGGAAGAACAAACATTGTGAAGATGTCAATGCTACCTAGAGCAATCTACACATTCAATGCAATCCCCATCAAAATACCATCCACTTTTTTCAAAGAAATGGAACAAACAATCCTAAAATTTGTATAGAACCAGAAAAGACCCCAAATAGCCAGAGGAGTGTTGAAAACGAAAAGCAAAGCCGGCGGCATCACAATTCCGGACTTCCAGCTCTATTACAAAGCTGTCATCATCAAGACAGTATGGTACTGGCACAAAAACAGACACATAGATCAGTGGAACAGAATAGAGAGCTCAGAAATGGACCCTCAACTCTATGGTCAACTAATCTTTGACAAAGCAGGAAAGAATGTCCAATGGAAAAAAGACAGTCTCTTCAACAAATGGTGTTGGCAAAATTGGACAGTGACATGCAGAAGAATGAAACTGGACCATTTCCTTACACCACACACAAAAATAGACTCCAAATGGTTGAAAGACCTAAACGTGAGACAGAAGTCCATCAAAATCCTAAAGGAGAACACAGGCAGCAACCTCTTTGACCTCAGCTGCAGCAACTTCTTCCTAGAAACATCGCCAAAGGCAAGGGAAGCAAGGGCAAAAATGAACTCTTGGGATTTCATCAAGATAAAAAGCTTTTGCACAGCAAAAGAAACAGTCAACAAAACCAAAAGACAACGGACAGAATGGGAGAAAATATTTGCAAATGACATATCAGATAAAGGGCTAGTATCCAAAATCTATAAAGAACTTATCAAACTCAACACCCAAAGAACAAATAATCCAATCAAGAAATGGGCAGAAGACATGAACAGACATTTCTGCAAAGAAGACATCCAAACGGCCAACAGACACATGAAAAAGTGCTCAACATCGCTCGGCATCAGGGAAATCCAAATCAAAACCTCAATGAGATACCACCTCACAACAGTCAGAATGGCTAAAATTAACAAGTCGGGAAACGACAGATGTTGGCGGGGATGTGGAGAAAGGGGAACCCTCCTACACTGTTGGTGGGAATGCAAGCTGGTGCAGCCACTCTGGAAAAAAGTATGGAGGTTCCTCAAACAGTTGAAAATAGAGCTACCATACGATCCAGCAATTGCACTACTGGGTATTTACCCCAAAGACACAAATGCAGGGATCCGAAGGGGTATGTGCATCCCAATGTCTATAGCAGCAATGTCCACAATAGCCAAACTGTGGAAAGAGCCAAGATGTCCATTGACAGATGAATGGATAAAGAAGAGGTGGTATATATACACAATGGAATATTATGCAGCCATCAAAAGGAATGAGATCTTGCCATTTGCAATGACGTGGATGGAACTGGAGGGTGTTATGCTGAGTGAAATAAGTTAATCAGAGAAAGACATGTATCATATGACCTCCCTGATATGAGGAATTCTTAATCTCAGGAAACAAACTGAGTGTTACTGGAGTGGTGGGGGGGTGGGAGGGATGGGGTGGCTGGGTGATAGACATTGGGGAGGGTATGTGCTACGGTGAGCGCTGTGAATGGTGCAAGACTGTTGAATCACAGATCTGTACCTCTGAAACAAGTGCAATATATGTTAAAAAAAAAAAAAGAAAGAAGAAGAGAGCAGGAGGGGAAGAATGAAGGGGAGTAAATCGGAGGGGGAGACGAACCATGAAAGACGATGGACTCTGAAAAACAGAGGGTTCTAGAGAAGAGGTGGGGGATGGGTTAGCCTGGTGATGGGTATTAAAGAGGGCACGTTCTGCGTGGAGCACTGGGTGTTATGCACGAACAATGAATCATGGAACACTACATCAAAAACTAATGATGTAGTATATGGTGATTAACATAACAATAAAAATTTTTTTAAGGATCACAAAAATAAATAAATAAATAAATAAATAAACTTGGGAAAAGAAAAAACATTTCACTGTCTGTGATTCTTACTTTGGAATTTAAAACAGGCCTCACCTCTCAGTAGATGCTCAATAAGCATTCATTAAGTGCATGAATAAAAAATAAAATGAAACAAAATCCAATAATACTGATTAGATCTGAGACACTACTAGACTCCTCTAATCTAACTTGTGGCCCACACCTCCTTCAGCCTAATGCAACTCTGAAATGATTAAAAGCTTCTTGAAAGCATGCATTGAGCAAACAAATATTGGGAGAAGAGGGACAAGGAAATGCTGGGAACAGCCTGTGGCATTAGGACCTGAACTCAGGGAGAGGAATGGAAAAGGCCCTGAAGATGCCCTTTACCTAAGGTTGACCTTGAAAGAAATTATTTCTGGACCGACTTTCAGCCTTTCCAAAATACACACACGTGCATGTGCACACACAGACATACATACACACACACACCTTCCTTTTTTACTCCAGGCAGATTTATGGCTGAATGTATTGTTATTTTATTTGAGCATATCTCCTTTTCCACCTTTGCAATGTAATATAGATAAGGTCCATATCATCCAGTACGTCCTTCAGTAGAAACTTAAGAATTGGGGACTAAAAATATAGTCCCAACTCTGTGATTTTCAAAGTCCTTGCATGTCAATCAACTTATTCTATTGTTATAATCCTGTAAGGCAGAAATGATTACCCCGTTTTCCAAATGCAGGAACTAGCCCACTTGATACCACAGAGCTAGGCGGTGGCAATGAGGCCCAAGCCCACATGCCCTGGCTCCAAGGTCAGTGTCAGCATCGTGGCAGAGCTGAACGCGGTGTTGAGTCAGAGAAGAACTGAGTGTGACCACAAAGGGGTAGCTGAGGACTCTGGGAAGCACATGCCCTCACTTGGGAGGCAAGGGCAGACCATTTGTTATCACCAGCACTGCCCTGCCAGAGGTCAAAACACAATCTGAGTACTTCCTATGAAGGAAAACAGAATTTTAATGAACAGATTTGGTTTTTGTCAGATGAGTGCTAGATTTGGGAGATTTGTCATGTCTCAGGTGAAAGGTACAGACCAAAATTAAAAAAACAAAAAAAGGAAAGAAAAAACCTAACTAACTCCTCTGCATGTGACAAAATGTACAAGAGTAAGGATCGATAGTACAATTGATTGTTAACAGGTCTGTGACAACTGGTGGTGACAGTCAGTCCTAACAAACTGTCTTCTTTCTCAGCCTTTATCTGACAGCATTATGCTACAGCTCAAAACACTTCCAGATGGGTTTTTCTCTAGCGTTCCAAAAATAGTCAGCTGAATTAATCTATATGTTCATTGTGCTAATACTGTCAGTCACACAGATTAATCTATTGGTCAGAACAACCCCTGCGCCTCAGGAATGGTCGTTAACCCTTTGATTACTCCCCTGGTCATGCTGAACCAAAGGAAGCCTTCATTTAGTCTTAGCGTTCGGCCTTTTGCAGGTGGGAGCTTTCCTTCTGCTGTCCTGGTGGTTGCCAGACTGCCTCAGTGTGGAAGGTGCTCCACTGTTGTGACTGGGATGGGACCTGGTGACCCTGGGACCCCCAAAAAGGTTTTAACACCACTACGGTGTGCCTTTGGGGATGGAGTTTTCCCTCAGGCTTCTGCATACCCCCAAACTATTGAGCAAATGCCTATTGGTCATCAGGGCCCTGAG
The DNA here is from genome assembly GCF_009762305.2 of Zalophus californianus. Taxonomy (NCBI): domain Eukaryota; kingdom Metazoa; phylum Chordata; class Mammalia; order Carnivora; family Otariidae; genus Zalophus; species Zalophus californianus. Next base: position 20,576,009 of record NC_045601.1, on the reverse strand, counting down.
CTTATCGGTGCGGGGATGGAGCGGGATGCATGCCATAGTTAGCAGGTCAGCTGTGCTGAGCTTTGTCTCACATTATACCCGGGTAACAATGCTATAAAAGCAGAAGCAAGGAAACAAAAATCAGAATGCTCTCTGGAAGCTACAGGCACATGAACCTAACAATCTTGTCTCTTTTGAAACTGGAAAAACAAAGCACTTTCCTATCAATGATCTTACTCTATTGTTTTGATACCATAAGGCAGAAATGATTACCCCCGTTTTCCAAACGCGGGAACTAGCCCGCTCGATATCACACAGCTACCCAGGAACTTTCCTTCTGCTGTCACAGGTGCTGCCAAACCTCCTCAGTGTGGAAGGTCCTCCACGGCTGTGGCTGTGATGAGACCCCAAAAAGACTTTAACACAACTACAGTGGGCCTAGATTCAACCAAGATCTTTCGTGCAAGTAAAGCGATTTTTTTTTCCCTTGGAAACGAGCAGAGCTCTTATGGCTACAACAAGTTTCTTTGGATCAGTGTTATCAACAGGAGTAACCAAACCATCTCTTCCTTCACGAATAAAAATTATACCTCCTCCCCAGTGAGGGTTCAGTCCAGCCTGGGAACCACCTGAGATTCATAAAGAGTCAAGGTGGCCGACGTGCAGTCTCGCTAGGATCCTTGAGATCTTCTGTGCCCACCTGCATCTTGGACTGTTGACTCTGGGGAGACCAGCTACCTCCCTGGCCACTCATGACTTTGTCTAACTCCAGGTGATCGTGACTACAAGGGACTACAAGTGTGGTGGTCTGTAGAATGTGCACAGAGAGCCCAGGGGAGCGTGCAGGGAGAGGTGTCTGCAGCAATGTTCTGAGTCTGACTGCCTGTGCTGAAATCCAGGCTGTGTCTCTTTTCCGACGACCTTGACCACATTGCTTCACGTTCTTGTACCTGTCTCTTCCTCTGCAAGATGGAGATGATTGCATCTGCCTGGAGGGTTGTCAGAATTAAATGAGGTAAGACATGAAATCGCTGAAGAGAGTGTCTGATACATTATGTACTTTGGGGGGAAGAGGACTGATGGTAGAAACGTTTCTGACTAGGCACAACTGCCTTCCTTCCTTCCCCCCAGAACAGCAGTTCACCAAACTCCCTGAGTCTGTGCCATTCCCACAGCTCTCTGCTGCCCCCTGCTGACATCTGGTTGATACTAGTAGCGTAAGGGTTCTAGCTCTTCCATTCCTTGCCCCACAAGCACCCTACTGGACCACCAAGCTGAAACACAGAGCATTCCTGTAAAACCCCATGCCTTGGGCCTTGACCATGTTGTTTCTTCCATCTGGCATGCCCTTCCTTCCTCCCCATTGACCTGTCAAAACCAGGTCCACCTCAAATACCACATGACACGGATACAGCCTCCCTGTGCTCTCCCCCACCAGCACCCCATAACCCACCAGGAGCACCTGACTCCTTCCTCACATCACATTCTTCTCTGTATTGTAATAAGTTTTGAAATTCTCTTACCACCTCTTGCTAGGAGGTCAAAACTATGCCTTATTTGTCTTTCATTGCCCCAGTAGCACCCATGTCATAAAGCCCCTTCACAGAGACATCCTCGGCTGGTACTCATGCTGGAACTGCAGGCTCGCAATTGCCACACAGCTCCCAGCTGTGTCATCTCTCATGATCTCCCGCTTCAACTATCACATAATCCCCTAACTGAGGTCCCCAGATCCACTCTGGGCCCATCTCCCATCCATTGTCCACAGTGCCAACTTGTAGGTCCTGTAACACTCTACATTCTCCTGCAGCAGAGACTTCCCAAGTTGGCAGCCCTCTTGCTGGGAGCCTCTCTCCCACCTCACCTCCTCTAACCTTCGGACTTAAGCTCAAACATACTCAAACAAACCTTCCTTGACCCTCTTCCTATATGTGATTTGCCTGTGCATGCTCTCATAGCAGTATCTTCCTAACAAAAATGTCATCATAGTTGTAAATTTCTATTTGTGGTCATTTGATGAATGCATGTCTTCCCTTAGGACTAGCTCCATGGGGACAGGGCCTATGCCTGCTTTTCCTCACCACTTATTCCTAGCTGCCAGCATAATGCCACATATACATTAGATACATGATAAATATATGTTTAATAAATAAACAAATCAAAGGAGCCATGTTAAACAGAATCTTAGCCAATGTGCCAAAATCCATTAAATATATTAAATCTAAAACCTTATATTGATTCCATTTCTATCATTCATATTTAAGTCATTCATTTATAGACAGAAAGATATGTAGGTAGGTAGATAGGCAGACAGACAGACAGACAGTAAGGGCCTCTCTGAAACACATTCAACAAGAAGCCAGAAAGATTCTTCTGATGCTTACCTTCGGTGCTCATATCTGGTGTCGGCATCCAGATGTAGACCAAGCCTTCTTCCCTATAGAGCTTAATCATGGTGTCTGGTGTCATGGGTTCTGGGTAGCGGTTACAGCCCGAGGAATTCTGTACAATATCCCATTCAGTCTGGAAATTCATTACAGCTGTAATCCCCAATTCATGCTTCAGTTTGATGGTTATATGTTCCACTTGACGAGGGCAGCTACCCAGCCAGATATTTGGTAGAATTCTAATGAGAATATATAAAGGCAAATATTATTGTTGTTATTGTCATGGCTTGAGCTCTGAGGAGCTGCAGAAAACACGGTGTAATAAAATGCAATTAACCTTTAAATCTGGCACAGGAAAAACTGCAGTAACAATATTAGATGGTGTAATAATATTAGTGATATAATAACAGTATTATTGAAAGAAAAAATACTGGTGGTGTCATTTTTAGGGAAATAATTCTATTAACTAAAATGCTAGGAAATAAGCATTAGCAAGACAAATCTTGCAACATATTAAAATAAGTTGAATTTATTCTTTGAATGTATATGTGGTTCAACATTAGGAAACTCAACATATTTCAAACACTAACAAGTTAAAGGCAAAACTTCAATGATTATATCAGTCAATTCATTTGCCAAAATCAGCCATTGTTCCTGTTTAAAACTCTACATAAAAATTTCAAATAGTAGGAAAACTTTTAAACACAAGAAGCTAACAAACAACAATCTTCTTTTAAACAAAATCAAAGTCAAGCTTATATCCATTAGTACCCAACATTGTCCTATATGTTTCATCTAATGCTATAAGAAGAAATAAAACTAACTGGAAAAAAAGAAAGAAAATGTTCATATTTTTTTCAAGCATGTTTCTCTATGTAATATCCCAAAGGCTGGACCCCACCCTCAAAGTTTTTGAGTCAGTAGATCTGGGTTGAGAGTCCAAGAATTTGGACTTCTAACAAGTTCCCAGGCAATACTGATGCTGCTCGTTCAGTGCAAAACCTTGAGAACCACTCCCTAAAAGATTCAATTACAAAAGCTATGCAAGTATTAAAAGTATTAAGATATCTGGATGAGGGAAAATGTACAATAATCAAACAGCTCTTCTATGTACTCACAAAAGCCAGGTAGAAATGGGGCAGTGGAGATGAATCTCATTCAAAAATAGAAAGAAAATTATAAAACATCTCGGAATACATTTAACCAGAAAGATTTATGAAATTTTATTGGACATTAAGAAAAAAAACAATAGATAGACATACTGTGATATTATGATTTATAATAAGAAATATGTATTTGGTCTTCATCTCAGTTTCCAGCACAGTTTCCTGAGTGATAAAAGCCCTAAAAGTGGTTTTTGTTATGTTAATTAGGTAACTTAGAACAGCACCCACCCTGGGCTGGTTGGCAGGGGAACCAACTTTGTGACTAGAGGACAGAAACTTCCACCCACCCCTCGGCTTCTGGGAAAAGAGAGAGCTGAAGGTTGAACCAATCACCAATTGCCAATGATTTAATCAACCATCCCTATGTAATGAAGCTTCCATAAAACCCAAAAGGTCATGATTCCAAGAGCTTCCGGGTTGGTGATGCAGGAAGAGTGGGGCTACCCAAGAGGGTATAGAAGCTCTATGCCATTTCCCATGTTCCTTGCCCTATGCATCTATGCTGTCTGACTGTTCCTGAGTTATACCTCTTAAAATAAGCCAGTAATCTAGTAAAATGTTTCCTGAGTTCTATGAACTGCTCTAGCAAATTAATCAAAACCCAAAATTGGAAAGGGTCAGAGTACCTCTGATTTATAGCCAGTCCATCAGAAGCACGGGTAACAACCTTCATTTGCACGTGGCATCTGAAGTGAAGAGTGGGGGAGCATCTTATAGGACTTAACTCTTAACTTGCAGAAGCTGATGATATCTCCAGGTAGATAGTGTCAGAATTAAGACACCAAGCTGTTCTCCAGAAAATTAGTTGGATGTATGGGGAAATCCCCTCACGCCACACATACTGGAATTGGGTCCCAGAATCCAAAAGACATATCATGCAAACATCATATAAATGCAAATATTTTCCAAATAATATATAAATGTAATATACATTATTATAATTTATTGCATGTAGTATATATTGTCTTGCTCACTGATTATTTCACACATGTACATCCTCTCCAGAACTAATGGGTTCCTCCAGAACGAATACTCTGTTTCAACTTTATCTGAATCATGTCACCTAGAACTTTACTAGGTTCAATATAGAGCATTCAGACAACAGTTCATAAATGATGATGGCAAACACCACTTGATGCTCACCAGTGTTCCCAGTTATCCTCTTTCAAGCATGGATGACTAAACTACTTCTCTGCCTGAAAGCTCGAGCTCCTGACTTACTTTTGTCGATAGAAAGTGAGCTGAAGTAACACGTGTCCCTTCCAGAGGGACATATTTAAGACCTTGTGCACAATGCTCTATGCTCTGTGTTTCGCTGCTGTGAGGATCACGGAAACACATGTGGATACTGAGCTACTGGAAGACTGAAGTAGCTTCGAATGGTAAGCTACCTTGGAAGGCCAGCTGCCCTGGAGAGCCAATGGCTCGTTGCATTAAGCCATTGTTTGTTCCCACAGGGTAATCTGACTTGTTCTAATACAGTGCCTAAATAATTAATTCCTTAAAGTCCCTAATGCGCAGGAAAGAAGTTGAGCAGAGGGACTACACTTTTATAAAGTTACTTTCATATTGAGCTTAAAGCAGTCCTTCTCAGTTGGGGACAAATTTGTTTCCCAAGGGCTATTTGGCAATGATTATGGAGGCATTTTAGATGATGATGCTGGGTGGTGCTGATGGCACCTCATAGAATGAGACCGGGGATTTTGCTAAACATCCTACAATGCACAGGACAGCTCCCACAACAAAGGATTATCAAGACCAAAATGTCAATAATGCTGTGATTAAGAAGTCTTGTTTAGGAGAATAGAAGTGGAATAGAACTCCTTACTCTATGTAAGAAGAAAGGGAATATGGGGCAGGAATAAGACCAACATATCTGACAGTTTGTGGCTCATTGGTGATGTCATTCTGATGATAAGATGGTATTCTGTATCATATTTTTAAATATGTATGTACGTATGTACGTACATATGTATAGAATGAGAGAGACCTAGAGAGTGAAGCAAAAGTCTAATATAACACAGCTGAATAGCACTACAACATTTTAAGTGGTGTGTAATGGAAAGGGCACTGAACACAAGAAAAAATGCCAATCATAACATGATCATTTTAAAAGCACTCGGTAATAACTGTCTGACATTAGGCCAAGTTATTTATCATCTCCAAGCCTTTGGTGGTCTTCTCTCTAAAATAGGTCTAAAAATAACTAATTCATGGAAAGTAAATACAAATAAATAAGGTATCTGAATAGGACTGATATTAGTGGATGTACAATAAATGCAAGTTATGTCTATTTGTTATAATTTACTTATTTTAGTAATTTATTTTGTATTGTATTGACTATTCAGATAATTTTCCATCGTTCTGTGTATCCTTCATTAGAATGCTACAGAGTTTAGAACACTCATCCTATTTTCTTAAATGAAATCTAGCTTGCTTTTGTGTTTTGGTTCTTTTTTTCTTTCCTTTTGGCTGTTGTTGTCATTGTTAATGCTAATGTAAAAAGCTAGGTGACTAATCCTCAAATATGGGTATTACCCATCCACAATGAAAATATCTCTCAAGATCCAGCATCACCTAAAACTTGCATCCTACTTACCCTCCAGAAGATAAACCAATTTTTATTGCTGCTTGGGCTCTAAGCCTAATAGGTTCTTAGGCATTTCTTATGGGCTATTGAAGATGATTATGGAAAAAATAAAGGCAACAAAATTTAAAATAAAGAGAATAGTTAGAGAAAAAACCTAATGGTATTGTGAAGACGAGCATGGGATCCAAAGGCCTTTCACTTTATTCTTGACCCTAAAGAATTCTCAAATATCCCATGAGGCCAGGAGGCCGACAGAAAAATCGTTAGCAGGGACACCTGGAGAGTGCTCAAGGGAGGTGCTTGACCAGGACACTGTTAGCTGAGTATTCAGTCTTCACAGGAATGGAAAGGACACACAGGCTGGGTCACTGGCCCCTCCCTCTGGCTGTTGAGTGACAGCAGGGACCAGCTCTATCTTGTACATGCTCCATCCCTCCTTCCACTGTCCCTTAAAGCTTTCTTCTCCAGTTCCCTGCCGGAGGCCTAGTGGGCAGCAGTGGTGGGCTGTCATCCTAGTGGTGGGCTGCAGGGTTGAACAGACCATACTGAAGTTTCCAAAGCTGGAAAAGAGGGCAGTAGACACCCCAGTGATAATAACCAAGAAATATAACCTTTTGAACAACAGTGCATTTTTACTGGTAAAATTTTGAAGTGGACTGGTAAAATATTAAAATGAACATTCAGGACAGGCAAGCTAAATTCCAAACGTTACCCAGAGTTCTCCGGAATATTGCACTCTTTGAGTGCATAGCACTTAGTATGCAGCTAGAGAATAAATGCCAAAATAAGTGTCTGCATGCAAGATCTGAATATAGACAAAAGAATAGTGCCTAGAGATATACAAAGAGCAAATCATACAAAATAAGAAATCAGAATGCCAAGCCAGAGTCAGTATATAGAATCACACTGTGTTACTGGGGGGGGGGGGGGTAGGTATTACTCTACCATCTCATTCAGCCCTGGTCTTCAAGTGTATTTTAACCGGGACCTCAGGAAACTCAGAACAAGTCAAAGGTAAACAGGCCCAAAGTTGGTACCTTTCCCCACATCAAGTTTCTAATGGAAATAAGCCCTTGGAATACACACTTATACATTCCCACACACACATCAACACTAGCTTCTGAATCAGGTATTTCTAACTTTTTGATAACAATTCTTCCTCTAGAAGTGCCACAAGTCAGAGTCCATATTTAAGAAATGAGTATAAATTCTTAAATTCCTGATTTTTTAAGCAAGATGTGCTGAATCTAGGAGGTAGATCACTAAAGATAAATTTTGAAAACAAGTGCTGTGTTGAAGAATAGAGAATTAAAGTTATAAAGTAAATGGTACTGAATCGTTATATGAGATGTGGAGCCAGAGGACTGAGTTTGTTGGAAACACACAAATCAATGGATCCTGCTTCATTAGACAGCCAAAGTGCCCTTTATATGCATCTTATTTCAGCTTGTTGTCTCTATTAATAGGTTGTATATTTCTAGTTACATGATACATTGGAGGTAATAGGATGCATGATGTACTTTCTAAACAGTAATTAGACTTTTACTTATCCACTCAAAAGAGAATGATTTGACACCATTAAAAATCAAGTTTTACTCATCTCATCTTTTAATCTTCTCTCGGCATCAATGACACTTTAAACAATTTTAAAAATCAGGATTTTTTTAAGGTAAAAAGAAGCTTGTTGAAATATGGGATTTAGGGAATAAAAATCCTCTGTAAAGGTAGTTTTGATGCAAGACATACAAAACTTCAAAGATATAATAATGAAATTAAGAAATAAATAGATCACAATTATATTATAAATTACCCTGTAAAACTTCCAGAGAATTAGTACTTTATGAATAGCTTACTATTGGTCATGAGTTACATCAGATTTCTGGCAGCTCAACTACAGATCATCTGAAAAGGTCAGGAGAAACCACTGCATCTAACGGGTATTGACAATCAACCCAGAAGTTCCCAAACCTGACTTTGCATTCAAGCCACATGAGTTTTTATAAAAACTTGTATTACCAACATCTAGTCCAGAGGTAGTCAGTCATTAAGTGTCTGTGGAATTAGGTCTATGATTCTGTGGATTTTTTTTCAAGAAATTAACCAGGTTTTATATATTCCATATGCAGCCAGATTCCAAAACCACTAGCCTGGCCGATCCCAATAAATATGTAGAAAGTTAGTATAGAGATCTCAATACCTTTTAATGCACCAAAAAATATGGCAATGAAAGGGCATGGATTGCTCAGCCCTACACACATATATAAGCGTTAAGTCCCTACCATTCTCCAAAAATACTTTCAAGACTAAAAATGATCCCCAGACAGAGAGTGGGGAATGGGAAACTGTTAGGAAAGAGTAGCTATGAGGATGTATGTCTATGTGTTTAATAGGTAGCATCTTCCAAAAAGTCAAAACTAAATCTACTTCTGAGTCATGACAAGTATTTAATATAGCAACATTCATTAAGAACGTACTTTGGCAAAAAAACCAATGTACTTTTGCAGATAAAAGGTTTATTCATTTGAGCTTTGACTACTGCCACCATGATTCAACAAAATTGTATTTAAATAAAATCCATCCTAGTAATGTTACAACTTAGCTAAAGACCGGGGGCGGGGGGGGTTGGTGAAGGTTGTGGTGGTGGATGGATGGCTGATATTCTGGAACCTTTGTTGGACTGCAAATCAGAATCAATTTCACTCATTTGGGTGAATCTGGATTTGTGGTTCCAGGTAATCACATCACAATACTACAACGTTCGCTTCACCCCTCAGGCCAGGGCCCCTGTTACAACAGCAAGTGAAGTGTATGAATCAGCACCCGCTTGTTCCATCTCTGCTGTCAGTCAAAGGGGGCCTTACCGGCAAAAATGAGTACATCAGCCCGAATGAGCATCCAAGCACTTTGCAGAAAATACCACCGGGTTTTGACAGGAGGAGGGGGCATAGGAAAAACAGAAGATATCAGCAAATAAGCCAGTTGTATGGACTCCACATCTCAAGTTCCATCACTAATGGCCTTGAAAAATGGCAGAATAACCTCTTCCTGAAGGTGAAAATTAGCATTATATTTTGTCCATAAGAAAAAAAAGTTAGGAAACATGGGATGATGGGATCAATGTATGAACACAGGATTTGTTTATTTCTTATCACCCCAAGAGACCACAACTATTAAAGCCAGTGCCTTGGGCGCCTGGGTGGCTCAGTTGGTTAAGCAACTGCCTTCGGCTCAGGTCTTGATCCTGGAGTCCCGGAATCGAGTCCCACATCGGACTCCCTGCTTCTCCCTCTGATGCTGTTCCCTCTCATGCTCTCTATCTCTCATTCTCTCTCTCTCAAATAAATAATAAATAAAATCTTTTAAAAAATAAATAAAAATAAAAATAAAAAAAATAAAGGCAGTGCCTTCTGTTTGGCCATAAAGACACAGCACCGTTTCACAGAGGGAGAAAATGGATTTTGCTGAGGTTCTTTATAAAACCCAGCTAATGATTCAGGAGTTAAAAAAAGAAAATGATTAGCGCATTTTCTAAGTTGGATAATTTTGTTGCATTTACCTTATTTAATATTTTATGGGCAATTCAATGTGAAATTAAAATGTGATCTGGCTTTTAAATAATGGGTAAAGAAAAAAAAGTCTATCAGTCCTATCATTTAGATCTCATTAGTGGGAAAGCAAGAGAAACGTTAAAATCAACCTCCAGTAAGCTCCAAGCTTCATTAGCACATGTAACTCCTTCTGCTAAAAATCTGCCCTCTAGTGTTGAGTGTTATGTTATTAATACCAAACTTCTACCCCAAAGACTCCAGTTAAGGCTGAATGACTGCACAAAGACAAATTTCAATTTAGAGAGTGATACTAACTTCTTTATTTAAAAAAGTTTTATTATAGTTTGCTTATAGGTTATAGACTATAGTATATAGAGAGCACATGCTAATTTCTACAGGTACACTTAAGTTTCTTAGGTTTTTTTTTGGATGTGCTATGTAGTTTATAGCCACATGAAGCAAATATTTTTGTCATATGTTTTTATTTTCTATATTTAAAATGCCATATAATAATTATTAAGGTCTGTTATGGATTGACTTGAGTTTCCCCAAAATTTCCATGGTGAAGTCCTAACCCCCAACACCTTAGATGTCACCTCACTTGGAGACAGGGTCCCTAAAGAGGCAATCAAGTTAAAATGAAGCCATTAGGGTCCGGTATGCCTGTTATTCTATAAGGGGAAATCTGGACACAGACACACAGAGAGAGAAGATGATGTGAAGATAAAAGAAGGCAGCTGTCTACAAGGCAAGGAGAAGGGCTCAGAACAGAGCCTTCTCTCAAAGCCCTCAGAATGAATCAACCCTGTAGACACATTGATCCTGAACTTTTAGCCTCCAGAACTGAAACAATAATTTTCTGTTGTTTAAAAACCACCCCAGTTCACGGTACTTTGTTAGAGCAGCCCCAGAAAACTAATCAACCATCCAGATTCTTCCAATATCCATAAATCAGGTATACTTAAAGTAAAACATTTTAATAGATATTTTTCACCTTTCATCCTGATCTTGAAATTCTACAATTAGCTTTAGCTTGTGGCACTCCAGTTGTCCTCCTACACAACAGTACTACCCATTCTCGTTCCTTGACTCGTGCCCTTCAGTCCATCACGTGAGCATCTCCAACATGGCAGACAAGATCATAAGGCCCCTGGCTGTGCTATTTGGGTTTCCTTCTTAATCTAATGGCTCAGTTCTAAAGTTCTTTAGAACTAGATACCTAGTTTTCATAAATACAATACAGTCTTGGGCCTGTTTGCTTGGCTTTCAGGGAATGGATCTCAACGGAGAATCACCTGAAATGTATAAGAGCACAGTCTTCAGACTCACAACCTGTTAAGATTCTGAGTCCAAGGGTGGTTCAGTCAGTTAAGCGTCTGCCTTAGGCTCGGTCATGATCCCAGAGTCCCAGGATCAAGTCCCTCGTCAGGCTCCCTGCTCCGTGGGGGGTCTGCTTCTCCCTCTGCCCCTCACCCTACTCATGCTCTCTGTCTCGTTCTCTTGCAAACAAATAAATAATAAATAAATAAATAAAGTCTTTAACAAAAAAAAAAGAAGAAGAAGAAGATTCTGAGTCCAAGAGACTTTGGCTTTCTTGGTTTTGAGCCCTTGTTGCCCTGAAATCTGGTTTATATGCCACACTGACAGATTATAGCAATAAATAAGGCAACTGTCACACTTCACTTTCTTAGTCAGTCAAGGTAACACAAAGATTGAGGCAAATAACTAGGCTAAGCAGCCTCAGTTGGTTACTGTGATACAAATTTCAACAAAATGTTCTGTCTCTTGGCATGTTAATTTTGTTTGCAATGCTGAGCACCCCTTGAAAGAGCAAAATGTCATGTTTAATATGTTCTCACATAATGAACTTGAAAGGATTTGTTTAAAATTAATCACTTGCATAATGAACTAGTAACCACTGAAGATCAAGGAAGTAATTAAAAATTAAATGTAAGATTTTTTCCTGTATTTGTTTTAAAGTCATTCCATCTATTTAACAAATAGGTAACGATGCCTCCTTTTTGCCAGGCACTCAACAACCAACGGTGAGCAAGACAGTCAAGGTATGCCCTCATGTAAGCCTGCATTCTTTGAGGAAGACAGGCAGTGAGCAAATAAATATGCAAAATGTATAATACTTACTTGTAATGTGCTACTGAGGACACAAACAGGGAGTTAAAATAGAGAATCACAGGAAAGCCAGACTTTAGATAAGACAGTGAGGAAGGTCCTCCCTAAAAAGGTGACATTAAAACCAAGACCTGATGTGGCAAAAAGAGGGAGACATTCAAGATTCTTATGGTGAGAAAGAGTGAGGTAGACTTTAGGAACTGAGAGAAGCCCAGAAAGAGCAAGAAAGGGGCATGGCATGAGTTAGATTGAGAAGACCCTGTGAGTCCTTACTGACCTGCTAGGGAATTTGCATAACACTACAAGTGCAATGAAAAAGCAGTGAGAGGTTTTAAGTGGAGGAGTTACATGGACTTGTTTTAGCATTTTTAAAGGGTGACTCTAGCTGTTAGTGGAAAATGGATTGGGCAGAAGATAGAACAGGAAACTATAGAGGAAAAGGGAAGACCTTTGGGAGAGTGATGGCTTGGAATAATTATTGGTGCAGATAGAGAAAAGTGGATTAACTCAAAATATACTTTAGTGGTGGAACCAGCAGAATGCACATTAATAAGATGAAAGAGTAGAGAGAAAGTGAAAATTCAAAAAATGACTCTAAATTTACTAATGTGATATTATAATCTACAGTTTCTTAGCCAGGTCTGCCTTCAGTGAAGCCTGTAGCTCTCTAAGTTTATTTACTATGTATTTTTACAAGTTTCAGAGTAACCAACATTTTATATACCACGCATCATGCTTATGGCATCCATATGCTTAAAGGCTTGATGATATCAAACTATTCAAACTTCTTTTCAGTTTTCCACACAAATCATTATATCCATTATAGAAATGTTAATACCATAGGGGTTTTATTGATGTAAGAACTTTGTATGCAGGATAAGTTGACTATCAACTAGATTTATCTCATTTCAAGGAAATATCCACTGTAGACGAAGTGGTACACAGGAAACTGATTTATTTATTTAATCAATTCACTAAAGAGATATTATTAAAATTTATTTTTTATACCTGCAGGTCTTTATTTCAGCTCTAGAACAACAACAACAAAAAAGGAATTTAGAACACATGACAGCAAATGAAAAAAACTCATTTTTCTTCTTTTCTACAGTAATTCTTCAATGCCAACCAATCATTAATTAAAATACAAAGAATTTCTAGTATGAAAAAAAAATTCTATTCAGTACTTGGAACACAACAGGTGTTTTCACTATAGTTTTCTTAACCAAAAAAAAGTGTGGGATAGTTGTACAATTATTATCCATCTAAACCAGAGCTTCTCAAATATTAATGTGGAGACACATCATCTAGGGATCATCTTAAGATGCAGATAGTGATTCAGTAAATCTGGGATGGAGCCTAAGATTCTGCATTTTTACAAGCTCCCTTGTAGCAAGAAGTACTCTACTAATGGTATTTGACCTAAATACTATCATTATTTTATTATACATCACAACAGTTCACTGCAGTTCAGTACTCAGGACTTCAGTACTCAGGCACACTGATAAGTAAAAGAAGATTGTCCTGCTAGAACAAACAGAAAGACAAGCATTTTATCTCTACTACTGATACTAGTATTAGAGGCCTAATATTAACCATGCAGAGAGAATGTTATTTTTTTAAATTCTAATTATGGAACATTTTAAAATGACATTCAGTCCTCTTTCTTGATTTTCCAGAGGAAGAGCCTGCAAGAAGCCAAATGACTGTCTTATGTAACAACCTTCCTTCGCTCTAAAACATTCCTCTTTTCTCCTTTTTTATAGTGCTCATCGGCTTCATGATAGAGACCTAAAATTTCCTTTTGTGTTATCTTTTTAAAATGTAGTTGGAGACTTTTTTACATGTAGATGCTGAAAATCAGGGAAAATTCACATAAGACTTGAAATTTATAGGGCATCAAGGGAATTAAATGGTTGAAAACTCTGATGCCATTAGCAGTGTTGCAGCAAGAGGTGTTAGAAATTAGGTAAGGTTCCAGAAGGACAAACAAAAAACACCTCCTCTTCCCCTTTGAGATATTAGTAGTTAGGATGGTAAGACCAGGAGAGATGTTAAACCACAAACATTCCAATACTGAGACCTACAAAAGCCCTGGGACGTTTTGCTTCTTTCATTCAGCCTGAAGTCAGGGCACGTACAGTATATTTCACAATGTATAGAGAGAAGTCACGGTAGCCAGTAAACCCTCCTAAAGATAATGCAAATCGAAAAGGCCTCTGTTTTAAGTTACCCAGAGACCCTGAAGATCCATAGCTATGGGAAAAGAGGCCAGGAATTAGTGATACTTCATCTCCTTATGTTATCCCTAACTAGGAGAGGTCTTAAACAGACATGTAGTCTAATACAATTCACAAACAGGCTAAGTCCCTATCATACCCCAACCAAAACTGTCATATTTAAATTGGTAATCTTCAACAACCTAGTCATGGAGAGAGTGCATTCAGTTACATGGTGCTCTTATCGGCAGCTAATTTGTTCTGGCAAGACCTTCCCAATAGAGTTTTATTTAAGATCATCCATTCCACTGAGCACTCATTGAAGTGCTTAATTGGTAGAAATCAGCCTTAATTTTTTTAAGCTAAAATTGCCTCTTCCATGTTTCATAGCCCAGGACATTGTCGTTTCCATCTTGTGCTATGCAAGTGTTTCGATTTCTTTAAGACTTTTGAAGATATTTATTCTGCACTCACAAATGGGCTTAAGTGTATGGAGAAATGATAGGATCTCAAACTTTTGAAATATATCTGATATCTAAAGCATATGTCCCTTAAACAATATGAACCAACCATAGGCTCCCATTAAGAGAATTCAGTCTAGTGTCAGAGAGCCAACACTCTCAAGTCCCATCCAGCACAACTGATACTCAACAGACAGTTTAATGTATTCCTATCTCAGTTCCATCTCTGTTCCAGATTACATCCCTAGGTGGTAGCATGTATCCTATTGATCACTTCCATTACCACACATACACCCAGTTTATTTTTACTAATGTTTCTGTCTCCTTCATAAGCCCTGTGTCCTCTTAAGTGTGAGTGTTTCTCATAGTTCCAGACTGTAAGTCATCTCCCAAATATACACTGCCATCTATAACTGTCATCTACATGCTGATAAATTCCAAAACTATTGCCTGCAGCTCAGACCTCAATGCCCTACTGGAATTCTCCATTCAATGTCCCATAAGCACCAAATGAACTCATCTTCACCATCTTCCACTCTTTGCTCCCTACCCGAAAACCTAATTTTCCTCTGGTGTTCTTGATCTCTGTAAATTATCCCACAGCTGCCCAATCATCTAAGCCAGGAAACTTTACTTAATTCTTCTCTCTTCCCCTTCTTACAGTCATTAACCCATAGAAGTCAATCTCCTAAATAGCGGTCTATATTAGCTATTCTACATTATCCCCTAGTCTACATTAGCATTGCTTCCCTTCAGATCTTCAACACTTATGAAGTGAATTACACCAACAGCCTCCTAAGTGACCTCCCAGTCTGTCTCCCTTCCACACTGTAGCTACAGTAATCTTTCTAAAACAGAAATCTGATCATGTGACTCCCCTTCCTAAAACAGGTGCCTATCCATCACTTTTATATAAAGTCTATAAGCCTTTGGTCTGATCTTTGGAATCTGACCCCTACATCCATCTCTGATTCCACATCCCCAAGTGAACCCCATCCTCCAATTTAGGAGAGATATTTGTAATTCTCCTGAATGCCCTGTATTCTTTCCCTGCTGCTTAACCTTATGTTCTTCCTTTTAAAATGCATTTTCAGTGCTCATCTATCTGATTAAGCCTATTCAGTCTTCTCTGATTGCCCATAATCTCACTTAGGTCCTCCTTCTTTGTGTCGCCATAACATAAATAAATGACCACACACCTCTATTTCCAGCTCTGGACTCTCACTCTGAAATGTTGGTTGTACTGAGCATTTCCTCCTCTACGCTGTGAGCTGCTTGAGAACAAGAATGATCTTATTGAGCGCCATATTCCCAGAACTTAACAGTGTATCCAGTACATTGTTAGCAATTAAAAGCAAACAGGTGACTGAATGAATAAATGAATGAGTGAATGAACAACTATAGAAATGTCTTTACTTATGATATTTGGTTCATTCAACTATATGAGGATTTATTCAACTATCATCAATTGATCAGCGTTTCTGACTTTTGCAAAACTGTGGTAAAGATATTTTACTGTGTTATCCCAAAAATATATGTATTAAATTACTGGTTGAAATCAGTTCAAAAATAACAATTTTCTCTGTAATGTGGAAGCTGTTTTTAGCCAAAATATAAAACTATGTCCCTTAACATGTTACCTTTTTTGCCTTTACTGCCAGAAAACTTAAAGACAAATTTAGTGTTTGAAAGTAGTTAGACCATCTCAAATCCTGATAATTTCAATCCCATTTGATCTCATAGATGGTCTATTTCTATGCTAAACTCCTCTACTATACATGATTTCTTCTCTAAAGTCTTCTATCATAAATGATTACATTTGTAAGTAGTTGAAGAATGGTGGCGAAAACTAATCCTCCAAAATACTTGTTTCTTCTACCATAAGTCCCAGGCATTAAACATCCACATAAAAGGTAGAGAACAGCCTCTATTTGAGCCATACAGACTTGTAGCAACCTACGAGAATCCTTGAGTTTTGAGTTAGTCTGGTTCTGCAGTTATGCATGTCAATCTAAAGGTCCCACTCACATAAAACTGATTGAAGATTATAGCCACCAGCACAAATTATCTGCAATAATAAAGTTCCACTCACACCTGGAATGTGGTCACAACTTTATAAATTATAGCCCATGGCCCACATAAGTTTTATTTTATTCCATGTAGTATTTTAAATGTTAGCTGTTAATGTAGGTGGACAAATTTAGCAGACAATAACAAATGTGATTCTAGAGCAGTGATTCGCAAGCCTGGATACAATACTAGAATCTCTTGGAGACATCTTTAGAAATACTTAGGCCAGATCCTCAATTAAAACAGAATTTTGGGGGCACCTGGGTGACTCAGTCAGTTAAGTGGCTGCCTTCGGCTCAGGTCATGATCTCAGGGTGGTGGGATCGAGCCCCACAGCGCGCTCTGCACTCAGTGGGGAGTCTGCTTGAAGATTCTCTCCCCCGTCCCTCCCCAACACCTGCTCTCTCTCTCTCTCTCTCTCTCTCTGTCTCTCTAAAATAAATAAATAAATCTTTTAAAAAAAAAACAATTTCTAAGGTGGTGGGGTGCAGCTCAGCATCATTTTTTCCAAGGACCCCAAGTGATTTTGATGTGCTCGGAGTCTTGGGAACACTGATTTAGAGCCTGAGAGAGAGGTGAGAGTTGGAGATTTAAGATCTGCCTATCCTATTTTTTTTTAAAGTGGAAATAATTCCACCTTTTAAAAATCAAACATTTACCCCACTGAAATGGAACTGGCTATAAAAACCTGAATTGGAAAAAGGAAATTAGAGGTGATTACTCATTTTTAAAAGGATTTTCTGTCTTTATAAAGGATTAATTTAAGCATTTCTTCAAGTGACAAGCAGTGATTTAATTGATTTGTAAAATTATCTCAGTTATTAATTATGCTTGTGACCCTGCAAAGTCACTGGAATCTCTCTAGACCTCAATTTTCTAATGTGTAAACTGAGAGAACTAGAGTAAAGAAGCACCTTCCCAGCTCACATGGTATTTACTGCACATCGATGCCCAGATGTTACATGGAGGTGACGGTGGCCAACGGCACAGACTCTGGAGCCAGGCTGCCTATCTTTGAACCCCAGCTCCACTAATTCTGTTATACCTTGGGCAGATTATTAACCTGCCAGTGCCTCAGTTTCATCAACTATAAAACGGCATTAACAATACTCTACATCTCACAGGGAGATTAGTTGAAATAATACATGTCAGAGCATTTAGAACCGTTCCAGGCACATAGTAAGCACTATGAAAGCATTAGTTATCATTCCTATTACTCGTGGTACACCCCTGAAAAAAGTCAGGGCCTTTAGTGTATTAAGGCCTCTAAGAAGGGGAAAAATCATGTAGCATTTCAAAAATATATTTGGCCAGTTAAGGTTAGATGCTCTAGAGAGCACATTTTCAGGAAAGCCTCACTGCATGATTGTTGTGTCCCTTAAACGCTGGTACAGGGTGATCCATCTCTATGTCTTAGGGACCCAGAAAACTGGCCCATGGACCAAACCCAGCTCACCATCTGTTTGTAAATACAGTTTCAACAAACACTGCCATGCTCATTTGATAACATATTGTCTATATCTACTTTCACATTACAACAAAAGAGCTGACTACCTGCAACAGAAACCATATGACCCAGCAAGCCTAAAATACATACTGCCCAACCCTTTACAGAAAAGCCTGCCGATCCCGCCTTACGTATGTAATGTATTGGGGAGCCAATAGCTCTGCCCAGAGTAACTTAATCATCAAGACAAATCTGATTTTATGAATGGGATTTCTAGTCCATCAACCCAAAGGAAACATTCATCAATGTGGGAAGGAAAGAGAGAGCGGCTATGAGGGTGGGAGGCTCTCCATAATTGGCTGGAAAGGATAAACAGCAAGGATCACAGAAGAGCTGCTGATGGGGAACAAACAGAATGCAACTGGGAAAACAGAAGGTGACTTGAAGCCCTTCACCCTGGTTGAAGGTGCTAATGTATTACAGGCACTTTCTCCCACCATCTCCCCAAAAGTCTACATACCCTCCCCAAAATATTAGCTTTTGTTTATAATTACTACTAATAATCAAGTACAACCCTAGGGAAAAAAATGTTTTTTTAGGCTCTTTGATTCTTATAGGATAGGTATTATTATCCTAATTTTATGGATGAATAAACCAAGCCCTGCAAGGTTTAAGCAACTTCCCCATATCTAATCAACGGCTGAGCTTGTAGTCACACACCAGGTTTTTTGGTCTCAAATTTTCCATCATGCCTCAACCAAGATTTTCAGTTCTAGAACTTCTCTTAAGTGCAGAGAGATGCTATCTAAAATTCTGATGACCAGGATTTCTTAGGCAACGTGCTAGATAATTGTTTATCACTGGGCAGAGCTTTACTATTTCTACCCCTATTAATAATCTCTTGCTCTCCACAAGTTCCGCTCTTGGGTGGGGGTGAGGGACAACAGGAGATGGAAGGTCAAGGTGATATAAGACATCTGCCTACATCCTGCATAGACAGCAGCCCTGATGAAATTTATCCTACCAAGAAAAATAAAGAAGGAGATTCATTCAATATGAATAAAAACACAGGAAGCCATTAAAGAATAGACAAAAAAAACGCAGTTTGAAATGGCAGCTGCAAACCTTATCTCTTATATTCCGTTGCTTACAAAGACTAGCCAGCTTTTCTTAGCCAAATGTGAATTAGAAGAAACATAATTTAGTGTTTAGAAAATATGCCTAATTTTCCACCAAAGCTATACAATTTGCCTTGAAGTAAGGAATTCAACATCAGCTTTTTAAAATGATGGTGATTAAGTAGACTACAATATACTTCCAGTGTTCTGTTCTTTTTGTTATTTGTGGCACCCTGATGAAAAGTAATTATGCTTGGGCGAATTTTCCTCTTAGATGTAATTTGGACCACTTATCCGAGATTCTCGGAGGGGAGCTGACTTGACAGCTAAAAGAGAACACCTGTTTCTATCAATGTAAAGGAAGCTTTCCTGAGAGCCCTTACCTCTGCCTAGCAATGCATAGCCCATCTGCAGCGAGAAACAATTGAGTGATGTATTAATGAACTGCCTTCTCTATCCAGCAAACAGAATCAGGAATTAAGTGGTGGATTTTTTATATTACATAAGGAAAGGAAGAAGAATGGTCATGAATATAAAATAGCCACAACAGAAGAGGGAGTTTGGCAGGCATTGAGAGCCCTGAGTAATATCATGCTCACCCTATTGACCAACACACCTGCCACAGTAAGCCCCTCAGTTACTCAAGAGCTTTTTAAAAAATTTTCATAATTTTGGATTCTGTTATTTTATTAAATAGGTCAAAGGGATCTGTAGAAAATGTTCATGTATCTTTTATTGTTTCCAACACAAATTACAGGTGTGAAAATTCTATCCATCCTCTTCTCATTGATATTAAAAGTAGGCAGCTGGCGCGATACTTATGGTACATGAAAGGATGGTCCCATGGCTTTATTGAAACATTAAATAATTCCATTTCCTGACTAGGATCTATGAAGCTTCAAATATACTTTTACGAGGTTTTATTTGTTTTTTTTAAGGTTTTATTTATTTATTTGAGAGAGACACAGCAAGAGGGAACATAAGCAGGGGGAGTGGGAGAGGGAGAAGCAGGCTTCCTGCTGAGCAGGGAGCCTGATGCGGGGCTCGATCCCAGGACCCTGGGATCATGACTTGAGCCAAAGGCAGACACTTAACGACTGAGCCACCCAGGAGCCCCAAGGCCTTATTTGTTTCTTTTATGATCTATAAAAAGCTATAGTGCTATTATGTTGGCTTTTCCAATGTGTTTTAGCAAACATCGGAAAGCACTTTCACAAATACAGCCATTTGGCCTATCACATTCTTGAGATAAACATCAACAAGTAAAATAAGTACAGTACCAAAGATCTAAAACACAATTTAAGTGGGTCTACTGAAAATCAGTTATGGACTTCAAAAACAATTGTTTTTCTCTGCCTTTTATTTTACCATCCCTACTTGTTTACTTTGAATAGGAATCTAACTTTCTGATGGAAACTGCTGAAGAGAAACGTTGCAGTAAGTCATTTTGGTTGTTTATCTTTGTAACATATTAGGATTTTTTTTACTCTGTCAATTTTTAAGTATTTGCAAGACTGAGTACATGAACTTTTAAAAACTTTCTATTGAAAATAATATACATTAAAAATACACATAAGTGGACTGCTCAATAAATCTTTTTACAAACTGAATATAACATATAGCCAGCACCCAAATCCAGAAACAGAACTTCCACAAACCCTAGAAAACTCTCCTCTTACTCCTTTCTAATCTTTACAAGGATAGCCACTATCTTATCTTTCAGAATTAAGAGAGATAAGGAGTTTACCAGACAAACAAAAGCTAAAGGAGTTCACGACCACTAAACCAGCCCTACAAGAAATGTTAAAGGGGACTGTTTGAGCGGAAAGGAAAGACCATAAGTAAAAGTAAAGTAGGAAGCACAAAAGCAGAAAAAATAAGTATATCTATAAAAATCAGCCAAAGAATTCACTTTGTGAGTTCTTTTGATGTAAGATAAGACACCATATACCTAAAATGCAGAGGGGAGAGAAGTAAAGAATAGGTTCATACTTAAGTCACCATCAACTTAATACAGACAGAAGATGTCATATACAAACCTAAGGGTAACCACAAATCAAAACCAGTAATAGACACTCAAAAAATAAAGAGAAAGAAATACAAGTATATCACTAAAGAATGCCAGCAAACCATCAGAGAAAAGAGCAAGAAACGAAAGGATGAGAGAAGAACTACAAAAACAACCACAAAACAAGTAAGAAAATGTCAATAAATACCTACCAATAATTACTTTGAATGTGAATGGCATTTAGTCCATCCAAAGTAATGTAAATGGACTAAATGCTCCAATCAAAAGACACAAGGTGATGGAAGGGATAAAAAAACAAGACCCATCTATATGCTACGTATAAGAGATTCATTTCAGACCTAAAGGTATATGCAGAGTGAAAGTGAGGGGATGGAGAAACAATAATTATGCAAATGGATATCAAAAGAAAGCTGGAGTAGCAATACTTATATTGGATAAAATAGACTTTAAAACAAAGACTGTAACAAGAGACAAAGAAGGATGCTATATAACAATAAAGAGGACAATCCAACAAGAAGATATAACAATTATAAATATTTATGCACCCAACATGGGAACACCCAAATACATAAAAGTTAATAACAAACATAGAGGAACTAATGGATAGTAATACAATAATAGTAGGGGACTTGAACACCCCACTTACATCAACGGACAGATTATCCAAAGAGAAAATCAACAAGGAAACTAGCTTTGAATGACACACTGGACCAGATGGATTTAACAGATAAATTCAGAACATTCCACCCTAAAACAGCAGACTACACATTCTTTTCAAGTACACATAGAACATCCTCAAGAATAGATCATATATTAGTCTACAAAACAAGTCTCAACACATTCAAAAAGATCAAAGTCATACCATGCATCTTTTCTGACCACAATGCTTTGAAACTAAAATTGCCGTAATAAGAAATCTGGAAAGGGCATAAACACTTGGAGATTAAATAACATGCTACTAGACAGTGAATGGGTCAACCAAGAAATTGAAGAGGAAATTAAAAATACATGGAAACAAATGAAAATGAAAACACAACAGTCCAAAATATTTGGGATGCAGCCAAAGCAGTTCTAAGAGGGAAGTTTATAGCAATATAGGCCTACCTCAAGAAGCAAGAAAAATCTCAATCTAATCTTACACCTACAGGAGTTAGAAAAGGAAAAACACACAGAAACCAAAGCCAGCAGAAGAAAGGAAATAATAAAGATCAGAGCAGAAATAAATTATATAGGAACTCAAAAAAAATAAATAAATAAACAATAGGACATATCAATGAAACTAGAAGCTGGTTCTTTTAAAAGACCAACAGGACGCTTGGATGGCTCAGTCAGTTAAGTGTCTGCCTTCGTCTCGGGTCATGATCCCAGGGTCCTGGGATTGAGTCCTGCATCAGGCTCCTTGCTCAGCTGGGAGCCTGCTTCTCCCTCTGCCTGCCACTCCCCCTGCTTATGCTCTCGTTCTCTCTCATTGACAAATAAATAAAAATCTTAAAAAAAATCAACAAAATTAATAAACCTCTAGCTACATGCATCAAACAAAAGAGAAAAGAAAGAGACAGGAATCAAATAAACAAAATCACAAATGAAAGAGGAGAAATAACAACCAATACCACAGATATACAAAGGATTGTAAGAGATTATGAAAAATTACATGTCAATAAATTGAACAACCTAAAAGAAATGGATAAATTCCTATAAACATATAATCTACCAAACTGAAGCAGTGAGAAATAGAAAATATGAACAGACTGATTACCAGCAATGAAATTGAATCAGTGATCAAAAAACTCCCAAGAAACCAAAGTCCAGGACCAGATGGTTCATAGGCAAATTCTATCAAACTTTTCCAAAAACTAGAAGAGGAAATAAAACTACCAAATTCATTCTATGAGGCCAGCATTACCCTGATTCCAAAACCAGACAAAAACACACACACAAAAAAAAGAGAACTACAGGCCAATAGCTCTGATGAACATAGATGCAAAAATCCTCCACAAAACATTAGCAAACCAAATCCAACAATAAATTTAAAAAATCATTCATCATGATCAAATGGGATTTATTCTTGGAATACAAGGGTAGTTCCATATTCACAAATCAATCAACATGATACATTACATCAATAAGAGAAAGGATAAAAACCATATGATTGATCAAGTGATTCGAAAGGGCACTTGCACCCCAATGTTTACAGCGGCAATGTCCACAATTGCCAAAATATGGAAAGAGCCCAGATGTCGATCCACAGATGAATGGATAAAGAAGATGTGGTTCATATATACAATGGAATATTATTCGGCAATCAAAAAGAATGAAATCTTGCTATTTGCCATGATGTGGGTGGAACTAGAGGGTATTATGCTAGGCTAAATAAGTCAGTCAGAGAAAGACAAATACCATGTGATTTCACTCATATGTGGAATTTAAGAAACAAAACAGATGAACACAGGGGAAGGGAAGGAAAAGTAAAATAAGAGGAAAACAGAGAGGGAGATAAACCATAAGAGACCTTAACTACAGGAAACAAACTGAGGGCTGCTGGAGGGGAGGTAGGTGGGAGGATGGGGTAACTGGGTGAAGGGCATTATAAAGGGCACTTGAAGTAACAAGCACTGGGTATTGCATGCAACTGATGAATCACTGAATTCTACTTCTGAAATTAATAATACAGTATATGTTAATTAAATTGAATTTAAATTTTTTTAAAACCATATGATCATTTCAATAGATGCAGAGAAAGTATTTGACAAGGCACAACATCCATTCATAACAAAAACCCTCAACAGAGTTATGTTTAAAGGGAATATACCTCAACATAATAAAGGCCTTATATGGAAAACCCACAGCTAACACCATATTCAATGGCGAAAAACTGAGAGCTTTCCTCCTGAGGTCAGGAACAAGAAGACAAGGATGTCCACTCTCACCACTTTTATTCAACATAGTATTGGAAGTCCTAGACAAGAGAAAGAAATAAAAGACATCCAGATAGGTAAGAAAGAAGTAAAACTTTCACTATTTGTAGGTGACACGATACTATATATATATAGAAAACACTAAAGACCACCAAAAAACTACCAGAACTGATAAATGAATTCAGTAAGGTTGCAGGATACAAAATTCAATATACAGAAATCCACTGCATTTCTATACACCAATAATGAAGCAGCAGAAAGAGAAATTAAGAAAACAATCCCATTTACAATTGTACCAAAAATAGTAAAATTCCTAGGAATAAACTTAACCAAAGAGGTGAAAGACCTGTACTCTAAAAACTCTAAAACACGGATGAAAGAAATTGAAGAGGACACAAAGAAGCAGAAAGGCGTTCCATGCTTATGGGTTGAAAGTACAAATATTGTTAAAATGTCTATATTACCCACAGCAATCTACACATTTAAGGCAATCCCTATCAAAATACCAACAGCATTTTTCATAAAACTAGAACAAACAATCCTAAAATTTGTATGGCACCACAAGAGACCCTGAATAGCCAAAGTAATCTTGAAAAAGAAAAGCAAAGCTGAAGCATCACAATTCCAGACTTCAAATTATATTACAAAGCTGTAGTAATCAAAACAGTATGGTACTGGCACAAAAATAGACACACAGATCAATAGAACAGAATAGAAAACCCAGAAATAAACCCACAATTATATGGTCAATTAATCTTCTACAAAGGAGCCAAGGACATGTAATAGGAAAAAGAAAGTCTCTTCAAGAAAGTGTTGGGGAGACTGGACAGCTACATGCAAAAGAACGAAACTGGACCCCTTTCTTACGCCACATGCAAAAATAAACTCAAGATGGATTAAAGACTTAAATGTAAGACCTAAAACTATAAAGGTCCTAGAAGACAGCACAGGCAGTAATTTCTCCAACATTGGCCATAACATCTTTCTAGATATATCTCCTGAGGCAAGGGAAACAAAAGCAAAAATAAACTATTGAGACTACATCAAAATAAAAAGTTTCTGCACAGCAAAGGAAACAACCAACAAAATTAAAAGACAATCTACTGAATGGGAGAAGATATATGCAAATGGTATATTCAATAAAGGGTTAATATCCAAAATATATGAGGAACTTATTAAGGGGCACTTGGGTGGCTCAGTATGTTAAGTGACTGACTGTTAATTTCAGCTCAGGTCATGATCTCAGTGTCCTGGGACCAAGTCCAGCATCAGGCTCTGCGCTGAGAGTAAAGCCTGCTTAAGATTCTCTCCCTCTCCCTCTGCCCTTCCCCCTGTTCATAATCGATCTCTCTTTCTCTCTCTCTCTCTCTCAAAAAAAAAGAACTTATACAACTCAACACCAAAAACCCAAATCATCCAATTTAAAAATGGGCAGAAGACATGAACAGACATTTCTTCAAAGAAGATATACAGATGGCCAACACATGAAAAGAGGCTCAACATCACCCATCACCAGGAAAATGCAAATGAAAACCACAGTGAGATATCACCTCACACCTATAAGAATGGCTAAAGTTAAAAATAGAAAACACAAGTGTAGACAAGGATGTGGAGAAAAAGGAACCCTCTTGCACTGGTGGTGGAAATGAAAACTGGTGCAACCATTATGGAAGACAGTATGGAGTTTCCTTAAAAAGTTAAAAATAGAGCTACCCTATGATCCAGTAATTGCACTATTAGGTATTTATGCTAAGAATACGAAAGCACTAATTCAAAGGCTATATGCATCTCTATGGTTACTGTAGCACTATTTACAATAGCCAAATTAGAGGCACCTGGCTGGCTCAGTCAGTAGAGAGTGAGATTCTTGATCTCGGGGTTGTGAGTTGGAGCCACATGTTGCATGTAGAGATTACTTAAAAATAAAATCTTAAAAAAAAAAAAAAAAAAAAACAGGGGCACCTGGGTGGCTCAGTTGGTTAAGCATCTGCTTTCAGTTCAGGTTGCGACCTCAGGGTCCTGGGATTGAGCCCCACATCAGGCTCCCTGCTCAGAGGGGAGTCTGTCTGCTTCTCCCTCTCCCTCTGCCCCTCCACCTGCTTGTGCTCTCTCTCCTCTTTCTCTCAAATAAATAAATATCTTTTTAAAATATATAAATAAATAATAAACAAATAAATAAATAAAAACAACAGCCAAATTATGGAAGCAGGCCAAGTATCCATCAGTAAATGAACCTCGCCATTTGCAACAACATGAATGGATCTAGAGAATATGCTAAGTGAAATAAGCCAAAGAAAAAAAAATACCATACGATTCCACTCATATGTAGAATTTAAGAAACAAAACAAATGAACAAAGGAAAAAAAAGAGACACAAACCAAAACATAGACTCTTAAAAACAGAGAACAAAGAGATAGTGGGGAGATGGGTAAAACAGGTGAGGACGATTAAAAGTACACTTATCTTGATGAGCGCTGAGTAATATATGGAATCATGGAATCAGTGTTGTACACCTGAAACTAATATAACACTGTATGTTAATTACACTGGAATTAAATTAAAAAAAAATTTTTTTAAAGCATAGCCACTAGTTGGACTTTTAACACATAGATTAGTTTTGCCTCTTTTGGTGGGTTCATGCACTTCTATTATCTTGCTTCATCTATAAGCAGAAACAGAGGCATGGTGACATAGGGCAATCTGTATAATGCCATGCAGCTCCTGGAGAGTGAGGTCTAGACTTCTCATCTAATATTTTCCACAGGACCACCTATTATCTCTAAAAGCCTCCTGATAACCAGTCAAGAGTGAAATCCATATGAGAAGTTGAGCTTTTCTCCTAATCTCTGACCGCCTTAAACACAGGAATTAAAGGTTACTTTCCCTCAATGTCTTTATCCAAATTAGCCCTTTGATATTATTTGCACTGACCTCTAGAAGCTCATCATTTAGGAGGAAGGATTAAATGTGAGAAAAAGAAGTAAGATATATATGACATTCAGTCTTTCAGCTAATTTTCTTCCGCTCAAATCACAGCACTCAACTGCCATTGGTATTGTACTAGTTGCCATCAAAACAGAGGTAACTGTAATATGCATATAGAGAGAGAAACAGATTTATTCTATTGAATTGGCTCAAGCAACTAGAGCCTGGCAAGTCCAAAGTGTTCAGGGTAGGCCAGCAGGCTGGAGACCCAAAGAAGATCATCTTCTGGCAGAATCCCCTCTTCTGGGAAGGTCAGTCTTTTTCTATTAAGGCCTTCAACTGATGGAATAAGGCCCACCCACATCGTGGAGGGTAATAAACTTTACTCAAAGTATACAGATTTAAGCATTAATCTCATCTAAGAAGTACCTTCACAGAAACATCTAGAATAATATTTGACCAAATATCTCCGTACTGTGACCCAACCAAGCTGATACATAAGATCAATAATCACAGATGTGTAGTGTATCACATACTGCCTCTAGGAGCAAGTCTGTTGTTCTCTTAACTTGTTTAATTTATACATTGTTATTAAAATGTTCAAGCATTTAATGCCTTACCATTCCAAATGGGCAGTAAGCCCCAAGATGTCAGGGAGCTTCTGCATCTCTTTGGTCCTCCACTGTCCTGATCTCAGAACTCACTGTCTTTGTTGACCAAATGATATATTTTTAAAGTGTCAATTTTACCATTTTCTGCACAAGTCGTGCAATTCTAATACTGCATAAAAGCACAGACAAGCAGAAAATTATTTCAGGACCAGGAAACAGAAACCAAGAAATATTTAACTTTCTATGTTATTGAAAATTTTGATTGCAGGAAATACAGAAAAGGTTTTGATCTGTCATACTCAGAGTTCAACAGAAATTCCCAGTTGCCTTAAGAGCTTTATAAAGAATATCAGGTTTATTATCACCTGGCCTAGATTCCAACTCACTTCTTTATTTCTCCAGCACTGGAAGGTATGAGTGATCTGTTCTCACTGATAACACTTCCTGGTTACTCAAAGTTTAAGAATAAAGTGAAGAAGAGGATTTGGCTTATAGTTTGTTAACTAGCCACTGAGTTACTAATATTAAAACCAATTTCCACTTAGTTTGAGTCTCATATTCAATAGAATTGTTTTCTAAAGTTCCTGAAGTTTTGGGCAATCTTCCTGTTTCCAAAATCCCTTACAATACTTGTATAATGTTAGACTCTTGCCACCTATGATTGGATCTGTTTATAAGTCTATTTCCCCCTCTAGACTGTCAGCTCCTTGAGGGTAACATTCTTACTTACCTTTGTGAGTTACTTTGTCACTGCCCAAGATTGGATGGATTGTTTGGTTTATTTGGTTTGATGGCGTGCATCTACCTGTGTGTATGTGTGTGCATGGGCACAAGCAAACACACATGGATGCTAGGGTGACACTAGAGCAAATCTGGACTTTTGGAAGTCCCAGGAACCTGGTATTTCAAACAGCAATGTTTTACTGTAAAGTGAAACTAGGACTGGCCTTCCTAATGGTTTATTACCATTATATTCTATCATATCGTATGTGTTTAAATGCCTAAACATCGATTATTGTACATACTAGAAACTGTCCAAAGTAGCTAGAGAAGTACAAAACAGCTATTAATCAAAGCTACTCAGGTATAGCTGCAATGATGAAGAAAAACACAATCCAAGGAACCGCTTAGTATTTTAGACTCTGCGCTCAGTACCCAGTCATTGAAACAGGTTGCAAAAATATAGATGTAAATGAGATATAGTTCTTAACATGAAAAAACTCTCAAAATCATGACACCAATTCTCTAAAATAATACTTGAGAGGTGGAGGTCATAATTTATTTTCAAGTTTACAAAACAAAGTTACTTTAAAAATAATAATAACTTGAAATCTGAAGGACTCAAATTTGCAAGATATATGCTACTTGATGAAGATGTTGCTTGTTAGGCTCTAGCTCCCCCTAAATCTTTAAAAGAGAATTTCTTCAGGGATTGGCATAGGTAAAAATCTTTGGGTTGGTATGTCTATTGAGATGGTTCTGTTGAAACCAAAACACTACTTTAAAAAGAAAAAAAAAGGAAAAGAACAGAACATCGGCATTTACTAATTCAAAAAAAATTTTTTTTTAAGATTTTATTTATTTATTTGTCAGAGAGAGAGAGAGCACAAGCAGGGGGAGCTGCAGGCAGAGGGAGAGGGAGAAGCAGGCTCCCTGCTGAGCAAGAAGCCTGATGTGGAGCTCGATTCCAGGACCCTGGGATCATGACCTGAGCCGAAGGCAGACGCTTAACTGACTAAGCCACCCAGGCGTCCCCAAAAATTGTTTTTTAAGTTAAGTTACAAATATATAAATTTATCTCATTAAAACTAGCTATATCATAAAGCAGAAAACCAGCTTAGTTCTTAGTGTTGGGAAGATGTTTTTAAGAGTTGCTACTGCTAGGGGCACCTGGGTGGCTCAGTCGTTAAGCGTCTGCCTTCGGCTCAGGTCATGATCCCCGGGTCCTGGGATCGAGCCCCGCATCAGGCTCCCTGCTCCACAGGAAGCCTGCTTCTCCCTCTCCCACTCCCCCTGCTTGTGTTCCCTCTCTCACTGTCTTTCTCTCTGTCAAATAAATAAAATAAAATCTTAAAAAAAAATAAAATAAAAAAGAGTGGCTACTGCTAGGTATCTTTAGGTTTTTGAGCCAAAAATGCAGTCTGAGGATACAGGTAAGACCTATTTTTCCTGCAATAATTGAAAAGGAAATGTTCAGAGCAAATCCAGAAATCTACTAATATGCAAAAGGGTAGGGAAGTTATCAGTTAAGATGTTAGTTTCAAAAGTCTATGATGATGATAAAAATGCAGCCACAGAAGCCACAATAAATTCTGCTACAGAAATCTCAGAAAGTATGACTAATTTGGCCATGTTCACGTGGCCAAATATGCTTTTAAAGAAGCATCTATAGTAAACATAGGAGTCTTCTTCCTCGTCCCCTAATTTTCATTTCTGATAATTAGTACTTACTTTCACTATGGTTTATCATAATAAGACAGCATAATACTTGGACAGTAGTCCTTAAAACCAAAAGTCCTGTGTTTGAATCCCAGTTCTGCAACTCAGTGGCTACATTAATGTGGTTAATGCATTTAACTTCTCTATGGTTTAGGGTCCTCAACATTAAAATGTGGATATTAATACCCATATTATAAAGTGTTAGAAGAATAAGATGAATTAGTGCAAGTAGTTACCAATATAATAGAAGATAGTAGGTGCTCAGTAAAATTTTATTTACTTACTTACTTGCAATGTTGGTGTTTTCTACTGTTTTCAAGTGTTTTCCTGCTACTCATGAACTAAGAAAAATACATAAGGAATGTGATCAGCACGGGATACACAACTAATGAATCGTTGAACATTACATCAAAAACTAATGATGTACTATATGCTGGCCAACTGAACATAATAAAAATAAATAAATAAATAAATAAATAAATAAATAAATAAATAAATAAATGAAATGAAATGAAATAAAAATCTTCTCTGAAAAAAAAAGACTAAATATCAGCATCTTTGAGTTCCATCTATGGTATCAATTTTGAACATTTAAAAGTAAATTTATTTCCAGGAAAAATGGCAGCATGGACACAGGCTTACAAAACCTGCCTCCCAAAAAAAACTAACCCAAAGTCAACAGAGTGAAGAATATATCACCAGTGCAACAAATAGAAGAGCCCAACCTTATACTACTAACCTCAGGAAATGGTCAAAATGTAAAACCACCAAACCAAGTCAAAAGAATCAGCATATTACTTTATCTCATGTAAGCCTGGCAACAGTCTATCAAAGTAAGTTTTATTATTATCATTATCTTACAAATGATGCACAACAGTTAAGTAAGGCACCCAAAGTCCTACTGCTAGGAAGTGGCCAAGCTGGAATTCAAACCATGGCAGCCCAACTCAGAGCACATGTTTTTAATGATCACATTATATAAGCAGAAATTAACTTTAAAATA
Source organism: Zalophus californianus (assembly GCF_009762305.2). Taxonomy (NCBI): domain Eukaryota; kingdom Metazoa; phylum Chordata; class Mammalia; order Carnivora; family Otariidae; genus Zalophus; species Zalophus californianus. The sequence goes on along the minus strand of NC_045601.1, from coordinate 20,544,975 downwards.
TAGTGAAAAAAACCGACCCACACATTATAGGCACATCCGTACCTTGGATTCATACTAGCTGACCAGATACTAGTCTAAAGCAAAAAGGCTACCTGCAACCCCTACTGATTGGTGGTGATGAGCCTTCTGATAGCCCGTGGTCCTGGCCGGATCGGCTCAAGATATTAGCTGGACTGGGTCCTACAGAGTGGATGTGCCACTTAGGACCACCCCAGGTTCTACAATATGCTAGAAGATCTCATAGGACTCAGCATATAGTGTACTCACAGCTGAGATTTATTGCAATGAAAGGATACAAAGCAAAATCAGCAAAGGGAAAAAGTGCATGGGAGAAGTTTGACAAACCAGGTACAAGATTCTAAGAGTCCCCTCCCAGGATGTGCTTAATTCCTCTAGCAACAAGTTGTGACAATAAATAAGAAGTGTCATCTACCAGGGTAGCTTATTAGAGACACTGCCAATGGTCTTTACTGGGGGCTGCTAAGTAGGCACTCCCTACATAGAATGTACCAAAATTCTGGACTCCCAGAAAGCAGGTATAAACACATTCTTTGCATCTTTTAGGCACAGTGAGCCACCATTTTTCTTTAGGGAAAGTTTTCAATCAGTCCAGGGTACCATCACTAGCCAAATTCCACAGAACACCAGAAGGGCCAACCTTGCAAGCAGGCTTTTCTAAGAACAGGCAATCTCAGGCCTACTCTACTTTTTTTCTGCACAGTGAACATGAAACACTTAACCACCTTGATCTGAGTTTCCCTTTCTGACCCTGTAACACTGCCCCTATAACACTCTACAATTCTTTACTTATAATTTTCGTATAATTTAGGTTTCTTCACCTTTCTCTATGCCCACCGGCCCACTCTATCCACTGAAATTTGTACTCATCATAATTAAGTTCTTTCTGAAAAAGATCCCCTCTGAATTCCAACAACACAAGGGCAGACTCTGGCACTCTCGAGAATCAAAGAGGGAAGAAGGCATTGTGCCTGATGGTGGCCAAGCTAGAACTTTGTAGCAATTCAGTTGTTTTCCCCTCCACCCCACCCTCTGGCACCACACAGGACCTATCTATGAGTTCCCAAAGTTTGGGTAAGCTCCTAGATGGCAAATAATAATGATCTATTAAAGTTCATGAAGTTCATCATTCAATCTACACATATAACCATCAGTTATGTGGAAGGCATTGTGTTAAAACCAGTGAATAAATGTGAAGCCGAATTCAGACATATCCTGAACTGAAGGAGTATACTGTCTTCTTGTTAGGATGCATTCTTAAATAACTTTCCAGTAAGATAAGAAGCAATCAAAAAAAAAAAAAACAACACTGATCAATAAGCATACATAACCAAAGGGTAGGGAATACAAGCAAGGCTGGGAAGACAATAATGGATGAAATAGACAAGGTCTCCACACTCTTTACCAGAGAAGGATCTGTGGGAGGTGGCATCAGAGAAAGGACATGGCCAATACCAGGATATGTCCGTACGATGACATAAGGTCAACCTGATGGAAAATAGTTGACATGGTTACAGTGCTGTTACCAAAGGAGCCATATGAAGCTGGATGGGACAATTTCCTGATCCAGTGTGATTATTTATGTTCTTATTCACAAAATGCCATGCACAATATTTGATGTCTCAAAAAAAAAAAAAATCCCTGCTCTACAAGGCTCTTTTACATTCCTTTGAAAGCCTGGCAGCATGAAATTTGCCCAGTTTTGTAGATAAAAATGGACACAATTTAATATTGCACCGATAGGGGTAAAATATTCTCTTGAGTCTTAGGTTTGTTACCTTATTTATTAGGAAATGCCAGAAATTTATTCTGCGTCTACTAATTAAATAAGGCAGGATTCATTTTAGAGAATGTCTGTAATAGGTTTAGAATCAACAATAAAATTTGATGAATGATAAATTACAATAAACAAAAGAATATGCTCCATTTTTTTAATTTGAGAAATTGAATTATTTTGATTCTATTTTTCCAGGCATGTGCTGTAGGTTTTTTTGTTGTTTGTTTGTTTTTTATGGAAGCTATACTTCCTATCTGACAGGATTTATTTTCATCATTAGGATATATTTCGTTTTTCTTTCTGACCTTTGCTTTTTCTCATTTACATTCTTCTCTCTTACTTTTCTCCTATTTGCTCCTTCTTTATGCTAGCTTCTCTTAAACACTTGATCCATAATCGGGGATCTGCGTTCCAAAATAAGTGGCATTTTTGTAAGAATTTGTTTGGTCAGTTGGATTCTGAGGCTGCTATGGAGGAGGTTTTTATTAGAAGTTGAAGAACATGAAGCAGCCTTTTGTTAAGATTTTTAAGTTCATTTTAAGGACCAATATCATGCCGTAATCAAAAGACTGTCATTTCACTCTTAAAACATCTGAAGATTTACAATCTCCATGCCCGTCTGCTGAACTCAGACATATGGGCACACAGGTAATGTACCTCACTGGACTGCCCTTCAACTTTCTCCAAAATTGTAATGCCAAATTCCCACCGGCTTAGTATGTCCTAAAACTGTGTTTGTTTCCTCAAATGTTTGCTTCATTTCCTTAATTTTTCTCAGTACCCTAGCTACTTTCATGTACTCTCTGTATTTACTATTTTGATTTTCCAAAAACAAACAAGTCTATTTGCATTAGCAAGAAAGCAGCCCAAGACAAACATCTTTAAGTAAGTTGAAGAAATTAGTCAACAAGATGAACTACTTTAAGCCAAAGTTCGATAGTAAATACTGTCTGCATCTATCCAAGCATGCAGTCATATTTTACCCCCTCTTTATTTTGCATTTTATTTATAGATATGTTCCATTAAGTGACTGACCCATTCTTCACTCTATAGCATTTTAAAATTTTACAGCCTTATTATTTTTCATGAAGATCTGTAGTTTGGATTCACTATTTACCACAAAATAGATGACTTTTGCTCCTAAACTTATTTCTCCTTAATACAATTACTAGAACTCTGAGATAGTTTCAGACAGAGTTAGTTGTTTCTTACTTTTCTTTCTAAAAGAAGAAATCCCAGCAGATGCCTTTCCTATTCTTTTCATTTAAAATACAAATAAAAGATCTCATTTCAATCTTATTCTATAATGGCACAGTTCACTGAATTCCAAATGAAAGTTACGTTGTTTCCATTAAAACTCAATTCATAATTAAGCAATAAAAAATTTACTCTGGGATGACACAGGCATTATAAGGTTACTTCAAAAACCTAAATATGTAGAAAAATCTATTTTGTAATGGCTTTCTAAATTCAAAATCCAGAAGTGGTTTTAATTTTTTATGAAATTAATGTTAACCATTAATCTTGTCAATAGATTGAGGCCTTAATATAATTTTTTAATCTCAACTTTCCTACTATATTTAGAAATACTTTCTAAATATTTTCTAGACATTTCTAGGTTTAGATACTTTTCCCTATCAAGCTCCAGAAAGATTTTTCAGACTGTTATCATAGAGGAAAAAATTATTTTTCCTACTACCCTTCTAGGTTCTCTGGCTGGGGCTCTGTAAATTAGGCTGACAAAAGGCAGATTCACAAGAGAAAAGCATACAAACATATTTATATTAAATACATAACTTTATATATTTAATATAATATTTAATATGGTCTTCATGACATGAAAGCCTTCAACAGGAAATGAGGACCTAAAGAAGAGATTATACCTGAGCATTTTTATACTCGGTTTGATGAAGACTGAAAAGTTGTAGGAAAATGTGATAGGGCAAAAGGATATGAGCTCAAGGCGGTAACTGGGAGAAACTTAGCAAGGCCTGTGCATTTGGAGTCCTCTCGGTCTTTAGAGATACAGATGCTCCTTTCCTCCGGGTGTAAGGAAGTCACCTCTCACACAGGGGGTCTTACTATCTACTTGGGAGGAAGATCAGAAAATCCTTTCTGTACATGCTGTTTCTCAAATTCTTTCAGCTAAAATATTCAATATCCCACGGTGCCATATTTTGGGATAGCGTGTTCTAAACCTCAGCAATGTGAAGTTGGATATGCCTAAAGATTAAATAACATAAGAGGCATTAGCTCAAGCAGAGTCCCAAAGGAGATATGATGGAGTATCAATCACTTGACTAACAAACTATAAAAGATTAATTATAGGTAACTTCTTAGAACTAATTATATCTTGGGCTCCAAATCTACTATAAAATTTTAAAGTACGTATCAACCCAAAAGACTGATAAGGCCCACCAACTAGATTTCTATATGGTGTCTAAAATTATTACCCAACCAAGCCCTTCACATACAGCAAAGTAGCCTTCACACTGCACGGAGCAAGTGGGGTGAGAAAGGGATGTCATGTAGACTACAATATGAATCACATGCTCTGCAGTAGTGCAAGGCAATGGTCCTCTACCCAACCCTCTATGAAGTTTTACTTTTTAATAATGATAAAAATTGAAAGCACAATTTTAAAGGCAGCACTGTGCTTTATCCAGAAGGGGTTTTCTCTAATTCAGCAGTGTAATTATTGAAAAGATTTCATTAGGATGAGAAAATGAGAATGTGAGGTAAATAAAACTGCTATTAATTTCCTTAATTCACACAATGTTAAATACCATGGTCTCTTCCTTTATTAAAAAAAAAATTAAGATTTTGTAAGCAAAGCCTCATTTTAAATATAGAGAGATTTTAACAGGAATTCAAGACCTTACTTTACTCAAAGCTACTTAAAGAAAATAAGTGGAAAAATCACAGATAAGCAAAACTAAGTTAACTGGATTAATACCTTCATAGTAATACATATTTTCTCTCTATCATGGAACTATTAGCTTCCAAAGGAGAGACACAAGGTCATGTTTAACTTTGCTCCCCTAGTATTTAGCTTCTGGCAAAACAAGGCACTAAAAATTAGCTGAATGCATGAATGGAACAAAAACAGACCAAAGTCACCTGATTACCATACGAAAAACAGGATGTAGAAAATGTATTAAATATGTGTTTAGGGGCACCTGGGTGGCTCAGTTGGTTAAGCATCTGACTCTTGATTTCAGCTCAGGTCATGATCTCAGGGTTGTGAGAATGAGCCCTGTGTTGGGCTCCAACACTGGGTGGGGAGCCTGCTTAAGATTCTCTCTCTCCTTGCCCTCCAGCCCTCCCCCGACTAAAAATAATAAACAAACAAATAAATAAATAAAGATGGACTTTGATCCCCTGTTGTGTGTGGCCAGTTAATAAAGCATCAAGAAGAAAAATGAAGAAAACAGGAAGGATGTTAGATAGGAGAAAACCGAGGAAGGGTAAGAGACAAAAAGGGATACAGAGGCACAGCAGAAGAGACAAGACAGTGGAAGGCAAAGTGGGTGGGGAACAGGAGAGCAGCAGACTGGAAATACAGAAGATGGAAGAGAAATAGAAAAGGAGGCAGAGAATAAGGGCAAAATCTGATAGACAAAGGCAGGTGCGTATGTAAAGTTTTATAAACGCCATCCATCAATCTGCAGTTCACCTAGGACTGAATTTCAGCTTAAACTTCTCCTTACTCATCTTTGAAATGTGAACGAGCTGGCTAATTACTCTTTTTTTAATTTAATTTTATTTTATTATGTTATGTTAGTCACCATACAGTATGCATCGTTTTTGATGTAGTGTTCCATGATTCATCGTTTGCATATAACACCCAGTGCTCCATGCAGTGCGTGCCCTCCTTAATACCCACCGGGCTAACCCATCCCCCCACCCCCTCCCCTCTAGAACCCTCAGTTTGATTCCCAGAGTCCATAGTCTCTCATGGTTCATCTCCCCCTCCGATTTCCCCCCCTTCATTTTTCCCTTCCTTCTCCTAATGTCCTCCATGCTGTTCCTTATGTTCCACAAATAAGTGAAACCATAGGATAATTTCTCTGCTTGACTTACTTCACTTAGCATAGTCCCCTCCAGCTCCATCCATGTCGATGCAAATGGTGGGTATTCCTCCTTTCTGATGGCTGAGTAATATTCCATTGTATATATGGACTTTACAGTTTTGAAAAGTTTTCTTTTTTTCTTTCTTAATTTCTCCCATAGTGACAGTGACCAGGACATAAACATTCCTCAGGTGCTTAAAATTTAGGCCAAGGAGTGATCATTCCTCAGCTCTATCCTGGGAATGCTGACTCGACTAAACGTAAGGGAATCTTCTGTGATAGAAATAAACGCCATAGAACGTCATTATTATTTAAGTGGAAAATGTTTAACAGTACAGAACACGATACAGGGTACATGGTAAAGAATCAAAATGACACTTCTAAATTCAGCTTTTTAGGTTTGTTTCTTTTCAAGTAGGGGATAATGTTAAACAAGTTCATAAAAAAAGGAATTTTGAAATTTGGTGTTCTGATGTCCAAATCTATTTCTATAATCAATCACACGTATGTCCAACTTTTGTGATACCATTTTTATCAACTCTGCCCTGACTCAATTAACAATATCTGATTTGAATATCCCAAATTAAAGAACAGCTCTCAAAACCCCAGCAACTGTAAATAGTGATGATTCTGGCTGAGGACCATTGATCAATGCATTGCTGATCTCTCTGAGAATGCTTCTTTTTCTTTCACTGCATCCTTGGGCTTTGTTTTCTTCGAAAAGACCTGAAGTAATAAAAACTCACCATCATGGCTGTAAGCAGTGAGGCACATGAGAGGCTCTATGCCCAAACCTCTGGTTACACAGGAAACAACAGTTTATTCAGAGTGAACATTCAAGGGACAGAGCATACGTCAGAAGGAAATGGGATTGAAAAAATAATCCACATTACCACCTGCTATCCCAGAAAAATGGAATGAAAAGTAGCCAAGCCACCCTCTCCCCTCCAAAAAAAGTCTATATTCTTTCTTCCTTCCCACTGTCTTCTCTGTCCTTTCCTCCTTTTTTCTTCTTTTCTAATTTTTCTAGGATATAACTAAACATACAAGTAGCTTTACAGATGCAGATATAATTCACTTTGCACAACAAAATTTCACTCCTGATTGATCACTAATTTTGGCTTTAGGTTTCTCTTCCCTCCTAAAACTAGACACCCCCCCCCCAAAAAGAGTCTGGAAATAAGCTCTTAAATCCTTGGGGAGGTTACCATTTAAATAAATTTTCTGGTGACTGCCTATTGAATGCAAATATGTCCCTTTGAGCTCTGGGACTTTATATACTCAGCTCGCATAAAACTGAGCATGAGGAATCAGACCTCAACAAAGTTGGAGTAGCAGTAGAAAAACAATGTGACATAGTTTATACTGGAAGATCCTCTCATAAAATGCCTCCCTCTAAAACCAATACGCCTATTCGTAACAGCAAGTGCAATAAACATTCTGAGGAAAGGGTGTAGCTATGGAAATGCCGGTAACAAACTTTAGAAGATTAATAATAATTGCCAGGGAAAAACAAAAGAGGCCAAACAAAGGAATCTTGTGGAAGAAAGGGGTGTAGGGAGAGGATCTGCAATCTAGGAAAAGAGGAAGCAAGACAAGCAACTGGCACAGTACTTCAAGATTATAAGGTGGGAAAGGATAAGCAAGTGAGTTAAATTACAAAGCAAAGAGCTGAATAAATATCACTTTTCAAAAACTGTCAGGAAGGTGTTGAGAGAAAGGAAAAGGTTTCAGATTCTTCCTATAATTAATTTAACTTATCTAGACTTATATGGACTTTATAAACTTTAAAATTTGATTAGAATGGGTGACTCGGTTAAGCATCCAACTCTTGGTTTCGGCTCAGGTCGTGAGCTCAGGGTCGTGGGACTGAGCCCCAAGTTGGGCTCTGTGCTGAGCAAGGAGCCTGCTTGAGATTCTCTCTTCCTCTCTCTCCCTGTGCCCCTCCCCCCTTGCTTGCATGCTCTCTCTCTCTAAAATAAATAAAGAGATAGATGAAAGATTTCAGAAAAATAAAGTAAAATTTGATTAGCGAAAGTAAGTGGGCTTTTTTTGGTCATTTGTTTGCATTCAGAAATATGTTTTGATCAGAAGTTGACCATAAAATGCTCTCGGACAAGAAAATGGAGGCCCTAATGAGGAGAAAACAGACAGCTGAAGGAGAATCTGGGCATGAGTCAGCTGTTATACAGCTTTGGTTTCCACTATGCTTCTCCCTAACATGAAAGGGCGTGGTGTAAGGTTCCTGTTCTCTCATACTCAGAAGTAGCCAAGGCTTAGAAAGCATTATGATGGTCTTACTTGCCCAGTACAATCCTTGTGAAGAGCCTTTACAAGTACACATTGTGTGTGTATGTGTGTGTGTGTTCTGATATGCTCTGTATTTTTTCAGAGTAATGTTTACACATGCTAATGTTTATGTTTACTGTTACTGATTCATTTATCAAAACAATATGTTTATTGCTATTGATTCATTTATCAAAAACAATAAATCTATATGACATTCAAAGAAAAACTTTAAAAGACAGGAAAAGAAGGATGAGGGAGGCATTTTATAATTTTTCTAAGTGTGAAAATAAAGACCTCATTTTTCAAAAAAAAGTCCGTGCACAGAAAAGTCATGACAGAGTCTCTATGATATGAAAATACCAACAGCAAAATTGATTCTCATATATAGTAACATATGCATTTTGACTACTATTTCTTAATTGATCCCTCCTCCATGGGTTTGATAACCCTTCTATTCTGTTCAGCGAAGATGAGGCTGTGATCTGAGAAACTAGTCAGTTATGGTCATAATCAGTGATTGACAATGGGATCTAAATATTTCAACCCTCTGAAAATAAGACACAATTCCCTCATGTATTCACTGATTCTAATATAAATACATTCACTGGTCTTCCTAAAGTGGACCTTCCAGAATGGCTAAGCATAACCAATTTAATTCTGGCTTGGAAAAACATGGAATATAATCCCCAACCTGCCAAGACTCCATTTTAATGTGTTACTTACACTCCTTTCAGATCTGACTAGAGTCACACAGAATACCATAGAAAAAGCCTATCTACCTCAGCTTGTCAAAAATATTCTGTCTGTCTTCTGTATTCATTTATTATGAGAGAATAACTCTTCCTTGGTTGTAATGGCCACTACAATATTGGAATTGGGAGAGTCTTGTAAAAATTAAAATTCATGAGTCAGTGCATTTACATTCCATTAGTTACCTGGTGTATGTATCTCATTCAAAGCCAAAATTCTTCTCTCTTGTCACTGTCATCCAATGACCTTGCTTCTTATTTTACTAAGAAAAAAGAAGCAATGAAAAATTGAACTTCCACATGTTCTCACTATCACACTGACCTACCTGCACCCATGCCCAAATACTCTGCCTTCTTCCCATGACCATGGATGAACTGTTTAATCTGAATTCAGTTCACTCCTTGCTTACAAAAAGATTTTGTGCCTACAGCTCTCCTTTTTCTTAATCATTAATTTTTCTCAAACATCTATGGGATACTCTTTAACATTAAAACATTCTGCAGTAGCACCCATCTAATAAATTACCCTTCCCAGGGGCACCTGGGTGGCTCAGCCAGTTAAGCACCTGACTCTTGATTTTGGCTCGGGTCATGATCTCAGGGTTGTGGGATCAAGCCGTGCATCAGGCTCTGCGCTCAGCACGGAGTCTGCTCGTCCTTCTCCCTCTGCTCCTCCCCCTGCTCGCTCTCTCCCTCTCTCTCAAATAAATAAAATCTTTAAAAAAAAAAAAAATAAGCTACCCTCCTATACCCTATATATTCTCATTTCTCTGCTCTCTTTGGTAGTAAAAAATCCATATTTTTAGAGTAAAGTTTTCACATTTTACCTACATAATGACTTAGGAATCCAATTTGCTTAATTTATATGATAGAATATTCCCTCTTTCTTACTATGATTCCTACCATTCAAACACAAGCTGAGATCTGATAATCAAGTTTCTTCCTTCAATCAAGCTCCTCTCTCATTGGGCAGTGCCCAAGACATTTTAATCATAATTTAAATAACAATGCTGTTGATAATATTCAAGGCAGCACAGAATTCAGCTACTTTTTTTATAGTTGTATGATTCCACAACACACCAGCAAAAACATATTTCTCCACAAAAATATGTCTTAAGTGACTCCTAAGAAACAAAAATTAAGGCATATGTTTGCATTAGTCATACTACCATTAGAATGCTATTATCTCTCACTAATATTTTTCGATACGATGTTGAAAATAAATCATCCCAATATAAGTATATATGTAATATAAAATATCTCTTTTATTTAACATGTTTAAATATGCTTCATATAAAATATATTTTAATCATAAGAAAAAGAGGATATCCATGAATTAATTTGAACTTATAAAATATGAACAACTTTATTTATATAGGAAAAAGGAATTCTTTGAGCAATCTCACACATTCAGTTAATACTCAATAAAAATCTTTGCCTGATCAGAAGAATTCAACAGGAAGGAGGATTATGCTGTTTTCTGCTCTTACTAGGATGAATGATTACAATCTTGGCTTCGATGTTTAGAAAAATCTCAAATCACCCAATCAGATGTAAATGCCAATTGAAATTAGATTCTTCCTGTAACCAATCTTGATTATGAACTACGGAATAGGACAATGTGATTGGTTCCTATTGCACACCAAATTTTGTGGCTATTCTTTATTTACTCCAAAAGAGAGTACCAACATTTTTGTCAAAATTTGATTACATATATAAGCAATACAAAAATATTACTATATAAGTATACACATACTAATGATTATTTGCATACAGGCTATAAAATATGTGTATTTCTAAATATAGCCTCTGGAGTTGAACTGTACATCCTGGGCTAAAAAATGAGAGAAAATGGGGTGCCTGGGTGGCTCAGTCATTAAGCGTCTGCCTTTGGCTCATGTCATGATCCCGGGGTCCTGGGATCGAGCCCCGCATCGGGCTCCAGCCCCGCATCGGGCTCCCTGCTCAGTGGGATGCCTGCTTCTCCCTCTCCCTCTGCTTCTCCCTCTCCCTCTGCTTGGGTTGCCTCTCTCGCTGTGTCTCTCTCTATCAAATAAATAAATAAAATCTTTAAAAAATAAAAAATAAATAAAAAATGAGAGAAAGTACCATCTAGAGGCAGCACTATGTTGCAGGCACCTGGTCCCTGGATCTGAAACCAGAGAAGCTTATATGGAATGTAGTCATTGTTAGGCCAACGTAACGTATTGGCAAAATGTTGCAGAAGCCTTAGATTTTTTAATTATTTTTAATCCTTGTTTATTTGCATGCTCGCCTTTAACAGTCATCTAGTTCAACCAGCTCACTTTGCAAATCAGGAAACTGAAATCCACAATTGTTATAGGATTGTCCTAAGGTTACCCAGCAATGAATGAAAGAGCTGGGCTGGTACCCAAGTTCCTCACTCTCTCTTCAAAGTAATTAATTTCATTCATTTTAGAAAATGTGCTAGATACAACACATTTTTAAAAGTGCAAAACTATTGTTCTACAGTGTTTAATTTTGAGTTTCAAAAATTATGGTATATCTTTTCTTTATAAGCCATAGGAGATACAAAGTAAAAATATGTTTTCATAATACATATTCTAAACTATAATTTTTTAAAAGCATGTAAAGTGATTTTCATAAAGTCTAATTTATGTCTCGTAAAATGTGTTTATTTGACAATAAGACTTTTCAAGACACAGAAATTACAATCTCTTTCCACTAAAGCTTCATTAAATCAGTTATCTGTGTCTTTAATGCAAACATTCATTCTTTTGCATTAAAAAAAATCTATTGAAAAGGGAGATATAGCTTGGTACCAAGTATAGCCTGAATATGGCTGATTTTTTAAATCTTATTCTAGCACAGTAGAACCTTAATCTGAATCAGAAGAATAGGATACAAGCTAAATGTGAGATATAATGAATGAATTTAATATTTATTGAGCTACTATTTACCAAGTTTTATGTTAGACAAATTGGTTCCACATATTTAATGTGACACTCCCACCAAATCCCTTTTAAAAAAGAATCTAAAGAGATTTTGTGAAAAATTAAACACATAAAGCCACAAGAAAGAAGAGAACAGGAGAAAAAATGACAAAATCAAAATTCTGGAAGCTGCAAACAATTGATTACTGAACAATTTAGCAGGTCAGAAAAAACTAAATCCTACGGCCAAGAGTGGAAAAAGCTAAGAACAGACTGAAATTACAATACAGAATCTCCATCAGGCTCAGACATTGGTATTGCCAGGCATTCTGGATGCAGCTGAAAGGAATAAGGAAAACTGGTTGCAAGTTATTTAAGAAGCAGCCGAACCCTTAGATTCATTTTCCAACTTTCCTCAGCTGAAAAACTTTCCCTCCCCAGTCCTGAATAATACTGGAAATTTGTTCTATGGGGAAAGTTACACAAGTCTCTCATAATTAAATGAAGAGCTCCTAAAAATAAATAAATAAATAAAAACTAAACAGCAGTGATAGAAAATAAAATGGATTGAAAAAAATGTTAGAAGAGAAAAAAAAAAAAAAACAGACAAAGATATCCAAAATATAAATGACTCAGGCCAGGGTTCCAATATCTGAATGATAGGAGTTCCAAAAAGAAAGGAAAAGAAATCATCAAAGAAATAATTCAAGAAATTTACTTTCAAAGAAGTACCTGAGTTTGCAGAATTAAAAAGTCTACTCACTGACAGCTCAGCAAAATAGATAAAAATAGGCCTACATCAAGACATACCATCATGAAATTTCATAATATTGGAAATGAAAAGATTCTATAGGCTTCTCAGGGGTGGGAGGGAGGCAATTCAAACATAAAGGATCAAGAACCATAATGACTTTAACTTCTCAATAGCAACCCTGACAGCTGTACGTTCTTCAAAGGAAATGTAGACATCTGTGAAGAGTTAGGGGTGTTAAACAGCCTTTACACAGGCATACAAATAAACATGTAAAATAATGATTTCATCAAAATTACTGTATAACTATATTGGGAAGACTGAACAATATAGGGTAGAAGGGATGTCACTAAGGTTTTTGTAGGGGGAAGTGACAAAAAAAAAGAGCTAAATCTTCATATTTTGTGGTGTGAGATCAATAGGTAATACCTAAAACTAAAACCAAGAAGTAGCAATATAATGACATTATTTATCATTTACCTGAAGATAATTAGCAAATAATTTGCTTAAAGATGTGAAAATGGTTGCCTGTGTAAAGACCAAATTGGGGGAGAGGTAGGGATGTAGGCAGACTTCTTCTTTTCATAATAAGCCTTGTAGATCTACCAAATTTGTTACATATGTGTACAACTTGGCTAAATTTTAAAACCAAAATGTACCACATAAACCCCCTAAACACAGTGCATTTCTATAAAAGAATATCCATAGTCCCAGAGTGTTTATCAGCGTATCTCTCTGGACCTGAATATTAAGAGGTACCAGAAGGTTCTTCTCTGGATGACATGTTCTTTAGGTTGCCCTATGTTCTGGTGTGCCCAGAACAGTCCTATTTTAATGTGTTGTGCAGGCTAATTATTAAAATTACCTCTTTTTACTCTCAAATTATCCCAACTGGACAAAATTATTTAATCAGCTGAATATTACTCTCACACCTCCATACATTTGCACTTGCTATTGTCCTTACTTGACTTCCCTCCCCTAAATGTCCTCCTTTACATTTCCATTCAAGTTTAATTCATAAAGATTTCCTTGAACTACACAGACTTCTCCCATCCCTCATTACACCACATATGCAACTGCAGCGTAACAAGCTTCTCACCATATTGCAGCTACTTAAGTTTTCGTAAGAACATGAGTTTGTAAGAGCAGGGATCTTTGGCTCTCCAGCTTTGACTGTCGAGCACTGAACATAGGGGCTACACAGAGTAATCCACACAATTCTCACTGAGTGAATTTGCCACATTATATAAAATTTAGTTTTTAGATACGTTTATTCTTGAAAGTCTTGTCATTATGAAGGAGAGTGACAACTCAGCTCTGATAAGATTTATCCTAACCATTAGGAAAAAGTGCAGGCATAATTCCACTCCCATATTCAAACTAAAGGATGATAATTTGAGATTACAAAATTACTAGGTGAGTTAGAAGATCTCTATTACATATGTTCAAATATATAACACATCATGTGTGTCTATTTCAACAGCTACAATAAATTCACAAATTATTTTAGCATTATAGTAAGATGAATATAGCAAGCAGATTAGAGGTTTTTAAGTTAATAATGAACTATATGAATGTCTTTACAACTCTTTTCTTATAAACTGAACTCATATTTTTATCTTGTCCAGTTTCATGTGGGGATGAATTGTGGCTGGAATTAATTCATAAGGGGAGTTGAACCAAAATGAATGAAGATACATAAAATCGTCCTTTTTTAAATTCTAAGCTACTATCATTATTGGACTAATCACACATATTCTCAAGCTTTTATGCCCATAAGAATCATAGGGAGACACTGGGGAAAAAAGATTCCCAGGACTCAGTGGAACCCACAAATCTATATTTTTTAAAAATCATGAGACAGGTTCAGGATGGCAGTGTAGGAAGACCCTGAGCTCACCTCCTCCTACAGACACATCAAATATACAGCTACATATACAACAACTTTGTGTGAAAAAGACCTGAAAACTAGATGAGCAGCTCTTCTACAACAAAGGATAAAAAAGCCAAATTGACATGTGTAAGAGAGGCAGAGACATAGTCTTGCAGGAACCACAACCCTGCACAGCAACCCACAAGCAGATGGGATTTCACAAATACCTAGCACATCCCTGAGAAGTGATGGGTTCAAGCCCCACCTCAGTTACCCCAACTCTTGGGATCTGCACTAGAGAGAGGAGTCTGCCAAACATCCAGCTTTGAAACCAAGGGTTACATCCAGGAGACCCAAAGGGCTGTTGGAAAATGAAACTCTTAAAGGGGTCATGCATAGACTCGCTCACTCTGAGCCCCTAAGGCAAAAGCTCAGGTTGAAACAAATCTAGAACATATGTGAAGGAGATTCATTGGCTAATCTTAAAGCAGCTGCCAAAGGGGCAGTGGTCTATTAGAACTCTCTCTGGAGACAGAGGTGCTAGCAGGCATCATTTGTGCATTCTCCTTCAACCTCGATAGTCCTGGCCCTGGCAGGCACCATTTTTGTACTACCTCTCTACCTCCCTAGCACCACTCGCCAGACCCCTACACTCTCCTGTGACCCTGCCCCGCTAAACCCGGTTGGCAGGCTTGCCCTGGTCCAATGCTCCTCGACAACTCTGCCCTGCTAAACCTGGCAGGTGGGTGACCCCAACACAGTGCTCCCCCACAGTCCTGCCAAAGCCAGCAAGTATGTCCAGACCACACAGAGGACTCTCCTTGAATGCCTGGAACTCATGGCCAGCAGGGCTTATGCTTCTGGGACCCACAGAGATGAAACCTCAGAGAGATAGTTCTTGGCAGGCTACCACCTACAGGTTAACTGTACAGACAGCATACTGAAACACACCACCCATCTTCCTGTAACCATTCCTTCAAGACTGAAAAAGATATCTGTTTCACCTAATACATAAAAATGAAACAGAGTCAGGGCTCCTAGGTGGCTCAGTCCATTAAGTGGCCAACTCTTGATTTCACAGTGTATACCAATATTGAATCATTGTTATGTACCTGAAAGTAATATAATGTTATATGTCAATTATACCCCAATTTAAAAATTTTTAAAAATCACACCACCCAACTGATGAGACTGAACTGTGAGAAACCTTGGAAGTTAATTGGACACCTTAAAAGTAAACATATGGCTCCAGGTCCACTATAAACAATTGTTATTCATTACCAAGTTCCCAGTTATCTATGTTATAGAGATAAACAGAGGAACAAAGGATACTACTAAGTCCAAAACTGATAAATCTGAGAGTTTATCCCATTATAAAAATGTCCCATGTATACAGGTATGCATTTCTATGTTATATATATATTATACCTCAGGTATAAACATATGTTTATTATATGTATTACTTAGATATTATATATTTTCATATATATTATGTATCATTTCAACCTATTATTATCCTTCTCGTGTATAAATATATGTATTTGTGTGTGTGTATAATATATAAATTTGTATTATATATATAATATAAAAAGGCATGACTAAATTCAACAACCATTTATGATAACTCTCAACAAATGGGTATTATATACACACACATATATATACACACAAAAAGACATATATATAATATATACATGTACACATATACAGATACACAAAGATCTATCTATCTATCTATATATATATACACACATATACACCTGAGAAGGATAATAACAGGTTAAATTATCTGAGAATCCAGTAGAATAGAGACTTAGATGTAAAACTAAGTTGCTTTAAAGAAAATTTTTTAATTTAACCTTTTTTGCATGACTGTGAATGAACTATTAGTACATGATTCATACTCACCCTACATACAGCTAGAATACTATATATGAAGCTGAACAAATACCGTCATTAAAAATTGAAACCTACATGGGAAGCAAAGGCTCTCAGAGTGAGAGGTGTGCCCCACACAGGTCCTCCTCATCTTTCGATTCATGGTGGGGTAGCAGTAGTGCTCAGGCTGATTGTCTGCTTCTGTTCTCCCCAGGGAGACATGATCTGCCCCCATGGCAACACTGTTAGAGGTACAGAAGCTAGTAAAGGCAGAGGAAACTCATGCTCACAGAATTTAATAATCAACCTCCTCTTTTCAATAATGAATGTGTCATTCTCAATGGAGAAAGACTGAGAGCTTTTCCCCTAAGGTCAGGAACACGACAGGGATATCCACTAACACCACTGCTGTTCAACATAGTAATGGAAGTCCTAGTCTCAGCAATTAGACAACAAAAAGAAATAAAAGGCATCCGAATCGGCAAAGGAGTCAAACTCTCACTCTTTGCAGATAATATGATACTTTATGTGGAAAACTTGAAAGACTCCACCCCAAAACTGCTAGAACTCATACAGGAATTCAGTAAAGGGGCAGGATATAAAATCAATGCACAGAAATCAGGTGCATTTCTATACACCAAAGAGACAGAAGAAAGAGAAATTAAGGAGTCGATCCCATTTACAATTGCACCCAAAGCTATAAGATACCCAGGAATAAATTTAACCAAAGAGGCAAAGAATCTGTACTCAGAAAACTATAAAATTCTCATGAAAGAAATTAAGGAAGACACAAAGAAATGGAAAAACATTCCATGTTCATGGATTGGAAGAAAAAAGATTGTGAAAATGTCTATGCTACATAGAGCAATCTACACATTTAATGCAATCCCTATCAAAACACCATCTATTTTTTTCACAGAGTTGGAACAAATAATCCTAAAATTTGTATGGAACCAGAAAAGACCCCAAATAGCCAGAGGAATGTTGAAAAAGAAAAGCAAAGCTGGTGGCATCACAATTCCAGACTTCCAGCTCTATTACAAAGCTGTCATCATCAAGACAGTATGGTACTGGCACAAAAACAGACACATAGATCAGTGGAACAGAATAGAGAGCCCAGAAATGGACCCTCAACTCTATGGTCAACTAATCTTTGACAAAGCAGGAAAGAATGTCCAATGGAAAAAAGACAGTCTCTTCAACAAATGGTGTTGGGAAAATTGGACAGCCACATGCAGAAGAATGAAACTGGACCATTTCCTTACACCACACCCAAAAATAAACTCCAAATGGTTGAAAGACCTAAATGTGAGACAGAAGTCCATCAAAATCCTTGAGGAGAACATAGAGAGCAACCTCTTCGACCTCAGCCACAGCAACTACTTCGACCTCAGCTGCAGCAACTTCTTCCTAGAAACATCACCAAAGGCAAGGGAAGCAAGGGCAGAAATGAACTCTTGGGACTTCATCAAGATAAAAAGCTTTTGCACAGCAAAGGAAACAGTCAACAAAACCAAAAGACAGTCAACAGAATGGGAGAAGATATTTGCAAATGACATATCAGATAAAGGGCTAGTATCCAAAATCTATAAAGAACTTATCAAACTCAACACCCAAAGAACAAATAATCCAATCAAGAAATGGGCAGAAGACATGAACAGACATTTCTGCAAAGAATACATCCAAATGACCAATAGACACATGAAAAGGTGCAACATCACTCGGCATCAGGGAAATCCAAATCAAAACCTCCATGAGATACCACCTCACACCAGTCAGAATGGCTAAAATTAACAAGTCAGGAAACGACAGATGTTGGTGAGGATGCGGAAAAAGGGGAACCCTCCTACAGTGATGGTAGGAATGCAAGCTGGTGTAGCCACTCTGGAAAACAGTATGGAGGTTCCTCAAACAGTTGAAAATAGAGCTACCCTACGACCCAGCAATTGCACCACTGAGTATTTACCCCAAAGATACAAATGTAGTGATCTGAAGGAGCACATACACCCAAATGTTTATGGCAGCAATGTCCACCATAGCCAAACTATGGAAAGAGCCTATATGTCCATCCACAGATGAATGGATAAAGAAGATGTGGTCTATATATACAATGAAATATTATACAGCTATCAAAAAAAAAAAAGAAATCTTGGGGCACCTGGGCAGCTCAGTCGTCAAGCATCTGCCTTTGGCTCAGGTCATGATCCCAGGGTCCTGGGATCAAGCCCCGTGTCAGGCTCCCTGCTCATCGGGAGCCTGCTTCTCCCTCTCCCACTCCCCCTGCTTGCATTCCCTCTCTCACTGTGTCTCTCTCTGTCAAATAAATAAAGTCTTTAAAAAAAAATTAAATCTTGCCATTTACAATGACGTGGATGGAACTAGAGGGTATTATGCTAAGCAAAATAAGTCAGTCAGAGAAAGACAATTATCATATGATCTCACTGATATGAGGAATTTGAGAAACAAGACAGAGGATCATAGGGGATGGGAGGGAAAAATGAAACAAGATGAAACCAGAGAGGGAGACAAACCATAGGAGACTCTTAATCTCAGGAAACAACTGAGGGTTGCTGGAGTGGAGTGGGGTGGGAGGGATGGGGTGACTGAGTGATGGAACTTGGGGAGGGTATGTGCTATGGTGAGAGCTGTGAATTGTGTAAGACTGATGAATCACAGGCCTGTACCCCTGAAACAAATAATATATGTTAATAAAAATAATAATAATAATAATAAATGTGAACAACTGAGAATTTCCATATTTAAAACCAACAACAATAAAGAGAAAGGTCAAAATGAGTACAGAACAACTGATTCTGGACGAAACAAAATAATTGCAGTAAGAGAGGAGGACTTCAAAATCATTCTCATTAGTATTATAAGAAAGACTCGAGAATATATCCATTTACAAACTAGAATAAGCTAATATGCAAAAAGGGAATAACAAAATAAGTAAGAATCCATGAAACATAAGGATGCAATTATCAAAATTAAGGGAAAAAATTAGTTGACGTGGAAGAAAAAAAATGTCTCCCAAAATGTAAAGCAATAAAACCTAGAGGTGTAAATATCTTTTTTTAAAGTCAAGAATAAGATATAAATCCACAAAAAGATGGAAAAACATTCCATGCTTATGGATCAGAAGAATAAACATTGTTAAAATGTCTATGCTACTCAGAGCAATCTATACCTTCAATGCCACCTGATCAAAATTCCAATGACATTTATCAAAGTGCTGGAACAAACAATCCAAAAATTTGTATGGAATCAGAAAAGACCCCGAATTGCCAAGGAAATGTTGAAAAAGAAAAACAAAGCTGGGAGCATCATGTTGCCTGATTTCAAGCTATATTACAAAGCAGTGATCACCAAGACAGCATGGTACTGGCACAAAAACAGACATATAGACCAATGGAACAGAATAGAGAGCCCAGATATGGACCCTCAACTCTATGGTCAAATAATCTTTGACAAAGCAGGAAAAAATATGCAATGGAAAAAAGATAGTCTCTTCAATAAATGGTGCTGGGGAAATTGGACAGCCACATGCAGAAGAATGAAACTAGACCATTCTCTAACATCATATACAAAGATAAACTCAAAATGGATGAAAGACCTCAATGCGAGACCATCAAAATCCTTGAGGAGAACATAGGCAATAACCTCTTTGACATCAGCCATAGCAATTTCTTTCAAGATACATCTCTAAAAGCTAGTGAAACTAAAGCAAAAATGAACTTTTGGGACTTCATCAAGATAAAAAGCTTCTGCACAGCAAAGGTAACAGTCAACAAAACAAGGAGGCAACCCACAGAATGGGAGAAGATATTTGCAAATGACACTACAGATAAAGGGCTGGTATCCAAGATCTATAAAGAACTTCTCAAACTCAACACCCAAAAAACAAATAATCAAGTCAAAAAATGGGCAGAAGACATGAACAGACGCTTCTCTGAAGAAGACATACAAATGGCTAACAGACACGTGAAAAAATGTTCATCATCATTAGCCATCAGGGAAATTCAAAGAAAAACCACATTGAGAAACCACCTTACACCAGGTAGAATGGCAAAAATTGACAGGGCATGAAACAACAAATGTTGGAGAGGTTGTGGAAAAAGGGGAACCCTCTTACACTGTTGGTGGGAATGAAGTTGGTACAGCCACTTTGGAAAACAGTGTGGAGGTGCCTCAAAAAATTAAAAATAGAGCTACCCTATGACCCAGCGATTGCACTCCTGGGTATTTACCCCAAAGACACAGATGTAGTGAAAAGAAGGGCCATATGCACCCCAATGTTCATAGCAGCAATGTCTGTAATAGCCAAACTGTGGAAAGAGCCGAGATGTCCCTCAACAGATGAATGGATAAAGAAGATATGGTCCAGGGGAGGGGGGTGGGGGGATGGGTTAGCCTGGTGATGGGTATTAAAGAGGGCACGTTCTGCATGGAGCACTGGGTGTTATGCACAAACAATGAATCATGGAACATTACATCAAAAACTAATGATGTAATGTATGGTGATTAACATAACAATAAAAAATTTTTTTAAAAAGATGTGGTCCATATACACAATGGAATATTACTCAGCCATCAGAAAAGATGAATACCCAACTTTTACATCAACATGGATGGGACCGGAGGAGATGATGCTCAGTGAAATAAGTCAAGCAGATAAAGTCCATTATCATATGGTTTCACTTATTTGTGGAACATAAGGAACAGCATGGAGGACATTAGGAGAAGGAAGGGAAAAATGAAGGGGTGGAAATCAGAGGGAGAGACGAACCATGAGAGACTATGGATTCTGAGAAACAAACTGAGGGTTCTAGAGGGGAGGGGGTGGGGGGATGGGTGAGTCTGGTGATGGGTATTAAGGAGGGCACGTACTGCATGGAGCACTGGGTGTTATATGAAAACTGAATCGTGGATCACCGCATCAAAAACTAATGATGTATTGTATGGTGACTAACATAACATAATAAAATAAAATTAAAAAAAAAAGATATAAATCCACGAGGTCCAACATCCATCTAAGGAGGATCTTAAACAAAAGAACAAAGAACAAAGGAGGAGAAATAATCAAATAGTAGAAGGAAATCCCTAGAGCCTAAAACACGACTCTTCAGCAGTTGTGGTTCAGCAAAAATGAAAAATAACTCAGAAACACAACTTCACTAAAGGTCAGTACATCTCAATGGGTGCCTCTTTCAATTCTTTTCTCTGGATCCTCTTCTCTTTGATCTCTAAATTATATGTATGCAAGGGCTTATTATTTTCACTTCTTTGTCTCTGCTATATTTCACTCATTCACTAAATGATCTCATCTAAACTTATCATTTTGAGGGGTGCTTGGGTGGCTGAGTCGGCTAAGCATCTGACTCTTAATTTCAGCTCAGGTCATGATCTCAGGGTCATGATACTGAGCCCCCCGTCAGGGTCCACACTCAGCAGAGAGTCTGCTTGAGGATTCTTTCTCTCTCCCTCTGCCCCTCACCGCACTCGTGCTCTCTTTCTAAAAAAATAAATAAATCTTTAAAAATAAATAAATAATGAACTCATTACTTTGAATGTCATCTATATATTGATAACCCAAATTTTATCTGTCCATTCACAATCTCTCCATAAAACTCCAGATATCAAATTGATTTGCTTTCTGCAATCTAACCTACATTTCAAATATATTATGTCTACAATAGAATTATCATCTCAATCCATACTCCAAACTGCTCATCTCCTTGTCTTCCCCATCTCAATAAACAGGACACCATTAATCCAGTTGCTCAGGCTATAAAATCACAGGTCATGCTTAACTCCTCTCTTGCTCATGTTCTGCCTCCAGTCCATCAGCAAGGTGAACATCTAGCATGGATTTCCAAGAATGGTATGTCCAAGAAGAACATGAATTCCCTAACACTATGATGAAGTTGCATCCTCTCTCCTACCATTCACTATCCTGTTTGTACTAATTACATCTCTCATTCTCAAAGCAATGCAGTTTTTAAGAGCATGAGAATGCCTCTCTTTGTCTATGGCACAAACACTGCATGTTCTACAGTAAATAATATTTACATGATATTTTAAATGTTGAATATTGGTTTCCATTTTCAAATTAAACTATAAAAGACTTAATTTGCCTAACTTAATTGTAAATTCTGTAAACCTTGAAAATGTGAAAGTAATGCAAAACAGGAATTAACAGGTGGGAGTAGATGTGGAGGAAAATACAAGGACAACAAATCTGACTTACCCAGTAGAAAATCAAGAGGCACTATCAAAAACTATCAAGAAATGGGATTTTTATGAAGTTAAATAACAAAAGAAGTTTTTAAATGAGCTGGCAGGAAGTGGGAGTGGGGAAAGAAGACAAGTGTAAGTGAACTTGGTATCTTTCATGCCACAGATGGGAAACAATAGCTTTTTTAAATTGATACATTAACAAATAAAGTGTATGAATATTATTTAACACTTGGAATTAAACTCCAGAAAAACTAACCATAAAATCATTGGAAATAATTACTTCCGATGAGTGGTAATGAAGGAGAGTGTATCGAACCTTACTTTTCAGTTAGCATCCTCTTTAGTGTTTGAATTTTTATTATGGCACATATTGCCAGCATAATAATTAAATAAATAAATATATTAATAACAGAGCAAATGATCACATCTAATCTAGTTTTATGTCTACAGTTTCACACATTTATCTGAATAAAAGTTTATAAAGAGACACCAATTTTTGTGTCGGTTGGTAAAATAAAAGATAAATGCTGATCTGGGAACCACTATGAAAGTACAAAGACTAGCTAAGTACAATTCGGTCAAAATATGTTGATGCCAGAGTATGTAACTAATAAAAGAACTCTATACAAAGGATCCTTCACATCTAGAACCAGAAAAGCTCACACAGTGATTCACTGTAATTTATCTCCTTAAAGTACTGCAGGTCTATACGCCCTTCCAAAGGGAAACGCTGCTGTTTTGGACACAGTAAACACATCCATTGTCCTAATACTACCTCTCGTCCTATCTCTATGCTTATAAACATGGCACTATTTTTACCTTGAGTAATGCATGGCTTGGTGGCCTGCAATATTAAAATAGAAGTCCGTGGTATGCTTCATCTCATTGGTGTGCCCAGTTGACTCAATCCAGTGTCCTATTGGGAGACAATAAACACCATCCACCAAGTTGTTTTCATTATAAGTACAGCAACGGTCATGGTGAGGTCCATTGCCTGGAACAAGAAGAAATGACAAACAGAGCAATTAAATCAATGTTTTGCTTAAGCAGCCACAGAGTAGGTGATGCAAAATTAATAGGAAGAAGAAAATAAATATAAAGCTGCTTAATCCACACATTTCGGTATGAACAAAAATAGACTAGAGGGGAAAAACAGAAAAAATTTGTAATTACATACAAATTTCATAGAGTTCTGTGCTCCCTTGGAATACATGCATATTTCCAAAAGCATATTAATTCTCAGAGTTTAATGGAACCTCTCAGTGCCCTAACTACCCGTTGTGAGTCATTCTGCAGCCTTTTTATCTTTCTGGTATGCAAATTCATAACTAAAATCAGTAATAAAAATGAATCAGTAATAAAGTGTTTTAGTATCAGCTCAAACAACAAATGAGTTTTCAAAATAAATACATTAATAAATAATAAAACAAATGATCACATCCAACCTAGTCTGCATGTAAATCAGTGGTTAGTACTTTTTTCAGATGGGAAATTATCACAGAGATTAGCTACGTTGCCCAAGGTCACAAAACTAGCAAGTGCCAAGCTAGTAGCAAACTGATACCCCTAGATCCCCATCTTTCAGGCACCTGATACCTTCATGCTGTTTTCTACCTACTTCACAAGCACCAGTACACACCATCCTCCCTCCATGGAGTGAACCAAAAGAGAGAGAAATGGAAGAACTGTCTCTGAAAATACTATTTGCCTACATCACATTCCGCCCAGTATCAACTACACTAGTACACATATCTTTTACTTCTGTGAAATTATAATTCATATATTATTTCCATTCACCCTTATGTGACCACCCCATTTCAGATCATTCCTTTCCTTCAACTACCTAATTTCCTATGCTGTCTTTAATACACACACAAAAAAGTAAGCAAAATAAAAATAGGAGTAAGTCACGTTTGCTACAAATATAAAAATCTGACTCATTTGTCCCTTGCTCTATCTTATAAAATATTTTACCTAAAGTTATTTGGCATAAAATCTCAAAAACAAAGAAATCCTTAAGTCATTGGGCAATTCTTTAGGATATAACTCCCTTCCATCAGGTAGGAGGTACAAGATGGCTCCCTTAATAAATCACCACTGATCTCCCTAGATCAGACTTCTCTTTTTCTCTTGATGGCTACACTACAAGGCACTACACCAACTGGTACTTTACCCTTGATATTTAATAGATGAAAACCAAACTATACTAGCAACCCCACTTCTAGAAACATATCAAATAGAAATATAACAAGAATAAAAAAGATACATAGAGATACATGTGTGAACAATACTATTTTAATAGCACACACTCAACTATATAAATTCATCTATTCATTTTTCCACAAATACTTATTAAATGTCATCTACAGGATCTACACTGTGCTAAGTCATGTTAAGGATTTTGGTATTTACCGTAGGAACAAGAAAAAAATTAAATATTTTAAGTAGGCAGGTAACATGACCAAATTTTTATTTTAAAAGTACCTTTCTGGTTACAGAGTAAAAATTTAATTCAGATACAATAAGACTAAAGCAAAAAGTCCATTTAAGAAACTACTGGTCTAGCCCAGACAGAAGATGACAAAAGCCTGGAAGT
Source organism: Zalophus californianus (assembly GCF_009762305.2). NCBI lineage: Eukaryota > Metazoa > Chordata > Mammalia > Carnivora > Otariidae > Zalophus > Zalophus californianus. The sequence goes on along the minus strand of NC_045601.1, from coordinate 20,519,819 downwards.
AGAAACGGAAACAAGTGGGCAGATTCAGGAAGGAAAAACCACAGGGTGGATATGGGAGGTGCAGAAGAAAGGGAGGCAACAATGACTCTAGGCTTCTGGCAAATATAACTCAATATACGGTGGTACCATTCACTAAGATGTGAAATCTGTAAGAGGTTGGAAGGGAAGACCACCAGTCTGGTTTTTGGACTTGAAGTGCCATTTGTATACAAAAAGAGATGTTAAGTACAGAGTTGGCATTATCGGTTTGACACTCAGACCGGAGATCTGAAGTAGAAAAATAAATTTATGAGTCATCTAAGTGTAAATGGCAACTGAGGCAAGGATTTAGATGAGTCACAAAGAAAAACAATAGTAATGCAGAAGAAAAGGTTTCTAGAACCAAGTCTGAAAGCATCCCAATATTTAATAGCTGGATAAAGAAGGATGAGCTTACAAAGAAGGCATAGAAAGAGAAGGTGGAGGGAGTAAGGGAGGTGGGGGAACATGACTGAATGTGTAAATAGATCCTAAACACTGAGTGAATGCATGTCTGATTGTTAATAGTTACATCTGGAGAATGGAATTGGGATGAAGAGGACCATTTTACTCTAAACTAATCTGAATTTGTTGGATTTGTCATAAAGCACAAGTATTATTTTTTGGTTTAATAAAAGAATAATATCTGTGGTTCCCACTGTTCAGTACAATAGACTTACAACAATTTATTTATTTACTTTTTATTTTAAGTAGACTCCATGCCTAATGTGGGGCTTGAACTCTTGACCCTGCGATCAACAGTCAGGTGCTCTACTGACTGAGCCAGCCAGGTGCCCCTAGACTTATGACAGTTTAAAGATTTTTTATTTATTTATTTATTTATTTTAGAGAGAGACAGCGAGTGCAAGCAAGAAGAGGAGCAGAGGGAGAGGGAGAGAGAGAAAACTAAGCAGACTCCATGCTGAACACAGAACCTGACTGGGGGGTGGGGGGGCTTGATCTCACATCCCTGAGATCATGACCTGAGCCAAAACCAAGAATTGGATGCCTAACCGACTGAGCCACCCATGTACCCTGAGACTTACGACAATTTAAATGTTACAACTTAAATACAATTATTAAGGAGCTCAAATGTACATAAATTATAAAGTTTAAGAAAAATTATTTATATAACATCAACTTCCTAAGAATTCTTCATTCCTGGAATTAGTTTTTTGAATTACTCATTTTTACACATACGTGTTTTAGGAGAAATAACAAAACACTTCTATTTCTTTCAGCCAGGGAGGTATCAGTGGAGGCCTAATGGAGAGCCAGAACTCCCACCTCACTCAGTAGTAATAAAGTCAATCCCTTCAGTTGTCAATAGGTGGGGAGGTACCCCCATCCTCCTATGGGAGCAGAGTTAGAGGAATCCAGTTAAGCCAGAAGATTTGAATAAGAACCAGGGTCACATTATAAAATACTCAAAATGTCCAGGTTTCAATAGAGTCACTCCTTATATCAAAAATCACAAAGATCTCAAACTGAATAAAAATTAAAAATGTCTGCAAGGTGCCAACATCCGATGACAGAGATGTTAGAATTATCTGAAAAAAAAAGAATTAGCTGAAAAAGCTTCAACAACCCATTTTTTTTTATTTTTTAAAGATTTTATTTATTTGACAGGGATAGAGAAAGAACACAAGTAGGCAGAGTGGCAGGTAGAGAGAGAGGGAGAAGCAGGCTCTCTGCTGAGCAGACAGTGCAACACAGGGCTCCATCCCAGGACCCTAGGATCATGACCTGAGCCGAAGGCAGCCATTTAACCAACTGAGCCACCCAGGCACCCCAACAACCCATTTTTAAAAAATGAACCAAGTATATGATGTCTAGAAGAAATTCACTTCAAATTATAGGCAGGTGGAAAGTAAAAATGTAGAAAAAGATATACCATGCAACCATTAATCAAAAGAAAGAACAGGTGGTTATGTTAATATCGTATAAAGTAGAACCTTCAGAGCAAAGAAAATTACTAGAGATAGAGAGGGAAATTATATGATGTTAAAAGTATCAATCTAATCAAGAAGCTATAAGAATTCTAAATGTGTACACAACAAAAAACAGAGCTGCAAAATATGTGAAACTAAAAACTAAGACAACTGAATGGAGAACAGACAAGTCTGGAATTAAAGTTGGAAATTTCAACACCTCTCTCTCAACAATTCATAGAACAACTAGACAAAAAATCAGCAAGGAATAAAATAACATCACTGTCAACCAATGGACTCTAAGTGACATCTATAGACACACCACCCAACAATAGCAGAATGTACATTTTCAAGTGTGCACAGAACATATACCAAGCTAAATCATATCCTGGACCATAAGACAATATCAAAACTTTAGAATTAAATCACACAAAGTGTTTTCCCTGACCTCAACAGAATCAAACTGGAAATCAATAACATAATAGGAAAATATTCAAATAGTTGGAAACTAATATACATACTTCTAAATAATCTGTGGGTCAAAAAGGAAGTCTCAAAGTTATTAAAATACATTGCAATGAATGAAAATCAAAATAATATGTGTCAAAATATGTGGGACACAGCTAAAGCAGTTCTGTGAGGGAAATTTATAGTACTAAATATATACAGTAAAAACAGGAAAAGTTTCAAATCAATCTAGCTCCACTTCAAGAAATTAGAAAAAGAAGAGCAAAATAAATCCAAGGCAAACAGAAGGAAAGAAATAATAAAGAATGGAAATCAATGAAATTAAAAACAGAAAAACATTAGAGAAAATCAATGAAATAAAGAGCTGATTTGTTGAAAAGATCATTAAAACTGGCAAACCTCTACAAGACTGGCAAAGAAAAGCAAGAAAAGGCACAAATTATGAAAGAAAGGAAGAAAGGAAGGAAGGAAAAGAGAGAAAAGAAGGGATATCACTATAGACCTTGCAGGCATCAAAAGTATAAGATAATACTATAAAAAACAAAACACATAAATTTAACAACTTAAATGAAATGGACTATCCTCAAAAAACAAATTACCACAACTAATTTAATATGAAATACAAATTGAACATCCATATAACTCTTAAGGATATTGGATATATAATTTTAAAACCCCCCCAAAAAAGAAATCTCAAAGCCCATGTGGTTTGAATGAAGAATTCTACCAAATGCTTAAAGAAGAATCCATACCAATGCTATACAATCTCTTCAACATAGTACATGGGCATAAAGATAAAAGAAATAAAGAAAACTGTACTTTATTTGCAGATGACATGACTGTCTATGAAGAAAATCCCAAGGAATCAATAATAATTGTTTAAAATCTCCTAAAATAAGAGAGCTTAGCAAGGCCACAAGATAAAGATAAGCATGCAAAATAAATTGTATTTCTATATACTAGCAATGAAGATTTGGTCATTATAATTAAATAAAATACCATCTACATAGCATAGACATAAATCTAAGAAAAACATGTATACAACTTGTATGCTTAAAACCGTAAAATGTGATAAAAAAAAATCAAAGAAGATCTAATAAATGGAGAAACATACCATGTTAGTGGGTTGGATGACTCAACCTCTACATCTTAAACAAAAATTAACTGAAAATGGATCATGGACTTAAAATATAAAAGGTGAAACTATAAAACTTTTAGAAAAGCAAATAGGGAAAAAATTCAGTATTCAGAGTTCTAAGACTTCACACTAAAAGCACAATCCAAAAAGGAAAAATTTATAAATCTGATTTCATCAAAATTATAAACTTTTATTCGGCAAAAGACCTTCTTGGGAGAAAAACAAGTTACAGATTAGAATGAAATACTGGCAAATCATATACCCCAACAAAGGACTAGTATCTAGAATATTAAAGAACTCTCAAAACTCAACAATAAGTAAACCAACAATCCAATTAGCATATGGGAAAAAGATATGAAGTGGCATTTCACCAAAGAGGATATACAGATGGCAAATAAGTACTTGAAAAGATGTTCAATATCACTAGCCTTAAGAAAAATACAAATTAAAACCATAATGAGATAGCATTACACACCTATAAAAATTTTTTTATTTTTACAAAATAAAAAGTAGTGACACCACCAAATGCTGGATACAAGGCTGGGAAAAACTGGATAACTCATACATTGCTAATAGGAATGTAAAACAGTACAACCACTCTGGGGCAATGTTTGGCAATTTATTTTAAAAATTAAACTTGCAAGAACAATACAACCCAACTCTACTCCAGGCATTTATCTTGGAGAAACTAAACTTTTATTCAGACAAAAACCCGTAGAAGAATTTTTATAGTAGCTTTATTCATTGTAGTCAAAACCTAGAAACAACCCAGATGTCCTTTAGTGTGTGAATGTTTTAACAAATTATGATACATCAACACCATGTTTTAGCCATAAAAATGAATGACCTATTGATACGTGCAACAACCTAGGTGAATCTAGAACGAATTATGCTAAGTAAAAAAACGCCAATCTCAAAAAGTTACATACTCTAGGATTCCATGTATATAACATTCTTAAAATGAAAACATTAATAGAGATAGAGAACAGATTAGTGGTTACCTCGGGTTCTGGGGTGTGGGGGAGGGGGAAAGTGGGCATGGCTATAAAAGAGTAACATGGAGACCCTTGTGGTAATGAAAATGTTACCACTGGGGGAAACAATAAAAGCTACATAGGATCTTTCCATATTACTTCTAACAACTGCATGTGAATATACAATTACCTCAAAATAAAAAGTTTAATAAACAAATAAAACGGGTGTTTGTGGGCGCCTGGGTGGCTCAGTTGGTTAAGCGACTGCCTTCAGCTCAGGTCATGATCCTGGAGTCCCAGGATTGAGTCCCACAACAGGCTCCCTGCTCAGGAGGGAGTCTGCTTCTCCCTCTGACCCTCCCCCCCCTCATGCTCTCTCATTCTCTCTCCTCTCACATAAATAAATAAAATCTTAAAAAAAAAAAAAACCTTCGGTGTTTATTGTGTTTTGTTTTTTCCAAATAGACTGGAAAATTTTTAGGCTTCTAATTCATTTTCTGTTCCATAAGACTGGCCTAAGAATACAACATATATAACACATTGTTTAATACCACAGTGATCATTTAATGCCTAGAAGCTCAGTTAACTTTTCCAGATCTCACCCACCTTATAAAAGGGCCAGTTGGCTATAACAAGGTTAAAGGAGTAACTTTGTGACAGGGGAATGGGTGCGGAGAGTAGGTACAAGTGAATTATCTGTCCAGATTGGAGCTGGCCATTGCCAATTATTCATTAGCATTAATTTAAAATAAAGAAAGAAATAAACAGCTAAGGTAGAATAAACTAATCTGTCATTGGCAGAAAAGTGGGAAAGGACTGATTTAATTAACAATAAACACCTATTTCCTTAGAGCAAATTTGGCCATCATGTTATTTGTTCATCAAGGCAAATTAGGTAAATTAAAATAAAGTGAATAAATGTGAAGGAATAAGAGGCCTGCTTCCTGACACTCCAAAAAACCAGAGAAGTAAGAAACCTCAGAATTTAAAATCAGAACGAACACATTACGTCAAATAATTCTACAAGTTTGAAAGTTCAGGTTAAATTAAGTTTATTTTTTACAAAGAAGGTTTAAAGTTATATTGCATAAACAAATCTACTGGGTAGTGCAGTCCACTTAAAATAAAATTCTAATTATTATTCATGTCATTTTATTTGAATCTATCCTCTTTGGAGTTTAATTACTTTGAAGTTTTTGTTTCTAGCACATGAACATAAAATCTGAACCTAACACATTAATCTCTAATTTTAGCTACTAACTCACCCAAATCAAATTTCTCTCACGCCTCATCTGTTAACTACCTCAGAAGCTATTGGTGCATAAAGTTGTACAAACATGGTATAATCATTACCAACTCTTTGGCATTCTGATATTCCTTTCTAATGGCAAAAGCAAAACAAAATAAAACACACAAAAAAATATTTTTGTTCAACCAACTGCCTCTTTAAAAGAGTGGATCCTGTTCCAGTTGAGCACTTTGATAAATTGCAATATGCAATGGTAGAAAACAGCTGAGTTTGGGGTCAGTGATGGGAGACAGCTGAACTGCTTTGTAGACTAGTTACTCAGATGCAATCAAGGAAGGAGAAGATGGGGAAAAGGGATGTGAAGATTAAGAAGAAGGAAACGTAAGATGGAGAAAGAGAAAGGAGAAGAAGAATTCAGGCAGTAAATTACATAAGGTGAAGCAGATAATCAAAACAAGCTGGTCAGGAGAACACCAAATATCAGGTAAAGGCAAACATTTTAATATTTAATTTGAAGTTGTCTGCCCTTCTGTTATATCCTCTCTTCTTCTCTTCCCCAACTACCAATATAACCTACTACACTCACACAAATTTCTTGTGTGGAGAGAGAGAAGACAGTCCACTAATAAAAATTTATTTAAAAACTTGATTCCTTGCCTACATTGACTTGATGTAGAACAAGGTAGCCTAAGCAGGGCTACAAGAAGGTGCATCTGCTAAGCAGAGCAGAAGCAAGAAAGCAAAGGCAAGGATGACCATGAGGATGTAAACCTTCGTTGCTTACACAGGCATCTTAGAGAGATTCCAATCTCCCAAATCTACAGGAATAGGGGCTAATTACATATATATAGTAGAATAAATAGAATATATATATATTCTGCACACACACAACAGAATGAAGTGTTAAGAAATAAAACAATGAGCTCTAATAAGAAAATATAAATACAAGACTTACATAGAACATTTTCATTTACAAGATTTTTATCTTATTTCATTAAAGAAATGCACAAATCTTAAATGAAAAATGTAAGTAGACAACACTTCCTGCTAATGGCAAAAACAATGCTATTTGGCTAATGAAAACTAGGAAATCAATAACTACACGGGGATATGAAGAAAATTCTATACTAACTCGGACAGGTGGACAAAGCCCCATTCCTGCATTAACAGTACTGCCCTAAAATAATAGGAGGATGGGGCTCAGTCATTAAGTGTCTGCCTTCAGCTCAGGTCATGATCCCAGAGTCCTGGGATCGAGCCCCACATCGGGCTCCCTGCTCAGTGGGAAGCCTGCTTCTCCCTCTACCACTCCCCCTGCTTGTGTTCCCTCTCTCGCTGTGTCTCTCTCTGGCAAATAAATAAATAAAATATTTTTAAAAAATTAAAAATAAGGGGCACCTGGGTGGCTCAGTTGGTTAAGCGACTGCTTTCGGCTCAGGTCATGATCCTGGAGTCCCGGGATCAAGTCCCACATCGGGCTCCCTGCTCGGCAGGGAGTCTGCTTCTCCCTCTGACCCTCTTCCCTCTCGTGCTCTCTATCTCTCATTCTCTCTCTCTCAAATAAATAAATAAAATCTTTAAAAAAAAAGTAATTTAAAAAAATAAATAAAAAATAAAAATAAATAAAAATAAATAAATAAAATAATAGGTTTATACAGTTAAGAGTGCCATGCCTAGAGTTAAAGCTGAAATAACTCCTCCTTTTCCTAAAGCTGAAATAACTTTCTACTGGAAAAATCCAGTAGAAAACAACCCAACAAATTTGGGAGGAGCTCTGAGGGTTTTGATTAAAAATAATAATAACTACAAACACAAATAAGTGGCCCACTTAGCCATGATAAAAACAGGAATTAGACTTTGCGATAACAAGGTTTTTCTATGGTGGATGTAAAAATATTACTTGTGAAGGAGGCTAGAGTTTGGAGGACCAAGAAAGAAAATATCAAATGTGACAGGGTGATTATGGTAATGAGTCAAACACCTGGCTCAGGTGTGTGTATGTGTGTGTGTGTATACCCACAAGTGCACATGTACTTGTGTATATATGCGTATGAGTCTGTGTGATTGTCTGCCCAAGTAGAAGATATATGATAAATGGTGATTGCTATTGTTATGGCAAATAAGAAGTTGAAATGTGGGATACATAAACATCATCCTTTCAGTACATCTGGACATAGAAACTTCTCTAACCCTTTTAGTCAAAAATGAGCCACTCAGCCTAAGACAATTATTTGATGGAATTCCAAGTCAGCAGGCTCATCCTTTGTACATAACAGTCCTGGCCTCATTTGTTCTCATTAATAATCAGACTTAAGATCATTCATATATGCTTCAAATTCTATGATAATCAACGAAAGTCCTTGAGACAGTTGTTTGGTAGGCAGCTATGATGTGTTGGTCCTCTCAAAGGTGAGCTTTGCGGTGTGCAAAAAAGGGGAACAGCAGGAGTGATTAATAAAGCTTAACCTTGGACCCACTCTCGGCCAAGCTTCCAGAGGAGATCTTTTAGGTAAAACTCCTAGAAGAACCTTGATCAGTTCTAGCTAAGAATTTTAAGAAAAAAAAAATTAACACCTGCCAACCATACAGAGCAAAAAACATTAGGAGAAATGTCCATGATTACAGAAAGATATGGGTGAAATGGAGGCTTACATCAAGTTAGGTTGAAAACATGTAAGAGGGGGGGAAAAAGAACTTACAAAAAAAGAAAAATTCAATAGCTCTTTTCTTAAAAGATTTACTCATATGTCATGTCTTCATTGTTATGAACTAAATTGTTTCCCCCAAATTTATACATTGAAGCTCTAAAAACCAATGTGGATTGTATCTACATATAGGGCATTTGGGGAGGTAATTAAAGTTAAATGAGATTATAAGGGTGAGGCCCTAATCCAATAGGACTGGTGCCTTTACAAAAAGGGGAAGGGACACCAGAGATGTCTCTCCATGAAGGCCTAGAGGAAAGACCGCAGGAGGACACAGTGAGAAGGCAGCCATCGGCAAGCCAGAAAGAGTTCTCACCAGAAACCAAATTTGGTGGCTTTCTGATTGGGGACATCTAGCTTGCACATCTGTGAGAAAATAAATGTTTGTCATATGTCACCTGTCTATAATATTTTGCTATAGCAGCCCAAGAAGACTAATGTACTCATATATACATGAAATATTCTAGAGTTTAATCCAGTTCATACCCAAGTATTATTGAGAGCTTATGTATCCAGTCCTGTGGTAAAGTGAGGTTGACAAATAAAATTTAAAACATGACTCCCACCATGAATGAACCCTTGTTCATTAGACAAAGGTTACACAAAGCAATTAGTAAATGAAACAAAGCTGCCTTAAACGATGAAAATAATTGTAAAACTGTATGACAAAATACTAACACATAAACAGAATATTCAAGAATGGCAAATAGGCTTCCTTTCCGACGCCATTTTCAACGTATGGTGACTGGAATGTTATGTTGAAATGTACCGTAAGGAGCACCTGGCTCACTAGGAAAGAAAACTATGATAGACTAATAACGTGTCCATGGATGTAGAAGACTGAAAACCAGGGATGGTTGGATCAGTGTGAGCCACAATTACCAAGAAAGGATTTGTGATGGAGGGGATGGCTCTCAAGGTGTGACGGACAACAGGGTATGCTTTGGATACATAACAGAGGGCACAGCAACCTATGAATGAGTATGATTCAAGGCAGGAAATAGATAATAGCTACAAATCTGTTTATTCCTATGGGTAGAGAGACAACCTAATATAGAGTCATTGGGGGTTCATATTACTTACCAATGCTAAGCAAGCACTGTAAAACAACTGACTTGCCAAAGCAGAGAAGAGAGTTACCACTTCTCTAGCCATTATTTAAGAAGTCAGATTTTTTATTAATGTGGAAGATTTACATTAATTAGTGATTCATGATGATACACACATCTCAAAATGGGAAGCATCTCAAGGATTGAGGTTTCACTTGAAAAGTATCCCAAACAATGGCATAACCAGGAAATTATACTTCTATTTAAAATAAAACACAGTAACAGAGCTCTCCTTATATAATTTTTAGAGAAAATCTGAAACTTAGATTGTTCTTATTAGACTTGACTCAAAGCACTAAGAATGAATTATTAATTCATTCGATGTGATGATAGTTAAGAGCAAAGCCAAAAGATTTGACCATCTGATTTGAAGTGATCGAATCTTCTGGTAGCTAATTATGCCATGACTCAAGGGATTAAACAAGATCGGCATATTAAAATGCTCCATCTCTGCATAATTGGATATATTTGCTGGATACTGCATTTCCTTTCTATGTCACATGCAGAGATGTTTATTCATGTGTTTAATAAATTTTTGTTTAATTGTTCTAATAATTTTTAATGTTGATTTTCCCACTGTCATTTAAACAATTTTTATGGTAGTGTCTAGACTTTTGTTTTATATAGACAGGTCAATTTTTCTCTCCACAGCACTCCTAGAATTGACTAGAAATTGTGTTTCATCGTCTGAACACAAATCCAAGTCACACTCTAAAAATAGATAAAGCATCTTTATTAGTATTAGACTCACTATATGAAGAAAATGCTTCCAACCAGATTTCACTACTTCATTTTTCATACCTTCAAACCCACTACAAAAGCTCCCATGTCACCTGTCTTTGTGTACTTTAAGCCAAACAATGTGGAGGCAGAGGTGATAACCTTCCCTAACCGCCATATCTCAAGAGTGTGAACATTTCAATGCAAAGAACACAAAATAATCCTATTCATACCAGGAACTCTGAAGAACACTGAGGATTACTTTATTTTTTTTTAAGATTTTATTTATTTATTTGAGAGAGAGAGAATGAGAGAGATAGAGAGCATGAGAGGGAAGAGGGTCAGAGGGAGAAGCAGACTCCCTGCTGAGCAGGGAGCCCGATGCGGGACTCGATCCCGGGACTCCAGGATCATGACCTGAGCCGAAGGCAGTCGCTTAAGCAACTGAGCCACCCAGGCGCCCCTGAGGATTATTTTAAATTTAACCTCTTCCTAACCAGGCAGACACACATTTCAGCAGTTTCATAGTAAGTAAATGTTTTGGCATAAAATCTCTCTTCAATTAAGATTATCTAGAATGTGAAACAAATGGCTGAATAAAAGGTTCCCTTGAACTGACCTAGTTCTGAAGTGAAAACCATCTCTAATGGCTTTATGATTTGGTTTCTTCCACAGCACAAATATTTTTTGATATGATAGAGTTGATGCAAACATCATGTAGGCACTACTCTAGTTACTGGAAAGAAATTAGAAATGCACAGCTAATTGAAATAGAGAATAGAGTGGTCAGACATAATTTTTAAAGACTAAATTGTTTCTGAAATTGATAAGCCATATTGTTTTCAACCCTTTTAATGAGACACTGTAGGCTGTAAAAAATAAAAGAGGGTCAATCAGAAAGATTATCTTAAAAGTTACCATAGCCATAAACTACATCTATACAAGAAACAGCTGAAGAAGGATTTTGCTTGTCTCAGGACTCTGTCTGATGCAAGCAACACAAAATCTGACCAACAGTGACTTCAATGAATACAGGTCTATCTCTCACATAACGAGAAGTGTAAAGCCAGGCCGCCCAGAACTGATGGAATACCAAGTGCTTTCTAAATGTCTGCCTTGCCATCCTTCACACATTGACCTTGTTGTCATACTTGTCACCTCATGTTTCAAAGTGTGACCTCTAGGCATCATGTCTGAATACTTCACTTCCTAGCCATGAAAAAGGACAAAGAATACGCGTTCCTCTTCATGAGAAAAGTGAAAGCTTTCCTGGGAACCTCACCTAAAAGACTTCTTACATCTCAGCCAGAACTAGGTGACACAGCCATCCTTAAACCAATTGCTGGGGCGCGGGGGGGCGGTGCGGAATAAGAGTGCCACACAGGGGCACCTGGGTGGCTCAGTCGTTAAGCGGCTACCTTCGGCTCAGGTCATGATCCCAGGGTCCTGGAATCGAGCCCCGCATCGGGCTCCCTGCTCTGGGAAGCCTGCTTCTCCCTCTCCCACTCTTCCTGCTTGTGTTCCCTCTCTCGCGTGTCTCGCTATGTCAAATAAATAAATAAAATCTTAAAAAAAAAAAGAGAGTGCCACACAGATTAAAACATTAATGATCCATCCCCAGTGCTACCAAGACAAATCAGGATTCTTTTAGACAAGGAAAGTAAGGGGGAAACAAATGCTAATTAGGCCACTGATGGTGATTGTGATGGGTCTGAGCAAGTCATCTTTCTCCAGCAAACCACTTGACAGGAGAAACCACATTTCATTCATTCAAAACTGATTTCATTCAAAAGTATCCAATGCATTAAATGTGAATTGTAAAGTATTTTTAAAGAAATCAACAGTAAAACTAAAAGCATTTTTTTTTTAAGATTTTATTTATTTATTTGACAGGGAGAGACAGAGAGAGAACACAAGTGGGGGTGGGGAGTGGCAGGCGTGAGGGAGAGGGAGAAGCAGGCTCCCCGCGGAGCAGGGGGCTCGGTCCCAGGGTCCTGGGATCATGACCTGAGCCGAAGGCAGACACTTAACCGACTGAACCACCCAGGTGCCCCTAAAATTTTTAAAAGATTTATGTATTTATTTATGACAGAGAGAGAGAGAGAGTGTGTGTGTGTGTGTGTGTGTGTGTGTGTGTGTGTGTGCATGTGTGCGCGTGCACACGGTGAGGGGCAGAGCAAGAGGGTGAGAATCCCAAGTGGACTTCTCCACTGAGAACAGAGCCCAACTCAGGCTTGATCTCACGACCCTGAGATCATGAGCAGAGCCGAAACCAAGAGTCAAGTACTTAACCCACTGAGCCAGCCAGGTGCCCCAAAACTAAAAGCATTTTAATGTACTTTACACTCTTGAAAATTGCACAAAAGACAACAGATTATTTGTCTAGTCCCTGGTATGTTTGGTTTGTAGAACCTCTTTACTGTACAGAAAATCTCCTCCTTCCATTTCTAGCCATAAACCGCCCTCATGCCTCCACTTCCAGTTTTCCTGTGGGCCGCCCGGCCATCATCTCTTACAACTCATCTTTCCCCTGACCGGCCCTGTCCTCACCAGATATACCCTCCTTCGATATTTATTCTTTAGGGCACTACAATCTGACATCTGCCCTCAACACTCCACTGAAAAAACTTGAAATGAAGTCATCTCCTGTCAGATTCATTTTTTATCTTTCTTTACCTGCCTGCAGCATTTAAAGATAGTGACCGCTCTCTGTTAAATCTTTCCCCTGTTGGCTCCGCAATACTCTTCTTCTAGAAGGCAGTCTAGTAGAGCAATTAAACGCATAGGCTCATGATCCAGACTAGGACTCCATTCCAAGCTCTACTACTTACTGTCTGTAAATAGTAATGAGAAATTCATTTAAGCCATCTGTGCCTCCATTGTCTCATTTCTGAAAAAGGAATCCTAGTACTATCTACTTCACAGGGTTGTTGTGAGGGAAGTCTCTTAGATAATCCATTTAAAGGATTTAACAGAGGGCCTACCACAGCTGGTGTTCAATAGGAATTCTTAACCACTATGACTCCTCTCTTTTCTCTCTCCCAGTCCTTCTTGTCTGTTTGCAAACTGTACACTGACTCAGAAAACAGGTATATCCCAAAATGAGCTCAAACTGTTTCAACAACAGCTTTGTTCAGACCTGTATGTTTCCAGACAAGACTACAATAACAGTAACTCCACGTGGGCTCATGTTCCAAAGACAAGTTGGAACCCTGATTTTTCTGGCAACTCACCTACTTTATAAATTCTGACCAATTTGTGCCCAAACCATGCCGGCTTCTCTCTAGAACCAACTGAAACTCCCAAATCTTTTCACTTTGAATTGTTCTCAAGGCAAACTTCTCTAGTTCTCTATTTTTATACAATAACTTATTAATGCAAATATTAAGACTTGTCTTTTACTTTCTTCTTGGTTTCTTCCTACTTTGAGGACTCCATATTTTGAATACTGCTTCTCAAACAAAACTGCCACTCTCGCTCCCGCTCTTATTGGGAAATTTGATTAGCATGCTTCCTAAATTACTGATCAGAAGATTAGCAGGAAAGGATCTAGAATAATGTGACTTGTAAAAAGCCACTTGCACTCACCCTCATGTTCTACTGGTTCATCAATCTGGGCACATTAGGCTCAGTTGTTCAACTTGCATGAATCCACCTAACTAATCTATTAGCCAGCCGTCACTTTCTAATTTATGGACAAAAAAAATTGGGAGATTTTTCTAAAATTCTTTACTGAAACCAAGATGCACTGTTCCTCCATTTTTCCCTTATATAAATCAGGATTGTTATCTGATGAGGTAAGACTTCTAAAGCAATTTTAAAGCTACTTTAAAATATGTAATGATGGTGAAACATCAGGGTTATTTTTTACTTTTTGTGGGTCATAAGTCCCTTTGAGAATCAGTGCAAGGCTATGGATAACCTTCCTCAAAAAAATTGTTTAAATGCTCATGCACACAGTGCATATAGCTTATCATTAAGATGTATACTAGAAAAAAGGAATTGTGCTTTATAATTATGGCCATCAGAGAAAGAGATGAAATTTTCATTAACTTATCAATTCAAATTTAGACAACCATCTTTTTTTTTTTTAACTTACTCTTTTTTTTCTCCCTGAAAACAGCAAAGACTTACTTGGCACAAAATTAAAATTTGCTTTCAAATATCACCATTTATGAAGATTTCTCTATCTACATGAAGTTTTATAAACAGCCTAATTTTTTCAAAGCAGCTACTTTCTCTTGTATAGAATGTAGTAATTTCAGCCATTTAAAAATCGCATCAGTGGTCTCCTTATAAGTGAAAACTAGCATTCCATTATGTTGCTAAGGAATTTTTATTTTTTCCAGGCTACAGGACAAGACGACTCTAGCAGACCTAGCCCACCACTTACATTGAAGCCTCAATTTCAAGAGAAGTCAGCAAGGAATCACTTACCAAGCTTTATATGGGTACTTGTCTTAAATTCACCTTGTAGAATTAATTCTCTAAGAAAATCTGGCTCAGTTAACCGATACAGAACCACGACAAAGTGTTCTGTCATAGCAGATACCAAAAGAATCAGCACAACAGCTTTATGATCTTACGATACATAGGATAAAATAAGCATCCATGGTATTATCAGTCAAAAATGTCTACATGAGTTTATTGAAAAAAATAATTGTTAAAACGTTCACCCAAAAAGCCAACGGTGATTTTTAACTGGTTTTAATTACCTACATTAAAGTAATTTGCTTACAACTGAGCAAAATTAAGCTATCTAACACTTCTTCCCAAATGAAGCAGTAGTTCTGGATAAACTGCTGTCTTAGGGTAATTATCTTCACATTTATGTCATTAAATCTTTTTTAAACGGATGGTAACTGTTTTTCAGAATTGTTCTGGGAGACAGGGAGTGCACAGGATGAGAAAGTGAGAAGATAAGGTTGGGAGAGAATGAGATTGTGATTAAACTCTTTTCTTTGAGATTATATACAAACTATAGAATAATAGTAGAGTACAAGTGAAATACTGCCACCCAGTGGAATTATAAATAAAATCTTCAAATTCGGAAAGATTTTAAGAATTTCCTAACCATTTTCAATTGGAATGGTAGAGCTTAATAATTTTCAAAGTCCTTTCAAATATATTATTCTTCAAAAATAAAATCCAGTGGTATAGATAGCATTGTGTGAGTACATCTTTTCCCGAGTCTGAGGTTCTAGTCAATTAAATGACTTGACAGAGTCCTGCGCATATTTAGCAGCAAAGCAAACACAGGAGCCCAAGGCTGCTGGCTCCCAGTTCACTGCTGCTTACACCAGGTAGCTCCTCCTAAGGAGCCTTTGACTAAACACTGTATTTCAGAGAAAACTGAGACTCAAAGATTATCAAGGCTTCTCAAACATTTCCAAGGGGTCTTGGGAACATAGCTTGAGGCAGTTTACTGGCATGAAAATTCTTTGAAGACTTGTATTTTTCCTTTAAAAACTCCTGTGAGAGGGCACCTGGGTGGCTCAGTCAGTTAAGTGTCTGCCTTTGGCTCAGGTCATGATCCCAGGGTCCTGGGATCCAGCCCTGCATCAGACTCCCTGCTCCGCGAGGAGCCTGCTTCTCCCTCTTCCTCTGCCTGGCGCCCCCCCACCCTGCTTGTGATCACTCTTGCGCGCGCTCTCTCTCTCTCTCTGTCAAATAGATAAATAAAATCTAAAAAATAAAAATAAACAAATAAAAACTCCTGTGAGGTTTGTGTTCTATTCTATATGACATGTCTCTTTCAATTTGAAATAATGTGGTTTTTTCCTCAAATGTCTTTTAGAAAAAGGTGCTTTAAGACAATGGTGCATTTCTATCCTGGGCTACAAAGTCACTAGCCCAGAACCACACTAAAGATGGGAGCACAGAGGGTATGAGTATACCAGTTTGAGACAACTGGAAAGTGCCTTGCTCAAGTTCATTCATTCATCAAGTATTTTAATGAACACCTGCCAAATGCGGGGCATTGTTTTAGATCATAGGACATGCTATGATAATAAATACTCAAGTTATGAGATGGCAGAGAATAGCAAAGGTTTACTTCTTGCCCACGCTAGAGTTCACTGTAGCCTGGCTAAGGGCCATTCTTCTCATTTTTATCATCTTCATGCTGGGACCATCAGACAGAGCAGTCACTTTTGAAACATTAATAGTAATCTCTTGGCAGAGAAAAGAGTGCAGCAAAGCAACAGGAAGTGACATACATCATTTCCTCTTATATTTTATTGACCAAAATAAGCCATATGACAAAGATATTCTTCTTCAGCAGGGCAAAGAAGAATAATCCACCCACAGGGAGAAGATGTGGACATTGGTAAATAATAGCAGTATGTCACACCCCAACTTTTCCAAATCTGCTGAGGAAAGGTGGTTCTGGGTAACATATAGGAAAGAGGTAACATCTCTCAGTATGTCATATGGGAACTCAAGCAATTTTACTTGGATGTTAAAAGAAAGGGTTATCATAGAAGGCTAGAGGACTGGGAATGTGTAGGCATCAGACACGTCAGATATAAAGGAGTATGTATTAAACAAGTAGACAGAAAGGTATTTAGAATGTTTATAACTTTGAATTATGGCTCTAAGTCCCAGTACTGACATAGCATTTTATCAATAAAAACTCAGGAAAGTTGCCTGTGTCCAATGAAGGATACGACATCTGATCAGCAGCAACATGTCAGGGTTGCTTAATGTACATATAAATAAAACTATAGCCACCTAGGTGGGGCCATCAGAGCCGAATGTATACAAATTGTATCTAGGATCAACACATCAGAGTTATCTAACTTAAATCTATATAAAACTCACAATCAGCCCAGTGGGGGCAAGAGAGGCAGCATAGGTACTAATCATATATGACCAAACCATGTGAGTTCACTGAACTCTGTGCTATTTTCATGGCTCAGTAAGAAATACTCCAGCTGGGGGAGTGAATACTATTCCTTCCCCCTCTGCTAATGTTGGAAGATAAGTCTCTGACCAGAGGCCCTAATGAAAGCATTCATGTTGAATCCAATCAACATTGATGGCCTCAGCAGCTGCCAGAGAAAAAGAAAGGGATCTTTCCTACAATGCCGCTAATGGACCATGACAGACACCCCATGGAGATTAAGCTACTAATCCCCTGTATCCCTAATCCAAAGAAATAGGTATGTGCCTGTGTGAGTGTTGTGCATTAATCAGGTTTGGCTTAGAAAGATCCAATAACTCTACATTATATAATCATTTGTTGTATTTAAAAATTGTATAATAAATATAAATTATTTGAAGAAGCTACCTCTGATTGGTTTTCATTATTCCACCAAAGCCAATGGAATAATGTAGCCTGGTTCATTGGAGATCTAAGACTGCCACGTTGTGACAGAAATCGAAGAAAAGGGCAGAGCACTATCGAAGAGTTGCATGAAATGGTGGGGGAAAATAAGAGTCTGGGTCGCTGAAACTTAAGACTATTTTCAGGAAGTGGCAGAAATGCAGACAAAAGTAGGTAACAGTGAGGAGCTTCAAATGGCATAGTAAGAAGTTTAGATTAATTTTATAGGAAACAAGAACTCATCAAATAATTTTTAATTGCACATGTGACATCATCCAATCTGTATTTTAGAAAGATAATTCTGGTAGCAGGGTAGAGGAAAGATTGAATAGAGAAAGGACACAAAGTAGTTAGATCATGTAAAAGGCCACTGAAATACCAAGGAACCAAACCATAACAGAGGCAGCAGGATGAAAATAAAAAGGTAGCTGGGGGGGACTGAAATATTTCAATTTA
Organism: Zalophus californianus; assembly: GCF_009762305.2. NCBI lineage: Eukaryota > Metazoa > Chordata > Mammalia > Carnivora > Otariidae > Zalophus > Zalophus californianus. Next base: position 20,501,724 of record NC_045601.1, on the reverse strand, counting down.
CAGAATCTCTTACAGTGACCTCCCAAACCAGCTGGTTATTAAAAGCACCTGGGGAAACTGTAAAATTCTTATTCCCTGGCCAATCCCAGAGCTATTAAATCAAAATCTCTTAAGGATGTGAACTAGGAAATGCTTGGCATACCTCAGGGGTTCATCATGCAATCAGCTCAGCCTATAAGAAGTTATGCTTCCACATACTTAAGTGACTGAGCTAGCATCTTTAAATCAGGAACACAGAAAAAAAAAGCTTTGTGGAGGTTGATCAGTAGTTGAGGTTTTGATATATTGAGTTTATAGTACTTACAGGACATCCAGATGAGAAAGTCTTATAGATAATAGAATATATCAGTCCAGAAAAGAGATGAGAGCTAGGGCTATATCATCACAAGATTGGAGACAATCCTTCAAAGGAAGAATGTAGTTTAAGATAAGAGGTGATCTGAGGAAAGAGGCTCACAGAGCACTTACACTTAATGGTAGTGCACAGAAAGATGAACTTGGTAATATCTGGCCAAGGAAGATAAATGTACCTAACAGATAATTCCATTAAATCACCATTAAATCATATTGCCTTACTTGTTTACAACAAAATAAAGTACTATACAAAACTAATTCATGCATCTCAAGGTAAAGGCTTCAATGTTCAGCCCAAGTTAGGTATGTCAGCTGCCAACCCTAGTTTCCTATTGTCCAT